>NC_084968.1:3152500-3752500 GCF_949316205.1 Platichthys flesus
AACCTGAAATTAACAGTGTCTTAAAATACGAATATGATAAATGGTTTTACAGGTGGAATCGTGTGGAAAACGAGGGTGATGCATTGATGAGAACCAATTCAGATAACTCGCAACAGTACCGACTTCCACCACTGGGTTGGGGTGATGTGCTTAAACATCCAGGTCCTCTACTATATTTGAAAGCACTGGACATTTCAAAGGGTGTTTTCTTGGGGAAATACTTTGTTATACTTCTCAACTCAATGAGAGCGGTTGTACTCACGTTGTACTCCAGTTAGGCAATATCTCCTGGTTCCAGACCTGGGAGGCTGTGCCAATACTCTCCTCAAGCTTACACCGATCCTCCAGCTGCTTCTTCCTCTTCTGAGCCTCCTTCAGCTCTACAGACAGGAGGGTGAGGAGAGGTGGTCAGATACAGTAGAGCCCGGTGACACTAACAACCGGTAATATCTGGCTTTTGTCTGCAATGGGAATGGATACGATCGGCATTCACCCCAAGGTCAAATGAATGTGCAGTAGATACTGGTTTTTATCAGCGCCGATCGACAGTGATGGAAACAAGACACCTGAGAAAATGTGCTAATTTGGCAAGACAGTGAGGTGAGAGATCACCTCAGTCGTCAGTGTGTTTGTGGCATTGTTTGGGGGGGTAAACCATGTATACCTGCTAATTTTGGTGTCAAAGAGGCATAAGAGTGGGTAAAGGAGGGGATAGATTTAGAGAATGGTAGAGTCCAAAAATACATAGCAGGTTCCTGTAGCCGTCTTGGTGAATTCCGGTGCCCCAGAGATGACCTCTGACCCTAGACAAAGACAGCAGGTGAACCTTGATTCTTTTGCCACCTGTCCTCACCTCTCTTCTTGGCCTGGGCCACCATCTCCTCATACTGCTGCCTGTGTTTCTGTGTCTCCTCAGCTGGCTTGGCAGGCAGATTCCTGTATCACACAGACATGCATTTAAGTAAACGGGTTAGCAGCATTGAGTTTCTCTGAGGATTACTTGCATTATTCATGTCTGAGTGCTTCTGTGGCACGAAGAGAGGAGAACGTGCACAGGAACACGGCCACCAGCACTTCCCTTTATCGCTCGGGTGGTGGGAGATGCGGTCAGCTGGGGCTTGGATGTCTACGCTTTGTTAAACATTTATATTGATGAGGTCACATCTTATGTACAGTACTTGGCCCTTTATTTTATCCTCTAATATCTGACTAACCAGTTGTTTTATAACACTGGGTATTTAATATAATTTCTGACTTAAGAAACAGCAATCTCCCCTCACGGTCTAATGCTAATTTAATGTCCGTAATCTCACACAACTGGGGAAACTCTGCTGGTGAAGATCACGTCATATGGATTAGTATTGATGAGTATAGATGTTTTTCAGGATCTGTCTGATGACACATGTTCCTACTACACTTGAGCAAGTGAATCAAGATAAAATCCTGTACTTGTTTAGTCTTACTAAATTCTACAAATACAGAGATGATGCACTATATTTCTAATAAATTACCCAATACATTGCACCTTTCTTAATGATTTCTACCACTAGAGGGTGCCACTGACAATGGAACAAGATAAGGAAGCATGCATGTTGCAAAAAGCCTGCAGCAGCTGAACTCAGTTTTTCTAGCCGTGGTGTTGATTTTCCTGAAGACACAGAAAAACCAGGCTAAATTACACTATTGTTTTAAGTCTACATGCGGTACAGCAGTACCACTAAATGTCAGGTGAAGCCCAGTTAGGCCAAGCATATGTCCGTCTGTTTTTATGTAAACAAAATGCAAACTCAACACAAAACAAAAAAGCAGGGTAATGGAGCCAGGCAGAGGGAGGGCCATTCAACTTTCAGCAACACTTCTCGTTTACTGTTTGTGATACGAACGGGGGAAGCGGTGAGAGCTGGAATGACTGACAGGGTAATGATCAGGCAGAGGAAGGAGGGCTGATAAAGACTAAATGATGGGGGAGGATGGAGACACAACGGCTTTGTTTTCTGAAGAGTAAACCCCACTGGCGGTGAGAGAGAATGAAAAATGTCCAACGACCAAAAGGATCGACGGTGTGCGTGTCTGTGTACATACGCAGGTCTGTCCTCCAGTATAAGTGCGGTGGTAGACAGTGGCTCAAAGTCCAGGTTTTTCCTCACACTCCGCCTGGGCGACGTCGGGTTGCCGGGTCCAGCTCTGCCACTCTTTGTTTCATATTCCTGCAACAAAAACAGAGGATTAAGACAAATACACATAAAATGAACCTTACTTACAGTATAACAGGGAAACCAACTGCAGAGACCGGTTTTATTCATATTTGGATTTTTAACCGTTACAATATAAACACTGACCAGCTCGGGCCCCCTCCCTCTCTCTTTCTCTCCCGCTCTTTTGGTTGCAACAACAAACACATCGATATATTCAGACTGGGTAAAAACAATATCATTTGGTCTTCACAAACACAAATGACGCGAATGTTTATTTGCATATAGAGCAGGGAAGTGAGATCCGATCCTGGTATTAAAATGCTTCCTGAATGTGTGTCCTGTGACCACTCAGGTCTGAACAAGGCCTTATTTTGACATTACCAGTGGCAATGAAGTACTGAGAGGTGGCAAAACAGGGATGCGGTTCCACATCCAGGGAATTTTCCACAATGGTTATAGCTGACATTTAATTCCAACTATAATGATTTTTAAGGAAAAAGGAGGGAGATTGGAAAAACTTGAAAAGAAATAAGAGGGGAGGGGGGCTCATACATCCACGTTAAGTCACACAGGAACACTGAGAAATGTCCTGACAACCTTGTGACACCGTTCTTATGCCCTCTGAGCATTTGTCAGCTGTGTCTAATGAGCGTGTGGTTGCTGTTCCACCCCTGGGAGTGTGATACAGGCCTATAGAAAGAGGAGGCCATGTGACTGTCAGTCTGTTACAGCTAAAGCCACAGAGGAGCACTTGAACAGAAGTATCAGCTGACTGACTTTCAGGTTCTGTGTGTGTGTGTGTAAATCCAGCCGTCAGAATTAGAGAGGAGATAGAGAACAAATAGTGCAGGGACGACCTTTAGAGGAGACCATAGCAAGATGGTGCGTTGTCTTACTAGTTAATGAGGAAGTACTTTAAATAGGGCAAGTGCAATATGAGCGCACGCACACACCCCTCTGTGTGTCCAGAATGTCCTCCAGTGTGCGTCGAGCTGGTTAATAATGCAGGCCGAGGTCTACAGGCCACAATACAGGCGGAACAATCTATTCTTCCGGTGTGTGTGCTTGTGAGCAAGCAAGTGTGTGAGTGTGTTACTGTTAGTGATGCAGCACATTATTAATCTGCCTTTGTGACGCTGTCTGATGTACCAGAGCCTGATATCTATTGGCCCTGAGGGACATATAAAAGGAAATTGAATCAGGCTGAATATCTGCTTGAGGAGGGGGGACACGACACCAAATGAATCTAAATAAAAAAAAAAGACAAAACTACCATGAATTACTTACAATAGCCATAAAATGTATGTATAGGGCACCTGCCAGACAGTTAGTTCTTGACAGGATGATAATACTGTAAAACAGACAAACAAAGATTCAAGAGTGTGGAGTCATGCTGGTGACTGTCTGGCGTTGTACTTCCGAGCTAAATGCTATAGACAGCAAGCTAAAATGCTCACAATAGAGTTGGGTTCCCTGACAAAAATATGCAAGTTATATTTTCATTCGGGTCAGCTACTCTAATTTGTTTATGCTGCACTTGCCTGTAATCAAGCTAAACACCAGATTGTTCATGTTGTTTCTTGATCTTGCAGACCAGAGTCATGGAAAATGGGAAAGCCTGAGAGGGAAATGCCAAAAACATCTCATGAAGGTTGGAACTCAAGGGAGAGACGTTAACACATAAGACCGGAAGAAATGAAGGCAATGGTGCATGAAGCAAAGATGAGGAGGATGCATGAAGCTGGAAGTTTGAGTGGTAATGAAAAAAACGTTGTATACCGCTGGAGAGTGGATGTGATTCATGGGAAGACTGCACCCTGAGCACTGGGCTGAGAGAACACCACACTAAAGGGTGAGTCACCCGTCTTATGCGAGTACTTACACCTACTTTTCTATTCATTCACCAACTATATCCTCACTTAGACTATTTTTTTAACTGTCTTGAGCACTTACTCTCCTCCCTTGTACCCGCTTTGACTGCTTGATTTAAGATATTCAGGATAATAACCCAGCTACAGGTTTAACAAGGCATTTTGCTCATATTTGTCTTGAAAGAGAAAAAGAGAAAGTTTCTGCGTGGTCCAACATACACAGTGCTGCAACAGGCTTTATAGACCGTACCAATAACACTTTTTCCTGTCCCTATCTAAGAGAGCAAAAGGAGCAGTAAGAGGGACATTCTATTTTAAAGCTGCAATTACATTACCAGTGGAATGTAATGTGAAAATAATTTCTTGTGGTGAGGCACCTAGAAAGAATTTTTACCCAACTCTACACTCCCCCCCAGCTTGGTCATTTATTTTTGCCCCGTTTTTTCAGCTTGTTCTTTGACAGCCCAGAACTTAACTGTTTTGATTCGCACTCGCCACTCGGATCCAACCAATTTACCTGCAGCAGGCGTCTGTTTCTCTGTGAGGAGGCTGTGATGAAGCCACTGCCCTGCCCAGCACCATATGAAAATGCACGATGGAGCGATATCACAGTATTCACATCGAAGCAATCAACTTAATAAGTGCAATCTTATCATAACCATGTTGGCAGAAAAACTTGGACTATGGGCAGAAAATTGGGAAGACATCAGACTGGAAGGTCTCTGGTTCGACTCCACAGAGTAATAACAAAAAAACGAACCTGGATGGACAACACTTGGATCTGTCTAAAAATCCATGAGGGTTCTCCCTACCCCAACTGTCTAGTGGCCATGAGCAAGGCACCTTACTCCCCTAACATCTGCTCCCTGGGCGCTCTACATGGCTGCCCACTGCTCTGTGTGTCCTGCACCAGATGGGTTAAAGCAGAGGACAAATTTCCCTCAATTGCATGAGTGTGTCTGTGCATGTGTTTGGGATAAATAAATGTATATTGTACCAGTCAAATCAAAGAAAATTAAAATAAGGTATATGAATACATATTGTTTGTCTCTTATCACTGTGAGTCTGTGCTTAACTCAACATGCATGTATTGCTGCCTGGTAGGCCAATAAAAAAAAAAGCAAAGCCGAGCTTCTCACCCTGGGAATGGATGGACACTGCAGAGACAGAGAGGGGAGGTAGAGAGACTGGGGGGGGAGGCAATTTGGCATCTGTTCAGCAGCACTGCAGGTGTTACTAAGGTTGAAACAGAAAACTGCACTGAGTTGTGTCTGTGGACAGGGAGAAATGTGTGGATACGAGAAAACGGGAGGTGCCAATAATGAAATGAGCAGCGAGGCTATTAAAAGAATGAGGGTGAGAAACACCTTCAACTCATTACCCAAGTTATAAAAACAATACTGATGGTGCCATCGCAAGACTCCGGCTAACACTCAACACACAATTGTACATTCCTCTGTTCCTAAAAAAACTAGTATGACTGGTGAATCAGCACTTACACTGACAAGAAGTGATTAGCGAGAGAAGGAAAGAGACTGCACATTATTACATTGCCTTCTTCCTCCTGGAGCTGCCAACTACTTCAACTGCAGCCCAATTTGCCTTGTCGTCTTTCACACAGAATGGTGTTTGTTCCCCCCACTTTAATATCCTGTCAATCATCTCGTAAAGAAATTCATTAAAACTTGCGTTGATTAGCATGCATTTGTCAAACGTCAGTATCCACCTCTTCTTCCTGTACTAACTACCTTAACTTTAATAAAAGTAAATTATTTATTGCAATTTAATTTTGCAATAAATATGTGCAAGCACCACCAACAAAGTATAACACGACTTTTCGAAGTGCTATTCCTCATATTTGTTAACCTAGTGTAGTGCCTGTTCTAAACCTGCCTGTTTGAAATGGGCTGTTTTTGAGTACTGAATTTATCACATGTACAAAGAGACTTTATCATTGGACTACATGGATTAATATGAAACATGTAAGTAATGAAACTCCCTTGGTGCATGTTTTGTTTTTTGGCAGAAAGAAATGTACAACTGCGTGATTTCATGAATGGCTATTTGGCAACACATATATTGTCACGTTTCTCTGAAATGTTCACAGATTTAACAATGAAACAAACCCTCCCGGTCCCACCATGGTAGCCCTGAGCTTGAATATTTACTACATCCCATGATAACCGGCTGCCAGAGCAACCTGCTTTGTCACACTGGCTTTCAGTAAAGTTCTCGGATTTCACGGTTGTGATGTAAGAGCTCTCTGGGCGCCTGGCTGCACTCACTGACTAGCTGGCTGGCTGGCTGGCTGTTCATGTCCTCTATGGTTTCGAACTGCAGACACTAGGAAGCAGCTCCAGTCTTCATCCAGTTGGTTTCTGGGGCCGATTCAAGTTAAATGAAAGCTTCAACGATTAAAAACAACTGCAGACGAATTTGATGAGGGCAAAAAAGGTGCAATGTGAAAAAAAAAAAAAAAACACACCAATGTCGCAATTGCTAATAAAACTGTCAAATATTGTTTTTGGTTGTTGCCTTTGCATTACAGCACATCAAAAACCCTGCTGGTTTCTCAATAATTTAAGCCGAGAGATGAAAGACCACAGCAGGACGCTTAGACTGGTTTCACTGCAAAACTGCTATAGCTAGGCAGAATTAATTTCAAAAAATGGAAATGTTGATACACACCAAATTAATGTGATGTTCTCTTCTCATGTCATTACGTAATTAGTTATTTCGCCTGTTTTAAAACCACTACCTGGAACAGTTACATGTATGATGCAACTGTATAGCATTTTTTTTTTTGGAGAAGCTCCGATTCCTTTTATTTTTCCAACTTGTTTGCACCTAAAGTATTCGTCATCAAGCAGTAGGTAACTGCTGTAGATGATGCAATCTGCAGTGAAAACTACAATAGGATGTCATAATTGGATTATGATGTATCCAGGTCTACATAACGGCCAGAACACTCCACGTCTTTATTCAATTATTGTCTATTTCAAGTATGACCTTATTCTGGTTAAGGTAATCAGAAAACGCTGTTTACACGGCAGTGGCATTCAGACCGATGGCTTAATAGAGTGCAAATCTATCGGTGTCCATGTAAACATTTGATCACACTTGGTCATTTACAGTAACTGGAAGAACTACAGATCTGATACAATATTGTCGACATAATTAAATGTATCTGAATAACTTTCAATAGCGATTTAATCTGTAGTATCACCAGTACCCACAACAGTTACCACAGGGGAGTTGGGGAGGAGTATAGGCATAGAGTATAGAATAGAAAAGAGACAAGGCCATCATGCTGCTGCACATGCTTTTTGTTGTACTAACATGCAGTGAAGATGGGGATTAGTCGATCAACGCATCAAGAAAACCATTCATTATCTTCATCTGTCTAGTGATTTAGACAGTCTGACAATCAGCATCCTGCCCCCGTCCGAAGCCACCATGAAACACAGAGCTACAACGAGCTGAAAGAGGCTACTGTGTGAAATCCGAGCCATCATCTTCCTCTGCAGTGAATACAGATGCACTCTGATTCGGCTAGACGAGGAGAATTACAGTGGGTCCCCACGTTCGCCCGCTTGTCCTCACAGTGTTAAGTGCTCACTCACCATGAACGCTGCGGTTTCTTACAGACGGCCAGTCCTCCGGAGGGGGTTTGATTCCAAAAGCCCTAGCCTAGCGTCATTGCTGCCCCCTGAGCGCTCACTCCTGGCAACCGGACACCAAGGAGGTGCAAAGGGAGGCCAGAGAGACAGTCAAGCTGCCGACAGAGGGACACACACCGCATTGGAAAGGATGTGGTAGCAGCATGACACCCCTCTTCTCGCTCTCTCCCTACTCACCCCACTCTCTCTGAGCAGTGGCGCTACACTGAGCAGCTCTGCATCAGGTCTGTCAAAGCTGCTGCTGCTGCGTGTGTCAGTAAATCAGCACTGCCGTGTGTTATTAGCCCCGGTCTCTCTGCTGAAGGTGCTCTGCGCTCGGCTGTGCCCAGGCATCATAATCAACCCCAGAATAACAGATCAGGTTTCAGCCACTCAGCTAACTTCGTCCAGTCAGGACTGATCGAGCAGCTGCAGCTTTAGTGCCAAAACAAGCT
This sequence comes from Platichthys flesus, assembly GCF_949316205.1. NCBI lineage: Eukaryota > Metazoa > Chordata > Actinopteri > Pleuronectiformes > Pleuronectidae > Platichthys > Platichthys flesus. The sequence continues at coordinate 3,160,681 of NC_084968.1, forward strand.
GAATCTACCAGCTGTGTCTTGAGATTTGTTTCCCTTGTTCCCTGATTATATACTGATCTTCTCTGTATTTAAATGCAATGCTCGCACAACAGCAGTCTTGTACCAAAGATGCACAGTTTTTAAGTATTCAGTGTTCTAATATGCAAGGAACTCTTGTGCTTTGACCCCAAGTCACCAAATCTACACCAAGGAACACTGATGCCATTCTGGAGGACCATACTTAGACACATAATGTTGGTTTTCCCACGTTTGAGGGATATATTTAACTTTAACCACCTCAGTTATGCTGATCGATAAAATGCCATTCGCTCAGTTTACAGCAGAAAATATTAGCCATCACCAGTTTCAGCAAAGTTGTATAAAACCATCTTCCTCCATAAATCCCTCTTTTATTAGAGTTGACCCAGGATTTAAAGCTGGGGTTGTTAATCCTGGAAAAATGTGCTAGAAGTGGACTTTTCCATGACTTGCTCACTAACATGACTATTTGCGCTGCTTCAGCAGTGTATGCCTCTCCGGCTTGTGAAGACTACGGGTCATATGCAGTAAGTGCAAGGGTAGGGAGGTCAGGTACGCCAGCCAATCATTTCACTCAGGATTACAGAGCAGCAGGGCCAGAGACACGGATCAAATAAAAAATGCATCAATTCAGCCTTACATCCAAGTCCCAGTAATTCTGACTTGTTTTTCGTCTGCCACACAATGCAATTCAGAGGCTCAGCAGACCACAGACCAGTTTCTTTTCTCACTGCAGCCACATATGACACTAAGGCCACCGAGTGCTTGAAGTCACAGATAAGTGGTGTAAATTAGAATGATAAACTTGATCCGTTAAAATGCTCTAAAAAGGAAAAAAGGGGGAGAGGTTGCTGGTAGAAATAGCACGGGATGTCCCGCAGTAGCTGGACAATAGTAGCTGGCAAATAAAGCATTACACGGAAAGAGTGTAATGACCCGCCTTTGAACAGCCACTGGCAGCACAAAAGCTTGAAAGCTAATCCTTGTTAACCGATTCCTGAGGTCCAATATAAGGTTACAACCACAGAGGAGATTGACTGAGGATATTAAACTCTTGAGGGTGTGTATCGTGAGTGTGTGTGTTCCAGGGTCTGGAACCTATCAGTTCATTATTGATTACACAGGGGCGTCATCAATGGACACAGACCAAGATTACTGTGGCTGTAAGAGGATTGAAACCTAAAGTGTGTGATGTAAACTCTCAAACATAGCACGTAGTAGTTTGAGCTTCTTTAAGATAAAACATGTGTCCAGTTAATGCAATACTGTCACATTAGCAGATTCAACCTCTCCACATCAGCAGGAGTAATCTTGGTTGTTAATGGAAACACTTCCAACAGCTCCTCTGGCTTACATTTATAGTTATTTTAACCAAACTTGTGACAGGTTAAATGGCTACAAGTGGTACATTAACCGGAATTTCCTCCCGGTGTCAACAGCTCAAAGCCCACAAGAGCGGGTTCCTTCCCTCATGTCAGCCAAAGGGGAAACGGTAACACAATTACAGGCTTCTCCAGGCTCTAATTACATACTGCCATCTTGTTCTTTGGTTGATTTTGCCTGTAGGAAACAACCGTGCTTTTTAATTAGGCCAGAGATAAATACACTGGCACTGATAAATGCTATGTCCAGTCTGTCCTGGCTATCTAACAAAGTGCTCTGAACGACCTGGACATTTTGAATTTCAGCTTGCTGAGTGACACAAACACATGCATGTTACTGACACAATGAGCCGAGCCTGGCCAAGAAAAATAACACAATTCAAGTGTGTTAGTGTGTTATTGAAAAAAGGCCTGGTGGAGACACAGGCCTTTTTTATCAGTAATTCTACAGCAGTATTACACTTTTGTTTAAAACGGGAGGCTAACCTCCAAGCTACTCAAAATGGCACCATAGTTAGCGCTAGCTGCTTCGAAGATGGATGAAGCAAACACTATAACCATTAGAACTCACTTTTTTATCATCATTTTCTATATATTATTATTTTATATAATATCTGATCATAAAAAATATTGTACAGGGTAGGAGAGTTATATGTGCAGCTACTGGATTTTGTGTCTATGTAAATCTATTCAACAAGAGACGTTCTTCATTTGCCAGATGACAACCGAACTCTGGGATCTCTCCCCACCAACAACAAAATAAATCAATCAAAATCTTCTACCTTTTGGATTTTCTTAGGATCCTTGATGGGGCCTTCCCGTGGGGGGACTTTCCCGAAAAGCTTCCACCCTGGATCCGGCTGCTCCACTGGTCGACTGTCCTTTACCCTCCTGGCAAACAGGCTCCTGAGAGAGACGCCGGATGGAGAGTGGGAATTAGGCAGGAGGAACAATAAATTGGCCATCAAAACACAGAGCAAAAGTACAACACAAGCTATGCTCATAGTCTTTTCTGGGTCACTTGTTATGACCGAAGTCTGTGTCCTCTCATAACTACTGGGATAGAAGCCAATAGAAATAAATCACCCAACGCAACCTATGTGACAACGATAACATACAGGACGTTGATTATGTAAATACAGTAATTAAACGTCGCATCGTTTACGTGCAACCCCAATGATGGTGGCTCCCATTACCTGTCACACAGTCATTCAAAGTGTGGGGGTTTGGATGTTGTTGTTCTTTTAAATAGAGACTTTATAAAAATGCTAATCCACACGCTTTGGAAAACTGAGGCTGAAAGCACAGCAGCACAACTGTTTTTATCATGTTCATCAGAATGTTAATGTGATTGGGGGGGATAAAAGATAACGACAGGACAACAACATTGCTCATTGTGTGATGTCTGCTTCTGGGCCCTTTTGTACGCGTGTGTGTGTGTGTTTGGCAGGGGGGGGGGGGTCGGGGATATGTTTATATAATTACAACAGTTTAAAGCAGTCATTCGCCATCTAAGGTGAATTAGAGATTAAAAATAAATCAAAATGCATGTATAGTATCTCACCCACAAGCCAATGAAAAATTATCTAAAAAGGTTTTATTCAACTGCCTGAAGTTTCTTCACCCACTAAATCTGAAATGCCTGCACACCTAAAAATAAACTTCATGAGTAATAGAAACACTGGCTCATACTATTAAATGCACAATACCTATAAAATGTTACCTGCTCTACTTTATATACACACACACACAGCACCTCAAAAGAAAACCCATAAACCAATGAAACAGCAGCGATGCCTGTAAATTCATGTCAATATTATTTTAACCTTTTTTTTTTTTTTTACAAGAGTAAAAGTTTGAGCAGTTAATGGTAGAAGTTACTGGTATTTTTTGGTAATTAACCAAAGCCTCATTCGACTAATCCGAATTAATAATCAAATAAACAATCAATAGAATACAACATTTTAAAAGATAGTTCCTGCTCAAAACTTAACACTAGCACACCCCATTTAACAGTAGTAAATCATTGTTTGATTAAATGTGATTTTTGCTGCTTTCACTAAAGAACTTCACTTCCACTTCAAATGATCACGACACAGAGTGCTCGACTGGAAGAGAGGGCCATCTGCATGGATTGTTTATCTTCCATCACCTGGTGTTTAAATACCACACGCAAAGCCTTATTTATCTTCAGCGGGAACACTATTTAGCCAGCTATTCCTTTCATTACTCCATCAGAGTGGTGTTATCACAGAGCTGTCTATCTGTGGGGGCTTTAATTAAAAGCCGCGAATGAAGTGGTCAAACAAAAGGCCTCATCTGACCGAGCAAGGTGAAATAACAGGCAGAGTAATCAAAGGGTCCACACCAGGCTGTTTGCCTCTGATAAATCTCAACAAGAGCTATTCACCGTGGCAACTGCCTTATGTAATGATAGTGCATTGACACCACTTGGACCCAGCTGCGAGGACCTGAGAGATGTGGAAAGGAGGTGTAAAACTAACAAAGTAGTTTCAGGAGGATCAATTTGACCTTTGACCTGCTAACTGCAGCACAGCATGGCCCAAGGGCTCTATGCTGCCTCCAGGGGAGTGCTGACAGGACAACATGCTGACAGACACTGAGTAGATACAGCTGATAGCGTACGGTGTCTGCGGCTGGCTCCTGTGTTTACTGTGGACAGCTGTAACGAAGACACGTGGCCTTTACCCGCTGATAACTCTCTGAAATCTGATTGATGATTTATCGAATCTGTCCGCACAACAAAATGTGAGTGCAAGTGCACAGTTTTAGCACAAGCAGAGCGCAGGCTTTTTAGTTAAACCATTGCAAAATATGAACGTGCACGTCAATGAGTCCTGCACCCAAACTAAAATACCCCACTCTTGAATAAAGAAAAAAAGGCTATACTGCAATTGCAGGTGAGAAAGACTTAAAAGACAATAAAATTATCATCCTTAAGCCTGCTGAAATGTGCAGCACTGCCTCCTTGATGCCTCACCTTGTAGTTAATAACCACACTATTAAAACCGGTAACTGGTTTGTAATGTTGTGGCTGATCACTGCATGTTGCCTGTGCTGTAGAATCTTCACTCAAATCAACAGCACATGCTTCTATTACACTTACACTGCAGCATCAGGTCAACGTATCAGGCTAGAGCTTATAGGAGCACAACTCTGAAGACACATCCAGTATGAATTAAGGTTCCAATTAAATTGTGAATTATTCAGGAATTGCACAAAGAAACATGCGTACAGCTGTAACTTTCAAAAGCAATGGATTGAATTTAAGACTCGTATCTCAGGTCATCATACACCACAGCACAAACCGAGGGTGGAAACAGTAAACTGTAACAAAGAATGGAGCTATGGGGAGTGTTGAACTTTAGTAACCACCATAAAACAATACTGCACAGATCAAAGTGCAGAGGCCGACTGAATTCTGCCTTTAAAAAAAAAGAGAACGTGACTGAGGCTTGGAATAATATATATGACCAAGTTATTTTTAGACCTGCCAACAAACAAATTTCCACAAACCCTGAGCATCATTTGCATTCAGTCCAAACCAAATGTGCCTCAATGTGACAGCTGAATGGCTGCCGCTATGGTCGGGTGCTCAAGTGGAACGGCTAGAAAATCCATAAAGAATGACAGGATGTGCTTGTTTGTAATGTTGAGTTCAAGCCAAGGCTTTGCACTGCACTGGTTTGTAGTCTCTCAAGAATGTCCTTATGTTCAGTCTTGAAGTGTGCAAATAAGGTGATAAGGGGTCCCAGTGGTTCGTATGGTTCACTTGACAATGAGGATGCCTCGTACACAAATACCGAGCAAGCTAGTAAAGGAAGGAAAGCAGAGTACACCAAGTTATTTTCCACACATCGTAAAAGACACAAATGCACTGGAGCTGCTCCAAGCATTTAACAACACTCAACAAAGCAAAAATTCTATCCAAGGTAGAATGTGTATTTAGTCAACAAGGAACCGGCAGTCCAGCACAAAAGCCTCAGTATTCAACTTCTCATCAAATCCCTGCTGTTTTCTCCCAGAAAAAATAAATAAATAATTATCTATAGGGAAGAAACAAAAACTGTGCCGTGTACAAATGTACAGGCTGAAAGAACAGCAATCATTGAACAAGCTTTTATTCAGACAAAAAGCAAATCATGTTTCTGTTATCCTACCTGTCGATGTACAGAAGAAGTGACGGGGATGCCATCCTGGTCCTTCACCACAAAACACAATGAGCCCGAAAAAATAATCAAAACAACACAGAGAATGAAGCAGCGAGTGGTTGATCTTTGAAAGAATAATGGGAGGAGAGACACAGGAGAGCAAAAACTCCTGACTAAGTCCAAGCTCTCCCTGAGTTCAGACTCATTGGTTCCACCGAGAGTCTAACACAAATCCTACACAGTCACCGGACTCAGGCAGAGTGAGACTGTGAAGAAACTGCTGCTCCTCAGAGTGCTCCCCCCCGCCCTGGGTGTGAGACACAGGAATCTGAAGGGTACTCAGGGAATGAGTAACTTCTCCTTGTGAGCGAGGAGTGATAACAGAGTGATAACTTGACCGAATGAGAGGGAGGTGTGGATTTAAATGAAGTACTGCTACTTCACATGTGATACATCACCCTGAATCAAAAATCAATTACAGTAAGCAATAGTTTACACTGTGAGCATAACAAATTTAATTTAACAGTCATCACTGTTAGTGGCCACCATTTCTAGGGTTAACCAGTGTTGGGAAGGTAACTTCAAATATTCATAACACATTACTCTTTAAACGTAAAAATCACATGACTCAACTAGAATGGCGATGAGCACAGGCCACCGGCAAGGTCCAACAGTCGCATTAAATTTAGACAAGCTGCACTAAATAATCTCCAAAATATCTCTGAATCGTTGGCCCCTGCGCCGAGGAACGCCATCGGACACAGGCCTTGAGTTTTCGTGTTGGCCGTCCATCTGTCCAATACCCACGAATGTGATATTTCAAGAGTGCTTTCAGAAAACTAACAAATATTCACTTTGACTCAAGAACTCATTACATTTTGGTGGCCGACGGTCACAGAGTCAAGGTCATGTGACCTTACGTTGTTTTGAAATTTCATCACATCTGGCATTCACTCGACTCAGTGATGACCTTAATAGAATTTGGTGGCCAAAAGTTCAAGGTCACAGTGGCCTCACAAAGCAATTTTTTGGGACTTGTGGAAGCAATATCTCCAAAACGCCTTGAAGGAATTCATTTAATTTTGACAGTCAAAGGCCAAAGGTCAAGGTGGCCTCACAAAGCATGTTTATGTTTCCCTTTGGCATTATATCTTAAGTTCCGCTTGAGGGAATGTCTTAAAATTTGGTCCAAACTTTCACTTGGACAGGAATCTAAACTGTCATTAGTGATTATCCTCAGAGCACAATGAATGTCTGTACCAAATTGAATTTCAAACAATCAAATAGCTGTTGATATTGTTGGATCTGACTTACAGACCAACACTGCCAATCATACAGCCAATGCTAAAGCTGTTAATGTGGCTATAAAGTAACAGGACAATCTAAAATGTAATTCTTATGTTCACCTGTGCCTGTTCAATCTATTTAACAATCAATACCATCATCAGTATCAGTATGAGCCACAGCATATGATAATACTGGTTATTATCAAATTATAGAATAGCCCTGCAATAACTAAGTGTTATGTTGTTTGTTTTTTACAACTTGCAGTTTATTACTTAGTGCTGTAACGCTACAATAATATTGTTTAATCGCAGGCTATGAAGCAATCCGTCTTAAAACCTTGAGGAAAATCTTAAGCCTTTTCCAATGACACGCACATTATAAAACAACACAGCAGGTGTGAGATTCACAGCTAAGGAAAGAATTTTCAGCAAGCAGCATGGTGCAACATACACCCAAAATGAAATTAAATAAAAAAAGTGTAGCGTGGCAAATCAGTGAAAGGAAATGACGGGCCTTTCTTATAAGGTTTGTTATGGCTACATGTGTATGAGGCAAGAGAGTGTGAAAACAACTTTTGCTTAATTTTGAGCAACATTTTAAAACTAGGGCTGTGAAGCAGCACTGTGTGGGCCCAAGCACTAGCGAACTTGGGTCCTAATGCGGCCACGGGAGGAGGGAGGACAGGGTCCGGGAGAAACGGCCCCGCATTGTGTGCGTTGTGTGCTCCGAGGGAACGATAACCACAGGCTTTGTTGCTCTACACGTGTACAACTGTGCATTTCTAGTCCTCAAAAGACTCTCATGGTCGTCACGTGCCTCGAGCTGTTGTCTTGCCTGAAGACATTTCCTGGTGCCACCATGGGGCGCTGTGATTTTAAGTCATAGTTTGTGTAGATGTCATCAGGCCAAGACTCTTTTCATACATGTCCAGTTTAGAGTCGATTGGACCATGTGAGTCATACAACAACCTTGTGTTTGATGGGGGTCAAAAGTTCGTCCGAAATGGCCACTAAATCCAAAATGCCCAACTTCCTGTTGCACTAATTGTACGGGTGCCAGGGACATCTTGTTTCGTCCGGTCATGATAAACGTGTGTACCCCATTTTTTTGAAGATCGGTTAAACCATAGAGAATTGCTGCGTTTTAGGAGGCGCTGTTGAGCAATTTGCAAGGGCCATTTCTAATTCCTCCAAAATACATACATTTTCACCTGGCCTGACGAGCCGATGGAGAGTTAGAGTATGTCCTAAGGAAAAGCAATAGGGCCTTCAAACTGTCAGTGCTTGGGCTCTAACAGGTCGTATTATAAACTCAACACCATTGTCAGAGCAAACTGCAATACTACTGTATGCAAGTTCGTAGTGGAGGAAAAGGTCTCTGAAGGTGAGGCTAAGTGCAGATAAAGGATCTTGTTTGTCTAAGAGCAACAGGCGGAACACTTCCCTGGTCATTTGCTACTCTTCAAAAGAATCTAAGAATGAATCCACAAGGTTACCATCCCCCAAACAAACAGTCACAGGACTGGGAAGTGACACTTTCTACATGGAAGAATTGAGTGGTCCCACAGGGCTGCCAACCAGTTTCTAAGCAAAATCGGTTGTTCTACTTTGTTTTCTCAGCTAAGACGGTGCTAATGAGGAACTTTCTTTTCCTCTACAGCAGTGGTTCCCAAACTCTTTACAGTCTCGTACCCCTTCAGACACCCCTCACCCAGAGCCGGCTCTGTCTGGGTCCGAAGGGGCTAGCTTTGGAGCTAGACCTCCTACTTGAAGAGAGCAGTGGACTCCTCAGGCGTTCATGGAGACGTATAGCTTTGCAGTGTTGGCAGTGAACGCAACAGAATTACGTCTATGACAAAATGTCATCTAGGAAATTCTTTAGGATCAATTAATCGATTGTCGATTATTCATGCCCATCCCTCGTTTTTACTAACGGTCACTAACCTACCTGTAACTTTTATTGGCAGTGTAATTATTTTGCTGAATATGGGTATACATGAGTATTTTTGGCAATGCGACTTGGCTATTTAGAATATTTATAGCTCAGTTTGAAAATGTAAAGGGATTTTTCACTTTGAAAACGCAAATAAAATGTTCTCCCCATGTACCCCCTGAACCACTTTGCGTACCCCTGGGGGTACATGTACCCAAGTTTGGGAACCGAGGCTCTACAGTATAAACGACCAGACTATATTATTAGATGTGCCCAAGCGTTGATCTCTGTCATTAATCTCAGTGTCCTGGATTTGGGGTGTCTTAAATCTAAAACTTTCCGAATGCTGTAACATATTGAGCTGAGGAAATGGTCATGCTCTGGAGAAACTGTAATACGCAAGAGAGGAGGGAGGGGATAGGATGTCTTGGCTAAACGAGTTTGTAAAACATTGAGCAATGTTTGCCTCTGTAAGGCTACAATAAGGTCTTCAGCAAAGACTGTAATGAGAGGAAGTAGAGAATGCACAATCATCTTGCTAGGGCTGCCTACATTTGACTGTAGACAATAGAATGAATGATAGGGACATATTCAATAGCACGAAATCAAAACGATAGAGATAACGTTTGTAAAAATTATGGTTGGTTTTTAAAAACGTATGCTGTGTCTTATGTGAACTCACCTGTTGAATAAGCTAGCTAGAGGTCCAAGTTTATTTTGCCTGACAACTTCTTCCTGCTGCATGACACCCGACCCCGGGTAGGGTCGCACGGGACTCCATGCGTCTCTGGGGTCCCCTGGAGAGGAGGACAGCGTGACGTCTGAGAAGTGAGCGGTGCCGCTGTCGTCCGTCTCCAAGGTGACAATGGCGCTGGAGTCCGACGTGACGGTGAAATCCAAGATGTCTTCGTTGGAGACCGACAGCTCGGTGCTCATGCTGGACACGCTGCACACAGAGATGTCGTCGCTGCGATTTAAGGCTCCGCCCCCGAGACCCATACCCGTGGGGGCTGATAATCTGACACTGGGGCTGAAGAGGCGGATAGAGTCATATCCGCTGCGAGGAAAGGTGGAGGATTTGCGGATGGTGTTGTCATCATTCAAAGGTAAAGTTGCAGGGGAATCATGGCCTGCGTTGTCTGGGCGTTGGTGGGTATGAAGGATGGGCTCGGGAGGGTTTATCTCGAGAGTGGGTATACCTGAGTCCTGGGAAGTCAAGCTGTGGCTGTCCAGGTCTGAGTAGCTTTTCTGGGGACTGCTGTAGTAGGTGGGGGTAGAGGAGCAGGACGGCTTGTAACTGGGCAGGACGGGATCACGGTGTGGGGTTGTGCTGGTTTCATGACAGTGATGGTTGGTGTTATCATGGAGGTCAGGGGCAGTCAGATCTTTGACCACAGAGCCATTCTCCACGACGGCTTCTCCAGACACACCTTTAAAAAGAACGTGACTGAATTAGTTCTTGATTTTACATCTTTTCTAAATGGGGGGGGGGCATAAAAAAGGGACGTAATTTAATTTAAACAGTGGGCCAATTTGACTTAATACATTTTTTTTAAATCCACATTGAAACATAACTGCCATCAATTCCACTGATTAACTGTGAAGGCCAGTAAAACACAGGTCACCTACGATTGCATTAAAACATAAGGTTACCAACATGTGGATGGACACATCAAACACATAAACATGGCACATGGTTCACAGCAGAATAAACATTAAAAATGTAATGTTTATCTGTCCAATATGTCACAAATAAATATTTGCAACACTTCCTGTATTTATAGTTACTGTAGTTATCTCCTGGCTGCAACCATATTTATATGTATACGTCTCACATTTGCTGTGTGTCTGTATATTATGCAATATCATTTCACAATTATTTAAATAACTTAATAAAAACCATCTCCAACATTTTAGATGATTGATTTATTTATAATGAATGAATGAATGAATACAAATGTGAGGATTTGCTGCTTTTCTCTGTTTGATATCAGTATAAATTCAATATTGTAAGATTATTTATTTTTTTAAACGACGCCTTCACCTCTACTGCATTGTAGTAAGGATAATTACTAATCATGCAGAGCCGGCCCAGAGGATTCACCTTCTGGCGGTTCGTTTGAGTAATTGATGATTTGTTTAGTGATATTGTCTGCACCACAGAAGCCAAATACAAAGGGACACTTGAATAATTACATTATATTAAGGTCTCTTCTGAGAATGAACCCTTCAATGTTTCCGTGTATCTTGTGCTCATCTAGTGCATTAAATAGATTTATGCTAAATCAGGTCACTAATTATAATTACAAAGTTGTATAAACAATGCAGATAAATGTGGAGATGAACAGAGAAAACTCATTTATGCTCCAGGAACACACTTAACCTGCCCTGGTTGTGAGTGATTCATGCTATTTTATAAACAAAACAATCATCAGTCTACAAATTGAGAAAATAGGAGATTATTAAAAAAGGGTTTCTGCTAATTAATCAGGGTCTTTAGATTCATACGAGTGTAGGAGCCTTGTGAGATGAAACCTAATCCCACAGTGACCAGGCTGTAACTGGAGTCTCCTGTGTAACATGAACAGGGCTCCAGCAGGGCTACACCATGCTGTAACTCCAGCTGGGAAGCAAAGCTTTAGCTAGTGTGTCTATAAGCTTCTCTCAAAGATGATGCTGTAACTGAGAACACAGTGAAACCACTGAAAAACCCCAACATGGGTCTCGTGTACTGGTTGACACACAAAGCTAGATTCTTGCCCAAGCTCTAAACCCCGACCTGCAGGTGGTCATGTGAGCCTGACAGACTTTGTCCCAAAACACAGCAACAGGTTCTTCCTGTGCCACAGTGGAAATAATGTACAACAAGGGCTCACCAATGAATGACAGGCGGTTTACACACATGTGCTATTACATTCACACTGTACTCAATTTCAATTTGATACTGTACCACTGACTCATGAGGCTTAATTCACTAAGGAGTGAACAACTTGAGGGCCAAACCCAGTCCTGTTTTGAGCTGCTGCTCTTATAGTCTGCTTTGTTGAGCGCACACACAATCCAACACCATTAGCAACAGGCACAATGAGTGGAATGCAACTTAACCATCATCTTTTCCACATAATGGATTCCATCACTCATTGTGACACGTGATGAAAGATCAACAAAGATACAATACTATTCAATTTTTAAAGTGGCCCTTCAGCCAAAGATCAGAATGAAGGGAGTAATATTACTATTATTACTCAATTTAAGAGGTTTTCAAATGTATGAGGCTGTTTTTCAGTGCAGCTACATTTCACACATCTACTTTCATTCAGAATCCTTTTCTGGCCCGACAGAGGATATGACCTCACATTTTAACTTGTGTGTAAGCTGGATGTTGAACTTTAGAGCCTGACACCAAACCTCACGGTTAAAGTGTGGAGTTAAACGTTTGAGTCATGCCCCACTGCAGACCGGCTTCTGCCCAACTAAAGACTGGTTTCAAATAATTCACAAAGTGGTATATTGGTTGTTTAGGTATACATGTCTACCTCAGGAAATGGCCTTCGGTAAATGAAAAGAAGGCCGCATTCTACACAGATATTAAATCAATCATAAATGCTGAGTGTTGTGGTTGATCAACGGGGTAAAGCTACACTATTTAGGGCCGCGTTTATGTTTGTTGATTTTTGTCTAAGGAGTTTGGTGCGGTGTTAGCAGGGGAAAACAACACGTGTGGTGTCGGGTTGGGAGTTTGCGTGTTTCTTGCCAACATTCATCCATCGCGGTGACTCACCGCAGCGGCTGTCCCTCCGCTCCTGGCCGGTCTTGTTCGCCATGCCGCCCGGGGCCGGGGGGATGCTACAGGTGGGTGGCAGGTGTGCGCTCCATGGTGATGCTGGGACTACCGCTGCTGCTGCTGCCGCTGCCGCTCCATCTCCTCCTCCTCCTCCTCTAACGCTGCTCGGTGGACACACACGGTGTCGGACAGCTCAATGGACGGATGCACAAACCACACTCGCATCCAAGGGCCGGAGAACACAAACACCTCGGACAAGCCGGACTCTCTTGCCGGACACACTTGCCGCTGTCGTACGTTTCCTCTCCGGCTCTTCCTCAACACACGCCAACTTTAAGTTGAAACACGACGGACGTTTTCTCGGTTCCGTCCCGCGGCATCAACACGGGAGAGGATATTCTTCCCGGGCGTTAAACGAACTGGTCGACCGGGCACATCTTTTTTATACGAGTTTATCCGGTATCGTTAATATTTCATACCTGTCTCCGAGCTTCCGCCGCCATTTTAAAACAAACTTGTGTGCAGGGAGTGCGGTGTAATCGAGTGGAGAATGCTCACCGTCGATGGATTCACCTGTCTGGACCTGCAGGCATTAATAATCGACCGCACAACAACCGTGGACCAAATATAAACAACCTGAGTTTCTGTCTTCGAACACTAAACTCTACAGATCCTCTACTTTTAGTGTCATTGCATTTTCTTTTTATTCATTACATTAGATGATATGTCTTCTAAGTGTCTCTTTTACTGAGAGAACATTGCTGTTGTTGGGGTTGACGTTTATCAAAATGAATGAACATCTAATAAACATGACATTAAAGTTACCTATAACTGTTGTCGATGTCAATATACAGTGCAAAACAAAATAATACAATATCTACTGTTTCCCATTTCAGGCCCCAGAACAATGATTTGTGAAATTTCAATATTAAATGTGCAATATTACAATATTGTTGGACTATATTCTGTTGCATATATGACTTTCAATTTTTTTATATTTCATGGGGTCTGAATTGTTTATTTATATTTTATTAGCAGTATGTATTTCCCTATTTCTCTCAGGTGGGACCAGTTAAAGATCATCTCCTCTTTAAGACCTTGGGACGTTAAGTGGACATAGACTGTCCTCTGTTAATCATATTCAGTCCATTTGTGCCTTTATTGTATGAATACATGTGGTTGTAAATATATAAGATACAGATGCGCAACCAAAAATATACGTATCTTTGAAATTCAGTTTTCAAAACATGTAGAAATATCACTTCAGTTTGGTTTTATTTTTAAATAATCACTTGTGACACAAAGTATATCAAGTTATTTCAAGAAATAGTCTCATTCCTTTTTACCTGCACAAAACTAGATACAAACTCCCAATAAATTAAGTAATGTTTTTGTTTTAAGGATGTAGTAGAAGTCCTCAAGCAGTACATTGTGTAGCCCCTTCAGAGACCTGCAAAATGGTCCTGCAGCATACTCACCCTGCCCTCTAGTGTCTCCAGGTGGTTGTGGAGCTAAGTGCGGCACCTTCCTTTCTCAGTAGCCACCACCAGGGCATATGTAACTTATAATTAACTAAATAACAAGTGTGAAAGAAGGACAGGGAAGTTTATGGGTTGAGGTTTGGTTTATTCCTTTATTAGATGTTAAGAAAATCCACAATGAAACAAAATAATTTACTCTGGGTGTACATGAAATTAGAACACAGCTACTCAGGGGAGGGGGGGAGATGGACTTTAGGAACACAGAGGTGGGGTGAGGGTGAAGGGCCTTGATCTACGGGGGAATGAAAGACGAGGAAAACACAATGTTTTCAGTGCAGGATATATTCTTCGAACCAAAGTGCAATTGAAAGCCACCCAATCAGTGTCGTTCCAAATGCGTATACCCTCACTGAATACATTTTCTCGTCATACGCTGTTTTTTTCTCTTTTTTTTCCTTTAAATACGGCCTATCAAAATGGAAGAATTAAATGAGTAAAGGTGTGATGCGTTCCTTTCAACTCCCAATAAGTGCCTTTTGTGACTCTTGCATACATTCATACACTCATACAAACAAGCATCACATTCTTTCACTCATTGACGCAACCTCAATCGTAATATTTTTTACTTCAACCAAAACTATTTTGTTCAACCCAACATAAGAAGATGGAGTGTGATGTTTGCATGCTCCTTTTTTAGGGACATTCCTTGGTTTGGTTTTTTTTCTCACTTGTCCCTCACTCATAATTTATCAACATGCAAAATTAACTGAATGAATTCTCTTCATATACTGTTGACTGTTTACATGCGCCAAGGAATTGCATAGGACTCAGGGTTTTTGGGACTCCCCTCCGCATTGCTTATGCAATCTCAATGGCTTAGTTCTTTTTTTTTTCCCTAAAACTATAGCTATAAATGAACAACAGTCCTCTCTGTGGTTTGCTGGGAGAGAACTGTCAGTAATTTCTGTTCTACAATCAAAGAAATGTTTAACATTAATGCACTGTCACCGGTCCGAGTGTAGATTATGCAGTGATGCTTATAAAAAATTCCTGAGTGTCTGATGACTGTCAAAGAAATGGGACATGACCCTGAAGTTGAATACCTTTCATTCAGCTACTGGGGGTTAGGGTGGCATCGGATTGAGGGGAAGGAAAAAAAAAGCGCGGTGGGCCTTTACTCTTTGCATTTGTCAAAACGAGGAAGACACTTCCAAAGCCATGCTCAGAATAGAGACACCTTCACCTGCGACAGTGCATTATTTCTAATTACTCATTAATGGAGGGATGGTTTGAGTTCATCTGTGCTTCAGTATCAAAGTATGAGCCAAATAAACTGCCCTGCTACTGTCCTCAAAACCTGTTCAAAAAAATGCATCTGTAAATGCTTTAACTAAATTTAATTTTCAAAGCACAGGTCACACAAAAGGTCAGCAAACCACACCTCAACACTAATCTCTTCAGGTTTTTTTTGTTTTTTTAATTCCCCGAACACGTTTGCATTTCTGTGAATGTGCGCATCTGCACAGGTTCACATTTCTCTGAGATGAGGTTCTCAGACACTCACTCTGAACAGGTGCCATCACAAGTTCTTTGCTGACAAACACAGTGAGACATTACTTAATATTCCGACAAGATATATTGTAAACCAAAAAAAAATAAAAAAAATAAAAAACACATGTCACATGGAAAAAGCATTTGTATATTAGTGTGATGATGTAATGTTTGTTTTTGGTTTAAACATTGCCCCGCTATAGATTTAGTTTAGTTGCAGCATGGACAATTGATTCGCTCGATGCAGAATTTGTCCTTTCTGCTTGGAGACAATGGACTGAAAGGATGTGATAAAAACACAAGATTTAAATACCTGCAGGGCTTTTCTGTTTCAGCTGTTACAGGCCTGACAACTAAGCAGCTACCTCAAAATAAAAACCAAGCCACATTTAGAACAGTTTTTCCTCTTTAACAACTTTCGAAAAAATATATTCATGTAGTCTCGACTGTCTGGACTACAAATAAAACTGGGCTTTGCCGTACGTCAGCCATATAATGGATCTTCAAAAAGATGTTTGAACATATTTATAGCACCAATAGTCTGTACCATAGAAATGACAAAAAATAATAAAACAAAGTTTCATTCAGTTGCAACGCAGGTGTCTGCAGAAATGGCTGTCGTCATGTCTTTTCACAAACCTTTTTTCTCCCCCCTAACTCTTTTACAGCATTGCATTTCAAGTAGATTATTTGTATTTTTGCCAACAAAACTTATTTTTGATTTTCCGTTTTTTTATTATTTTTGAAGAATTTTTATTATTTTAGCCTCACAAAAACCGTACTAAGTCTACTACTAGCTTTTGAAAGACAATCACCATTCAAAAATCAGACTCATTTATAGTAACTTCTCACACGTGGGGAATTTACGGATATTTAGAAGAAATCTGCACACATTCTCTACTTCACATTCAGAAAGTCTTCCAACCAAACTAACTCAGTGTAACTCAAACTTTTACACAACTCAAAAACCCTAACATCCTTTATTTTGCCTTTCTGAACACAAGATGGAAAGTAGAGGATGCGACTGCAGTCGTTTCACACAACGTTAGGTTTAACTAGAAAAAAGGAGTGAGACTGGCTGGACAAACACACATGCACAACCATTCAGACACCACCAACTACCAGTAACCTGGTTCAAAAGCAAATTGGTGGGAACAAAACTGACAAGGATGGAAAAAAAGATTGCCCCTACTTACTAACTGAGAGACTTGAATGAGGAGCAGTGTACAGAAGAATCAACTGAAATTCTAAAATGCATGTTCGCACATCACTGGCATCACTCAAAGACAGAACATATTTTTTGAGTTTTCCTATTTTTCACTCACTTCTTATTGATCTGATTGTTGATTACACATGGATTTAAGTTAGTAAATGAAAACCAGCAGGGGTTATGTGCGGGTGGGGGTTTTGAACTGGTGTCTCTTTGCTGGTAGAGGTCCAGTCAAAAAAGGAGAAGAGGGTTTCCTCTTGACGACAGGCATCCTCTTCAAAACTGGAGCTTTCAAATGTTGCTGCTCCCTGGAGAAGATAGTCAGGAAAAACGTGTTAGAATGTTACATAAGAAAATATCCACGCTGACACCTAGTTATACTAAACTGAACCTATATCTATTTTGTGTCAAATGTCTTCACCACATAAAAGTTCATACCAAAAATTTGGATTCTGCTTTGAGAGGTTAAACGTTTTGATGGATCAGCAGGTGCAGCAGTAACATACAGACTCCCTGACACTGAATGTATACCTGACTGAATGGCAGGATAATATTGTGGGAGTTCACACAATCAATGACTGATCGTTCTTTGTTTAAAAATATAAATCAAGGTTTACAATCAAGAAAAATATATTTTATAGATTCCTCTCTTTTTCAGTTTCACTTCATACTTTGCCCACATCCAGATGCAAAAAAAACCTTTTCATAACTTTTCCTGCCCCACACAAATAGCAGTGGTCATAGACCATATTGTGTTCAACATTTAGCTGTTAAGCATGTTTCGTAATTTTTTAGTAATGATTTTAACCCCTTATTTTGATCGTCCCTTACTTTGAAAGAATATACTGTCAAAGACATTAACAGTCAGAGGTTTGATGTATTGTGAAAAGAAAAGTATTGAAAATGAATTGTTAAAAATTATATATATATATAATTTCTAACTTTTTCTTTCTCCCAAGAAATGTACCTGTACATTGAGATCCAGGGAAAAGGGGGGAGCAGAGTGTGGTCTGCCACCAGCACTCATCTTGCTGGTTACCTGTTCCTCCCTGTCCACTTATATTTAACAGAGGGAACTAAACAGGACAAATGAGAAGTGGTTAAGTGTGTTTCAGTAAACGGCTGACTAAGATATCAGAGATGGAGCAGCAGACAGTAGATTGTGAAACACTCAATGGTTAGCTGTATATCTGTATTACAATTCTCTAGCACACTGGGCATAATTGCATATTAATCTCAGGGAAATTATTTCAAAGAAATCCTCACCTCTGGCATATCTCCAACAAAGTCATATGCAATCCCATACTTGGGGATCTGACATGCTGGTGCACATAAGTAGGACTCTTTTTCTTCTGAAGACTCCTCTTTTTGAATCTTGTCTACTGAGACATCCGTCTGTCCACCAGCAGTCGATGCAGCTGCTGCCGTTTTGCAGTCTAAGCAAATTTCTTGCTCAGCGATTGGCAGGAGGGTACTGGAGCCCTCCTGTGAATCCAGAGAAGTCTGGGCACTCTTCTCCATGCCAGACTTCTTTAATCTGGGTAAAAATTTACCAGATTCCAGTTCTGACTTCCCGTAATAAGGGCCCTCACATTCTGCATCCTCTTCCAGAGGTTTGAGGTCTGCCTGAGGATCATCAAAGACGTCCACCGGCGCCAGGACGGGAAAACTCATCTCCTCTTTGTCAGTCTCAGCCTCCGAATCGCTCACTCCAACAGGAGACAACTCAGAGGCCGAAATTGGTCGGAAATGGGTCCTGGGAGAAATGCGAATGGCCCTGTACTGTGTCCGGTTGATGCCATATATTCGTGGGTGGAACACTTCACTCTCCGAGTCCGAGCACAGAATAGATTTGGGCTTGAATCCTGGACTGAAAGAGGCCATGTCCTCAGGCTCGAAAGAACACTCAACATGGAGGACTTGAGAGAAGGGATTGTTTAGGTTGAAGGATGCGAACGGGTATTCTAAACCTTGCTCCTCACTATGCAAGCCTCCGTACGATCCAAGCAAATCTTCATGGAAGATGAAAGAAAATCCCTTATTCAATCCATCTCCGCCTCCTTTGATGGCCTGGTCACTCTGCCCAAAGGACACAAGAGGCCTCCACAGGGGCCTGTGCCCAGGGGCAAAGCAGCTGCTCCTGTTCATGAACACATCTGTGCCAGTGATGGTGAGCATGTCCGAGCTAGAAGCAGATGCAGCTGCGGCGGCACACTTCAGCAGGCTATCTTGGGTGTCACTTGGCGGCACGACAGCCCAATTTTTGTCACCACTCACCGTCTTCAGCTCTCCATACACCCCTCCTAGGATGAATGACGTGCTCTCCTTGTCAGAGCTCAAGTCCCAGGGCTTGGACGGAGTCATGTAGTCCCCAGAACCATCTACCTTTGAAAGTTTGTTTTTGGCTAGGTCCTGTTCTTGTTTCTTGCCTTCCCAAAGGTGATACTCTGACCGCTGCACTGCCTTTTTCTGAGGCCCCCGAATTGGAACGCCTTTTGCCTCCACCTCCAGACAGCTGCAGCAGTAACTGCCGGACTCATCTGAGAATAGCCCCTCACTTGGATTTTCTACTCCTTGTCTTGACATTACAGATTTGCCATCTCCAATTGCAGTCCAAATGTCCTTTATTATTCCTGAGCTGTAATCATCACTCTGTTGGTTTGTGTTGTCTGAAAACATGCCAGTGCTGTACTGTTTACTCTCATCCTCTTCCAATGCGATTCCACAAATGGACTCCAATTTAGATTTTTTGGTGGTCTGATTGGATGCTGTGACAACGCTGACCTCATCACACTTGTGGCAAGTCTCCACTTGCAAAAAATCCAAGATTTCGTCCTCTAGATAAGCACCAGAGAGAGGAGGGATCATACAATCAATCTCTTTGTTGCCAATTTGAGCAGCATCCTCTGTCGCAGCATTTCCTTGCTCGTTGTCTGAACGAGTCTCCTCTGAATGTGACCACGGACTGCATGTTCGAGTTGAAAGGTTAGAACAGTGTTCAGTTTCGTCAAAGGCACTATTTTTGGTCCATATTAGCAAACGAGACTGTTTATTAGAATGTGGGTCGAGACAGCTACTAGAATCTGTGTTGTTTTCGTGACCAACGGTGAGTGAGTCGCGGGGAAAAGGGAAAGTGGGACTGTCATACTGCAGCTCGAAAAGAGAGAAGCAGGATGAGTTCAAACCAGATGGTTCACCGGTGGCTTCAGGAACAGGTGGCTCCTCCACATTTCCAGATAGTTTGCTCAGGGTGAACGAAACACTATCGAGAAGGGGGGAGAGGCGAAT
The DNA here is from genome assembly GCF_949316205.1 of Platichthys flesus. Lineage (NCBI taxonomy): Eukaryota > Metazoa > Chordata > Actinopteri > Pleuronectiformes > Pleuronectidae > Platichthys > Platichthys flesus. The sequence continues at coordinate 3,180,786 of NC_084968.1, forward strand.
GGGAGAGTCCCCTACGAAGCTTTCTCCATCGATATCCTCTGAAGTAGAGGGTGAATAACATCCCCACACTTGAGCCATGTTTTCCAGATCCTCCATTAAGAATCCAACAGATCCCGTAGCTTCCTGTGAGTCTTTCCGTATTGCACTTTTCCCTTGCTGCTCAAAGCCATCTAACACTAAACAACAATCTGCCTCAACGTCTCCTTGCTCTTTGCTTTTTTGTCGAATCATGCTTAAGATCCGACTCTCTTGTATTGAGTCTGAGGCACTAGTATCCAATATGGATTGATAAATATCAACTTCATAGAAGTGAGTGAATTCAGACAGATGCTTGTCATCTAAATCTCCATCCTCTGGCTGAGGGCAGCTGGAGGTCCCAGTGAGATCCGCAGTTTCGTCTTCTGCTTCACCAGGCCCTTCCACAAAGTGCCCATCCACAAACGAGCCTGCTGCAAGGTAAGCTCTCTGGTAGCTCTCATTGGCAATGCAGATTCCCTGGATTCTCTCCGGCAGCCTCTCCATGTCAGTTGACATGGCAAAGCCGTCTGAAGAGTCTATCTTACTTCGATATTTTGTTTCCAGTTTGCTTTGTCTGCTGCTGAAAGGTACAAAATACTCTGTGATGGGCTCAGTATACCAAAGTGGCTCCTCCATGTATTCCTTTTTGTCTGCGGCCTCAACCCCGAACTCTTTTGCTTCCACCCAGCCTGGATCTTTACGAATCTCCTTTAGCAGCCTTTTCCCCTTTTTATAAAGCTGTGGTTGTTTTGCAGCAATTCCGGTGACGCCGCTGCTGCTCCCCCCTGTGTTTCTTCGCTCGTCTTTGTCAATAACCTTCACCTGGAGCTTCACCTGTCCACTGTTGCGTGTTCTCTTGTTCTTTGCAGCCTCTCTGGATTTGTGCCTTATTCTAACTGCCTTGCTTCTGGATGACTTGGTGTCACCCTGGTTCCCACTTGAGCTGGAGCCCGCCTCACTAGAGCCTGACGACCAGGATCTGGGTCTGTATTTGCCCTCAGATCTGTGTCTGGTCTGTCTCTTAGAATGGAAGGTAGATTTCTCCTCCGCTGCTGCGCCACCATGATAACGGTTTTCCTTCTCCTTCTTGCTTCGTCGTTGCTGGCCCCGTTCACAGGTGACAATACACGCGTCTAGATTTCTCTCCTTTGCAGCTTCACCTTCACTGTTGCAATCTTTTGGGGAGGAGGTGTCCGTGCTGGTCTGTGGGGCTGCAGAGGATGAAGAACTTGAGTATGCGCAGGTCTTTGCCTTGTTCCACACCGTCATGATCTCTTGGAGACAAACAGGTTTCTCTGACAAAGGAGGAAAGGCTTCATAATACCTGCAGTTAAAACAGACAAGAGAGAAAATTTGATTTAAATGTATTCAGAGCAGTAGTTTAATAAAAAAGTAAATAAGGGTGTTTACATAATGGTACATGGTATCCATTATATGGCTTACATTTCCACCTGGTCCTTTGAAGAGGGGGACTCAGCTCGCTCTGGAGACTGAGAGCCATCAGATTTCTTTTGAATCTGCTTTTCCTCTGTAAAAGACATTGAACAATAAGACATCATATTAGAACAGTTATTACTCAACTTTATTTTTAAATTAAAAGGAAGGAATAAAGCAAACCTTTCTGTTTGTTTTGGATATCCTTAAGTTTAGAGCAAAGCTCTTCAACCAGGCTCTCAATTCCAGAGTTCTACACAGAAGAACAACACAAAAGACAGATTTATAGTAACATAGTGTCAAATAGGTCAGCAAGGAATGGTGGATGTTGAACGATCCAAGAGTCTTCGGTAAGAATGCAGAATTGCAAACAGATACTTTGACCCCATATGTGACACAAAAGAAAGAATTAAAAGGCATGGGGTTGACACACATCATACCAGCTGACTTGTGAGAGCACAGGCATGCTTGGCGATGACTGTGCTACATTTAGCTGCGGTTTAGAAACGCTTTACAAATAAACAAAAACAAAAAAAAAGGCCCAAGTTGTGAAACCTTTAGCATTAACAACATGTTTGGCTTAATGCCTTGTCAAATTAAGCAACATCAAATGTGAAAAACATAAAGGACTAGGATTGAAATAAACAAAACAGCCATGTTCAAATGTTAGCTCACTCCAAATAGTCACTGTCAAAACAAATGGCTAATCAAATCACAACAAATCTGCTCAGTGGTATCTGTCCTGCCACACTCATAAGCCATCTACTGTCCTGTTAATTCTTCCAGAAATAATATTCCCATTTCCTTACCATGCCACCTCATGAAAGGCAAAGCAAGCTTTTCTCCTGCCCCGTGTTCCCTCTTGCATCATTGTGCTAATGCCGGTCAGCTGACAGCCGACCAAGTCCACTGCTCATTGCTGCAATCCTGTGCAGCGTGTGCTGGTTAAAAAATAGACTGCAGAGTCCAGTCCCCAGAGAAGAGCTCAATACTCCTCTTGCCTTACAAACCCTCCTCCCCCACCGCCTGTGTCACTATCAGCCAAAGCACACCTTCCTTACTACTGCTGGCCTCAGACGAAAATGTAAGCTAATCGCTCAATCGATTTTCAACCAACATACAGAGGACACTATTTGAAGGTTGCTTATTATAAGCAGGTAGAGCATTTGTTTTTTGTCAACTAACAACGTAGAACGGCTGACCTTAAAGGTTCAGTGTGAATGTTTGATCGACATCTAGTGATGAGTTTGCAAATTGCAGCCGACCGAATACCACTCACCTCATCTTCTCATTTCATTTCCAAGAGTTAAGGCGAATCTACTGCGGCCTTCGAGCAACATTAAAAACAAGGAGGGGGCCCTTTCTGATTGGTTTGTCTATGTGTGGAAACATGACAGTGCAACATTAAGGACTCAATAGAGGTATTCCTTGTGTTGTAGATGTCCTGATGTAGATATACTAGGCTCATTCTAATGTAAATAAATGTTATTTTTAGTTTAAGGGGGATATATAAGTATTAGGGCCTCTTAAAGGGAGAAAACTACGAGAACAAAGTTATAATATTAAGATACATGTCATTTTACTAATATCAGATGATCAGCCTGTCATCTACGCTAAAATAAGGAATCGGGAGTATCTTGTTAAGTTATACTTTAGTATAGATTTCACAAATAACATACATCTTTTGGCTCATTAGCATGAATGATAAGCTCTATTCTGAAGAAAAAACGCAGACCTGGAGGAATATATTTGCTTAATGGTGACAGCAGAGACATATTTGGTTACATCTGCGTGATATTCAAAGGGTTTTGTAGTTTCTCAAGTAACAATGAAAGTGTTCCTTCAGTGATTCAGAAGAAGTGGAACACCAGCAAGCATTGCTTAGCCTTGCTGATTTATTATTTCCCTTTTACTCTAAATAATTTGACTTTTAAATTACATCTTAATTCTATAATATTAACTTTATTCTTTAAATATCTAATGTTTTCCCTTCAATATGGCCTTAATACTCAATCATAGCAATGCTCAAATGAAATGGCAAATAATTCTACACACCTTTAATATAACCTTTATAAGAAAGACTAACTGATTGTGCTTTTACACCTGCACTGCAAATCTAAACTTTTGTGACATAATTTAAGCTTTATGTGAGAATGCAAATGTCCAAATCAGTTAGACCAGGCATCAAATGGACTATACCCTGCCAGCCCCGGTGCAAAAACTGTGTGTAATATCTAATTGAGCCTCTGTGTGTATAGAGCAGGTCACTTGAGGTGAGAACACATCAGACACAGACCGGCTTTGGAATTCTGCTTCACATGTGCAAGAGTAACTCCCCGATTCTTTGATTCTCCGGACATTGTCCAGCGTTCATATGAAAAAAATTGTCTTGAAGGTGTGGCCATTCAGCTATCCACTCAATTAAGATCTTCTCTTGTTCAAAGCGTTAGCCTCCCACACCAACAAAGCTTCATTCACTGACTCATTGTGATTCATGCAATTAATATCTACATGACTGCACCTTAACAAGCAACCAGGAATACGACAGTAGCAGGTTTCTGGAATAATTACACAAATGACAACTTAAGTCTTCTCCATTCTGTTTTTCCTATTTTTCTTTCAAAAGCTCCATAAAAACAGGTCAAACTGTTTTTGTTTGCCATACCTCCAAAGCAAAAGGGGTTTAGCATAATGATTATTTCACACCTAAGAAAAGTGAAGCGTCATTTGTCCACAACTTGAACATTATTACAATCACAGTATTACATCAAACAGGCAGAACAATGCTTACTTCATCAGATGCGGAGCGGAGGCATTGCACAGCGGCTTGTTTCTTAATTTCCTCAAGACTCAGGTCAGTCCCTCCCTTCTTCTTACTCTTACCCCATTTCTTCCCAGTTCCCTTCTCCCAGCCCAAGAAGATGTCATTTTCCTGTCAGGCACAAACCAAGACAAGTCAGTGCCAAAGGACAAACTAGTGATATAAAGTAACATGGAAAAAGCCTAAGCATAATAAAATCCCACATATAAACTATACATACATATGATACATTAGTATGGGCATTTCTATACATGTGTATGCATCATAACAATGAACACATATCAGGCAAATTGGATCAGAGGAGTTAGTCAGAGGTACACAAGTCATGAGATGAAAGAAAAGCCTCATTGTTAACCTATCCTGTAAAAATGGACTTCCTCTAACAAGGCGATTATAACCCCCACACCAATTTCCCCTCATGAATAAAACTCACTTCTAAAGCATTCGACAACACACAGTGAAAAATGTTAAAAGCTTTCTGACTAGACTTGACATATATGTTTGAGGTTGTCTGAGCCCACCTGGTCCTGCAGGTCGTAGTCGTAACTGTCGTGCAGGAGAAGGCTGAGGACATAGCGGGTGTAAATCATCGCATCAATCCCGCACTTCTCAAGCTCCTGGCCAAGCCAGCTTTGCACAGGACCCAGTGACTGGAGAAGGGACATCTCTGAGGCAGGCAGGGGGCCCACGACGGGGTAGGGGCAAGAGAAGTTTTCAGGAGGAGCAGGACCGTCTGAATCGGTGCTCACTGGACGCATGGGACCTCAGGTGTTGGCCATTCTCAGCCGGAGCAGCATTATGATGGATAATTATGGGTGGTCGTGGAAAAGGGTACGGAGAGAGGATGAGGCAGAACCTATCTGGAAGAGGGGGAAGTCACTCCAGCAGGATGCACCCAGGGAGCTCTACATGAGGAGACATGTAGTAGCTTTTTTTCTTTTTTTTTTATTGCTTTAAGCAAAAGGTTATTTTACTCATCAGGCATGGCTTAAGCTGCTGATAGTTCTCAGCTGCTGAGAAAACACAAGATGTGTTTGCGTCTCAGTCGGAGGGGTCAATTGTTTGGGAAGGTCTCACTTCACCGGCACAACCTGAAACAGAGCAACATACATTCACAAAATAAATAGGTGTAAATGAGATCATTCACTGACACTCTACCAGTAGTCTGAGTTTAAATCATGGTGATTTGATTTTTTCCTGAAAATACTGCCCACTCAAAAGAAAGGGACATCTCACATTGACATGGATGTGTCTCAAACATTCACAAGAAAGTTATTCACATGTTTAGTAAATGCAATCTAAAGCCACCTTTCCACTACCACCCGCTAACATCTGGCTTTTTTCCGCAGCGGAAATGGATACAATCGGCATTCACTCATGGGTCAAAGGACTCTGCGCTAGACAGAGTCCTTTTTTTAATATTCAGGTTTTAATCTGCTCCAGCTCTGATTGGAAGTGACGGAAATATAAGACCCGGGTGAACGCACAAATTTGGCAAGACGAGGAGGTGAGGGGGCACCTCAGTTGCTGGTGCGGTCGCCACGTCGAAACTCCTTGACTGGCAAAGGGAAAGGAGTCAGACGTCTTTTTAGCGAATTAACCCAAGTTTAAAAAACCTGCGTAGAGGTTTGTCTCAAGGTTCGACTTGAGAAGTGTCGTGACCACATTGTTTTGTAATGTTTGAAGGAGGCAAGGCTTTGCTGTACATCTGAGAGAGGGAGAAACCCTTTAATAATAACAGTAATAAAAATAATAATCCATATTATTACTTGATTATCATGACCCCCAAAACAAAAAACAGCTGTGTGGTTTCAATAGGAACTGATTAATCCACCTACAATTAAAGACACGCGGTTTTAAATTAGAAACATTAGATGACATATTTAATTTTGATGAAGATCCTTGTGGATTTTGTCTAAAGACTATTGACCCTTTAATGTACAATGTACAGTCACATTAGTTTTGGTGAGATATCTAAACCTGGTTGTGCATTGGAACAGTATTTAATTTCCAGATTTGTACGGTCTCGACCTTACTATGTTAAGTGCCTTGACATAATGCATGTTGTGATTTGGCACTATACACATGTTTCAAGTTTTAATTTTCAGTGGGTATTATGTCTCTCTCTATATATATATATATATATATATATATATATAGAGAGAGAGAGACATATAGAGATAAATAGAGAGATATATATATTGGATTTACTTTTATGACTTTCATTCTTACTCATATGGGTAAGAATGACAGTCATTAAAAGTCAATCGAATAGCTGTCAACCCTCGCAACCTCGTTTTAAAATAAAAAAAAGTACTTCACAAATATAGTGTTTCTCCTAAACTAAATTGAATGATGTCATGTCCAAGTCTTTTGTCTTTTTAACAAAGTCCTTGCATCACAGTTCGTTAAAGAGAGGATAGGATGAAACATAATTAATCATATATATAAAATAGAATACAGTGGACAGAATAAGACTAAAAATAAAATTTAAATAAAAAAAAAAGTATATTTCAAATGAATAACAAGTACATGTATGTGTATACAGAGAAACACAGAACCAGTGCCTAAATATAGATACAAATAAGCAAGTTAAATCTTACAGAGAAACTTGGAACAAAAGTGGCAGTAAGTGGAAAATATAAAGGGGTTCGTAATATGGGATATTGCACAGGGTATTGACATATTGCACGATAATGAAAAAAACTGTAATATTACACATACTGCATGTGAATTGTATTATTGAGAACTACATATATTGAATATTCTCTGAGCTCAATCTTGTTGTCGTATACAAGCTGTTGTTTTCCCTCTCATGGTGAGGAATACACCCAAAATGTCCCGGTGAGTTTCCATGACAAAGCAAAGCGTGACATGCGGACACATGTATGCGAGTGTAACAGTGCGGGGAAAGTCTGCCTGTCATGTGCATGTGTCTCATATGGCAGCAGTGGGACGAGGCGGCCGACGCGAAGAGCAAATGGAGGCTGTGCTCGTTTGATTGGCTGGATCGCTCGTCAGTCGTACAGTATGGAGTTGCCCGTTGGAGACGTCAAAAGGGCAAAGATAAGAAGCTTTGCCGCATGCAGCCACGCGATCCCGGCACTCAACGCCATTTCACAGAATAAGGACGTGCCGGTCTGCTACATCAAGACAGAAAACAGCTGATGTGTCTGCTGGCTCTATCGATGAGTGCTAAACATGGCTGACCAGTGACAACTACAACCCAGCTGTTTCAGTGTGGATCTTACCCCCCGACTGCCCCGTCCACATTCCAACTTCACCCCACAATCCACTGGTCTAATCTCTCCGACAATGTAGTATATTTAGAGCAGAATTACGCTGCTTTCCTCCTGGTGTGTGTCTGGGTGCGGATCCTGACGGTTCGCTTGTATCAACGCTGCATCGCTTGGCTACACACGACGTTTGAGACCAATGGCTAATGTCACAAGCATGTTAAATTAATACCCGGTCGGTGGTGAGAGGGGAAGTGTCAGCCGACACCACGCTGACTTTTGGCTGTTAACTTCGGGTTAGCAACCACCACTTGGCAGTCAAACGACAAGGTTAGCTCCACCACCGACCTTTAGCTAATGCTAGCTTAGTTAGCTCCCGGGAGCTCCTCGTCCTGTATCCAGTTTAATAATATTAGTGATTCCTTGACATGCACATGACACACTGCGTGTTCTGTGTGAAAGTCGTCCAGTCCCAGTGTCTCCTCGAAACCAACGAGGCTAACGCAAGTTTCGGAGTCCGACGGTAGGTGAGCGGAGGCTATTTGTATACGGTGACATTAAAGCCCCGACGGTTCCCCATTACGGAGTTAGCCAAGCAGCGAACCCGCTAACGTTAGGCCAATGTGGACTTCCATTCGGAAACACGGTGCCAACGGCCGCCAAGCATGTAGCGGAGAAAGCGGATTCCGTGCGAAAGTAGCGTTCGCCTTCACGTCCTCTTGTTGTTGTTACCGAGGGGGAGGAGGAGCGGCTGCCCCGGTGAACTACCACAGGACTGTCAGTCAGTTTCCCTTCAAAAATGTGCGCCATAACGTCACACGGCGAAACAGTGCACTCACTCAGACGCGGGGACACTCAGCGGAGGCGCCGCGGCGAGAAACAAGATGCAACACCAGAGGTTCACGTACCTGCCGTGGGCTGAAGCAGAGAGGAAAGGGGAGCGGCTATTTCTCTCCCGCTGCCGTTCCGAGCTCAGGCTCTGGAATCCGCTGCGGTAGCATCGCGTATCATGGACGCCGACAGAAATGGCGCTGTCTTCACATCCAGCGCTTCTTCAACAACGTCAGGAAAACCGGCGACATTCGGGCTCCGGCCGCAGTGGGGTCGTCCCTCGATGACACATGCCACCTCGAGCCGCAATGTCCGCCACCGGAGGCCAGTTTCACTCCGTGCAGGGCCACTGAATGCGCCGCCCTCCGCGTCGTATCCAGGCAACACGGCGAAGTTCCGCCGTCCTGTTCGCGTAGGTTTGATTCCTCCGCCAGAGGATTGCATCAGAAGCCCAAGTAGTGCCCCTACCCTAATGGGACATGCTGCATAACCACTCGTTAAAGTCATCACATGGAGTTTAATCAATGAGAGGTTGAGGCTGTTATAAAAAGAAAAGACTAACAAAACATATATATGCATAATATGATATTATGTATAATTAATACTGGATAAAACCACCACAGTTTCTGAATTAGTTATATTGCATTTTGTACATTACATGTCATTTAGCTGATGCTTTTGTCCAATGCAGATGGGATAGAGTGGGATTCCAACCGGCAACCTTCTGGCTGCAGAGCACCCGCTCTATCCCCTAGGCCACACTCTCCCATACATTTTTGCATAATTCAAATTAATATTGAATATATATATATTAATATATTCAACAACAGTGAGCGGGTTAAACTCATTTGATTTAATCTAATTAATGAGGGTTTGAGGAAATTATAAAAAGACACACGTAACAACAGAAAAATCTGTATCTATATATATTAAACAAAATGCAATATTACTTACCTCAGAAACCTTTTGCATACTATTGTGTTGTAGATTTAATTATTATAGACCGCTGACGGAGCTTCACCTTCCAACCTCATCTCCTTTTATCTTGGCGGACTCTCACCACTGTTATCTCTTTTAACTTCTCGTACTACAAAACCATGAATTGTGTGTGAATGTTGGGGGCAGCGCATCATGCTTTAGATTGACCACCTGCCCTCTGCCATTGGTCTATAGTGTGGCACACTTCATCCGCCCTCTGACCCCAGGGGTTAGGATCTCTGGGACAGGAGGCGTCAAGGCCTATTGACCAGCTGTTGACACTCCGCTGCACACACACACACACAGATGCACACACCAACACACACACACAATACAACAGCATCCGCGTCTATCCCACCCTTTCAGTTTTTTTTACCGCAACAATGCCCCCCTCCATTCTGTCTTATACACAAGACAAAGACAGAATAAAGCTGCAATACGTTTACCTTCATCGGGCTGTATAAAATGAGCTACAACTACATGTGTAATAACACATGAAAGGTAATCATCTTTATGTGTTTGTGGAGTGTGTGAGTGTGAATAGGGACAGAGCAAATGAGGTCAGTACAGGAGGGTATGGAGTCTATGCACATTGGAGGAAAATCAAATAATGTAGACCATGCAAGTGTGTCGCCATGTTATAGAGACAATGTGTGCAACATCAGGACAACACGCACAGTCCCCCAGGGCCTGTTAACAGAGTTGTGCTTATGATCTTTATCTGCAGCCTGAAGAGCACTGCAGCCAAAGGCCTTATATTGACATATTGACCATCTGCAACACAGGGGACCAATTGATCAGGAAACTGTGTTGCTTTTCACCATCAATATATGCGAGAATATATGGACATGGAAATAATGAGCTGACTTACTGGAGTTGTCGGATTGTTATTATTTCTCTGCTGCCTAAACCAACTGCTTTTTTTCCTCCGTCACTGATAAAATCTCATCTGTACCTCAGCTTCGGGCGCAGCAGCACGCAGCACTTTAACATTCGCCCAAGTAACATCTCAGCCTGAGCCGCTCTCTCTCCGCTCCGTCGAATCTCTCGCTCTCTCTCTCATTTGCCAGTGTTAATTGAAAGTCAATTGGGAGCAGATGGCACAGTTAAAATATGACCCATAATCCCCTTGCTTGAAGGGGGTGGGGGGATGGGTTGTGAGAGGCCTCTGGGTGATTTCCCTCCTAATCAGGAGTTGTGAAAAAGCAAAGAGTTTTCCAACAATGCTCTCCACCTTACCAGCGGGTTCACAGTGCTGTCTGAGGTGAAGCCAGTCAGGTTGGGTCACTGAGGTAAATCCTTTATTAGTCACAGCTCACGTGTTAGACAGCATGTGGTGCAGACTTGGGGTGTAGTGGGAATGCAGACGTTTCTTTCCGCTTAGTTTTAAGAGCCAAACAGTGTCTCAATGACTGGGACGGTTCAGAGAAGCTGAACTTACATTACATGTCATGCTCAAAAAAAATCACACACACACGCAAAACGGATTCAATGCCGATTGAGAGGATTTAAAAAAAAATCATAGAGGGGCGGTATTTCTTCAATCTGTTGTATGGTAACAAATAAGACTAGAAACCTACAACTATAAATGGTGTTGACATATATGTTTAACTGCGTTATATATCCAAATGAATCAGGATAATAAATGAATAATTATTGCCTGGATTATTAGAAGAAATTGCTGCTAATTTTCAGTTTCAGTGATTAGTTCTATTTAAGATACTGTAGTTTGTCACTTTTCGTCCTTATGATGTTTTGACCAAACTCATGAACTGAGTCATCACTAGTATCCAGACAGTCACATGACAACATTCCTCCTAAGAGGGACTGGTGCCATATGCGCAGAAAGCAGCCACCAACTCTCCGCTGCTGTCAAGTTGACACACTTCTCAGGACACTGATCCTTTCACAGAATTAAAATACTTCCCCGAGTAGCCAATCACAGCCTGAAGCATTCATCAAAGAGACCAATCAGCATCTTTGGAGAAGACACAAATCCCGCCCCAAAACAAGCCATGTGACATTGGTTCCTCTTTCCTGTCTCCAGGCCTGTTTATCACCGTCTGCTCTCTGTACAACATTCGTGCATATTTATGTGCTCTCACCCGATGCTGCTGTAATAGTTCCTGCTTGTGTTTTCGTTTGTTTCCTGAGCTTGTAGTTGTGCAATGCTTCCCCCGGCATCAGCCTGTATACCATATCTCCTCTGCCATATTTATTTTTAATGACTGAAGACATGCCATTACTTGCAGCCTCCCTGGGCTCAGTCCATAGAAATTCAGGAGAATCCGATGAGAGAACAAAGCGGGAGATGATGAATGAAAAAGACTAGTAGGGTCTCCCGGTGAAAAGGCAGTGTCTCGGCGTTGAAGACCCATACGAAGATGCCACAAGACCTTGTGGTGTGTTGTAAAGACAATCACGTGACCTTCACAGCGGAGTTAATAGGTCAGGCCCGCATCTGTTTTCTGCACCTGGCCGTTGCTGATGCTGTTGATGTGTCTGTGCTGGGAACCTCCCTCTGTGTTGTGAATGTGTGAAAAGCTAAATTCTAAATTAGATGTCCTTACACAACAGTATTTAGCTCCCGAACAATACAAGTTAATTAAAGTGAGTTAAAGTTCAACAATGCCTAAATAGGTCATGTATAATTAGCCACAAATAATTAGTTAGTTTCCATTTTTTGTAACGATGTGGTTTTAACGAGCAGCAAAGTTTGTTCTGCCAGCAGCAGCACATAACACACAACACAAGAGAAAGGTCAACTCCAGTTGTAAACGATGTGTGAGGCTCTTCTTGATCTGAAGGAGCGGATCTCCCTGTGACGCAGATAATATCCCAACACAGAGCTCAATCAGTAGGTCAGTAGATACAGATCAATCCGTCTGATGGCTCCGGGTCATTGGTCTCTTCCTATTACAACAAAAGGCCCCCATCACTCCAGGCTCTAACAGCGACACCCCTGCATTCGAATTAACAGCCGACATCTTGGAGTCGGTTTTAATAAGGCTCTGAGGAGTTCTAGGGTTGCTGATGACATGTGCTGGCTGATGGTGACGCAAGACAACTGACAACGCCTAAATGTGTCTGTGCTGAAGGACTTCATGGGGCTGCTAAAGATAAAGGAGGACAAAGTTTGCTTGCCATGAGTTTCGCTGTGTGTCTGGGTATATGTGTGTCAGAGAGAGAGAGAGAGAGAGAGAGAGAGGGAGAGAGAGAGAGAGAGAGAGAGAGAGAGAGAGGGAGAGAGAGAGACAGAGAGACAGAGAGAGCAGGGCCTGTCCTGGACAGAGCACAAACATTGCTCGTTTTAATAACGTCACAGTCAAGTGGCTGTAAATGCAGGAAAATGTGGATTACATCATGGTGTCACAGTCTCTCCACAGAGGGCCTGTTATCAGCACAGAACAGACCTGAGTGTGCTCTCAATGCAAATAGCATGGCCTCAGTGCCCTCTGTTAACCTGCCTGTTGTCTGCAGATGATGAAAGACAACTCGCTTCCACAGGCCTGTTCTCTTTTCTTTTTCTCCTGTGTCTCTTTTGCTCATGTCGATCAAAGGCTACTCAACGACATACGCAAGCTTTAAAAGAGAAAATAAAAAGCAAATTCATCCACATGTACATTCTCATGTGCAATGATGGAAAAGGGACAGTTCCATCATTTTGTGAGATACACTTGCTTGCCGAGCAAAAACAGGGGAAGAGGTAAGAAAACAATTATCCAAACCCAGGAACTTCACAGCAAGGCCAGGACTTCAGAGATGAGACGGTCTGACCCGGAGAGGATTTCCGTGATCTGCGTCACATGTTTGTTACTGTCGTCACCTGGCAACAGAGCTGCAGTTGGACATGATGAGCAAATTTGAATGCCCCTCTTTTTTTTTTAGGCCGGTACCATTAGCTATTAGGTTGAGTTTAAGTCCAATACCACAGTTCATCACCACAGCACATCGAATCCTGGGATAGTTTGGTCCCAGAACAATTCCACCACTTGGAGCCTTCATTTCGCTGGGATGGAAAGAAACTTTTGTCAGCTGCATTTGCCAGAGCCTTTCGAAATGGGACAGTCTAGTCTCATCGCTGCTCCATCGCTTATATTTGCCCAAAACAATGACAATTTTGTGAGAACCTCCTTGAATTCTATGATCAGCCGTGTCAGAAACTTTGTAATGTTAAAAACCAGACAACACAACCTTTTCAGTTTGGTTTGGTCCATTTTGCCTGAGGCCCCAAAAGTCCCTTGAAACAGGAGTTGTGTGTAAATGTGTATTGTATCACCACTGGAAATATTCCCCGAAACATGAATCATTTCTTATCTTTTTAAAACAGTGCCAAGCTGATGTAAAAAAGGATAATATATATGTAGGAATACGTATGTCTTTAGTAGGAACTAATGGATGAGGGACTGAAACGGAGGAAATGTTGTCAGTGTTAAACGAGATTTAAAGTAAACATTAGAATTACATTCATCCTTAAAAATATTCAACCAGGAGTGATGAGGATAAAATAAGCGAAGAGCACTTTGTTTAGAGCACATCGACATCAGTGTCGGCCCTTGTCACCAAAAACTCTCTTGAGGTCTGTGTCGTCTATGTGCAGATCTGGGATTCATCTGGAGATACTTGCGATCCTTTTTTTTTTGCACCTGCCGCATTCTATTGAAATGTCATGAACACCCCCGCTAGCTCACTGTGAACCCTGCGGAGGATCTCCTGATGTTTTCTCGCATAAGCTCCTTCGGAGGCCAGAGCACTTAGGACTCTCACTCTGACATTTGCGTCAACAACCCATCTGGATGCATCTCCGGAGTCCAGTGCAGGACTGGAAGCAGCTTTAGACTTCAGCAATTCCCTTTTCACCTGCCTCAGGAAATTGTTCAGCAATCAACCAACAGACTAACGGACAGAGGTGAAAAAATAACCTCCTAGGTGAGGGTAACAAATGCACTGCTACCCAAGGGAAAATTCTCGCACAAGCACCCCCTTACACCATAAGCCTGTTTAGAGTGTATGTGTAGGTCAAAGGTGACAGTGCTGACACGGCTGTCTGGTATGACTGAAGGCTGCTTTCTGTCCCCCCCCCCCCCCCCCCCTTATAGTTTACAACCTTTAGGTCGTGTTGATAAAGTCGACGCAGCAAATCTTATCAGCAAATCAAAGATATTGTTGACAATGGCATTTGGTGGTGGAGACAGTGTCGCACAGCCGGGCTCATAAATCCGCAATCACGAGAGACAGGGCTTTAGTCTTCAAAGCAGGCGGATCCCACCATCCAGTTTGACAGAAATGGCCTTGGTGACACTAAGTTGAGAGGAATGCATGGCATGGGAGGAACTCTGTGCTGTGTTCTTTAAGCCCTGGCAACTGTTTGTTAGCTGCAACGCAAACCTCCAGTCAACAGGTCATTCTTGGAAGACAGGTTTCAAGGTGAAGAGGAATAAAATGGCCTTTAACAGAGCTTTTATTTGGCAAATGATCATCTTGTGGTCACATCCTCTTTTGCAATGTAGAAACAAAGAAGTTATTTCGGTTCTTGGTTATCATACAGTCTCAGGCTTTACGACTTACAAACCTGGGTCCCAGCAATACTTCTTCATTCTGTCCAAAACAGCATACCATATAGCAACATGGTACAAACTATAAATAGTATTTTCTACACTGTTTATTTTGATGAAAGAAAGAAATAAAAATGTATGTTTTACATTCTGAGGAAATCATCAACAAGGGGAAAATCAAGTATTCGAAACAGGGTTCATGTGCATGCGTAGGTCAAATCTGCTTTTACCAATGTGTATCTTTTAGCCACTGGGGGGCAGTGCAAACAAAGTTTAAACACAACTAATGAAGTATTTGGACAACGGGTTAGCAAACACTTATTAACAACAACATTTTTTCATAAATTGTTCATTCAAAAATATCTATTAGAGCGGCTTTAATGATATTTAATGCTATTCACTGCATTTGGCACAATATTCCACATTGAGACTTGAAATTATCTCTGTGATTACCCGCTATTATAACATATTTTATTGCAAATCTTACATTCATATTGTATTTGATTCATATTCCTATCCTTACCTTACCTTTGGAAACAACCACTGCAATTTTGCACGCTTGTTTGTTATTCATAGTTGGTCATCTCTTGCATTAAGTCTCTTGCAATGCCCTTGACTTGTGCTGTAACACAATTATTTACACAATTACATCTATCTATCTATATATCCATCTATCTAATCAATATTCAAACAGCCTGTTAGTCAAGCAGTCACCAATCAGGCAGCCTTTGAGTGTTCGCATCTGTATCACAGCTCCTCAGTAAAACCCAGTGACGGCTACCAGGGCAAGAAAAACCTGCTCGGTTAAAGTGCAGAGACAAAGACCAGCAGTGTGTTTATCGTGATTCTCCCCGCTGAGAAGCCAGGCCACGAGATGAGCTGGACACCCTGGCAGCTCATGTGACCAGAGATGTGTGGCTTGAAGACAGAATGAGGTATTCATAAACGCTCTACCTCACATGGCCAGAGCTGGCCCGTGTGTGTGTGTGTGTGTGCGTGTGTGTGCACAACACCCCAAACACCCTTCATGGACTCATGGCTTTAGATTGAAGCCTATGGTTAAAAAACATTGTTCCAAAATTAGATATTTGATATGGATGTTACTGTAAAAAACAAATTTATCATGAACTCACCCAACTACACAAAGGCTCCCTTTCAACTCGTTGACGGAGCCGATCAGACCTCGTTCCAGTCATATCTATTTACTGAGTGACTGAAACCACTGGATGCTTGGATTTTCTGAATCTTTGGATCTAGAAAAACAAATTGCTTCATTTCTAAAACTTTAAATATCCTCCTGGATTTCCACAGAGGGTCAGTAATATGGCTGTAGGTGGTACAAGCCATTGCTAAGGCCGGCATCTTTTAAACACCTGCAGTCTAAGAAAATAACAAACATATTAGTGAAAAGGAGTGATCTCTTACTGTTAACACATTATTGATGGTATTTGGTAGCGATGCTCTGCAGTGTGATGTGACGTGCAAGAGAAAGATACAAACTGAGGATTTTCCACCAGCATTTCATATGAAATACCTCTATAAAAGATAGAAAATAAATTAATAACAATTAATAATGTTATTCTTATGAGTAATGAAGGATTTGTAAAGGCCTGAGTATGGACCCACTTTGCCGGCATGTGCGAGGATCATACCTGGAGCTTTCGACCATCCCACGACCGGCCTCGGAGGATACAATGGTGTAAAGTGGTAACAGTGTGCCATGTGAAATACATTGTAAGGCATAAAAATGCTATTCGTGTGTGCTATTTGCATTTTATTTGCTCCTACTAAATCTTTAGGAGTGGACAAGGATGCAAATAAAGGAAAAAACACAACGGAAAAAAGAAGCAGAGCACACCAGTGCACCACCTTCCCACCTGTATCTCCTGACTCCAGAACGACATCCTCCCTCACTCTGGACACCTAATCCCCATAAGCCTCTGTAATGCAAAGAGAAAGCAAGGGACCGAGAGTGGAAGCGGCGAGAGGAGAGTCTGAGCTCAATGACTTTGCAAGCTGATTATAGGCCCGCCACGTTTCCCAATCGGCGCTGTTAGGCCTTAGACTCTGCATTGTCAGATCAGCTGCAGGCACGTGCAACCCGGAAATCATGCATATGGCAGCATTTCATGGTGATTGTTATAAATCCCTGCAGTGCATTTTGCAAGACTGTGCCAGCCAGTAGGAAAAACCTGAAAATGATAGTTTACCTGCCACTAGGGGGCAGCATAGGTCTTTTGTACTACTGCAACCAACTGGACGAGCGATACAGTGTGTTTCTTGGCCAGTGCTTCCTGGTGGGCTGACGGAGCGATGGCCTGACCCTGAGACTCACTGAGAATCACAGAGGTGGATTAAGAAGCAGCGTGTTGCCTTATCTATGCTCTGAGCATGATATAAAGAGAACTTCTTTCATTTTATTTTTTCTAATATAAACAGATAACTGTATATCTTCAGAATTCAGTAGGAACTGTCTACATTTTTAAAAGAATGTAAATAATACAATATCACTGCTTCTGGATATATGCGGTATATCTCATTGGCATTTAACTGTCACCTCAAGTTTTGGACTACTACATATGGGGAGAGAGACAGAGAGAGAGAGAGAGAGAGAGAGAGAGAGAGAGAGAGAGAGAGAGAGAGAGAGAGAGAGAGAGATTCATTCATTTATTTCAGGAATAACCATTTGTATCCTGTTCATATTCTTGCAACGTCCAGCCACATCTTTTCACACTAATCATGAAACACATGACAAACCTGTTTAGGTAGAAACATTTCTTTAATCAGCAGATTGAAAAAACTCTGAAAAACCTGTTACTACAGGGATTGTATGCTGCCGCTGCCTCTGGTTGGCTGCACCCAAGGGTGCGGTCGACCTGCTCATTTATTGCATAGCTTGAAACACCACGTGGTGATACCAGCAACAAGGGCCATATATTCCATGAAGTCGATCTCCTGGTCCTTATTCTGATCCAGTTCCTTCATCAGTTGATCGACCTGTGTTTTGCCCGCCGCCTGAACCTGCCAACACAACACCATCATTGTTGTTAAGATATTAAACCAACATTTTATTTTACATTCTCTTATCTTTACTTGTCTTCACAGCCAAATTAAGGTAACTGAAAGACACATGAAGAGGCATGAAGGACATGAAAAGATGGTCGTTGAACCTGAAACTAAAGCCTCGTCTTGCCACTAGTTGAAACAGGTAAATGGGCCTTATGAAGCGTCAAATATTACATTACATGTGATTTAGCCGACGCTTTTGTCCAAAGCGACCTACATTTTAAGAACTCTCAGCATTTATGAGGGGCCATTTAGGGGTTCAGTATCTTGCCAAGGACACTTAGGCATGCAGATGGGAAAGAGTGGGATTCTAACCGGCAACCTTCTTGTTGCAGAACACCCGCTCTATGCCCTAGGCCACGCTCTCCCTTATACTGAACCTGGATTCTTTAAAGATTCCTAACTGATGCCCTTTACACCACAAATCAACTGTCAATTTAAAACAAACCTCACATAATGCAGAATGAAGCAAGTTTAATGGATTGTACTGTACCTCGCCAAGGATAGGCATCTCGTTATCCATCAAAGTCTTGAACTCAGCTTTGGTTAAGGTGTCTTTCTTTCCCTCAGCCCCTGCATATTTTTTAAAGGTTTCCATCAGGAGGATGGTGGCAGCCTGGAATGTGGTAGGATGTGCCATTGCGAGGTGGTGAACAAAATGGAAGAAAAGCAAATGTCGACAGAATGGTTGATGTGTGAGGAGTGGAAGAGCTGAGAGGCGACTCTTTATATATCTTTTGATAAACCGGTTTGAGACCGTAGCTACAGCATTCTTTCAAAGGGTTGTGCAGATTAAGAGTATGACTAAAGGTACAACTATGTTAACACCTCTTCAATTGTACAACCCCCAATGTGTATGCATATCATTCAACAAACCACAGGACACAGGGGTATTTGATACTGTGAATTGGCTCATTTGAGATCATTTAACTGTGCAAGGTATAAGCTGTGTGCTGGTTGTCCCTTTGGGTGCCTGCACTTGATCCCACTGTAACACTTTTAAACCCACTGTCAGTGTCATTGTCGCATCTGCTGTGGCTGGTCGTAAACTTTACGCTACAGATAGGAAACATCGTGAAACACATCGTGAGACATTTTTACAGTTTTGCAAGTGGACTGATTGTGTGCAATTTGGTGTGGAAAAATTGAATTTAAGGGGTTTGTTGGGCCTTGTTGCAGCTCTGCCGAGATCTCCATTTTTGCTCATAGTTTTTTGTACTTACTTTTGACAACTTCTGATAAACAAACCTCCCTGTGTGACGACCACTATCTTTGCAAGCTGCTTTTTGCAAACATGCTGTATTGCGAGAGAGGTACTTCAAGCACTATTAGTTTCACATGCACGTTCCCCTTTCCTAGCTAGACAGGAAATGCGGTGAGTGTTCTTCATATGTCTTTTTTGACCACCTGCTGCAACACAATAAAGTCATTTCCTGTCCTGTACGACCTTGCATCTTCCACAATGCAAACATGCGTACATACATTTCCATATTTTTGGTTCCGTAGCTAAATTAAATTACAGCCTGTGTTTAAGTGTGCCTTTAATATTTTTTGTATTTTCATTTGTCATATATTCGACCTATATTAATGTTTAAAAACTCCTTTTCTTCTCATTTCACATGTACATAATAAATATATGTACATTTATATACACAAAGACATATGTGACAAATACATAAATAATAATAACTTTATGTAGCACTTTTCAATACTAGTATCAAAGTGCTTTACAACAAACAAGATGAAACTCATAAATAATACTAATATTCATAATAATAAAGATAATAAGTAATAATAAGGTTCACGACAAAGGCACTGTCTCTTTGGTTTTCAGTCCAGACTATGGAATGATTAGCAACGCCCTACAAGAGAACGTGTCTTAGCTTGTGAAGATAAACGGTTTAGGGAGGGGCCAGCCCAGGCCTATTTTTTGTATTATGTCAGAAGCCGAGCAGCAGCATTCTGGACTTACCGTTGACGGTTGCCTGATTTCTGAGCAAGACAATATAAAGGGAGTTACAGTTGTCAGAAAGACCTAACCTTGCTGTGTTTCTTAACTTATAAAATCCTGTTTCCACAAACCTCTTAAAGGGGGTTCAAAGCCAAGGCTTTAGTCAAAGACCACATCCTGATTT
Organism: Platichthys flesus; assembly: GCF_949316205.1. NCBI lineage: Eukaryota > Metazoa > Chordata > Actinopteri > Pleuronectiformes > Pleuronectidae > Platichthys > Platichthys flesus. The sequence goes on from NC_084968.1 coordinate 3,200,860, forward strand.
CTGGCTGAGCAAACACATGCATATGTGAGTGTGTGTGAGTCTGAGTGTGTTTTTGCGTGTGTACTACTTGTACCTAGACCTTACAGGGTTAGGACGTTTTGGGAGAGTGAGGACATTTTGGTCGGTCCTCACTTCATGACACACTTTTAGACTGTTTAAGACTAGTGTTGCACGGTGTACCGGTACTAGAAAGGTTCCCTTACGTTAAAAACGATACGGTTTTGCATATTTTTAGTACCGGTACTTCATTGAAATAGCAGCAATCAGAGCGCACTCGCTGCTCCGCTCCCAGTCACACTGCTTGCTGACTGCGAGGGGCGGGGCTGCCAGCTCTCAAACATGCAGGCGGCCCTCACTCTCAGCGAGTGATCTCAGGGGAGACATGGCTCTTGCCGACCGTCCTCGGCTTATTGAAAAGAAAGCCGCAACAAGCGGCTCTTCAGCCTCTCTGCAGCGGCTCCCTGTACAGTGTTCATATGTTGAACGGTAACGTGAGGGAACGTCACGTTAATTTTTCACGGCTCCTGGTTTTATCATGCTGGCCTGATACGATGCTGATTTGACAAATTAACGTGACGTTCCCTCACGTTATGCGTGTGTGTTTTTGCGCACTTCGAAACATTACACTCCAGTCACTTGAATGTGTTCTTGCCCTATTGCATGTATTCTCGTTTAAGACGTTGATCTAGCTTTCAATTTGGCTGCAAGAACGTAGCTCAGTTCATTGTCAAAATTAAACTCGATTAAGAATTAAGAAAAAAATTAAGAAAACGCTATACATGCAAAATAACCTATAATTTCACTTATGTGGGCCTGTAGGCTAATACTAATATAAATGCCATTTGTTAAGTATCCAAAAAGCTGGGCATGAACAAGCTGGTAAAAAAGGGAACCTTACAGATGTTTTATTTATTACTATCAGATAAACCAGTATCGTATCGTATTTGTGGTATCGTATCGAAAGTATCGGGTATCGTGATATTTTGGCAGGTATAGTATCGAAGTCATAATTTTGGTATCGTGACAACACTGTTTAAGACTTGATTTGAGGGTTAAGGTTAAGGAGCCAGGTAATCCATTATGCAAATGAGTGTCCTCACTGAGATAGAAGTACAAGTATGTGTGTTGGTTTGTATGGTATGGATATAAAACCAGTTACCTATTTTAATGTTGTTGCAGAAAACAAAACTCTGAGTAATTCAACTTGGACTGAGATATACTTGCATCTTCCCATGAGGGGGTTTCAAAATGTCCACGTGCAATAAAGCCTATAATGTAGAATCGTCTCACAAGGCATCATCTGTATTTTGGCTCCTGTTCATATTCTTGCACTTTCCCACCACACCCTCTTACTGCTCCGGATTCCACACTAATCACACAAACAGGTACAGTTAGATAAATAACTTTATTCAGCTTCTCCAAAAAAAAGTTACTACGAGGAATTTAAAGCCGATTAGGCCTCCATTGGGCTCCATCCAAGGTGTGCGGACAACATGCTCACTTCTTGCAGCCACGGTTGTGGGCGGCACAGGTCAGGGCAGCTACAAGCACCACAAACTCAGTGAAGTCGACCTCGGAGTCTCCATTAAAATCCAGGCTATTCAGTAGCTTGTCCACCTCAGCTTGGTTCTTTGCTGCCTGCACACACCAACACAATCATCAATTTGCTGGATATTCTTACCATGGTAAAAATTTATAAATACCTCATTTTATTTTGACAGGCAAATTCTATACCAAACGGTGATGGGCACTAAACCCTTAAATTAAAACATTTTCTTACCATTACTTAAAACCGTTGAAGGGGTTTTGTGATGTGCCAATATGTAGAATCCTCATTTTGTAATACCACAATCAACAGTCAATACATTTTCAGTGTTTTTGGCCTCTCTTGTAATTTAGCAAGAACCTAATATAGTACAGAATGAAGTAAGTTTAGTTGATGATTATCGTTCATGAGGCGCATTAAACAGGTCTCAGTGCTCCACCCGCCCCTCCCCTGGGTTGAACGATACCTTGAGCAAGCTAGGAAGCTCCTTCTCCAGCAAAGTCTTGGTCTCAGCTTTGGATAGGGTGTCTTTGTTTCCGTCACCCGCGGCATATGTATCAAAGGTCTTCATCAGGCCGGCAATTGCTGTCTCGAGCTGGGTCATGGTTGCTGCTTGTGAGGGTGGTAAACACGGTAAAAAGGAAAATCGGAGAATGGCAGAGGAATAGAGTGGGGAACCCGAGAGGGGACTATTTATATACCCTATGAAACATATTTGCAAGATTGCTGATAAGGCTTTCAACGGTCATGAAATACCATTTTTTTTGTGTTTGTTAAAGGTTGTGGCTCAGCCTGTGTTAACACAAGCTCAATTCTGTAACACCCAATGTACACATTACCTCCCAAACCAAACACAGCCTAGCCGTCTATTGATCGAAAGTGAGGTCTTTTCATTGAACCAGACACAGGGACATCAGATTCTGATTTCAATTTGTTTTGAAGTTAGCAGCAATTATTTTACAGTGAAAGGCAAAACGTGTTTACGAGAGGAAACATGACAGGGCTTATAAAAGTTCAAGTACAAGCTGTGAGTATACTTGTCTTCCTTATGGGGAGAAAAAGCAAATGCCCATAACATTAATCATTTCATTCAAAGTGAATACATGTTTTAAGGTTAAAATTAATGTTAATGTCTGCTAAGGTTAGGTTAATGTCAGGGTTTAGGTTCGGGTTAAGTTAAGACAAGGTTAAGGGTGGGTTATAAGGTTAAAGTTAGGTGAAGGCTGGGTTAAAGCTGGATAAGGTTAAGTTTAGGTAAGGTCTAAGGTTAGAGTTAGGGTAGGGTAAGGGTTAGGGTTAGGTTAAGATTAGGTTTAGTTTTAGGTTGGACTAGGGTTAGGGTTAGGGTTAGAGTAAATATACCTAAAATCAATGGACGACAATGGGGTAAGAGCTAGGTGTGTGTGTGTGAGTGCGTCACAGTATTCATATGATACACACTTTATGTACATGTATGTTTATGTATTTTTCTGTGTATTACAGCCATATGCCTTTAACAAATTGGACTCCATGTAATCAGCTTGAATGACATGTTAAAGACACAAGTGCAGAATATACAGCAGCCTACTTCTATATCCCGTTGATTTGGTGAGTGTGTTTCTACGTGGCCTTCTTCTGCGAACAAAAGAAAGGTGGTTGTTTGTTCACAGCTCCTGCAGGACAGAAAGACACTCCTTCTTTCTGTGCAAGTAAAAGACACTCCTTCACATGCACGTTGAAGTGTTCTATGGTACATGTACATTAAAGTGTTCCACCTTGGCACATGCACTTGAAGGGTGGAACACTTATCTGGCATGTGAAGGAGTGTCTTTCACATTCTTTCAATCCGAAGCAGGCTGAGTCATTGGGTTTGCATTTATGTTTGAGACTTGGTTGCCAATGGCGCCAGTATCTATCAACTCATTGACTTTAACACAGCCGCAGAGCAATTATGAAGGAATGTCACAAAGAAATCATGCGTTATGGGTTTTAGTGCCATCTGGTGTACATGCTCACACTCTGGCATACAAACCATGAAAGAAAAAGATGCAATGTTGATAATGTTTGACATTTCTAATGCTAACACAAATGATGCTTCGCGTTGTTAATGCAGACCTTAAGGGAGAAATAAAAATGATAGGCAATATATTTGTAAGTGGACAAGAGGCGCAAAGCAAAGCGACACAGTCAGTGCAAATGTTTAATTTTTAAGCACAAACATTTGATCATTCTGGGTTAGATGGAGGATTTGAAGTAGCTGTCACCCATTGGCTTAATTTCTTGTCTTCAAGCAGCTACAGCTTCACATCTTTTGTCCCAGTTGCTCTTTTGATATTTAGTGTTAACCTTCAACTTGAGTTTCATTAATGAACAAATGACATGGCCTTGACTGGAAAGCATGGTCAAAATGAATTTACAGTAAGAGCCAGTATTTATCTTTATAGATGTTCTGTATCCACTCGGAGGGCCTTGTGTGGTGAATGTACGCACACTGCTACTGCGACCGTCACAGGCTTTGTTTCCACTTCCTGTCCCTGACCTATTATGCAACAACCCCTCAACACCACAGTTTCCTTTCAGTGTCCTCATCGTAGGCACAAGTCACCATGGGACCTGCATCTCTGCTTCTGCCTCAACACCTCTCGCTGGTGTGGACCACAGTGTGATCACGTCAGACCCTTTCAGTGTGAGACAAGTAATACCGTCGGTAAATGAACACACACACACCATGTTGTGACTGAAAAGAATGTAATCCACAAAGAGGAATAAAAAGGCAGTTTATAGAAAAATAGTCAAATATTTGCAAATATATAAGCTTTTACATAATCCATATGGATCTGAGTAAATTCTTTGACATTATTCAAATCAAGAAAAAGTAAATACAGAAAACACTTGAATAAGAGGCAGTTTAAAAAATATATTTTACAGAATCAATGTAGAGATAAGTAAATAATTGTACATTATTCACATGAAGAAAAGTATAAACAGAAAATACTGGAAGATGAAGGATCGAGCTGAGTTGATCCTCATCCACTTTCTTTGCTTTTCACCCGTTCAAAGTAATCAAAGGATTCATACACTGGTACCTGACACTGAAAGAGCCAGAAAGATATAAACCAAAAGGTTAGTGTAATTGTATAAACACAAATGTCAGATAAGGCTATTACATAGTCTAATGGGTTTGTGGTGCTCAAAGGTCAAAAGACCTGATAATGTGCAAACTTAAAACTGAGTTGGCGTGACCCACAGGCACACTTAGTCAGAAACAGGATGTCATTATATTTCAAACTTACTGGATTACTTTATATTGCTCCAGGCTTATAATATAATTTTGTCTAATTAAACGATGCCAGACTTATAGGGGAACATTTCTGGCCAGCTACAAAGTGTGTGTAAACTTATAATAATTCAATTTCTTGTCAATACATATTGAGATCTTGTGTGTGTTAGTGTGTGTATGTGTGTGTGTGTGTGTGTGTGAGCTGCTGACATGCTGCCATTTGACTCACCCACTGAGAAGAGCCTGTGGAGGAGCTGGTGCTGTGTTTATCCATATCTGCCTCTTCGGAGTCAGTGTGGGGAACCTCGTATATCACCCTGACTGCATGTGCTGAACCCGTGGAGCCACACACACACATAACATATGCACACAAACACACACACACACGCACACACAAATAATTAGCAGGACTGTTACCCAAAAACACAATGAAATATACAGTTGCGACACAGAAGCTAATCCTGTTGCAACAAGCAGTGTTCTCATTTTCAGTTGTCAGTGGTGTACCACCTGGTTGAATTCTGAGTTCCTTACATTTTCATTAAATGATCCCCGATCCAATCTTGTTTTAAATCTAGTGCCCCTGACTAAATAAAGATGCTCCAAAATCAGGCTTTCAAAAATGAAGCGTATTGACAGTGAAACTAAAAATATGATAGAAAAGAGTGCAATGATTTATTTTCCTCAAACAACAGTGAGTAGTGGACTATCAGAAGCTTGACTCTAAATAAAAATAAATGTTACACTGTGTCTGCTTCAGGTCGCGCTTCCGGGGTGTGCAGCACAAGTAAAACCCGACCCGTGATGCGGCCTCTGTTCACAGCCAGTATAAATGAATCCTTTATCAAAATAACCATGGTCACTTTTGATTGACAATATCGAAGAGTTATTATTATGTTTATGATTGAGATTGCTGTGCCGTTTAAGTATTTTTCAGAGGTGTTACAATTTTTTACCCGCCCCAGTTACAACTCCACCTTGAAAACCAGCCTCTCAGATAAACATGGAATTGAATAAAAACAAGTTGTACAGTTTTACCATTTGAAAGCGGCCAGGGAGTGTAACTGCCAGCTCATTTGCGCAACATTTTTTTTTTTTGAGAAACTGAAGCCGTAATCTCGTGACTCTAATCTAATCTGGGTTTTAACAATAATATATTTACTCATATGCAACACTACTGATATTCTCTGGTTTTATTTGGCCCAATGTATCCAAAATAAGTCAAGGGATTTTAGTTTGGGGCATGGACATTAATGCATTAAAAGAATAACATCAATAATGTTTCAAAATCAAAATCAATATCATTATGGATAATTCACAGACTAATCTTAAACTATCTGCACAATTACGTACGTGGGAGAAAAAGTGTTTTTTTTCTAATTTGACTGATCTGCCCATTTGATGTATAGGAATACATGTAATTTGGGTTAATAATGTAATACACCAATAAGACAACATTTTTACTTGTACCACGTCTGATTCGCAGAATGCAGTAGCAGCTGAGCGCGATGAGGAGCAACAGACCCACAAGAGCCGCTGCAAGTATAATGGGGACTACAGCAGAACGGGCCGCAGGGACATCTGGATTTCCTGGTGGGGGGAAGAAAAAACAATGATAATTGCAGAAGATATGATTATGGTCATCTAAAATGGAGACTACATGGGTTGCACTTTAAGATGTGGAAAAGCACATTTGTTAAAAACCTTGCACTCAGCATTTTCTGTATTTAGAACAAGCTAGATTTGACTGATCTGCCGTTTTAAAGGCGATATAAAGCTTATATTTACAGAAAAGGCCAGATGGCAATTTTTGAACAAACATTATTTTTACTAGTTTTATCCATATGCAAACCAGTAAACCCTTAATTCACAGAATCAAGAAGTGGTGTTTTGTCACCCACCGGTGTTTCCTTTGGGCTTAACTGTGATGACGGTACCATTTCCTTCAATCTGGACATAAACCGGTATGTCCACATCCACTTTGCAGATGTATTTCCCTGATTCCTCTATTTCGATGTTGGAAAAGGTCAAAGTTGAACAGGAAGGATTCATCTGGGATCCTTGAGACCGATTATTCAAGACGCTGGACTGATTTCCAATTTCTGTCTGATTTTTCAGCCATTTGAACTTCATTCTTTCAGACGTCGAGTTGAAGCAGCAGGTGATGTTTAGAGCGTCGCCCTCCGTGACAGAAACATCAGGGGTCTGGGTCACAATGTCTGTACATGAAGCACCTATAAAGAGTACACAGTGGTGAATAAGGCCGTATACACTGCATCATTTCAAGAAAAAAAATCTATGTTCAGACCTCACAACATTCTGAAATGGACTGTTTACACTCATTTATCATTTAAAAAAACTGGAACAGCAGAAACAAATTGATCAAAATCATAAAATATTCCAAAAGATATTAGCATGAACTTTTGAGGAACAGGATTTCTACATATAGATAAATTCATTAGCTCTTGGACCAACACAGGATTACAAGATTCGTCCTCTGACAACAATAGTTGATGTAGTGAGCAGACTTGGTGACTTGGTTCTGAGAAGTCTTGCACAAAATCTCATTATTATGACTATTGTCTGTGATTAGTAAAAAAGTTGTGTTTCTACTTACTGCGAGATGAGATGGCACAGAGAGAGCCCAGCAGCAGACTGCTCAGAAGAAGCTTCATCTTTTCACTGATTCACCACTGACTACTGCCACTCATCTTTCTCTGGTTTATCTAAGTCCCTCCCACTTAACCCACTCAGAAGACATAACATGAACCAATGTCATTTAAGCCCTCACAAAATACTCATACCACACACAGGAAACTATGAGATTGTGCAACTCAGATTATTTTTTCTCTGTTCTCCTGAGAGAGTTTCAAGTTTTATTTCCCTCTTACACAGAAACTGAAACAATAAAATCGGTAACCAACTAGATATATGTTAGGAGAAAAATGTCATGACTTTGTATTGTTTTCGTATTGATCAATCATCAGGATCATAATTCAGACCGAGGGCTCAATGTGCGGAGCAAAGGAGGCTAGGCTGGAGCTGGGGTTCTCACAGACAACAAAGGCTGAGCTGAACAAAGATACTACGCATCCCATAAACCATTGCAAATAATCACAATGACTTCTAGTGCACTTCTTTAGTTTGACCTGGTTGTTAATGTAGTGTTGCAATACATCGTAGTACCCCACTTGTGTGTGTGTGTGCAAAGCATCAACATTTCCATTGTGACAGCAAGCTCCACCAGACATCGCTACTACACCGAAGGACCGTGAGTAGTGTAGTATTTATCCTTGACATTGAAAGAAAAACACAATTGTTTTTAAAGCAGCTGATGAAATACAGACTTCTACAGGAGAAAATACCATAATTTAATGATCAGGTAGCTTGTGGTAAGTCCATATGTGATGGTAACAATGTCATGGCCGATAATCAACATCTCTATTTATAAAATGAACGGGATTTTTACATCAGAAACCACTCTGTTGAGCATCATAGTGTGAGTAGGCCTTCATAAGGCCTTGTATAGTGTTGTAAGGCTGCAACTTTAAAAATGAAGGCTACGTCCCACTCAGGGAGCACACACAAATAAAATTCAAGACACAGGGTAAAAAATTTTAATTACATGTTTTGCAGAAGTTTTCAGAAGTTCTCAACATGTTTTGCTTGTGAATATTGAATCAAATGAGCAAGAGATGTGTAACTTTTGTTGTGACAGTAGTCCAGGGAGAATAGGAGGAATTACACTTAACAGTTAACAGTTTGATCTGACTTCATCCACTTGTCTTGCTGCTTCCATTTATTTCGTCTCTTTCCTCTAATTCTATTCTTTGGGCTGAAGTGTCCCGATTGCCAGGGGTAGCTGAAACAGGAATGCACTGATCAATAATTCTCCATATAATGCAACATTTACAGTATCATCACACTTGAGGTAGGTTGTATTTCACTTGGTACTTGCTGTTGAGCTTTAACCTTCCATCTGTAGACGCAGGAGAAGGTTATGATAAGGACAATGATGGGAAGGCACCTCAGGGTGTAAATCATCACTGCCTCCCAGGCACCATCTGAGAGAGAGACAGCTTTAAAGACCTTTGATAACACTGCTATAGAACCTTTTTTCCTGGATCTTGTTTCCTTTACTTGCTGTGTTTTTAAAGTGAACACTGACTTTTATTCTTTCTTCTTTGGGGCCAGACGCAATTATTTCCCTTTCTCCGTGTTTAGGTGTAGAACAAATTCTAGCACATCCAGTCACTGATTGGTTTGATGCACCTATTAAGCCCATGTAAGCGAGTGTAGTCACCTGATCACACTGTTATAGACTTGTGTGTCATCTGCATAGTGTATTTGGATCTGGACCAAATTTCATATACTCATATATATTTTTAAATTCTGATTTGATTCGTAGTCTTCCTTCAGTTTCCACTACCTCTTATCTGCAAATCAAACCGACAGACATTGCTCTAAACAACCTGAGCCCGCTGTTCGTGCGACCTGCCGACTGGGCCAATGAGAGTGGTCCCACTATCAGACACCAACACCTTTCACAGTTTTAGAAATGCTGTGTTGAGGCCTCTAACCTCACTGCACAGTGTGGGAACTGTTGACCAGTCGTCACAATAATGTCGACATCGCAATGAAGCATCTAAAGGCAAGTGAATGTAAGCTTGATACCACCTCCCTAAATCAATGTTATCAGAGCTCTCAGAACTTTTCACCCCACTCATTTGTTAGAAAAGAAATCAAAATATATATATATATATATATATATATATAAAAAAAAATAGCTACATAATAAAGAGTGAAGTTCCTGTTTTATCCATATTAAATATTAATCAGAATCAGGTTTATTGACCAAGTAAGTTTTCACAAACAGGGAATTTGACTCGGTAAAGTGGCTCTCAGGTGCTTACACAGAATACACATCACAAAAACAAACATAACAAAACAAAACAATACAAGCAGTCCGAACAGTGCGACGGTCTAAGAAAAGAAGTGCAGGTGTGCATATTACAATTATCCAGTGAGAGTGAAATAAGTAAACATAATTAAATATAATTATAATATATATAATATATAATATAATATAATTCTGGGAGTAACTGTACAGTGGTTATTATAAGGATCCAGAGTTATTGCACAGTGCCAGAGTGGGTTGACTGTTCAGTAGTGAGACGGCGAGGGAGAAGAAACTGTTTTTGTGTCTGGTGGTTTTGGTGAACAGCGATCTGTAGCGCCTACCAGAGGGGAGGAGTTGGAAAAGGTTGTGTCCAGGGTGAGAGGGGTCTGCAGTGATCTTTCCTGCCCGTTTCCTGACTCTGGATGTGTACAGGTCCTGGATGGTGGGCAGGTTGGCACCGATGATCTTTCCTGCAGACCTGACTGTCCGTTGGAGTCTGTTCTTATCCAATTCGGTGGCCGATCCAAACCAGACAGTTATGGATGTGCACAGAACAGACTCGATGACTGCAGTGTAAAAAAGGATCAGCAGCTCCTGAGGCAGGTTGTGCTTCCTAAGCTGGCGCAGGAAGTACAACCTCTGCTGGGCCTTCTTGAGGATTTTATTGATGTTGGGTTCCCACTTCAGGTTCCGGGAGATTGTGGATCCCAGAAACCTGAATGATTCCACAGCCAACACAGTATTGTTTAGTATGGTGAGGGGGTGCAGGGCTGGGGGGGCTCCTCCTGAAGTCCACTGTCATCTCCACGGTTTTAAGCGTGTTCAGCTCTAGGTTGTTTCGACTGCACCAGAGGATCAGTTGTTCGACCTCCCGCCTATATGCAGACTCATCATTATCCTGGATGAGGCCGATGACTGATGTGTCGTCTGCAAATTTGAGGATTTTAACCGATGGGTCTTCTGAGGTGCAGTCGTTGGTGTAGAGGGAGAAGAGCCATATCCCTGAGGTGCACCAGTGCTGACTGACCGGGTGCTGGATGTTATTTCACCCAGCCTCACCTGCTGCTTCCTGTCTATCCGGAAGTTTGTGATCCACTGACGGGTGGAGGCAGGCACAGTGAGCTGGATGAGTTTGGTGAGGAGGACTTCTGGGATGATGGTGTTGAACGCCGAGCTGAAGTCCAAGAAACAGCATCCTTGCGTAGGTCCCTGGGGAGTCGAGGTGTTTCAGGATGTAGTGCAGCCCCATGTTGACAGCATCATCCACTGACCTGTTAGCCCGGTAGGCAAACTGCATGGGGTCCAGCAGGGGGCCTGTGATGTCCTTCAGATGGGTCAACACCAGTCTTTCAAATGATTTCATGACCACAGACGTCAGGGCGACGGGTCTGTAGTCATTCAGTCCGGTGATGCAGTGTTTCTTAGGGACTTGGACGATGGTGGAGCGTTTGAAGCAGGAGGGGACTTCACACAGCTCCAGAGATCTGTTGAATATCCATGTGAAGATGGGAGCCAGCTGTTCTGCGCAGGCTTTCAGACAGGAGGGTGACACACCGTCTGGGCCTGGTGCCTTCCTTGTCTTCTGTCTCTGAAAGAGCTGGCACACATCCTCTTCAAGGGCCGTCAGCGCTGGTGGGGAGTCAGGGAGGAGGGGGGAGGTGATAACAGGGGGTGCTGATGGTTGTGTGAAGACCGGGTTGGAGCGGGTGAGAGGTGTTAAGGCCAAATTATACTTGTGTTGCACGGACGCACGCATGCACGCAAGACACGCAACACGCCCCTTTCGAGCCCTCTGGGGGCTTGCGTGCGTCCGCCAATTTTTCTAACTATACGACAAAACGACGCGGCCCGCAAGGCTTGTGATTGGTCGGCTGACTACATCCCGTCCGGAGTCTAGTTTCCGGTTTTAATGCCCCACAATACGCGGAAATCACGGAAGATTTAGAAGAACAAATATGGACCAAATAGAAGAGCACTTGGCAGAAGAGATCCGAAAGTATGACCACTTGTATAACCCGTCACTGACTGGCCGATTTGTCCGCCAGATATAGGCTATGAGGAGCCGGAGTGGCGATGTAAATAAACATTCGACGAAGAAGAAGACGTCTCTTCTTTGTGTGTTTTGTTTTCGAAAAAAAAAGTTACTCCGCCTAGTGTTCTGGCGGTGAATTGCGTTTAGGAAGCAAAAACCAAAATGGATCCGTCGATGCAGCTGCGTGGCCTTCCGCGGTTGCAGTCGCAGGACTATAATTAGGCCTTTAATGTGGGGTCATCAAACCTGCAGTAGAACACATTCAGATCCTCAGCCAGTATAGGGTTCTCCATGGGACGGGGGGAGGTTTTCCTATAGTCAGTGATGTCCTGCAGGCCTCTCCACACTGCAGCAGGGTCGTTAGCTGAAAACCTGTTTTTCAGCTTCTCAGAGTAGTTCCTCTTTGCCACTCTGATCTCCTTAAAGCCTGAAACATGCTTTTGCGTTTTCACGGGCCCGTAAGCGCAAGAGCCCTTCCGGGTCCCTTACGTGCTTATCCCTCCTTACGTGCAGACGGGTGTCGACCCCCTTTTCTAAAATTTACGGCAAAGCTCCGCAAGCTCACTCAGCCCGCAAGGCTGTGCTTGGTCTGCTCTACATCCCTTCTGGAGCTGCATTTCCGGTTTCATGCCCCATAATACCGGCAGAAATCACGGAAGATTTAGAAGAACGAATATGGACCAAATAGAAGAGCACTTGGCAGAAGATATCCGATAGTATGATCACTTGTATAACCTGTCACTGACTGGCGGATTTGTCCGCCAGAAAAAGGCTACGAGGAGCCGCAGTGGCTATGTAAATAAACAATCGACGAAGAAGAAAGAAGGCGTCTCTAAGGTCGTCTTGACAAAAAGCATTACTCCGCCTAGTGTTCTGGCGCGGAATTGCTTTGTAAGACGCGCAACGGTTGGGGAAGCATGAATGAAAACGAGTCTTGCGCCACAGCGGCGTGAAAAGACGCAGACGCAGTCGCAGAAGCATGTTTCAGGCTTTAGTCAGTGTGTTTCTGGCCTGGCTGAACAGGATCCTGTCCCCACTCCTGAAGGCCTTCTCTTTAGCTTGACGAAGCCGCTTGAGCTTTGTTGAGAACCACGGTTTATTGTTATTAAAGATGCAGTACGTTTTGGTGGGTACGCATATGCCTTCACAATAACTGATATATGACGTCACAGTGTCCGTGAGTTCGTCCAGTGATGAAGATGCAGCCTCAAAAACACTCCAGTCAGTGCAGTCAAAGCAGGCCTGTAGCTCCAGCTTTGACTCGTTGGTCCATTTCCTCACAGTTTTCACCACAGGCTTTGTAGATTTTAATTTCTGCCTGTAGCTTGGGAGGAGATGAAGCAGGCAGTGATCACAGAGTCCCAAAGCTGCACGGGGGACACAGCGATATGCATTCTTCAGTATTGTGTAACAATGGTCCAGTGTGTTTTTTTCCCTGGTGGGACACTTAATGTACTGCTTGTATTTTGGCAGTTCACGGCTGAGATTTGCTTGGTTGAAATCCCCAAGAATAATCAGAATAGAGTCCGGGTGTTTTCGCTCCGTGCTGGTTAGTGCCGCTGTGCCTCGCTCACGCAGGCTTGAGGTGGTATGTACACGCCGACCAGAATAAAGGAGGAAAACTCCCGCGGTGAGTAAAATGGTTTGCAGTTTATGGAAATGGCTTCTAGCTGAGGAGTGCATATTTTCCATAGCACTGTGGCATCCGTACACCAACTTTCGTTGATGTAAAAGCAGATTCCTCCTCCCCTCGTTTTCCTCGTTAGTTCCGTACGCGGTCCGCGCGGTGAAGTTGGAAGCCCGGCAGATGAAGGATGCTTCACTGAAATGCCAGGTTTCAGTGAAGCACAGGGCAGAAGATACGGATAAATCCCTGTTTATCTTCTTTAGGAGCAGCAGTTCATCCATTTTGTTGGGCAGAGAGCGGACGTTTGCCAGGTGTAACGCCGGGAGCGGAGTTCGGAACCCCCGCTTTTGCAGTCTAACCAGCGCTCCAGCGCGCTTCCCTCGCCTGCGTCTCCTCCAAGTTCCACAGAGAGCTGCGGCTCCTCCGACCAAAATCTCCAAAAAAGTGTCTGGGTCTGTAAAGTCCGGTGAAAGGGTCCAAGGAATGGAACGTCGGACATTCATTAGTTCTTCTCTAGAAAAAGTAATCGTAGAGGGAGTGCTGAAGACCGTACAAATAAACAAAAACGTGAAAAGCATGAGAGAGCGCAACACCGTGGCCGCCATGCGCGGCGGTGTGAAGTCCCTTGAGCGACACCTCAAGCTTGATGCTTCTGGCTCTTTTACGACAAAACCACTCTGTCATTTAGTCTTGCCTGTTTATATTAACATAGACCTTGCATGTTAATGTCAATTTTAATTTTAAAGCACCTGGGTTTGATCATATTTTGACTGATCCCAGGGATTAAATGTCATATAATAACGTTATCTTATAAATGGACAAATTCATTCTTGATGATGTTTTTTTGCATCAGCACCATTCATTCCATCCCTTGACAAACCAATATATGAGATGACCTCTGAGTGCATGTCAGGCCAGTGGTATTCTATCACCTACCGCCAAATGTGTGCAGAACTGTGTTGCCATCACTGATCCCTCTGGGCACAACTGTGATGACAGTACCATTTCCTTCCATCTGGACATAAACCGGTATGTCCACATCCACTTTGCAGATGTATTTCCCTGATTCCTCTATTTCGATGTTGGAAAAGGTCAAAGTTGAACAGGAAGGATTCATCTGGGATCCTTGAGACCGATTATTCAAGACGCTGGACTGATTTCCAATTTCTTTCTGATTTTTCAGCCATTTGAACTTCATTCTTTCAGACGTCGAGTTGAAGCAGCAGGTGATGTTTAGAGCGTCGCCCTCCGTGACAGAAACATCAGGGGTCTGGGTCACAATGTCTGTACATGAAGCACCTATAAAGAGACACAGTCGTGAATAAGGCTGTATAAATTGCATCATTTCGGAAAATAAATATATTTTCAGACCTCACAACCTTCTGAAATGGACTGTTTACACTCATTTATCGTTTTTAAAAACGGGAACAGCAGAAATAAATAAATCAAAATCATAAAATATTCCAAAAGATATTAGCATGGATATAACAGGATTTTCTACATTTATATAAATTCGTAAGCTCCTGGACCAACGCAGGATTAAATATTCACCCACTGACACCAATCATTGATGTAATGAGGAGATTTGGTGGCTTGGTTCTGAGAATTCTTGCACAAAATCTCACCAGCAACAGATGTGTTATCATCATAATATGACTATTGTCCTATATTAGTAAAATAAGTTGTGTTTCTACTTACTGCGAGATGAGATGGCACAGAGAGAGCCCAGCAACAGACTGCTCAGAAGAAGCTTCATCTTTTCACTGATTCTCCACTGATTACTGCCACTCAACTTTCTCTGGCTTGTCTAAGTCCCTCCTACTTCACCCACTCAGAAGACAGGCCCTCACAAAATAAGTAACACTTAGACCACAAACACAGGAAACTATAAGATCGTACAACTCAGATAGTTTCCTGACAATGTTTCTTATTTCCCTCTTACACAGAAACTGAAACAATGAAATCGGATATATATAGATATATGTTAGGAGAAAAATGTCATGACTTTGTATTGTTTTCGTATTGATCAATCATCAGGATCGTCATTCAGACAGAGTACTCAACGTGCGGAACACACGAGGCTAGGCTGGAGCTGGGGTTCCAACAGACAACAAAGGCTAAGCTGAACAAAGGAACTACGCATCCCATAAACCATTGCAAATAATCATAATGACTTCTAGTGCACTTCTTTAATTTGACCTGGTTGTTAATGTAGTGTTGCAATACATCGTAGTATCTAACTTGTGTGTGTGTGTGCAAAGCATAAACATTTCCATTGTGACAGCAAGCTCCACCAGACATCGCTACTACACCTAAGGATCGTGGGTAGTGTAGTATTTATCCTTGACATTGCAAGTAAAACACAATTGTCTTTAAAGCAGCTGATGAAATATAGACTTGTAGCTTCTACAGGAGCAAATACCATAATTTAAAGATGAGGTAGCTTGTGGTAAGTCCATATTTGATGGTTACAATGTTATGGCCGATGATCAGCCTCTCTATTTATAAAAATAATGGGATTTTTACATCATAAACTACTCTGTTGAGCATTATAGTGTGACTAGGCCTTCGTTAGGACTTGTATAGTGTTGTAAGGGCTGCAAGTTTTACAAGGACGGCTACGTCCCACTCAGTGAGCACACACAAATAAAATTCAAGATACAGAGCATCATTTTTTATTTACATGTTTTGCAGAAGTTTGCAGAAGTTCTCAACAAGTGTTGCTGGTGATTATTGAATGAAATAAGCGAGAGATTTGTTTCTTTTTATGTGACAGTAGAACAGGGAGAAGACGAGGAATTACAGTTAACAACAGTTTGCAGCTTCATCTGACTTCATCCACTTGTCTTGCTGCTGCCAGTTATTTCGTCTCTTTCCTCTAATTCTATTCTTTGGGCTGAAGTGTCCCGATTGCAAGGGGTAGCTGAAACAGGAATACACTGATCAATAATCCTCCATATAATGCAACATTTACAGTATCATCACACTTGAGGTGGGTTATATATCACCTGGTAGTTGTTGTTGAGCTTTAACCTTCCATCTGTAATCTGAATTTCCTTCGGGATTAATAAAGTATCCATCTATCATCTATCTATCTATCTAGACGAAGAAGGAGTTTATGATAAGGGCAATGATGGGAAGGCACCTCAGGGTGTAAATCATCACTTTCTCCCAGGCACCATCTGAGAGAGAGACAGCTTTTAAGACCTTTGATAACACTGCTATAGAACCTTTTTCATCCTGGATCTTGTTTCCTTTACTTGCTGTGTTTTTAAAGTGAACACTGAGTTTTATTCTTTCTTCTTTGGGGCCAGAAGCAATTACTTCCCTTTCTCCGTGTTTAGTTTTAAAACTGATTCTAGCACACCCAGTCACTGATTGGTTTGATGCACCTATTAAGCCCATGTAAGCGAGTGTAGTCACCTGATCACACTGTTATAGACTTGTGTGTCATCTGCATAGTTGAAATGAAAAAGATTCATCTCAATTATTATTCAACAATCTGAGCGACAGGGGATCATGCAGAAACAGTGGAGCTTATCAGAGTAGCATGAGGATGTCTGGATGGTGCAAGACACAACAGGATCAGAGATATTGTAAATTCAACTAAAAAATATAAAAAAAACGGTTTGATCTCCCACATAGACCAGTGTGTTGAAGTTTTTATCTCACAGCCTGGTGTCACATTTGCATGTGACTAAATGAAGGTAGTGGTCATAATGGCACTGGCCTCTGGTGTGGCACTTATCCATTCAGTGGCTTATTTATTAAAGATAAAGATTTGATACAATATATAAAATGTGTAAACAGTGATGCTAAGTATGTAATGTAATTGCAATATAAAAGTCTTTGTATACTAGACATATCCTCAGAATGCAGACTTCCGCCAAAGCCCAACAGTCTCCGCAGGAAACCACATTTATTTCACAAAATCCAGATTTTTTTTAAATTTATTTAACATTTTATAAAAACCTTGCACTCAGCCCTTTCTGTACTTAAAACAAGCTAGATTTATCCGCCGTTTTAAAGGGGATAGTTTTATCCATTTGCAAACCAGGTATTTTTTAATCCCTTAATTCAACATTATCAAGAAGTGGTGTTTTGTCACCCACCCGTGTTTCCTTTGGGCTTAACTGTGATGATGGTACCATTTCCTTCCATTGGCCATGAACCGGTATGGTCACATCCACTTTGCAGATGTATTACCCTGAATCCTCTATTTCGATGTTGGAAAAGTTCAAAGTTGAACAGGAAGGATTCACCTGGGATCCTTGAGACCGATTATTCAAGACGCTGGGCTGATTCCAAATTTCTGATTTTTCAGCCATTTGAACTTCATTCTTTCAGACGTCGAGTTGAAGCAGCAGGTGATGTTTAGAGCATCACCCTCCGTGACAGAAACATCAGGGGTCTGGGTCACAATGTCTGTACATGAAGCACCTATAAAGAGACACAGTGGTGAATAAGACCATATACACTGCTTCTACTTACTGCGAGATGAGAAGGCACAGAGAGAGCCCAGCAGCAGACTGCTCAGAAGAAGCTTCATCTTTGCACTGATTCTCCACTGACTACTGCCACTCATCTTTCTCTGGCTTCTCTAAGTCCCTCCTACTTCACCCACTCAGAAGACATAACATGAACTAACATCATTCAGGCCCTCACAAAATAAGGAACACTCACACCACACACAGGAAACTATAAGATCATGCAACTCAGATTATTTTTATCTCTGTTCTCTTGACAGAGTTTCAAGTTTTATTTCCCTCTTACCCAGAAACTGAAACACTAAAACGATCGTGGTCTGTCCCTCCTTATGGGCTGGGAACCAACCTAGTTTTGTTTGGGTTCATAGTTTCATAGGTTATCCTGCTGTTTTCATAAACAAGTTACCCACAATCCATCACTGATCATTGTCAGATCTAGGAATTATTTTTCATTTTCATAAACATTGTAAGATTGGGCAATTTTTAACACTTTCCTTGATTTCTCTGAGATTAATCCTGTTAAAAAATAAAATCAGGCATGTTGAGGGGACTAACGTTTATGAGTGTGCGTAATTTGGTACGGATCCAGGTAAAACTAGAGCTACGATGTTGCACTTGCGGGCCCGAGCACCCGCACATTGAAGCCTGTTTCGATGTCGATCCTTGCCTGCTAATTGCTCATTGCGGTCCACGCTATCAAACAGCACATCACACTGTGAAAATGTTATGTAAATCGAATGATAGTTGTCAAACAAAGCTTACTTCCTCTTGCCAGTAGGGGGTGCCATCACTATTATTACGCACAGACATATAGATCTGTTCAAGTAAGCGCTCTGATGTAGCTTGGACAATGCTACCACAACATCAACTGCTGTTGATACACACATGTAGTTTGAGTGAGATAGAACCATGAACACTGAAGTTACAGCAATTTCGTGTTTCACGGCAAGTTTATGAACTTTGGCGTTTGACGAAAAGTCACTGTAATCTCATTCCTACATTATCAATGTCTTGAGACCCATTTGATACAGTTTGACATGGTTGAGGTCAGTGGATGAGGAGGAATACATCAAAGTGTAAGACACTTGCAAAACATTTCCTGTTGCCACCAGGGGGCGCTGTGATTTCAAGTCATGATTTCTGTGTAGATGTTATCAGGCCAGGACTCTTGTCTTACATGTCCAGTTTAGACTCGATTGGACCATGTATGTTCTAGATACAGAGCCTTGTGTTATGATGGCGTTTAATCAAACTTTGACGCCACGTGTGACGAAAAAAATCGATCTCTAAATCAGTTTTTATCTCCATCTTGTTTTGATGACACTCATCTGAATTTGAAGGTGATCTGATGAAAGCCCTGGGACAAGTACTTCAAAGCAAAAATGTGGAATATGGCCTAAATAGCGGGCTTCCTGTTGTGTTTTCCATAATGCGCTGAGAGACTTTATTGTGCATCTGGTCATGATACACCACTGTCCTCATTTTGTTTCGATGTAATTCCTTGTTATCACTTTATTACTATACATTTTATTTCTGATTATTCAATGATTACACTGCTAGTCTGCAGGAAACATTTTTACAAGTTAACTGGACCTGCTGTGCACTGACCTACAGTCTATTGCACTGACCTTGGATAAGACTGTTATTGAACTGAAATGAATTAATTGCTAGTGCACTGATTTAAACCTGCCAATGCTTTTCACTGAGATTAGTTTTCCAATCACATAGTTATTTCCAGGTATGCTCATGTAAAGAGGTAGATAAATGTATCACCAACATTCAGCATCTTATCAGTTTGAGCCCACTACCTGAAATGATCATCTGAAAGTTCTTCAGGAAATCCTGGTAGTAAAATTGACATGAAAACTCAACTCTTGACAGTGTCTCCTATTGACCACCAGAGGTCAGTGACTGTTAAATGTTAAGTACATCCTTTGTCACAAGTTGGTTTTAATGAATCTGTAACCCCCCAAAAAATCTGAATGTTAAACATGTTTATCATATTAATATCAGCCAAAACCTCTTAATTATTTATTAAAAAGGGATAAGTGAACAGTGCCATTCAGGGTCCTGTCAAACATGTTACTGACTTTCCAGTTCACACAGTGACAGTGAATCCAGGCAGTGTGTTTTAAGCTGGTGAGTGGGCAGGCAGGTTAGTTCTTCGGCAGCAAGCGGACAGGAACTGAAGAGGACAAGTTTAAAATAAAATACAGGCAACAAGTAAGATAAAAAAACTCAAACCAGCCGTTGAGGTGAACCGATGGGGGAATATTTAATAAAAAAGCTGGTTTAATTTACACTTTTGCACATAAATGTTTGCTTGACAATTTAAGGTGCAGTAAAAGACTTGCGCTCCTGTTGTCGGTAGTAGGTAAGTAAGGTGTCAAAGTAAGGTTTCAAAAACTAAACAAAAATCTCAAAGTATAGTAAAGTATTGTCAGTTAGATAAGAAGGAGCTTAAGCTGGAAAGCTGACGTGGGTATTCTATCATGGCTTCTGATGGCGCCAATGGCACCAAGTCTGCAGAGATGTTCAGGTAAGGAAGTGGGACGACAACTGTGAGAGACAGGGAATTTTGGATTAACGGTAAACCTGGTCTTACTCAAATCACTTAATGATGTTCAAAGTTGTTTCTGTAAAAAACAAAAACTACTCGTAAACATAATGTGCAACTTGTTGTAATGTGAGGCATCAACAGCTAATGTAGCTTCTGTTTTTTGAATATAAAACAAGAAATGTCATTACCTAGATAATAACATGCATTCATATATTTTTGTCTGTTTTTTTACTGCGATTAATTAAAATACGATGGGGTTATTTTTACTTATATCATATATGGGAATTATTAAATGCAATTGTGGTCCTATGTTGTAAACTTTATGGTTTAAAATTAACTTGATAAATTAATCTTATCCTTTGATGAACTTATCCATTGACCTTCGATGACTTCTTGTGTTGTGTTCATGTAGAATAATCCTCTCTATGAACAAATCTCACTTGCTTCTTTGATCGCGAGATGAGCAGCTGCACTTTTCAAGATTCTGGCGCAAACTCTGCGATTGACAGAATACACAACTAAGTGAGATCATTTGACTTTTAATGTCCGTCGCACTGTTATATATTATAACATATTCATGTTTGGGTTAGGGTTAGGGTTAAAGCTCAAATACATTTTCATAGAGTTTGTTGAGTAAATTAATCACAATTGGTACTTATGATATCCAGTGAGCCATATTAATATTAAAAATACTGAATATCTACAGATCCAAAATACATAATGTGAATTTTTTACAAGAGTATGTGACTGAGGACCCGTTTATTCTTTCTGGTGTTAAGTAAATGTACTTACATGATTTCTGCTGTTCTGTGTTTGTACCCTCATAGTTGAAAGCACTGATTGTAAGTCGCCCTGGATAAAAGTGTTCAGTGTTTGAGTGGAATAAGTCCAATTTAACTCCTACAATGTCAGGGTACAGATTTGTCTCATCAGCCCTGTTCTCTTATACAAGCATTTAATAGATTCCACTTGTCCACTTCCACCATCTTCATTTAGTCTGACCCAGTAACATCTACACTAATGCTCTCACCTCTGCAGGAATCCATTTAGATACCAAGATTATTCATATAGACCCTGTAATTGCAGAGATGTGCACTTTTGATTTTACGGTTAAGTGGGAAAGGGCCGAGTTTATAAGAGGATAATAAGCTGATGTTAATAATGATGATAGCAAAACCTATTTAACAGAGTTCAAAGTTAAAAACCAGTGTGTTGAAGAGCATTTGGTGGATCCTGTCTCTTGTTGGCATATGATAATGGACTAGGATTACAACAAGCCTGATGACACTGCCTGATATATAATATTTCTCCTCAGATACTCAACCATTAATGACAATAATCCATCATTTCATTAACCTTCAGTTGTGCGACAAAGTATTTATTCTAATCAACGCTGCAAAAACCCTTATCTTGCTAATGTGCTCCTTTACACTTGTCATATATTAAACTACTGTCCATCCTGGGAGAGGGATCCCTCACATGTGGCTCTCTCTGAGGTTTCTACGTTATTTTACCCTGTTAAAGTACTTTTAGTAGTTTTTCCATACTCTTGTTGAGGGTTAAGGGCAGAGGATGTCACACCTTGTTAAAGGCCTATGAAACAAATTGTGATATGGGCTCTACCAATAAAATTTGATTGATTGATTGACTTCAACTACAGTTAAACGCTTGTCACATATTGTGTTAAGGTGGGACCGGAGTTTAAATCATGTTTCATTTTTCAGGCCATTCATGGAGCCCAAAAGTTCTCTACGGTGAAGACCAGATTGTGACTCTCAGGTTTGTGTCCAACCAGGAATTCACAATAAGTGTGTTCAAGCAGTGGAAACTGGCGTTGATGACTCAGCTTGCTCTCCCCTTTGAAGAGCTCAAGAGGATCTGCCTGCCCAAGAACAGGCTGGAGAAATGGTGCCACATGCCCTTCTTTGCCAACACTGTGACCGGCTGCTTCGTCAGGGTAGCTACTGAATCCAGCATCACCGACCCACCTCACTGTGTTGCTGAAATTGTGTGTGTGATGGAGATGAAGAAAGACCACCAGTTTGGATCAAAACGGCCAAACATGGTTTTCGAACTCAGGCAGGTAAAGACCAGATTGTGCCTCTCAGCTATGTATCCAACAAGGGATTCACAATAAGTGAGTTCAACCAGTGGAAACAGTCGATGATGGCGGCTGGGAAGAAAGTTCCAACACCGCAAATGATAGCAAGTAAGGAGAAGTCGGTGAAAAAAGCCTTGGATCGCCCCTCCACTCAGGGAGAGTACTACGTTATGGTCGTTGCCACGGGTAAACTGTCATTACATGATAAACCGAGCACTGCAAATAGTCACGGAGATGCCGACATGGCGGGAAGGAAGTTCCATGTTGGTGGTGCTGTTTCTGCAGCGTCGGGGAGATCTGCTAGCACCAAATGGAAATGGCAGGTCGAGCACAGCGAAGGGCCTGAGGCGAAGAAAGCTCGTGGAGAGGTGACTCAGCCTGCTCTCCCTCCTGCTTCTGCAGCGTCGGGGAGATCTACTGGCACCAAATGGAAAAGGCAGGACGAGCAGGAACCACCGGAAATGATCGCAAGTAAGAGGAAGTGCATCAAAGAAGCCCTGGATAACGCCTTCACTCAGGATGAGTTCGACTTTTTTGTCGCCCAGAAGAAGAAACGATTCCGAGCAGCACCTTGACCACCTGAGGGCGACAGAGCGCGGCCTGGAGATCACATTCCCTCCCATTGCCAAGTCCAGGAGACCTCCCGTTCTTAAAGCACAGACTGACTATTAGCCCCCCACCATCCTGCCACCACCTCCCAAAAACAAATCCCTCATGCCCGACAGATCATATGAAGTGAATGTCATTTAACTATGTCAATATTTCAGTACATTTTTATAGTCAAATGAATAGCATTTGCCTGTCTGTGTGTGTGTGTTTCTATTAGTCTTTACAGTATGACAGTATTCGTTTTGTTTATTAATATGTTTGAGTGTCACTTGATTTACACTTTAAATAAATGATGTTAGTTAACATATCGTTGTGATTGATTCTGTGTGATGGTTCACTCTGACAACTGAAAGTTTCCAAAAAGTAATTATTGGTCACAAAATGGAAGTGGCAGTGGCGCACTCGTGTGGTGAGATACATCATCAAATGTGCACATCGCACGGTGATGCTTGGCGGTTCAGTACTCAGGTTCGACCAGCAGAGTGCGCAAGACACCCAT
This sequence comes from Platichthys flesus, assembly GCF_949316205.1. Classification (NCBI taxonomy): domain Eukaryota; kingdom Metazoa; phylum Chordata; class Actinopteri; order Pleuronectiformes; family Pleuronectidae; genus Platichthys; species Platichthys flesus. Next base: position 3,224,480 of record NC_084968.1, read on the forward strand.
ATTTTCATAAAGCCACCGAAAGACCAGAATTGTGACTTGTGTTTCCTATAGGCGTTATCCACTGCCACATCATTGTGTTGAGTATACACACACACACACACACACACACACACACACACACACACACACACACACACACACACACACACACACACACACACACAATACACACACACTACACACACACACACACACATACTAGATTGCATGGGGTGTGGCCCTCAGCACTGGTGTGGGACCAGGTGTTGATGTAAACCAGTAAGAGGAAATGCAAACTAACTCAGTGTGACACACTATCCTGGCTGCACCCTACTTCCTTCCTGGAAACAATGTAAGAGAAGTTAATGTCAAAGACTTAGTAATAATATTTTTATTCCCGATATATACATATACACAAACAAACATATACAGATGAATATACATACATATATGTACTTACATACATTCACATATGTATATATATATATACAGACAGACATACATATAGACAAGTGTATATATAAATATACACACATACACGTATATATCTATATACATACAAATGTACTTACATACACTCACACATATGTTTATAAACATACATACATATACAAATAGACACACACATACTTATAAACATTCACACATATACATACATAAACGCACACACACAGGTTCTGTCTCTTGACAGGAGCTCTAGCTAAGAAAAATGTAAAGGTTTTCGCGGGTAATTAACGTGTCACTACTCCGGAAGTGGATAACGTTTGGGCGGTGACGACACGCGCAGATTGAACAGACGCAGCTCGCGGCCATCCCCAGCTCTACGGATTCCCGCCACGTGTAGACGTGGACGAGGCTCCAGAGGAGACGTTTTGTGTTTGTGTGGACGAGGCTCGGTTTCCCGGCGGAAACACTATGAAGACACAGTGACGACAAGGCCAGCGTTTAACCCGAGGTGAGCCCCTCGCCACCATTATCAGGCTCCGCATCACGTTAGCTCGGTACGTACAGATATGGCCGCGGTATCTCAGTCGGGGGGGGGGGGGTTCGAAGCGGGACATCAGTGTTTGTGTGTTTGTGGTCGTGTGTTGAGGAGGGGGCTGCTGCTGGTCCGCTGGCTTCCTACTCCTCCTCCTCCTCCTCCTCCTCCTCTCCTGCTGCGTGGTCACTCTTTCACCGTACTGTTTTGTTATTCAATGCGTTTGTCAGTAGCTCTGTGAGGATGGAACCGACTTGACTTTGTTACGAATTACCTGCTTCTCTATATTTACATGAAGACTATGGTAATTTATTCTGTATATATTTCAGTAAGAACCGACATGTGTTCACATGTGACAGTGTAACACACCATTGAGAGTGACACACAATGAATTTGTTTGCCCGCAGTGAAGTAAATGGTCTGTATTTGTGTAGTAACACAATTGCAGTACCCAGATAGAGCAGCTGATCATTAAGGTTTACTGTATTTTCTCTTTTCCTCGTGGTGACAAAAGCTACACGGACACCGCTGCTGTGTGAACACACGCTCACACTGGGAAGACTGGTAATCTAATGAGTCAGCAGTGAATCAGACACATTTACAAATAGCATAACTGGAAGGCCTCAAGCACCAGCAAGCAGGACCACTGAGTCAGTGTTTGCCTCAGGTTATTTTTAATGTGATCTAACATTGTTATTTTTTGTGGTTTGCTGCCACTTCTACTCAGTGTTTCGTTTTCACAACCCCAATCTTAAAATGTTGGTCTTCAGGTCTGACATTCATTTGTGAGAATAGCTGAACTCGCCTGCGAGCGTCCATATCAGCAGCCTTTCCTGTGGTTGTGTGAAGACACTGGATCGTTTTGATCTGTTGCAGCCTTGTGCCAAGTCACCTCATTTAACTCACTAAATGAAAACCGATGTCATGATTTAGTTTTTGTACATCTTTGCTGTGAGTACTCGGGAGCCTCGTGGGTCTCTTGATCCCTTCTGAAATGTTGCAATGTCTTTATAAACATACACAAGACAGAGGATGTTGTGCATTAAGCAAAGAGGGATTTCTAAATATGAGCTGCACAGTTAAAGTGCTCGACACAATGCTCTGTCGGTAACTCTACAGGTAGCGCAGTGGGTAGAACAGAGGGACTGTGGTTCATAGGTGGAGGGTTCAAGTTCCAGTGTGGATGGGACTTAAACAGTGATTTGGAGAGGCGGTGGACTAGTGGCATAAACTTGGACTATGTGCAGAAGAGGTCTCTGGTTCAACTCCACGGAGAAACAACAAGACGAACCTGGATTTTGAACTGTCCAAAAATCCAAGAGGATTCTCCCTACTCTGTCTAGTGCCCATGAGCAAGGCACCTTACTTCCCCAACATCTGCTCCCCGGGCGCTGTACATGGTCACTTACTTCTCTGTGTGTCCTGCACCAGATGGGTCAAAAGCAGAGGTTAAATTTCCCTACCTGTGCATGTCTGTGCATGTGTCTTAAAACTCCTCCAACCTCATTGCGTGGATGTTTACTTTGAGTTGCTCAACCTCATGAGCAGGTGTCTACTTTTCATGTGTCATGTCAAATTAATTGAATTTACCTAAGGTGGACCCGACTCATGGTGTAGCCGTAGACACATCTTAAAGATGACTAATAGAAGTGGTAGGCACCCCAGTGACATTTCTTAAAATTTGTTTTCAATTTTTCACTCTGCCAAGGCCCGACAGTCCACTTATCAAACCACATTTAAATTCATTAGATCGGGATTTTATATGGATCTGCAACAAATTACACTCATTAGATATCAGTCATTATTTATGATTTTCTCTGAGATAAATTAACATTTTGAAAAAAACATTAGAGGAAGTGAAAAACACCTCTTGGTTCTGCTGCCTGGTTCAGATCTGCAGCAAAATTCTCTGGGTTTTCCCCTGACCTATACCACATGCTCCCACTAAGTTTAACCGTAGAGCTTTTTTTGCAAAACCCCTGCTCACTAATAGGCAGACAAAGAAAACCCAGATTGAAAAAAAACCTTCTTGGCGGAGATAAAAGTTTAAACTAACAATTTAGTAGCACTTTAATGGCTTACGTATAGCACTTTGTAGTTTGGCTCCTGGTTGAATGCACTAATTGTAAGTCGCTTTGGATAAAAGGGTTAGCTAAATTAAATGAAATGGGGGGGGGAAAAAATGAAATCTGTTTTCTGTGGCCTGCGTGTTGTTCCTCTGCATGTCAGCAGAGGAAGGACAGTAAGAATACGAATTTGATCTCCATCCACCAATGTGACCCAGATCTGATTGTTTAATGACAGCACAAATCACTTGGAACCTAAGTCACACAGTATGAAGTCTCTGTGTGAACAGTGTCAAGCTCCTCATAAGGAGGCAAAGGAGTGGGCGGGAGTCACCTGGCGACAACAAACATAGAAGTAAGCTGCAGGGCAGGCGGTCAGTGGAAGGACAGTGAAGTTTTAACAAGGTACTTGGGTGACAAGTCTGTACAAGTTACTCCTGAGGAAGTAACCGGACTGTGACAATTGAACAGCGAGCACTCACATCTGTGTCTCCCATGTTTATTACTGACCTCTCCTTGTTTACTTCCAAACACAGCGTGCTGCGTGTGATACTGGCCACATTTAAAAGATAATGTAAACAGCTACTCTAAAAAAAAAAAAAATCCAATTGAGTATGTAGAATATATTATCAGTGGAACCGCCCGGACCAGCAAATAAAAAGCCTTTTGAAGACATGATTTCTGTCTCTGGAGGAAAACATAGCTGCATTATGTTTCAAATACTGTTAGTGCATGTGTGTATTGAAAGATACAGACAAGAGAGATTGTCTGTGTAGTAATGGTTGTGTGTTTTTAAAGAGCAGCTGCATTCTAAGGGACTGACCTCTGAAGAATGATTTGTGTTTGCCTGTGAAGGCAACTATGCTGGTAGTGACCCGTTTCGAGTGTTCATGCAGGACTTGCAAATTGTTCTCACCTTTTACATGTTTGCCTCGGTGATGTGGGAGGGGCCACTTCTCCTGTCTGTCTGGTACATTTTGTTACTGACAGAGAGGGAGTGATGAATTGACCCAGGCAATAAAGAAGGTGGAGAAAAGGGCTTGAATGCTAAACGGCCCCCTCAAAAGATGGGCTTTGTCTGTCCTCTGGTTGTTTGCGCTTCACTAGCGTCACTAATAGACACGTCACGCTTTCATTAGCTGCAGGGGGAATGCTTTTTCAGCAAACTTCACGTTTTAGAACTGTGATATATATAAAAAGTATCAACTCTTAATTAAAATGTCTGAGAACAACTTGACCTTTGTGATATATTTTGCTGACTTCTGTACTTGCATATATACCTAGAATGTTAACAAAATGTACAAAATTCAGAGAAATAATATTTAAGGCAGAGGGATGTTACACAATGGTTTTCTTCTAATCGCGTCATATCAGTAATACTTGTGGCTTTTATAGTCTCTGCTGTATTTTCCGGGGCAAACAATGTGTGACGATGTAAAAACACAGTTCACCAGTTAGCCAATTTCTCCCTTCCACTGGTTGTTATGATCACTTGTAATGACTCGCCATTATTCATTGCCGTTTTCTGTGTAACACAAATACCACTTAAATAGATTAACCATGAACATGTTTTTTTCCGCCTGAGTCGCATCAGGTAGTTTTTCATCTGCAAATGTCATGAAGACAACAACTCTCATGATCCCACGCTGCCTCCCAACGTCGTTTGTTATTGTTTGGATGGAGAGACCCCTAGTGGCTGAAGTTTCATGTTGTATCTTTAAGTATGGAATCTTTTAAATCATCTGGTCCTATGACTTCAGCCTTTTAAGTGGCTTATATCAGGCTTAGTGACATTCCTGTTGATACTGGGGGCTGTGACTCTGTCTGTTTTCAGCTCCAAACTTAAGAGGACTCAGGATATGTTTTTTTTGTGTAAATTTGTGTGGGTCTTTGTTACATACGCACACATACAAACCCCTGCCGGTTGTTTGACTGGCTTTTGCAAAAGATCAGTAAGGATAGTCATTATTTAGTTTACCTCCTGCTGATATCCTTGCCTTTGATTCAGCCACACATTGTTGCCGTCTCGCAGCCATAACAACTCCCTTCCTATGCTTTTTTTTTTTATCCTTCCATGACATGTTGGTAAAATAAACACAACATGTTGTTAGTCCTGTCCATGATTTACTAGAGCATTGTAATTAGTTCTGCTCTACTGCGTTAAACAGGCTTTTTAGTTAAACTGTAGTGAACTTTGACTGAGCTTATATTCTTCAAGCTTTGAGAACATTCCACTGTCTCAGTGATACGCAGATGAGACCATCTCACCAGGGAATAAACAGGCCTTTATTTTTAGCCTAGCTTGTAACTTAATGTACAACACATGGGAACCGTGGAAAACCGAGTGAATGGAAGTGTCGACTGACAGGTTTAGGGAAGTATCCAAATAACTGAATTGACGAACAAATAGAAATGAAAGTGCAGTCAGTGGACAAACTATTTGCTTGAGCCAATATAGAGAACCTCGGTCTAGACTCTCAAGTGTGAAAACCCCTCTGATCACATCAAACTGCAACTAACTTCATCCTAATACTCACAGGTTCACGTGAGGTAACGTAGCAGAAGTCAAGGTGAAACGACGTAAAGCCTTTTATGTCCAGACTCGTACTTCAGAGCGTCTCTGGTCCAGCCCTCACAGCTTCCTCTCAGAATACAAACGCATCTCAGTTGGAAACCCGCGGAGGAGTGTCTTAAAAACAAACTTACGGACATGTGGCTAACCTTTCTTCTCTGCTGTTGCCCTCGCAGTTTCACCAGAACCTCCTACGTCAGGATGAAGGAAGGAACAGACGCTCCTCAGGATCGGTGAGCTACAACTACTTTCAAACGAGAAACTCATCACTCGTTCAATTTGTCTTTGTTGCTGACTATGTTGCTGGTGTAACAATTAAGTAACATTAGAATTGCACTCGGTAGAGCACATACAGCTATGGTCTAATGGTGTTTTTTTGACAGGTTTCTAGCCCTATTTGTAATATAGAGCCGCTGGAAAGGCCTACACCCTTTATTAACCAAAAATATGACCTTCTGGTCGAAGGAAAATATTTTGTGTTAATAGTGGCTGCCTGTTCTTTAAGAATGATACTGTAATGCAGTGTCCAGCTGGCTGCTTTGTTCAAATAACACTTCTTATTCACAGGGGCTGCCTGGTGGGGATCAGTTTCTTCATTTTGGGCCTGGGAACACTGTTGCCATGGAACTTCTTCATGACTGCTTCATTGGTAAAAACTTTATACTTCTTCTAAATTTCCTTCAGGATGAATAAAGTGTCTATTTATCTACCTCTGACACAATATGCATGAAATGTTTTAGTTTCCGTAATAGATGATATCTTATCAGTTCTTCAATCACCTCTGCGTAAAAAAACCTTTCTCCACAGTGACTTTTAAGAAATTGTTGGTCCTGAGCTTCACTTAAACTTCTTAAAGAATCACATGCTGGATGGTTGGAAATGGTCAAAAAAAACTACATCATGTGATGATAGGGAACGTAAGGGATTGGATTTGTCGGAGATGGTATTAAGTGATCATGCATGTTATGCATTCTGGGTGAAGGGTGTTGTTATACCCTGAAGGGGACCCTTAAATTCACCCAGCCTGTCATGTGAATGAAGGCACGCGCAAACACACATGTTCATGTGACGGAGCAAAGCCTCTCTTCACATGGATGTTACCTACGTGTACAGCGCTGCAACCTCACTCTTGACAGTAGGGTTGCATCCAGGGATATTTTCAGCTGCTGATAGAAGATGTAAGAACACTGCAGGTCTCACGCAGCAAAGCAAACGAGGACGATTATTTCAGTGTTGCAAGGACTACATGTATCTGGATCTATGCTCCAATCAGCCACCTGGATTTTAGGACAACATAGCTTTATTTTGTCAAAAAGCTACTGTAAAAATTAGTATTGATTTCCTGTCTGCTAATAAAGCACAACAACTAATAAATTGTATTATGATTATAATTTGTTGGTTTTTGCCACTTTATGCTCACTCCGTGCACTCCTTGAAAAGACAAATTTGACTGCTTGATTAAATTAAAATGACTGATCTTCTATAGTTGGTTAATGTAGTATGCAGTCCCAATTTTATGTATCCTTGTGTGAAGTGGAAGTAGGATTTGGCAGTGGTGATCTAATATCTGTCCCGCTGTGTGTGTAGTATTTCCAAGGTCGTCTAAACACAACAGAATGGAGCAACGGCACAGCGGTGATCCAGAAAGATTACTACTTCAACAACTGGATGACCCTGCTGTCCCAGCTGCCCCTGCTGCTGTTCACCCTGCTCAACTCGGTCCTCTACCACAGGTCAGTGACTGGGTTCCAAGTAAAGATGATGTCATCAGTGGGCCTGGCCAGTGTTCAAAAAACTATTCATAAGAATGTAAGACTTTTTTTAATCTAGGAACAGAAAGATATTCAGTTGGAATAATGCATCTTGCTTCTAAACAATAAATATAACGTGTTAACTTTCACCAATTGTCTTTTACATATATGTTACTCAGTCTTTCCCACTAATAATCTTGACTGTGGTGGCCCACGGTTTTTCTTATTTGTGCTGCCACAGTTTATTAATGAAACAAAATACATTTTACACTCAAATCATAATTACATAAGAGATTAGGTGTTTTGCTCTGTCGCTGCATTGTATATCTGTGCCTTGTGCTCGCCCTTGTTATCTTCCACAAAGTTTTTTAACATCCATGCAGAGCGTTTGATCTTATAGTCTCAGCTGCAGTTGTGGTATAAAATGCAGTTCCGTCTTTCATGCGAGGACTTCTCTTTTACTCTAGTCTGTGTACCTGCCATTTGGAATTTTTTGCATATGAGTGTGTGCCTGTATTCGCCGCCTTGCTGCCACCATAGATTTAATTAATTCTGTGAAATTAACGCTGACTCAGGTGTAGTTTTCTTCCAGTTTGGTGTAGAAGTCAACACGCTCTGTGTTAAATCACTAATGTGGATGTCGACTGTTCTTCTTTCAGGATATCGGAGGCGATGCGTATCGCAGGCAGCCTCGTTTTTATCCTGCTGCTCTTCATCCTCACCGCAGTGCTGGTCAAAGTGCCCATGGAGGCAGACCGCTTCTTCTCAGTAACCATGGCTACTATCTGGTTCATAAACTGTAAGTCAGTGTGGTTGAAAGCCTGAAATAGCTGTCGAGAGTGGCGCACGGTTGAAAAATGTTGAGTGACACAACACTTGTTCCCCCCAGCGTTCGGTGCCGTGCTGCAGGGCAGTCTGTTTGGCCTGGTGGGTCTGCTGCCTCAGAAGTACAGCACCGTCTTCATGAGCGGACAGGGCCTTGCGGGGACCTTCGCCGCCATCGCCATGCTGCTAGCCATAGCCAGTGAGCCCCCCACACAAAATGACACTTTGTGCTTGATCACCAGTTGCCTAGAAACACATGAAGAGCTAGTCAAGTTACAACACCAGCCCCCAACTCAAAGACACTCAGTTATATATTTTTTTAATAAGCTTCTCCCTTCAACAGCTGGTGGCTAACTCATGTCTTTGTGCTTTGTGACTCAGGTGATGCAGACTCTGAGTCAGCAGCGTTGGGTTACTTCTTTACACCATGCCTGGGAACAGTGGTCACACTCTTAAGCTACCTGCTTCTACCTCGACTGGTCAGTCAGTTTCCAACTCTGCATGACTACATTACCCACACTCCTTTCAACATCTACTAATCTATTGTGAACCCACTCTTTATTAGCTATTAACACAATAGTTAAGGAATTTACACAGTCGCACTGAAGCAACTGTTGTCATGGTTTTAACATTTTTGTGTTGGAAATTAAACTTAATAAGTAAACACATAACCAAGCTTCTTAAGATAGTTTCCTTTAGATAGTTTGATACTGTGGAAAATCTGAATTTTTTTTGAATAGCTGTTTTAACCTCAGAATCTTTAATGTTTTGTGAGGATTCCCGGAAGTGAAACAGAAGCCAAATGATGGCAGGACTAAGTGAATTTTTATTTCAATGTGAATTACCTTCTAACCCTGTGCTGTGTTAACATGTTTCATCAGGATAATTCACATTTGTGTCTTCATATTCTGTTTTGTTTGTGTATTTTTCAGTTCAAAGGTCTAACTTCTGTTGTCTGTTTTTTCCATGCAGGAGTTTGCCCAATATTATCTGAAGAAAAGCAGCAAGTATGAGGCAGGCGCCACAGACGAACTACTGAAAGGTGAGATGGCCAAACTCACCCTGCACAAACTCCCTCATTTGACTCTCTGAATTATTTATTCTGTCTCAAAGCGACACTCATTTCACCTACTAACTTAATTTTGAATTGCGATCTCTTTAATATTAACAGCATTAAAGATTCAGTTTGTAGAACTGCTGTGACGTCTATTTGTGAAGTTTCATGTTGCAGCTGAATACCTCTCACCTCAACCTCCTCTTCCATACATGAGAGAGAACCTGTAGTAACCTTCAGTTGTCTTAAAAAACTAAAAAGATGTTTAGATGAAACACATTAGTGAAAACATCACTGGGATAATTTTATATAAAATTTCTGCCAAAAGATCCCTATCCCCTAAATCTTACACAATGGACCTTTTGAGCTGATCAAACATTTGTTTGACAGTGAGCGAGCAAGCGTGTGTTCTCAGTTCAGTCCTTCAGTCTGCTTGAATCAAATCAATTCAGTGGAACATTATCTTATTAAGTCAATTGACCCCTCTGTTTATCCAATTAGAGTCCCAGCAGCGCTCGGACAAAGACAGAGCCTGTTACATTGACACACGGTCCCACACACACACTCCGCATAAGCTGTGAATACTCAAAAACCCAAAGAGGAGCTCCGACTTGCATAATGCAGCCAACCAGATTCCATTTTTCCCCCAAACGTACCTTAAACAGTAAATGTTTTGTATATATTAGAAGAACAATGGACTTATTTAGTCTCACAATATGCAAATATGATAACCGAGCCTGAATAACGCGCATAGGCTTGTTTTGTCTACAGCAGTGATATATGTGATCCACAAAGTTTACAATTGCCACAGAATATTGATGGGGAAGGGGTTTACATGATCAGAGATCAGAGATGTTGGTGGGTTCAAAGTGACCAATCGAAGGAATGGAGCATCAGCAACTGTCGCAAAATTTAATTTGAGCTAGCATCTGGCTGTCGGTGTTGAGTAGTCGCAAGCGTGAAAACCCAGCCATGCACAAGGACCATAAATGCTTAGTTGTGACTATGCCTCTCCGCTCGCAGATAATGCTCTCGCGTGTGTAGATGGAGATGCTCCCCTGTGTGTACGGGTTTTTACTTTCATTTTGAGACAGTATAAAGACCACTTTACATATTCACCTGCAGAGAACAGCACAGTGGAGAACAAGAAGCTGAACGGCCATGCTAATGGATCGGTGAGCAGCAGCGAACAAGCCGAGACAAAGGTGGACCCCAGCCCGGAGGACAATAAGCAGGCCTTCCTGTCACTGGAGCAGGTGGAGAAGTCACAGGCAAAAGCCTCCGTCATAGAGGTGTTCAAAAAGGTAAGTTTCATTGAAACTACGACAATCAATTGTTCTGTATGTCAGATGTTGTAGTGCATCATGGAGAAGATACTTGTTGGTTCACATGTTGTTGGAATAATCCGTGAAATTACCTCCTGACTAAATAAATGTATGTAAACGCCATCTCAACTTTTAGCAACTCAGAGTTGCTGACCAAATCACTTGATCACCTGATCTTCTTTACCATGTAAATCAATGAAAGAGGTGTCAGGTTGCTCTTAAAAGGCTCTGAACAAATGAATATAACATGTTTTGTTAACAGCTTCCATACATTTTTCACATTTCCATTTCAAAGCTTGGTTCAAAGTCAGAACAAAATTCACCACTCGGGGAAATTTGACCTTCTGACGAGCACTTACATGCACATTTAGTCCTGTCATGTGTATAAGCTGTTTCTCTTTTCTTTTCTTTTCAGATCTGGGTGATGGCCTTCTGTGTGACGTTTGTGTTCACAGTCACTCTGTCTGTCTTCCCTGCTGTCACTGCAGATGTCAGAACATCATTCCCAGGAAAATGGGGTATGACTGAGCCTTTTTTTAACTCTGGTAGATTCCTGCTGCAAACAACATACACATACTGGACATCTATATACACAAAAGATCAATGCATCAATTAATACGTATTGCTCATATTCACAAATTATAATTTGCCCTATAGTCTTAACAATAAAGGTGCAACATCCTCTGTTCCTAATCCTTGACTAGCACCAGGAAAAACAAGAGAATGAAATGCCGAATACTCAGGGAGGGACTCAAGTGAGGGATGGAAGTGCAACAGAAAACATCAACATGATTATAATACTCTCACCTGGAAAATGTCTATACTCTTTTAAGTTGTGGCCTAATGTCAATTCCTCCTTTGTTCTTTCACCAGACCGCTTCTTTCTGTCAGTGTGCTGCTTCTTAATGTTCAACGTCAACGACTGGCTTGGCCGCACCATCACCACCATCATACGCTGGGTGAGTGTCTATGTATCTGGGTGAGATTTAATCAATTACATGACTAATTTCAGTTTTATAATAATCAGATTCCTCTTTGTAGCATAAGTTTGTCCAAATGACGTATCTTTGCCATTTTCTAGTTTTATTTGCTTTTTTATGCTTTGTCAAATGCTGATCAACTAAACAACAGATGTCCAGCATAGACAACTGTAATAAAAGTCAAAGATTGCAGCATTTTTTGAAGACAGACATAATACAATTAAATAGATAATCCAGGAAATTGAATACCTGACAAATGAAAGTACTCAGACTGTTATGTTAAGACTCAGCTGTGCAGCCAAGCTTGTGACTCTGATCGTAGAAACGACTTAATGCAACATGTTGCTGCACAACACGTATAATGTTTGCCATGTTCACTATCTTACTTATTCAAACATATGCAAACCTATACTGGGCAAGGACAAAGTTCAGCTGGTTTAAATGTTCTGCTCCTTTATAAGTCTACATCATAACCGTCCTGAAATACTGTACTTTTCATTCCACTACAATAATCTTACTGCTAGTTGTACTTAACACATCAAACAAACTATTATCTTTTTAAATTGCTGCTTCGTTCCACATAAAATTACAATAATAATAATAATGTCATCAGCTCCACCTCAACCAGCTGCAACAGTAACATACATATTACATGTTAAAGCCTGAGCAATAATATTAATTCATGGCAACTATATAATAATATATCAACCTGAGAAAGGCCACTCTACACATATATTGCTTAAAAAAGTAGTACTTTTTTTTTTACAGACTTACCTGTGATGTTGTCTTTTTATATTTATGTTTTAATCCCTTTTAATCTTTTCATTGGTATTTATTTCCTTTAACGCAATGTTTTCTCTTTCCTTTTTTGTTCCGGGTCTTTTTTTGTATTTACTGCCTTTGCGTGATGCTGTTATTTGTTTTTATTAGTGTGAATGACTTGTTGTGATTGCCCCTCTTTCTGCTTTGTCTGTCAAAGCACTGTAAACTATAAACCCTGCACTTAAAGGTGCCATATAAGTAAAGTTATTATTTTAATTAAGATCATTTTTACATGTGTTTTTGTTTTGATATAGTTGGGAATTAATTCCTCCTACAGATATTAAAGGCAAGACGACGTTGTTTAAAAACAGCAGATCTCTGATGCCTGATACATTTCTATTGGCTCACAGTAAATACAGCTGTCAACCTCTATTGTATCCAGTTCTGTGTTTACAGAGCATTCAGGTGAGAGCAGTGATTAGTTAGTGATGGAGAGAACATGACGCACCGCCTCTTTGTCCTTGACTGGAAATGACCTCAGTCGTCCTCCAGTGGAACAATACTACCACATATTAAACTGGCTGGACGCCGGACGGGATCACTCGCTCTATTTTGTCGTCGTTACTTTTTGTTGTTTTTATGTCATTGTGTCAGACGGTCCCATCTCTCCCATACAACTGTGTTTTCTCAGATCCCACGCCGACACTTCGAAATCCCTCCTGTAGCCCACATCCACACTACCTCTGATAAATCCAGACCCTCTTAATGTCCTCACTCTACCTGATGTCATCTTCTCCTTCTCTCTTATTTAAACCCATCTTTCCTGTCGTCCCCTCTACAGCCTCGCAAAGAGTCTCCTCTGTTCCCGGCGCTGGTCGTCTCCAGGGTGGTGTTCATCCCTCTGCTGATGCTCTGCAACGTCCAGACTCGCTCCTTCCTTCCCGTCTACTTCTCCCATGACGCTGCTTTCGCTGTCATCATGGCTCTCTTCTCCCTGTCCAGTGGCTACTTCGTCTGCCTCTCCATGTCCTACGCACCACAGTGAGTACACACCCACTGATGCTGAATAAAGTAATGAAATAAGGAATGGTCTAGATGTCACTCCATGATGCAAACAACATCCCACCTGTTACTGCAGTTCTGGGCATTTGAAAGCTATGATTATGAGCTGACCGTAGGTACACGTTCGGGGGGTGTGAACTGTTTGAACTTGTTGTGTTAGGCTCTAAGATAAGAGCTACTTAACCATTTTAATAGAAAGAAATGACCAACATCACAACTAGCTCTTTATTTTTTTTAATATGAATCTGCGTGTTCAATACATACTAACATTAAAAAAGTTAACTAGTTATACGTAACCTATCACTTTTGACTCAGTCAAGCCATGAAGCTCTGGAAAGTAATGAAAAGTTTCAAACTATATTACTGGTTCACGATGAACTATTTTAAAACATCCCACGTATTTACACTGATCATCCACAGAAACAAAACCACTTACCAGCTCAAATATCGTGTAAAGCTATAAAGTCTCCACCAAACTAGAATAAGTTTTGTAGATAGAGGAATAGCATCATGTGGTATTCATACACATTAAGCTGAAATTATGAATGAAGAAAATACACAAACCTTGATAACAAAGACTTCACGCTTTGCAATAAGCAACCCTCTTAACCTCTGGTGACAAGAGACAATCATTTGGGGCTTTTGGTGTAGACAGTGGATATCCAGGCCAAGACTCAGTATCTTGTCACTCGTCTACACTTTCTTTCTAAATCTTACCTGATATCATTAAAACCTTTAAGAATTATAAGCTTAAATATGTATATATCTTATAATTAATTAACATGCTGTGCAGCGCCAAGTCTCTAAGGGTCCTTGAATGCACCAACAAGGTGTGTTGGTGTGGTATCACCCTACGATCACCATGACAATATCTCATCACTGTGACTAATCAAACTGAAGGGGGCTAAATGCTCACTGTGTCGACTAAGCAGTCTTTCACAAAGGATCATGTGACTAATAATTGGTCAAGTACGGTCAGTAACTCTCTCTCTCTCTCTCTCTCTCTCTCTCTCTCTCTCTCTCTCTCTCTCTCTCTCTCTCTCTCTCTCTCTCTCTCTCTCTCTCTCTCTCCCTCTCTCCCCCCCCCCACAAGGTTAGTGGAGCTGAAGGACGCAGAGACTGCAGGAGCCCTGATGACCTTCTTTCTGGCCCTGGGTCTGTCTTTAGGAGCGGGCTTGTCCTTCCCGCTGAGGGCGCTGGTGTAAACACACACAGGAGAAAATTAGATTAATGGACCTTTACTTTTTTTTCATCCGAGCACCCCAAGTGACACTTTAAAAAGACAACACACACACGCACTCAGTTCATGAAGTGGCTTTGGTCAAAAATGGCAAGATTCCCTTCAGATGTAGGAATAAGGGAAATGTTGCATAGTCCTGATAACTGCTTATTATGTTGCCTGAAGAAAGCATTTAGAGAAGATTACCTCTTTGTTCGTTTCCCATAGGATTGTTTTGATTGTGTTACTGCGTTATTTGGTTTACAGTTTGTGTGTGTAGATTGACTTTTTGATTTGTTTAGGGCATTTAACACTGCTGATGTGTAGAAAAGGGAATCCTTAGAGATGCAGGTTTAAATGAATTTCAATGTGCTGCAATCAATAGGATTTATGTATCGTCTGTGTTCTTGTTGCCACAGTTGATCTGTGTTTACACTCTAGTTTGTTTGGCTTTTGATAAGAGCTAGCTTCTTATAATTTGACTGATGGCTTGAACAATTACAGCAAGTCTATCTACCATGTGTTTAAAACATTAGCTATTTTTGATGATGGCAACTTTCTAGGATTATTTTGTTTTATAATGAACTAGCACGATGCTGCAGATGTAGAACAAACTGTTCGTTTAAATGTCATGTAATTTACCGATGGAAGGTTAATGAGCTGCCGCATGGACATGGATGGATCGGGAACGAGCCAAAGGGAGAATCCATACAGGCTCATGGGGCCCTGTGGCAGTGGCAATGCCAGTTTTTCTTCTCCTCGACAAACCTTCCCTCTCCAGCATTTAGGTCACTGCTGCCATCTACTGGTCAGAATTCCCTCTTTCTTTTTGATTTGAACCTAAAAACCTCTGAATAAAACCTGAGAGACTGATGTGCTGTGACATCACAGGTTACGACTGACTGACAGGAAACGGCATCAGGTGGTGGTTAGTTGTATTTCCAGGTTTCAGGTGAACAGGTTGAGTGAGCGGAGCAGCATTCTTCTGCTGACGGAGTAAAACATGTCGCGGCTCCAACATGTAGTTTTAATTTAAAGTGAGTTTTTAAAACGGATGCTCGTCCTGAGGACTATCGGGCAGCTAAAGCTTTCTCATTTAACGTACCAGTGTGTGATGATTTTTGTTATTAGTAAGAACACAAACAATGATATAATTTGGGAATATTAGTCATTGTAGAAAATAAGAAACAAACATAGAATTTTGTATGGATATTTATATTGGCCACATAGTGTTGTTTTTTTTTATGTTGCTACCAATGTGCTCTGCTCCAGTCACAAATCTCAGTTTTTCTATTTTTTATTTGTAGTGCACAGACATCTTCATGTATTGAATTTAACTTGCGGTACTTTGCAGGTTTTGTATCACAATGTGTATGGATGGAAAAGTGTTTAATAAGCCTTTATTTTTATTATTATGCAAGTGTGCGTCTTTTTACTCTGCTGACAGTAAATGAGTGGTTGTTACAGTGTGAGGTGTCATGTACATGTTGAGGAAAAAAAACATTTGCTGCTTCTCCGAAATGAACCAAGGGCTGACTCCTAACGGACAATTTAACATGGATTGGATTTTTATTTGATATTTGTATTTTATGTATTTGTTTTAGAGTGTGACTTGACACAACATGAAATGGACAAATACATCAAGCAGTTGTCAAGGCACAACAGAGTATTGAGTCCTGTTGAGGACAAACTATTCTTACATTTCAAAATAAAGTCACAACATTACAAGAAAAAAGTTGTAATTTGACGTAAAAAAAAGTCGTAATTGATTGTCTTCTCAATTATCACCTTAGTCTCGTAATATTACGACTTTATTCTCACAATCTCTGAATCCTTCTTCCTTAACATGGCAACCATTTATTGTAATAGTTAACAAAATGCCTTGAATCCTCTGCCAATCCCAGATTTAAAATATAGTGGATGCCAACTGAACATGATCTCTGTTCATGTTCTATGTGATGCTCTAAATGTTTGATTCCATGTTGATAACAAAACAAATTGTTTTTAGGTTTTGTTTACTCCGTTTTTCCTTTGTACTTGCTCAAGTGGTGTTTTCTAGAATGATGACACATGGGGCCGCTCTCGGGCTTTGGACGCTCTGTAGCTGCCGCTCTGTCACATTCAGCCTTAACGATAAAACAAGAAGGTCAACGTTGTGTTTGCAACAGTTTTATATCGTCCGTTTTCTCAGTCAATGTATTTAATTCAACAACACAAAAATCCACCTGTTGTGTTTTCTCCGATCTAGTACGACCATAACGTTACCTGCTGTTCACCCGTACAGATTATGACAGCAAAGGGAATCCATGCATGTTCATTATGTATGTGTATAGATTTGGCTGTGAATAAATGGATGGTTCCAACCAGTTGTGTGTGTGTTGTTGTTTTAAACTGGTTGCAAGATAACACAAAAACAACAGAACTGTTTTCCACGTAAATTGGAGTAAGGGGTCAGGGAAGAATTATTTTACTTGATACTAGATACTTGATATTCGCGGCAGAAAGCGGAGTATAGAGAACTTCTCCCTCGGTCACCAAATCAAATATAGGGTTCTGCTTTTCATATGAGTATAACCGAGATCACTTTAGTCACTATAAATCTGGAATTTGTTTAATTCTTATTGGTTTATTGATTCTGCCTTGAAATCTGAAGCAGCGAATCCTTCAGCCTTAATGAGCCTGTTCCAGTTCAGGCTTCTTCACATGTCACTGCATCATCAGGACCAGAGATCACTCATTCTGATTAAGCAACATAATTAAATTAAGGGATGAATGTAATTACAAAATGTGATCACATTTTCCCCCTCATTTTATACCTTCACTTACTTGTAAAAATGAAATTATGACAGTTACACAGTCTGAGGGGTTAATATCAAAATAAGATTTTATTATTAAAGAGAAAATCTTTTGATGTTAACAAATCCACCTTTTAACTGCTTTACTGATTTAGCAGGATTATGTTAGCCTGGATTATTTAAGAAAAGTTTGCACACACTTCTTCAGGGCTGATGTCGGATTTGATTATCGATCTAACTAAATTTGAGGCTCAACCGGAGCAACAAGTCCTCAACGACAAACCTGTAATACAACCCTAACTGAACTAAAGACTTCTTGTCCAATTCCATACAAAAGAGTCATGTTCTCATAAGGTGGTGTAGCGGGTGGCACTGTCACTGTCACCAAACAGCAGGAAGGTTCTTGGTTTGAATCCCGGTCCAGTCTGGGTCTGTTGGGGTGGAGTTTGCATGGCCCCCCTGGTCTGTGGGCGTTTTCTCTCTTTTTCCCCCAGAGGCAAGATTTACAGACTGAGGCAGATTATGCAAAATTGTCTGTAGGTGCCAATGCTTGAGTGTCTCTTTGTGTTCGCCTGTCCAGAGTGCATCCCCATTCTTTATAGAAACCAAGGTTAAAACAGTATAAAGCTCACAGGTCAAGCTCAGGTTGACACAAAGCTTGTCTCTTATCACATCTCACAGCTATCTTTGTTAGGACACTGCATTGAACTAACCAAAACCGTATACCTAACCTTTACAAGTTCATACTTAACTCTGTCTAACCTTCAAGAGATAGTTAATCCAAAAATGGAAAGTTCATCCAAAAATGGAAAATTCACTCTATCTACTCACCACTATGCATCACCATTAACACTTCCCCCATCCCCCCATCAGCGATGTAGTGAGCAGATAGTTTGAATTAAAATTTTGGGGTGAACTATCCCTTTACCCAGGACCTCAGAATTGACGTTTTGTCTCATTCGGCTTCAGTCCCCATAGGGTTCTACTGGTCCTGACAAGTCAGTGTTTACTGGAATAAGGTCCTGAGGTGGTACACCCACGTTTGAAATGAGTCCTGAGGTGGAAGAACGACACAGAACGTCCATGTGGATTTATTCCCTGTATTATTTATTGAAAACCCAGCTGTTGTCATTGATACCTGTTGTTTGTGTGTGTGTGTGTGTGTGTGTGTGTGTACAGGCAGGGAAGTAAGGAGATGTGGTAAACTAAATTAGCTGTCATTCTGTTGTCAAGAAAAAAAAGGCAAAAGGACAAAAAGACAAAAGAAAAAGAAAACACTCTGATACGCTACAGAATGACGCCTTCGCTGTTCTCGCATATTTTCTTTTTTAACACTTGTTTTTAAAAATGTTACACGGATGAAAAGCATCGAGGAGGAAGAAGAAGAGTGTGTGACAGCAGCTCAGAGGCAGATCAGAGAAATTAGATTTTTAATGAAAGACAGGTTTGGGTGCGTCTTTTTAAAATCAGCCGCCGCGCTCGTCTGTTTGCCTCCGCTGCCGAGCGTTGCTTTTACTCAGAGTTGTGAAAAGCCAACAGGAGACAATCACCGAGTTCGCTCTCATTCCGTATCTCCCTCCCTCCCTCCCTCCGTCCTTCTTCACCGTTTCTTTGGGGGTTGGGCTGTGCGGGGTGGGGTGACGGGCCGTCCCGAGTTCATCCCTCCATACTGGTACTTGGCTTTCTTCTCAGACGGCTTCAGGATCTGGGAACGGACACAGGAGATTTAGCCTTTATTTCTGTGTATGTAATAAATACCTCACAATCTCAATCTGAGGTACTTGTACTTCAATGTATTTCAATTGAATGCCTCTTTGTACTGCTACTCCAGTGAAGTACAGAAGGAAATATAATATATATAAACTCTGCTTCAATGAGCCTTGTAAACAATGAGTTACATGTTCATCATAACAATGTCCAGATCTTTTCTTTCTCAATTTCATTATTTATAATTATTGATCGATGTATTCATTACTAATACCAATAATATAGATTTTTAAGCTCTGTCTTTGATTGTGCATAGTATCTTTCTTCCTTTTTAATCATGAGCACATCTGTTGATCGGGGCGGTGAAGCTGCTGCACCGCAATGAATAGAACTGTTACCAAATATCAGTTACTTTTGGTGACAGCTACTTAATTAAATCAAAAGGGACTTCCCTGATTATGTCAATCTTGTCATATGTCAGAGGTGTGTCAGCAGGATTAGAACTTGTCAGGAGTTTATGTTCCTGTTCATCTGCTTTGTGCACGCACTGGGCACCAGACCCATGTCTGTACTTTGACACGACTCTGTCAGTAAAGCATACCTGGAAGGAGCACATCAGGGTTTCATCCACGCTCATCATGCCGCCGGCGTTGTCGAACTCTCCGCAGTAGTTTGGAGCCGAGAACAGAGTCACCAGCTGCCGCTTGGCAAAGAACTCATAACCGTCTTCTACCACCTGGGGGCGTCAGATTAAAAGGGATATCACTCACTGGAGCCCTGATTCATGGCATCTCCATTAACATTATGTGAACAGGGTTTTTCAGTAGAGATTCGTTACACATATTCTGATAACACAAGGTAGTGGTAAACCTCAACTAGATGCCTTGTTAGACTGATGTATTAGTCCAGTTGTTGATTTAGTCTGGGGAGCTGGTTTCCTATGTATTTATATTGTTGAGAAATGGAAGGTTGTGTGCGTGGTACCTGGTGGGCTCTGCAGATCAGGTCCAGGTCGTGGCGGTTCAGGAACTTGCTGACCACATCCGCTCCGAAGGTGAAGGAGACGCCACGGTCATTCTCGCCCCAGCCCTGGACGTCCTTGTCTGGGTCCGACCACAGCAGATCGCACAGGAGGCCTGGAGGGGGGGAATACACAACTTGTCAACTCCATCGTACACCCCAACCAATGCTAATCAGAGAAGAGGGAGCAGCTGCATTCACACAGGACAACAAGATCCATGTCTGTGTTTGACCTTTGATCAAACATGTAGATCTGGGTCAAGGCATCAAATTCTCTCTCTGAGCTTTGCTGTAAATCCACCTGAAACTACCGGAAGCTGCCTTTTCTTAACTGGTATTAAAACATCAAGGCCTCCTTTTGTATATACACACACACTTGCTTCACATCCAGACACTTGGACTCTCCCTAGAAGACCATAAGAGGATCTGAGACGGTGGCTGCCAGCGTTCGAACACTAGCTGCCTTATAAGGACAGGAAGAGGGCGAAGCCTCCAACTGAGAGGGGCTTCACCTCCACTGGTTGTTTCTTGACCTATAAAACAACTGTGTTCTTCTTGGGGGGGACAGAGAGATTAGAAAGTTATACCACTATATTATTTTTTGATGAATTATCCCTAATGTCACAACCAGCTACAGGACCAGGCCTCAGAGTGCGAGGATTTGTAAGAGACAGACGCAGTGAGCAGTTCCTCACTTCTTGCGTCCTCGCCTCGTGTTTGGAACATAAATCATAGCAGAAGAGCCCAAACAAATATATCAGTGGCTCAGCTCACAAGAGACTGGACCTGGAGTTATATTCATCTCAGAATCACTCCATGGAAAAGCAGCAAAAGAAACACCTCGGCCCCAACAGCAGCTCCCTCTGAGCAGGACCCGACCAATAGAGATTTGATCTATAGCATTTTTCTGGAGGAGGTGAACGAGGGATCGAAGTTTGATGTATTACTGCAGAAATTGTCGGTTGCTATGGAGCCGAGTCATCACAGTTTGCGTCCTCCCTGTCGCTGTGAGGTTGTTTAGTTTGCAGTGGGAGCAGGATCGGACGTTTCGTGTGTGTGTGTGTGTCTGTGTGTGTGTGTGTGAGCAAACCCGTACAAGGTCAGCCAAGACAAAAACACTTTTTAATAACCGTGCCATCATCAGTTACCATCTCTCCTCCCACAGACTGCAAATGCATGTCCATGCCTAAACATGACCTCCTGGCTCTCCTAAATATCAGCAGAGAAACAAGTCTTCTCCGAATTAGAAACGTCATTCTGAGAGTTTGTTACCAGTTGGGTCAGATTTCATGCACTGAGAATCCCAATGAATATGCGCCCAGATTTTTCTTGTTTATCAAAATCAACAACCTGGCAGGACATGGTAATAAACCATTTCAAGATCTTTTCCTTCCACATATGCAGAGTCAAGGAGCAACTGACTCAGACATTCGCAGGCTCCAACGAAGCCCCTCCAAAACATTTCAGGAACATGTCTCTTAGGAGAGCCACTAATCAAGGTAAAATACAGCTCTCAGCCAACACAGCTGAGTCAGTCGCAAAACTGCATTTTTATGAAATGGTTCCCAAACATCATTCTATAGTTGAGTGGTGGCTGCTTTTTTATATTTCATGTGCTCCCTGGGTCACCATCAACGCAACAGAGCATGATGTGACTTATTTGTCTTGAGCTGCAGTATCTAGAGGAAACAGCAAGGTTGGGTTTTGAAATAGAATACAAATAAAAAAACTGGGCAGCAATTAAGTACATGAATGAAAAGTGGCTCTGTACAGAGGTAGATGGTATAGAGACATGAGGAACATCTGGCCTGCTTTCAGTGTGTGTGTGTGTGTGTGTGTGTGTGTGTGTGTGTGTGGACCCACCTGTGTCAGGCACATCTGTGGGTCTCATGATCCGTCTGATCTGCTCCATAGACTGCAGGTCAGGAGAGAGACCTGCGGGCAACACAACAACACAATTTCACAAGACTAATACACTTTGTAAATCTCATCACCATCATCGTCGTCATCCTTCATCATCATCGTCCCCCCCCCCCCCACCTCTTCATCCTCCTGCCTGTGCAGGTATTAACCCATATCACTGAAGCTGTAAACTGGCTCTGACCCATTTACCTCACATCGGATTTGTCTAGAAGGCTCAGTTAAACTGTGTCTTTCCAGATCAGGCACAGCTCTACGCTTTCGGGATGTGCACAGAAACATGCATTCGTTATATTCGACATGGATACCTCCGTGGCAGCAGAAGATCTTCTCGTCCACTATGGCAGCGATGGGCAGGCAGTTGAAGCAGTCGGTGAAGGTCTTCCACAGCTTGATGTTGAACCTGCGTTTACCTGTGGGATCGACGAGGCAGCGAGTCAGGAGGCCCTCAGGGCAACGAATCATGTACGGCTCATCAACATGTTCACGAGTTCCACCAAACACATCACACATGCCCAACTGGTCACCCTCAACCTGTGCCTGTGCTAAACCCGCCTGTCTGGAACAGGCTGTTTTCTTGGCCTGTGGTGATGCTGTTTGCAGCTTTTCTTTCTGAAACTGTAAAAGTGACCTGAAGCGATTGAGTAGAGTAAGCCTGCTGCTCTAGTTTGTTCAAAGGCTAGTGAAGCTCCAGTAAGCACGCAGAACCTGAACCGGAGAGTTGTTGTGCTCACAGGCTGTTAAAAATACACATACCAAATAAGGCAGCTACAATGAAAAGATATTCATTCATGACTATTTTTGTTGCTTTCCAAATGTTCCAGTTTAAGTGTGTCCTTGTTACCAAATGTCAAGGTTTCAACAGTTATAAGTTGAAGGACTAAAAGCAGCACTGTATCCCACTTATTCAGCTCGATTCTCTACACACATGCATAATGGAGCTCGCTCTACCACAATGGAACTCGACCTGAAAACGGAAACACACTCGACTTCTGTCTCTCTACGTGGGAGCCGAGCACTCACACTCGTCGTAGAAGCCGTAGATGCGGTTGATGGAGGCACACTCGTGGTTGCCCCTGAGCAGGAAGAAGTTCTCGGGGTATTTGATCTTGTAGGCCAACAGCAGGCAGATGGTCTCCAGCGACTGCTTCCCTCGGTCCACGTAGTCCCCCAGGAACAGGTAGTTGGCCTCTGGCGGGAAGCCGCCGTACTCAAAGAGCCTCAGCAGGTCTGTGTACTGTCCGTGGATGTCACCTGGGAGGGAGCAGGGATGGAGGTTTGAGGACGGACACAGACTACATGGTGAAATTTAAAAGAACAAGGTCAAGCGAGGGGGGTTACTGACCACAGATTTTGAGCGGAGCCTCCAGCTCCAGAAGGATTGGCTGACTGAGGAAGATCTCCCGGGACTTGATGCAGAGGCCGCGCACCTCAGCCTCCGTCATCTGGACAATCTTCCCCGGACGACATCCTCGCACTGGTGGAGGGAAAGGGAAGGTGGAGTCAGTATGAATGCACAACGTAATGAGTGGCGGTCTTAATTAGCGACCAGCGATCCGACCGGAGTTTCCTCAGTAACTTGTTTTCCCCGGTTCCCCTACGCCTGGGTTGCTCATCACATAACTGTACACATCACCCCCCACAGGATAGGTCTTGAAATGAACTCCACTCTAAATATGGGAGGCCGAGTTTAGTCAACAGACAGTGGATGGAAACGGCCTGTGTCGGCATTGTTGATGTTGCTGGGGGTGTTTTAGAGACACTTCCTGTTGTGTAACAGGGAGGAAAGAGAGAGGGGGGGGGGTCACTTGACAATAAACTGAGGGACTCCGGGTCACGGACTGTTTAATGTATAGAAGGCTGTTAATGAATTCAGCAGGGCAGGTTAATGAAACGTAATAAATGAAGCAAAACCATGTGGGGGATTTCAGAGAAGTGACCTAGCCTAAAGGTGATTTATTGCGCTGCTCAAATTACAACCTGGTGTATTTTTAAGTTCTAATATGTACACAGCAAACAAGTGAGCTGTGATCCTGCATCAGGGTGGTGCTTAAGGTTAGTCCCTTTAAACCTATAAGTGTTTCCGCTGCTGAGCAAGAGAAACACAAGATAATATGAAGTCATCTTTTCAAATTTAAAGATTCCAATCCAACACATTTTAAGCAAAGGGGATGTGAGATTAAAACATTTCTACAGTCTCTGCACCACCACCGGGATGATTTAGTTTTTCAATACTTTATTGTAAAGGGGGAAAAATGTTGTATTCATTTCGTATCTTCTCATCTTACACTTACACATCCAGACCTTGGTGGTCAGCTGTACAAGAGCTAAAACATACAGTCTCAAATATCATTCAGTAAAAGTTATAGTAACTGACTGTATAAAATGATGAAGTGAAGAATTGATGACGTCACGTGGGATTATAAGAAGTTAGAACATGTTATTTCTCTACTTTCTGAAGACAGTCAATTACCCTACAGTTGCACTAAAAATGGAAAAAATGGATTATATAAAGAAGCCAGACACCTCCTCATTTACTGCACCAACCTGAAAGCATTTTGTAACTCTGCCTGCATTTGTGTGTTTATTATTTAGCAGGTTTACGCAGAAACTACCTACACAATGTAGTTTTGGTGTGGATCCGGATCAAGTAATAATTTTCATTTTCTTTAACATTATGAGGTAAACCGTGTTGATTACATATGTTAAGAATTTCAGTATGATGCCCTATATTTTTCTCCCCGTGCTATGATGAATGTTAGAATCACAGACGCCTCCTCCTTCACCTCCTTCCCCTCCTGCTAAGAGAAGTGGGCCAGGTCTGACTGAGACAGCTTCGGTCAGACGACACCACAGCAACACGATGGAAATCCTAGCAGGCGTCAAATGGTCTAATAGGTGAATCAGACAGACGTGGTGGTCAGAGAAAGAGCAGCAGCTCCACGGCAGTTAGAGTATTTAAAGTAGAAGGTGAAATAAGGAATCTACAAGTATCACATTCCTGCAGCACGCAGCTCTGAGGGTGTTCTCTACACAAAGTTTGAAAGGACAAAAGTGTGTGTAGCCGTGTGTGCGTGCAAACAGGACCCTGATATGTCTGCCTACTGTCGGCCTGTCCGTCTGAGACCAGACACAAGATGTGATCGCACGCACTCCACCTGAGGGTAACACTCTTTCACAGGTAAACACAAAGCACGGCAACAAAACAGGGGCACGTGGAGAATATGATTTTAATGGTGCGAGGGCTGACCCCCTGAAAAGTCCTGCCGTGGTGTAGAAATGCAAACACGTTGCATTGCTGGTATTTTTGCAGAACATCTCCTCCAGTGAGCACAAGCAAGGAGTGCCTGAATGATTTCACAACCCTCCCTGATAGCTGTGTGATGACGCGCTTGCAGGTCTGTGCTAGCTCAGCTGACAGGGGAGGCCTGATATAGGACGGACACGCATGCACACACACACACACACACATCTAGTCCCACTTGCCTGGAAGATCCCCTTTCATTATATGGTGAGGGCAGAGCCAGGACCATGGATTTCTCGGTCTCCTGCTTCAAACACACACACACACACACACACACACACACACACACACACACACACACACACACACACACACACACACACACACACACACACACACACACACACACACACACACACACACACACACACACACACACACACACACACACACACACACACACACACACACACACACACACACACACACACACACACACACACACACACACACATCATAAAAACAAACACACACACACACTGTGATCCAGTGACCTTGACTTCAGAGTGTACCACTACGGCCTTGTGGGGAGGTATCCCAGCATCCTCTACTTTGTCACCACTGCACTGCAGCTTTCCCAGTGAGATGAAAGCGAGGGAGTGAAAGACACTGAGAAATAAAGAAGACGGAGAGAGAAAGAGAGAGAATAGGAGGTGGTACCCAAATCTTATCACCATGGCAACCCAGCAAGACCAATTTCCAGCCCGTGTTGGTGAGCGAAGCTGCTGCTGTATCTCGAGGGAGGGAAAGGAGCTGATTTGCAGATAAAGTGGCATCACTGCCAACCCACGCCCTGCATACTAACATGGACTGCATCTGACAGCAGTGGAGGAACCCCAACAGGATACCTACACAGCCGCGCACACACAAACACACACTTTACAATTCAACTTCCCATACCAGTACTTCCGAGGTACGACCCGAGATTTTTAAAACATCCAAAAACTACTCCTTAAGCAACAAACTAATAAAGCAAGCTTTCCTGTCCTACAGTAAGTATTCAGACCGAAAAATATTACAAATACTACAATTCAACTGTAAAGTATACTCTCAGTAGTTCTGTGGATAATGACACTGAGCCAGTCAGAAACTGTTGGGAAGTGTAGGATGCAGGAGGTTTTCCCTTTATAATGCCCACGCCAGGAACTATAGAGATGTTTTCGCCATTCTTACATTAATCAGACTCTCTGGATTCCCTTTTCATGAGTTACATACAAGCATCTGACTGAAAAACTGCTTCTGAATGATTGGGTGGTTAATGTTCCACCCGCTTCTCTCAGCTGCTATGAGCTCTCGATCAGAGTGAATCTCCGCTCCGTGTTCCAGTTAATTTCTCCAAATTTGGTCAGGCACCTAAGTCTGTCTCCCTCGGTTTTTAGGCTTAGCTTTAGTCACACTCCGACCTCTTCAAAACTGAACGGCTTCTTTGCCCAGGGTTATGAGGGTAAAGATGCCTGCAATTCAGCCAACTGCAGCCTCTCTCTCTCTCCCTGTTCTTTTCCCCCCAAGCCCTTCTTCTCCTCCCTCCACCTCCCTCCTTCTCTTCATCTATTTATCTTTAAGTTGTATTCTTGGCTGTGACTGAACTCCTGGGTCACAGTCCTCCTCCACCTTGCCAATGAACTGGGCTGACGTCAGACGATGACGCCTCATGCCCCTCCCAGAATACTCTTTGCATTCCAGACAGCTCCCAGAGCCTTCACATGGTCACGGCTCTGGCTGCACTAAGGATACTCTCCGGTTGGAGCATCTGCAAATCCCATCATAATCCACGGTTTCAAATATTTTTGTTCTGGGTGGAACTATGTCTTTAGGACAATGACTACCATGACACTTTACTCCACAATTTCCAATTTAAAATCATCCAGAGAATAAATGGCAGATTGGTCAACATTAGATTTCAGCTCCAACCCCACACTTGCATAATATAAACTGACAACTGTCAAAATGGCTTCTTCCCAACACGGCGCTTCACCTTAGTTAAAGTGACTGATCTGCCCAACATTATGCTGCATGTTGAGCCACACAAGAAACAACCTACGGCACGGAATGACTGTGCGAGCACTCAGTCAAACCATGACTGAGATAAGTTGCAAAGTATATAGCAGGGAAGAGCCTGTGTGGCCAGTTTTGGAAATAGACCGAGGGCTGGAGCACAGAGTCACAGGTTCAAGAGATTCTTGTTTTATTCCCTGTGGATGGTTTAATAACTGCCGGTAAAAAGTAAAGAAAAAATAAAGACTTGTATATGTTTTAAACCCAAAAGACAAAGGGGGTAGTGATCTACAAGAGGTTGTTTTCAGTCATCACTCTTCTGCTTCACTTGTGGCAAACTCCTGGCTAAGGGTCAAGGAGGTCAACCATTTTTCCATTCATTTAAAAAGAGCAGAGTTCACTTGAACAGTACACAGGGTGGGACAGAGAGACAGACTGAAAGATATGTGACTTGCAGACAGATCACTCCTTCAAGGCATTACCATATAAGGGCGTTACTCTATGGAGGAAGCAGGCGACTCAGTCGGGACAAAGAGGGAGCGCTGGACGGCTCTGTTTCTGTCATGGGATGGAGAAAGAACAAGACTCGCTTGGCACAGGCCACGGCTCCGTCACCGAGCGAAGGTCCACAACAATGTTGCGGCTGTCAGCTGCAGCGGCAAAGAGCTGCGTAAGCGCGTTCACGTCAGCAAGCAAACAAACACAGACCCACACAGACTGATGTCAGCACAATATCTGGAGCTTAAAAATAAGACAAGGGCCATACGTCCATTTTTCAACTGTTGAGCTGCCAGCACGCTTTCCAGTTTCGCCTTTGTTTGAGTTGCAAAATAAAACGCTTAACAATGAAAACTACTTCTGTTGAGCTCATGTCGACTTGTTTATTCTAGTCCTGTTATGGTTGTTTTACTGCATTCCTTTGCTGTATCTTTTGTAGTATTTGCCACTGAACTTGTTTCATCCGTCTTTATTTTACAGACCGTTTTATCAGGGACATGCAGGGTCACGAAGCTGCAACGAGAGACCCAAACAAAACAAAAAGATGATTAAACATGTTTAATCACCTTTATAACCCAGTGTTCTTTGTCCTGCCACAGTTTCATAAAGAGCCCCCTCTCATAATAACATGAGAGATCTGTCTGTGTTTGCTCTGTTGCTGCATTGTACAGCTGTGTGAAGCGCTATTTGCAGTTTGCTTGTACTATCGTCCATAAAGTTGTTACCATCCACGTAGACAGTCAGACCTCATGGTCAAAGTTGTGAGCATACCCGCAAGTGGCATCAATGCCGTTCTCTCTCTCTTGTGCAACAAATGTTCTTTCACTTTTTACTGTATGTACCTGTCACTGAACCACAATAGATTGAATTCATTCCGTGGGAATAAGAATGTATCCACATGTTATTTCTTACTTTTTTCCATTTCCAGTATTGAGAAAAACTAGAGTATCTGACTTGAATTTGGAAGTTGGGTTAAAACAGGATTTCATTTCTGGTACTGCCAAGAAAAGATACCCAATGAATCTAATGGGTCAAACAGACCATGCATTTTTAATCAGGTATGACTGTGCATGTTTTACTGACTGCTGCACCAATAAAGATGCCCAGTCAGACCTTTTTTAGTTCTCAAACTCCATTCTCTATTCTTTCCAACTGGGCACGAGGCCAGCAGCTCCCCTCCGCTCCTCCATCCGACGCTCACCCACACAGTGGCTATGGAAAACAGTGACCCCTCAGTGAACACCAAACACAAAGCAACTCTGGCGAGGAGAGTGGGAGCGAAAATTCAAGGCCAAAATCCTGACTGCTGTGGCATTTCTGTGCAGGCTTTGCATTTTCAGAGGACATTTTGTTCGCCTTCAAGTGCCACGGGTGAATGGATGTCTTTGTGGGGCCAAAGAATGGATGAAATTGAGAGGAGAGACTGGGGGAGAAATAAACACTGTAGGCGCAGAAAGATGGAGAGATGGAGAGGAGCGGAGAACGAGAGAAACTGAAGCTTGCGTGGAGGAGACACAGAAGGCGAGGGAGTGAATGGAGGGAGAGGGCAGGGACGGGTTTTAGCTGACAGCCTCGCTGGACAGCTGAAAAGCCAGAGTGAGCACTGTGCCATGTTTGGTGCCAGGGGGTGAACGCTCACCACTGCACACAGGCTCTACCATTGTTGTTTCCACAACAGAGTGCCACGCCAGCAGCCTGAACACCACGCAACACAGCAGCAATCCCAGGAAAACAAGCATGGTGGCACCAATAGAAATGCATTGTGAAAGAGCAGAAACGGCTCTAATGGTACATAACCAACTAGATCATCTATATTATACTGCACATGTACTGCCTCGAGTTGTTTTCACCCATTTAATCAGTTTTAGGGGGGGAATTGTCATTGTACAATTTCCCAAATTAAAGTGAAATGATGTCATATTTGCAAGAACAAGGACAAAAAGGTGAATTCATAGGCAGCAGAGTACAGCCCAAATTATTTAGTTCAACTCTAATGCTTCAGCCTTACCTTGTTTGTAGTGATTTATCCTTATTCAAATTGTTTAAAAGATATATCCAAAAAGGACAAAACCACTTCCGATTGGAGCTGGAGTCGAATGAAACCAGTGTCATCGCCAGTCATTTGACTCGAGAGTGCATACCGATTCTGTCCATTAAACAAGTTGTAAGCGGTTGCTACTGGGTTTTTGACCAGTGGAAAAGGGGTTTAAGTCTTAAGGCATCTGTCATTGACCTTTAGTTACCACTCAAAGCCACACAAGCAGTTTTCAGACATGCCGGGTAAAATACAGAGAAATGGCAACAGAGTTTAACCACAGTTTGCCTTTCGCGAATGCACAACACAGCGGTTCTCTGCACAGACGCGTTCACAACACAAAAATGAATCCTTCGCACTATTCAGGCGACAGGTGAAACAGCAGCAGACAGAGGCAGGGGGTGATGTATTAAATCCGCTGCGGAGATCACGTGAACATGGTTAAAGCTCCCGCGGGAGAAGCGTCATCAAACCCCCACACTCAACGCTCACTGTGAATCCAGCGGGTGGGATCCTCTGCTGGGTTCATGCATAGGCTTCTTCGGAGAAAATACGGAGAAACTGCAGAGTCCCAGTTCATGTCTGAGATCCGCTACTGAGCTACTTAAGAACTTGCTGACCTTAGTTGATTGAATAAAATATTTTCCTTAGAAGGAGCTTGTTCAAAAGACACTTAATTCATTCACGTTGGAGGGGAATTTAATGATTCATAAGTTTTAGAGTACGGATATTACAGTACAGTTATTGGTATGAACATTGGTCCTGAACTATAACAGGAGGTTTGTTACAAGACTTTTCATTTGCCACATGCAGAACGTACATTTTCAAATATGTGACGTGTTGTCTGTTAGCAAAACCATGCGAGCTGCGTTAACCACTCGAACTACAGGTCATATGGTGAGGGCAGACAAATCAAACAGCACCGAGGGAGCCTCTTACGTCAAAACAACACAAAAGGTTCCCTCGCTGCAATTGCTCGGGAATTACACACTGCCCCAACAAACACACTCGCTACCACTGGATTAACTGTGTGACATTTTATCGGTAGAAAGTGATGTACTGCTGCCTCTAATAATCAATTAAAGCGAATTCTAAATAAGGGAATGGGGATTATCTCAAATCTGTGCAGTGTAACAGCCGTGTCAAACGCGGCATGGACAGCTCCTGAACAGAGAAATGCTCTGTGGGAGATTTTATGTACTCATACTTACTGGGTTACAACTTAGCTGGCGTCTTTGCCCATAAACAAAAATGAACCAATGTCTTCAAAATGCAACTTTCCATGCTGCGTATCCCCCCTCACTGGCTGAGGTATGGGCCTGTAGTGGCACATAAAGCCTACAGGCCACCTGTGCTGGCAGGCCGGACAGAGGGCCTGTTGTTGCTCGAGCACTGGGCCAGCGTGGGCTTAGCATGGGCACACTGGGTAAACTGGGTTCTGTGATGTCTACTTTACTGTCTTAAATCAATGAGCCAGGGTTAAAACAACAATTAGCTTGTAAGTGAGGTCAATGTACATTTTATAGAAGGAAAGGACTCTTTGCCCAATTCATTTTAAATCATGGAATGCACAAATTATTAGGTTAGTAATAATACAGTATTCAGAAGTTTAATTATCAAGCTCATGATGATGGCCATAACAATTGTTGTTCATGGAAGATTTAAAATGCCTCAATTAAAACAAATGAAAAAATATAAGAAAATAAAATTTACATTGTATGTTATATGTATTTTCTATATGTGTGTATTCACGATGTTATGATTACAAAACATGATTAAAGAAATAGGTATCTGCTAATAGTCCAATTTAGACATTTTAAATCTTTCACAGTTCTCGGTTAAGCAAGATTATAATTTGATGAAAGCTTAAAGAACAGCAAAATGCTAAATAAAAACAAGGTAAACCAGGATGTCTACTGTGAGTGTGTGAGTGTGTCATCGAAAGGGTAGGTTAATTTCTACCAGTGACAGCTGTGCCTGTTGACATTTACTAGATCAGTGTGTGCGTGTGCCTGCGCGCGTGCATGTTGGTTCTGGACTGGCATGAGAGCAGAGGGGGGAAAAGGAGACCAACCCCCTGTTGAAGAGGTTTAAGGAAATCCTTTCCAACCTGAGAAAAAAGGTCTCTTTATCCTTACAGACATGGAGAAAGGATTCCTGTTCATGAGGAGCTTTTTCTCTCCACTGTCACGAAAGTACTTGCTCTATGTGGTCAACTGTTTGGTTTCACTATAAATATTAAGCTCTCGACCTTAAAGTGGCTTGAGATAGTGTAAGTTATGATTTGGCACTATACATACACAATTGGATTGAATTGAAAATTGAGAACACTGGGAGCAGAAAGGTTGTGGCCGTCTAGTGGAATTCTAAACGAAAGCTAGCTGTAGATGTAAATCCAGTGAAGTAAACCAAGACGAGGGATATCAAGGTTCCATAAGCAGGGAGAAGCCTGTGAGCGGTCTTTGTGTTGCCCAAAGGTCAAGTCCTAAAATAAAATGCAGCCCCAACGAAAACAAACCGACACACCAGGGACAGTTTGAGTGTGTCCATTTGGAATTCTGCTTGTGTAATGGCCAAAATACGTCCGCCTGTGTTAGACTAATGCCACTTCACCCGTTGATATAAACAGTAGGCGCTCAGCAGGCAGCTCTGGCCACCTGACCTGACACAGAGTGATTTCATCTTTTGTTTGCAGTGCAGTATCAAAGTTATATATGAATCCACATGAAGTTCCTCCAACCCCCATGTTGTTGTTCCTTTGGGTCTTTATGGTAACATTTGTGTGCTGTGGTCCAAGTACATTTTCAGCCTCTGACTTAGGCGGGTCTTTCTTCTTGACCAGCAACAAGTTGGTGCCACTCTAGCCAAAATGGCTGGACAACGCCAATCTTAATTTATGGAGATTAAATTCCTTCAGCAGTTGGGAGGTGCAGACATCACTTGTAAGTGAGAGTTGAGACTACTTCAAAGTCCTTCCATGCTAAGCTATCACTATCAGCCTGCAGATTCACCCTTCATATCATATCAAGAGCGCTGGAAGGACATAGATGGTTGGATAAATCCACAGCTCACATCTAGAACCCTTTACACCCTGATCCCTCACATTTCCTTAACTGAGGTTTTCTACTCACTGCATGAAAAAAAAAAACATCACTAATTATGAAGCCAGCTAGCCAGCTTACAGTGTAGTCCTACCCAGCTGACAGTACAGACTCACACAGCTGCGTTAAACACACAATGACCAAAACAAACATTATTATCTAACTAGTCCCAATCAATCCACATGATTAGCTTATACTGACATGAACAGCAGACTTGTTCAATAGGAGTTGTTGACCAATGTGTATGTTTGTGTGTGTCTGATCTTAAACACACAGATTTGATTTGTGCAAGAGAGACTCCATCATGAACGTTTGTTCATGAGTGACACGGCGGTGACGTGTTTACTGAAGACACAGAGGGACACTGTCCCAGAAGAGAGACAGACAGATCGGCTCACCTGTGTCGGGATCCCTTATTTAGCACTGCTAAGAAACTCACCCACTGCTACTCAACACATAACAGTGTCACAGGAAAGACAACAACATGTTCTTCGAAAGTACAGAGGTTACTTTTGTGCAGCATTGACAGCCTCAAAATATTGACATCAGGGAAAAGCAAAAGAAATATGATCAACCAGACACATTAGCTTTCTGGGTAGATGGAGACACATAACATGACATGCAATTCTCATCATCCAGAAGAAAACTGAGAAACCTGGTTATTTTAGGAATGTGTGATGATATGACACAACCGTAAAGATCAGACCACCAGCAGTTGCAATGATGTGAAAATATCTGCAGGATAACACTGTTCTGTTAAACTCCTTTAAGATCTTTGGCAATTTAAAGATGATCCGTCTATTTGGGGAATACAAGAGTTGTAATTCACATTACAAAAGCTTATTGCTCTTTGCGAACAACCTCTCTTTAATTCGGCTATAATCAGAGCCAGTAACTTTCATTGGTTTCTATAAAAAAAATCTCCCATCGTGTAATCTGCACAGCTCAGGTGTATCTAAAATTATAGAAACACAAAAGCGTATGTTGTGTGTAAACATATTAGGATATACAGACTCTAACAATGAAGTGTCCTCTCTCTTCTTATGCCAGACCTCATTCCAAAAAATGCTTTTCTACTTAAGACAGGATATAAACTTAATGGGCAATACTAAAACCGCTCATTTAGAGGGCAGGTACTTGCCTGGAAAGATTCGGCTACCAGGATTTCGCTATCTGCACTTTATTTAAAGAGAAACGACAACTTTTGGGACTCTTGTGGCAACAAGCTACCGCCCATCGTAGCGTGTGTTTGGTTGTAGCAGAGAAAGCTTGTGGGAGAGGAGAAGTTTTTAAAGCCTGTGAAACTTTGTATGGTAAAAACCAAACTAATGATGCAACTCAAGCACTGAAGCATTGAACCAAGGTGGCAACTCGTTGCTGTAGGCGCAAACAGTCCTGCAGCAGCAACTTTGATCGCGAACTCAAACTGTGATTCACGACAACAATAAAGTGTCGCAAACATAACGAACCGCGAGTTAATCTGAAAACAAGACATGATCGAGATAGAGGCGTGTGCCTGTGATCCGCGTTACCGACCGACGGGACTAGTTTCTGCTCACTCCGACCCGTGGCTCCGTGAGCTAGTGACGCGGCCGCTTTTCTTATCAACTTCCTCCCACAAAATGAAAAAATCGAACTCAACAACCCCGCGGGAAAGAAGCGGTGAGCTACAGGGACGCCGTGAATGTGCCGAGCCGGTGGACTCACCCTCTAAAAGCCTGGAAATCAGCGAGTCGACGTCCAACTCCCCCTCCGCCATTTCTGTACCCAGCAGCTCCGGCCTCCCTCCGCAGTGTGGAGCAGTGAAGGCACCGCCTCACCGCACTGAGCCTCACCGCCGCCCTCCTCCCATTCAGGAACACGGCGCTGCCTTCATGGACCCCTCGGAAACTCAAGCCTCTGTGGCAGAGGCGGCGGGTGGTGTGTTTACTTCCCCAGTAAAAGGTTACACTCACAATATGCAAACAAATAAAAACAGAAACCACCTGAAGAACGTTTTTAGAATGTAATGAAGAACGTGTGTTTATTCCCGACTAATTATTGAGACTTCAAAAGAAAGAAATACAGAAACTTTGTCAATAATTAAACTTTAATCATGAAAATGCGCTTGCCTAAGCAGCAGACAGGTCAAATTACATTATATACACTTTTCACTACGGAATAGTGTTTTGTAAAGAAATTTACTTGACTAAAGGGCAGTGGCACGATGCAAACTGTATTTGCACATCACTATAAGGAGATGTTTTGAATTGTGTGGAAAGACATACATATATATTTATATATGTGTGTGGGTGTATATAAAAGTATAAACGGAATAAATTCACAATGATATAAAATATAATATGAACATAAAAAGGTATAAATATATATATATCATATATATTATTGTGAATTTAAAACCATTTGCATTTACATTCAAATGGGTGAAAAGTCTTAAGAGGTGTATATATATATATATATGGAATAATACAAAATAATGTGATATAATTGGTTTACATTACACACATAATGTGTAGAGTCTAAGAATCTTGACTCAAGGTCTTCTTACCTTTTCCAGGGCTTTCAACCAAACTCCACGGTCTCTCCTAGCAGGTTGGGTTTAGGATTCCTCAACCATTTTTCTTTAAACAGCCATTAGTATCCCTGCTCACGTTAGAAAAATGATCGTGTGTGCAAACATTAGTGCTGTTGACATGAACAAATGTAATTGAAGAAAACTGGAAGAAATAACAAAAAAGGAGAAACATGACAAATGTCACTGAATAATATCATGGGCCAAATACAGACTGTAGATGCTGATTTATGCAACTGCAGCGCCCTCTCCTGGTAATGTCAGGACATGTACGTGCAAAAGCTTTCAAATGAACTGTTTTTAGAATCATTTAATTATTAAAAATAGAATAATGCTTGTCAAATAAATATTATGATGGGAGGTGTTTCCTATCAGTGTCTCGCCAGTGTCGAGGCCTGAGACAAGGATATTGTATGTGGTTCATTGTGCTGATTGGAACCTCGTGGGTCAATGGGGGAATAGTTGTCTGAAGATGTTTGTAAACAAAACTTAAAAAGTTCAATCAGAGCTGGGTGCTGGACACGACCAGGGTCTGTTTACTGCAGCAGCCCTGAGAATAAACCTCTGGCACAGACGGAGGTGGATCCGGTCTGAAACTCTCTGCCAGGTTATGACTAAGGCCAGAAGTTATTCTGTGGCTTCTCCCACTCACAACTCGCTTTTCTGTTCCTCTCTCTACTGCGTCATCTGGGTATTTCCGCACTGTTTGGAGTGGGTGGTGGCAAGTAGCAATGCAGGGGAAAGACAGAAGGGTGCAGCTGTGTCAAGCCGGAGGATGACACAGGAAACATGCGAGTGTTCTTCAAAATAACAGCACAAAGTTCTTCAAATTACGTAAGAGTACGTTCCAGATAGACCTTTATTATTTGTCTTCTGTTAATAGATTAAATAACATGCAGCTGTAAATCAATAGTAAGCTCCTACATTGCAAGACACACACAACGTCCATAAACGGACATAATCAGAACAACAAATCACAAGGTATTTGTGTTTCTCTATCCAGAGTTTTCATCTCGAAATCCTGACACCTGTCAATAATACACAATTCACGAAGTACGGTGTTGAGTTATTTTTATGTTTTCCTGGAAAGACTAAACAAGTTAATATGTGTTGATTTAAAAATGGTAAAATGTGAATCAAGATTCCATTGTTTTGGTTATTATAAAATACAGTTTAGAATTTCCTAAGCACTTTTAATACGATTCTACTGCACATTTCGGTATGCAAACTTGTAAAGTACATGAATAAATCCAAAATATTATTACTTAATAAAGATAACACTTGATAGGAACTTGGTTTGCGTAGCACCATTCAAATCACCCGAAACAACAAGCAACAAGCAACATGAAAATAATTCGATGTTGTTTAAAATCGAAGACTGCAAATCTAAAATCAAGGGCAGCAAATACAAAGATTCATTTTAAATGAATCTTATCAATAAAGAATAAAGGAAACGTAAGTAATGGCTTTATAACAAATCCGGTTTTTAAAAGTAAGTCTTGAAAGTAAGAGCTTTATTTACAGGCTTTTTGTGTTGTGGATCAGTAAATCACATTTTTAGTTTAATCACTTTTAAGAATGACAACACTGAAAAACACTTCATAATCCATCTGCGTCCAAAATGTCTAGTTGCAACTCATAACATAGAGCGTTTATGATTGAAAGAACTGACATACGGGTCGCATATACCACATTAGGTATGTTTATATATTTATATTTATACATTTGTCTATATACATTCAATTTTGAAAATCCCAAAATGAAGTGTTTCTATTTAAAAAGAAGGAAGAAGCAGCTAGGTGAAATGAACGCCCTGCTGTGGTTCAGTCACGAGTTTGACTTTGGATAGAAGCGTATTACGCACAAAACAAACAAACAGCTGCAGCAACAACGTTCCTCGGACAGAAGTTGTCACCGGAACACGTGTGAATGTACCTGCCTGCAGCTTGACTCTTGCACACTGATGTAGGTGGAGCGAAGGAAGCGACGGAACGAGAACTGTGTCAAGAAGTTAGGAGAGTGTGCAGCGACCTGTGGCTGAAAAACAACCGTATACACAGGGATCGGGTCAACGGGGCCGTGGAGGGAGAAGCGTGATCGCGACGCTGACGCCGCCATGGAGGGTGAGTGGATCCGCCGCGTGTCGGTCCGGACTGTTTCCTCGCGGAGGGCCGCGGAGGTGAAACTGTTCCAGGGAGTTGTTGTCTGCGCTCGGTCCGGGGGAAAGCCCCGAGGAGGAGCCTTCTCTTCCCGGACACTAGCGCACCCATCGGGCTGTGATTCACTTCTGCTACTGTTCTCGTGTTTTGACAAATCAGATCGTTTCAAATCACACTCACTCCTCTGTGCGTCACGTGACCCGCTCACCTGGCATCGCTGAACAAAAAGCGGCCGAGATCAAGGCCCCGACGGGCCACTCCACCCCATGGAATACGCCTTTGAAATATGTGGCTATTTAATTATTTTCTGTACATTGGGGGGGAATTACGAGTTGTCATTCACATTGTAACATGCTGCGGTCCATTGTGAACAATTTCTCCTCAATTCGGCTAAAATGTAAGCGGGTAACTTTCATTGGTTTCAATTAGAGATCCTCCTGAGTACGATCGGCCCACGCTTCTTACTGCCGCCCACTATAGTTTTAGTACAGGTGGAAATTACGCTCTGTGTGTTTCACACATACTGTGGTGAGATCCGGTCTGTTGTTTTGTGACATATGCACGCCGACATTAATGTATCTTGTGACGATTCAAATCGGTCCCTGCTTCAACTTTGTAGTCATATTTACATTTCCCTCTAAACGAAATAAACAATAACTAGCAGGTTTTTATAATGGAGATCGATGCGTTCAAGCTTTTTAACAACAGAGACTCCCCAAAACAGATTTACTTTGTTGATACACATGATTATTCCATTTGTAGGAGTTGTTGATGTATACACATTTTAAACAACACTAAAAGTCAACAATCCATGAGAGGAACAGGACTCACACATGTGTCTCAGATGCACCAGCTGTGTTTTGATATTAATACTTTCAGTGATGCCACCAAATAGTGGTGATGTAGGATGCTTTCACTTTCACAGCATCAAGTCTCAACAAATCGACAGGGATGACTTTAAAATATAAAGCTGTGATTTCACACATTACACATCTACTTATACTTATGCTTTGTTTAATGCCAATATCTACTTTATTCACACGTAAAATCACCAAGTACTGGCCTCTTCACATCTGTCACTGCTTGGTCCAAAGCTAAGATGCGAAAAAGTTCTTTGGTCTGTGGCCGGGTCACACGCCTGTTTCAGCTTGGAAAGTGTGTAGCTCCTGCTGTCGTACAGAACAAGTCCTGCAAGCTGCAGGGTGGAGCTCTGACCTCCTGATCCAAAGTCGCAGCGTGCTTGTTTCTGTGAATCTCAACGATTCACTAACCAAGAATCTGAAACAAGAGCGCTTCCTGCTCGTCCCTCTCAATGAGACGGGAAATTTGACACTGATCTTTAACAGCCTGTCCGTATTTGTTTGCTTCACTCTGTACCCATTTTTCTTCTTTGTGAGCTCTGGCAGGCACATTTTTAGTGAGAAATTATATTTAGCTGGGAAGCTACTCGCCATCCCTTGACCTCTTTGGACGCTGCCGTGTCTTGAAAGATTTCCACCCAGGCCACCACACTAATGACAAACTCTCCCTAAACCACAAATACGCGCTGATGCTGCATTTGGTTTGGCGCCGTGTGCATGAGTATAAACTGTGTACTGCTCTTTCTTCTGAGACTATACACTAACAGTGTTGCACTTGCTTCTCTTGTTTTCTACCCACCACAGTGTATAGATGGGACATGAACACACTCAACCCAGGTAAGAAGCTGTTTCCCTCAAATGTAAATCAGTGCTGATACTGCCTGCAGACTTTTCACGTGTAAACATTTCAACACCCTGTGTACCGATGACAGGCTATGTCCTTGTTGACACACTGACAGAGATAAAGCCTTGTAGAGAGGCAGGGCAGTTCCACAATCTGAACAAGGTACTTTTGTGTTTTTCGAAAGTGACAAACTGCATTTAATTCAGGCAGGTTCTTCTTCTTCCTCTCTTCCTTTCATGCCTGCTGCGTCCGACCAAACAGCAGGCCCCCTCATAGAGATTATTGAGCAGCCAAAGCCAAGGGGGATGAGGTTCAGGTATAAGTGTGAAGGACGATCAGCCGGCAGCATCCCCGGAGAGAAGAGCAACGACACCACTAAGACTCACCCAGCCATCAAGGTGAGTCCGGACCAAACATTTTATCGCACGTCTTCCAGCGGTGATCTATTTAATGTTGCTCTGCCGACTTAAAAGGGTGCATCATCTACTTTAATGCCAGATTATGTTACTTTTTATTGTTCTGCTACGACACTTCCGTACTTGCCTGCATTGGTTTGGGTTAGGGTTAGGGTCTGGCAAGAAAAGCAAGAGCTTTGTTTACCATGCCCGACCCCTTGTCGAGTAGCTTTATGTGTATATAATGGTTATAATGATTATTTTCTAAAAAATAGCAGCAGTTTTCATCATGTGACCCAAGTGTGGAACTAAAGGTGCGCTCAGAGGAGTGCATTACTCTTTCAGGGCTGATAGACCGATCTATAACCATATTGCATATATTGAATAAGTGAAAAATGAAATCCTGGTTCAGCTTCAAAATGTAACTGATTCCTTCTTGGGTCATGTGGAAATCAGTTCTGCATTTTTTTCAGTAATCCAGAAACAAAGAAACAAGTGACAACATCACCCCCTGATTGGAGATGATGAATGGAGCAGAAAGGATTATTTTTACTACTTTTTCGAAGGCTTTAGAGGAGGCCGGCACAGTGGAGCTGTGGTCAGCCCCATCGCTAACCACAGCTCCACTGTCCCATCTCTTCAGATTGTGTAAGAATCAAACAAATGACCCAACATAAATTAGTGAGCTTTTAGCCATTGCTTCTTAAAGATTGTTGAGCTCTGAAGCATTTGTAATATTGCTGCTTCCTGTGTTACAAAGCCATGCAAGTTATTTTAAGGGGTTTCATCAGAGGGACTGGTGAGATCAAACCTTTTAACTAGTCTACTAAAACAAACATCCACTCTTCTAAAGTGCTCTTAAAATTGAATTTTGGATTCACCGAAGTGTGACACAAATTCCTCCCACAGGTACACAACTACAGCGGCCCCTTGCGTGTGCGCATTTCGTTGGTGACAAAGAATGCACCGCACAAGCCTCACCCCCACGAACTGGTCGGGAAGGACTGCAAACATGGCTACTACGAGGCGGACCTGCAGGAGAGACGAATACACAGGTACGTGTGCAAGCGGGACACTCTGTATTTTCATGCACTTCAGATACACGCATTAAATCCTGCTTGTTGTGACTCCATTTCAGCGTTCACTTCATTTCAGTGTTCACTGTGCTGCCTCGGGGGGGGGACACATTTCAAACCAGAACAAGGTGGCATTTGTTAGGGACTGGCCTAGAATCAGCCTTCATCATTTGCGGGAGTTGGTGTGTTTACTGTCGCCAGTCGCCCCTTGAGTTTGGATCTGAGTAAAACATTAACAGCGAAAACAAATTAACGACAAGCTCAGTTTCCCTCTGCAGACTCTGCTCTTTGTCAGCGGCCTTTTTTTAGTTCTACATCTTCAAAAAATTTAAAAAAGAAAAAGTGGAAGCAGCACCAACTGATAAGATCCCTTTTTTGTAATTATATAACATTTTATATGACGTCTCTTGTTTTCATGTACAAATATTGATATTTTGATAAATG
This sequence comes from Platichthys flesus, assembly GCF_949316205.1. NCBI lineage: Eukaryota > Metazoa > Chordata > Actinopteri > Pleuronectiformes > Pleuronectidae > Platichthys > Platichthys flesus. The sequence goes on from NC_084968.1 coordinate 3,265,779, forward strand.
CTCATTGAAGTGCAGCATGTTAATGGCTCCTGGACTCTAAAGTTAGAAAAGAGCTGCACTGTAGTTTATATCAAGTTGTTGTCTGACAGGATTGTGAATGAGAAAGATTTACAGCACATTGTAGTTCATAAGGTCAAATAATATAAATAGAAAATTACACAGGGAAGCTTGATTGAAATTCAAAATATGATAATTTCTCATGTCCTCCATAAGGTGTAATCATATTCGGATCATATTTATAAGATAATAGGAGTACATGGCTATTTGGAGACACGTCTGTGATCAACGTCGATAGAAGGGTTAAGGCCTATTTCTTGGTTCGGACACAAAGGAATTTTTTTAATGATCTGGAATACAGCCAGTAGGAAGGGAGGTGTTTACTTGCTATAATTACCAGACTGTACACAACGACAATTCAGTTAAGAAGTAACCATGAGCAACCCAATCACTTTTCAGAAAATTGAGATTAAGTAAGTCCTGGATCGAGCCAAGAACAGGAGCAGAATTATGGATCAAGTGCCCTATCTCTCCATGTTAAAGCAGTGTCTCCCATCAATCTTCTGGACTGAGGCAGCTCACCAAATTCTAATTTATCCTACCACAGTTTCATTATGAACCCAATTTGATTAAATGCTGTAGTGAGAGCACACAAAATTCCTGGATATACCCATTTATTGGGATCCACACCAAGATAGTACTGTAGAAGACTAAGGAAAGTTCACCTAATTTAATTTTATGTGAGTTTTAAAGGTGGTTACCAGCATTCTATTGCAGTGGTTATTGGCAAAACGAACAATATTAAATCAATTAAGCTTTTAAATAATTAACAACCTTATTATAGTAATTGTGGTCTGAAATATATCAATTTCTCGGCAGTGCAGTCAAAGTCAAGTGTTCTTCTACTTCCACCCACTCTCAACTCGATCGTCTGCTGAACCTGGGATGTGGGTAGTGATCCAAAGTGATGATGCTTTATTATTTTTAAATGTTGTTTTTATGGGAGCAGAAATGTCCAAAGCGGGGGTGCAAAGAAATTAAAATGGGGGTTAATGGACTGCACCATGTGTGAAACTGTCAATTGACTATTCACCAACCGTTACGAGTCGGTTCCAGACTATGCTATATCCCATAAAAAGCTCATAATATCCACTACTACAAGTGTTCGAATTAGAGGGCAGGTGTCTGCTTTTTGTCTGAGTCTTTTTCTTTTTTTCTTTCAGTTTTCAGAACCTGGGCATACAGTGTGTGAAGAAGAAGGATGTAACCGAGGCCATCACCTGCAGGCTGCAGACCAACAATAACCCCTTCAACAGTGAGTAGTCGTGGTTCCAGACGAGGGTTAGGCACAAAGCACTTTCTCTGATGTTGGCTACTGTCCTGAATACATTTGATCAAGCGTGTGTCTTATCTTTACTCTCTCTCTGTTTCACTCTCCTCCGGTTTAACACCACATTTGTATCTCAACCTGCACCTAGCATTATGTAGCTAGCATTGCTTTATATAGAAAAAGTTCCACAAAGCACCAGGAGCTCAAACTTGTTCAGAAAATGTATTAAACAATATGGCATAGTCTCCACCCAAATATTCACATGTTACACACATGACAGAATTAAGGCAAAGATAATTCTAAACAGAAAAACATCAAAGACGGTAACCACAACATCAACAGGAAGTTTAATTTGTTGCTGCCCAACCCTCCACTGATACCTCAATACAGACAGAACTGCATCTGACAAAAGCAGTGCTCTGCCAGGCCGATGTGTCACCCTTTCCTTCTCTCTGCTCTTTCTTGGCTGCAGTTCCCGACGCGAAGGTTTGGGAAGAGGAGTTTGACCTGAATTCAGTGCGGCTCTGCTTCCAGGCCTCCATCACTCTGTCTACAGGGGAGCAGTTTCCTTTGGAGCCTGTGGTGTCGCAGCCCATTTATGACAACAGTGAGTGGGCACACATGTCAACATATATTGTATATTTGAATTCAGTAGATGCAGGTTTATTTAATCTCACGTATTTTAAATATTCATTTGAGGAGAGCTTTGTATCTCCTGCAATGTTTTATCCCCCTGACACTCTTTGTTCCTCTATGCATCCAAACTTTTCTGATCAATCTGAAGATATCTTCAAGTAATCATTTGTGACTGTGTCCCCTTTTTATTATTTTTTACAATTGAATGACTTCAGTTTCTCCACAGTAAGTTTGGAGAATTTTTTGTTTACAGAATGATTTGGGGGGAGAATGTGTTTTAAATTAAATTGTGGTCATCAAGACATTTTGATATTCTCTGTATGATCCTGTGCAGAAGAGATGTGTTTAGTCTGTATGTGGCATCATGGCCCTGTCTCAGCTCAGGATCTAACACCGATTCAATATGAAACAAAATTCTCACGCTTGGTTTGGTTTCACTTTCAAAACGTGACAATTAGTTATATTTTCAAATCCACTCTCCTACGATTATATACAGTAGAATATTTAAGAAATAAAAAACGTTCTGTTTCCCTGTATTGGATTTATAATCAAATTGGAAAGGCTTTGATTTGTCAGCCACAGCCCAAATTCCCCTGCCTCTAGCAGGTGTCTGGTATGGACCTGTAGCTTTGTGGGGGCTATTTGTGTAATTGTATTTTTTCTTCTGTGTTGCAGGGGCCCCAAACACAGCTGAGCTGAAGATCTGCAGAGTCAACCGCAACTCTGGAAGCTGCAAGGGAGGGGACGAAATCTTTCTGCTGTGTGACAAAGTGCAAAAAGGTACAATATGTCTGCGCTGTACAATAGTTTTGCATTTCGTCCCCCCCACACTGTCTGCAATGGTCCCATGTGGCCTTGTTTGTTCATGTAAAACTTAACTTCATTTAACAGAACATAAATAGAACTCAGAGCTGACTAAGCAGGTCTAAGGCTTGCAAATCAGTCTAAAGCAGTTAAGCTGTAACCAGTTCACATTGACCCAATATAAAATATGAGTTCATAAACTCACACCTCAATGATACAGGTCCAAGAGGTTTATTGTTGCTGTGTTTCTACAGTATGTCCTTTCAGTTCAGATGATAAAATAGATGACCTCATAAATTACATACGTCACAGTCCTGCGTCCTTATTTACACCTGCAGCCCGATAGAATGAAATATGAGCCACTATGGTGAAGGAGATAAAGGCTTTGATTTAATACAAATTTGTGAGACACACCTACTTAAAAAGAAAGTTGGCCAACTTTCATTTGAGGTCACTGAAAGATAAATCCATAAATCTAACAATACAAGATAAATTGGCAAGACAGGCTGAGAATCGAAGAGTAATAATCACTTGTTTTCGCTCATCGAGTTACACTGAACTCACATGTATGCTTAGAGTTGATGCTTGAATTCAGCTCAAGCTAACTTTCCTCATTAGCTGTCAATACAATGTTAAAGAGTGCATGGGAAATCAAAAGCACGAAAACCTGCATATACCTGCTACATTAGTTTAAAAGAGGTGTAACACGTGTAACAGCACCTACTGGTAGAGAATATCTGTTCAATGTTGTTTAGCACGTAGACCCTGCTCTGACCTGTCAGACCTGGTGTGAACATCCGTCCTGATTGATCCAATCACAAGTGATCAGCAATAACTACAGGCCTGAATGTGTCCTGTATGCATCTTGAGATCTGATAGCTCACACCACATTTTTGAGGTGGTCTGTGAAACATTCTCTTCCCTGTGTGAATGAAATCTGGTCCTGAGGCGCCGGCTACTCAGCTGATGTCCTCTGACCCACTACAGTTCCGAGATAACTAACCAACAGAGTCACATCAGACTCCTCTCATCATTTGGGCGTTGGGAACAGAAAGGACAAATGTAGAGCGAGGAAGTGAGATCCGATCATAAGTGGTTACAGCAGACTGAGCTCTGTTCAGTTGTGATTGGATCTGTCAGGAAGGATGTAGCCAGGTCTGAACAGGGCTGTAGAGTTCAAATTCAAAATTAACTTTCAACCTCAAGCTCTTTCCATACAACCAGCGTGAAGCGGTGTTTTCTGCTACATGTGAGGTTTCGTTGTCCGTTGCTGTATCTGTTATGAGAAGTGCATTGCAAAGCAGTCTGTGGAAGGAAAAGCTTTCTTCCTGTATTCAGACGCCCACTTCTCATTTCCTATTTACTTATAAACCAGTAGTGTGTCTCTACTGGAGACTAGAGACTCCCTGGCGACGCTGCATTGCATACAACTGGGTCTCTAGCTGTCCGTGCACAGAATGTTAAAACAGCTTTGTAATGTTCTTTTCAAAAGCTGTTTGAACTTTCCCTTCAACTTGTAAACTCAGTTTTTGCCCTTTTGTAGCCGCTTTCAGGCAATAAATCCTGAAAGTGTCTGAACAATTGGATTTCGGCTTTATCGGGACTTTCACATATTAGGAACACAGAAGGAGATTATCCTGGTCAGCCGCATTCACAAAAGCGAAATCTCCTGAGAGTTTAGAGGAGGGGTGGCGCCTGGCAGGAACCGGAGTTCAGTGCATTTCTGAAAGCAGTTTGATTCTCGGCTTGAGCTGGATACACATTACCTCAGTGTAAAGACACTGTGTGAACCTTTAAAATGAACTACATTCTAAAAATCATTGGTCCTGACCTCTCCAGGAAAATGTCAGGTAGCTACTTTCTTCCCAAGCGGAGCCACAATAACGTCATACTTGTTCTTACTAAACATTTATCAGTTAAAGCTTTTTACAAGGCTTGTAAAAAGCTTTTGCCAAACTTTGTGTTGCATAGCAGCAGAACTGATAGCACATTCTTTCATCATGACTTCAAGCTTTTCTTCTCTCTTAATATCCTCAATGCTCAAACACCAATGTCCGATTTTGATTCTTCTTTCACGCGTTGAGTCCATTCTGAGCTTCTCCTTACATTTCCCGCCTTCTACTCCCCTCATAGAGGACATCGAGGTGCGTTTCTTCCAGGACTCTTGGGAGGGAAAGGGCACCTTCTCCCAGGCCGACGTCCACAGGCAGGTGGCCATCGTGTTCCGCACGCCTCCCTATCGCGACTCTAATCTCAACGAGCCCATCAGAGTGAAGATGCAGCTTCGCCGGCCGTCTGATCGCGAGGTCAGCGAGCCAATGGACTTCCAGTACCTGCCTTCTGACCCAGGTAGGACACACTGTGCTCATACCTCATGCTCCTGCGTGATACCTTAAGGTGGAACTCTCCAACCTGTGTCTTATAACTTTTTTTTAATGATTTTTGTAGATGAATACAGACTGACTGAGAAGAGGAAGCGCACAGGAGACATGTTCCAGAGCCTGAAGCTGGGACCCATGTTGTCTAGTGGTATGTTGATGAGATTTGTTCAGTGGCCAAGACGTCAACACAAGGGCATTAACAGAAAAAACACGAATGCAGAAGAGACTAAACAACTGCAACGCCAAACAACACAACTTCAAAGAAAGTTAACGAATACGGATGTCGACAGTGAAACGAGCAGAGTTGCTTTCTGTGGCAAAGCGAGCCGTCGTTTATGTAAACCCAGTCAAGCTAGCCGCCATCTTAAACTTGGTGCTTGTCTATCCAAGGTCTTAGGGTATGATTGAGTTCTTCTTGAGGGTGCTCCAGAAATCTGTATCGCAGCAGATCAAGTAGACAGGGATACAATTTTAAGCAGCAGCCAACTTGACTGGGTTTTCACAAGCGATTGCTCACTTGACAGCAGAAAAGGAGTTCTGCTCTTTTCATTGTCAACATCGTGATCGTGACTTTGTTGTGTAGCTTATATTGTAGTGATGACGCTTTTGCATTTGTTTTTTTCGATAGTGTGCCTGTGTGAGACGCCTCAGACACAATAGATTTCTTTTCTGTCACTCTGCAATAATATAAAAAGGTAACCGCTCGTGGATGTGTCCTGCAGTGTGATGTAATCATGTCTGTTCAAATTTCAGTTACCATTCCACAAGACAGACGGCACATAAGCACAGCACGGAGAACAGTCACAGCCAAGCCTCCATCTATGAACGCACAAGCTGGTGAGTCTGTTGAATCACATCACACATGTTGACGCTTCAGTCCCTGAGAGGGGTCAAGAGGTCACCTCTGATTTGAATAGTGATAAAAGTTGATTAAAGGACGAGTTAATCGACAGAAAATAAATTGGGAACTATGTTGATTATCATTTGTTTCAGTCGTTTATCAGGCAAATTTGTACGGTCCAAACTGGACAAATTGAACTCCTTTTGAGTTTTTATGACAACTGAAGGTTACCACAGGTTCTCTATCATGTTTGGGTTAGGGGAGGTGAGCTGAGGGGTATTCGGTTGCAATATGAAAATTCACCACTAGATGTCCCTACATTCTACACACTGAACTTCTAAACTGATGATTTGGATTTGGAACCAAAATTTACTTGTTTGTCTGATGTGTGTATTCAGGAGCTGTAGTGCCATCTGGTGCCAGTGCAGGGAAATCTCAGCCCTCCTACTTATTCCAACAACCGGGTCAGCTCTTCTCAGTCCAGCCCAAGGTAGAGGCCTCTCCCTCCATCTCAGCTGTGACTACAAGCCAAACATGGAAGATCATGGAGAGCCTGAGCCTGGGCAACCAGCCCAAAGCCACACCAGTGGCCAACTTCTCAATGAACCAGCCACCATCTTCCTCCTCCTCCACCTGTACTACCACCTCCACTACCAACCCGGACTACTCAACCGTCAACCTGTCTGATCTGCATGAATTCTTCCCCAACATTTCCTCGGCCATGGCCCAGGTGCCTTCCCCTTCTCTGGGTAGCACTGCATCCTCGCAGGCCAGCAGCTCCTACACCCTCCAGAGCTCTCATTTCCGTGTGGACGCACCACTGGATGATGATATCCCAGAGTTCCCTAGCTTTTCTGAAGCCCAGGCCCCAGGCACCCTGGACAGCCTAAACATGGATGACTTTGTGGACCTTCTGAACCCCCGCCTCATGAGCGAGATGGGAAATTGCCAACAGGCGGCCCCTTCCAGCTCCTCCACCATGGGCCAGAACACTTCTGACCCCGCCAGCAACCCAGGAAGCACTTGGATGAATTACCCCAACAGCATCGTCACCTTGCTCCAGAACGAGGGCTCAAATGTCGCATCCAACAACATCCACCATCAAGTTCCTGTACTGGATGAGTTGGATGAGTTGATGTCCGCTGACGAGGATCGTCTTATTTCCATTCTCAACAGCGAAAGCCATGTTGGGTTTGTGTCAGGACACCCCAGTTAAAGTTTGTCCACTTGATTTGTTTTTTAACGGACATACTCACATAGGCCGTGTGCTGCCCATTTAACCTTCAGAACTAGAGGTCCTTTGCTGTTACCAAACGCATAAAGGAAACAAGGTGGATATGAAGGGCTGGAGCAGACAGAATGTAGCAAACTGCTCACTGTGGATGTGCTTGTTGAAATACCAGTAAAGACTTTTTCCGGTATTCAATGAGCGTGTTTAGCCAGGCTTTATCAAATGAAATATAAAGATTTCATTGCCCTTATCAAGCCTATGTTTAGCATCATTCATTAACTGTCTCTGCATGCGTCCACATGATAGTGGAAGATTTACCCACAGTAAAATGTTGGTTTTAACAAGACAATCAGATGCTGGAGGCGTCTGTTCAAATGTTTTCCTGCTGAGGATATTTTCTGTGAAACATGTTAAGCATGTTTTGGGTTTTAAATTTAGCTGTACTTGTAACAACCCTGGTAGCTGTGGTCAGCGTTGATGTGTTGATCGCTGTATTTAAGTGAAATGTGTTTGGGCCGCCTTTCTTTTTTTTTAAACTACAGCAGCCGGTGTATCTCATTAAGACTTTAATCAAGTTAAGAATCAAGTCTATGCAAATTTTGTCTCTTTTAATTAAGTATCTCCATGTAGTGCTTATGTAACGTAACAATGGTTTTTGAAGATCATCAGCAGCTGTTACACCCCTGTCTCTATACAGATGCCTTTGTTCAGAGTCATTTTCCAAAAAAGCAACATTAATGAGTACATGCTTATAGCACAGCAGATTAAGAGGTTCAAGCTTCACGCTCTGATCTCACCCAAAGCTCAGCTTCCTCTGCTCTCATCAGCTTCTCTAGTTATTTTATGAATGACGGTGTCAGACCTACAGTTCAACTTGCTTTACTCAACAGTTTAATATGCTTTGAGACATCATTAGGCGGCTTTATCCTAGTATTATGTAAGCAGGATTGAACTCTGTGCAGTTTTTTTCCTGTCATAAATGAATTCTGTCCAAATCTAAACACATTGTACATGACAATAAAAACAACAGCATATGCATGTGGTTCTTGAAAGATGTTTTATTTGGCAACTCTGAATGAAAAAAAATAAATGAGATGTATACTGTCAAAGAAAAAAAAGAAATGCATATACATCAAGGACTTCTTGAGCCACTCTCCGTCAGGTGAGTGTCATTGTGTTAGAATCAGAACCACAAGAATACAAATATTCTTACTCGTGATTAAAATAGTCAATACAAAAAATGAGACATTTCAGCATGGTAAGACAAAATTCAAATGATATTTAGTGCCGTTTTTGCAATAAGGAAGAACGTGAGAAACATTCAACCACTGACTCCAAAATAAAAATCAGTGTTTTGAACTATCCAGCCAATCTCATGGGACCTTTTATGTGCCTCTGCATTTACCAGTCCTGCAAAACGAATCCTCTGGTTCCGACCGGCTTATGTCACTTCAAGATTGGTGACTTTGTTGGTGACGTGGGAGCGCCTCGGTACGCACTCCAGGTCAAATTTGCTCTCGTAAATGGTTGGGCAGAGCTTCCAGCGGTTCCTGCGGTAGATTCCCAGGTGTGTGTACACGTCTGGCTTGTAGGAGAGGGAGCACTTGACCCCTGTGGCACGGATGGCAGAGTCCAGCCTTATAACCTGGCTCTCATCAGTGAAATTCTCGTTATAGCAGCATATGACCTGCTGGGGATCTCCCTTGGGATCGAAGGCACTGACTTTAACCATGGAGATCTTTCCATCCAGGGTTGCCCTGGCCACACACTCCCATGCATTGTCCAACTTAAAACCAGAGTCCAAGTGCATTAGCCACTTGCCTGAGAGGACCCTGTGGTTTAGAGCCAGCTCCTTCACTGTCTCGAAGGAGACAGACCGGCCACTCCCCAACAGTTTATCCCAGCTGTCCTGGAGACCCATCACATCAGAGCCACTGGGGCCGTGGTCCGGGCCCAGCACGGCGATCCAACCCACGGGGCTGACACCGCTTTCCTCGTCGCCGTATCTGTACACTTGCGAGGGCCTGTTGGTCTCCAGCCAGTCGTCGAACTCGGACCTGGGCGTTTTTCTGCAGTCGAACACAATCCAGGGGTCCAGGTCTGCGGCCATGGACTCAGCGGCGTAGGTCTCCGCGGCAAAGGTGGTTTCCACTTCGCCATCGACCGGGGCCTCTTCCTCCTCCATGTCGCCGTCAGTGGGGGAGGCTCGTGCTGCATAAAGGATGGAGTCGTGCGTTAAACCTTGAACTACATATTCAGCCGCTGTGTTGGTCCAGACGGTCCAGACCCAAACACGAGTGGACAGCTGCTGTAACTCGCGGGTGTTTACTAGTGCTGCTAGCTAGCATGCTACATTAGCAACACTTGTTCCACGCCTAACATCTGTCCACCCCAGACCCACTTCCGTATGAAAAAGACTTGTTAACCTTTTCGTGTGTGTACCCTCCACAGTGGACACGCGATAAACCCAAGCAGAAATAAATATAGTTTTACGTGTATCTAGTTTCTTTGTAGTTAGCAAGCTGGTTAGCCATTGTAGCGATAGTTCATTCTCGTCTTCTTGGATAAAGAGTGAACCCCAGCCGACTGTTCCAACTAACATTATAAAGCACTGATTTTCTCGAGGACAATTGAAATGATCGTTGTTTGTTAAATCGTTTTTGTATTAAAGTTGTAGCCACCTGCAGATGTTGAAGTTTCTTGTCCGGTGTGGTTCTCCCGCACACGCGTAGCGCAGATGATGGTCTGTTTCCTTCTGGGTCCAAGATCCAAATGACAAACTTCACTGTGATGTCTGACAATTTGATATCAATTCATGTATATCTGGATGTAACATTTGATAAAGCAACGATAACAAAGGCAACTTAGTCTTACTTTTAAGGTTGGATTCTTGCTATAACAACGGTTTTATTTATCAGTGTAAGCAAATTAAGTACTGAATAAAATAATGTAGTTACACGACTCTTGGTCACCGGGGCACTCGGGGATGTGCACATCTATTGGTTCGATATTATTGATTATATTGTATAGATATCAAATGTCATTCTCACACTATTAATCCCGATCAACAATACTTTCATTACTTTATATTCCTCGTGTGCTCCAACATGACGGCGCTGGGACCCTGCGGACTGATGCGCGAGACAGGAGGCGACGAGTGACGACGACGTGCTAGCGTGTTAGCCGGCTAGCCACCGCTATCTGGTGTGTGTGTGCACGGAGGAGGCGATTTACACATGATATAGAGTAAAAATCCAGAGTATAGTGCGTTTTATTTCAGGTCGGTCTCCCACGCGATCCAAATATGCCCAGCAAAAAGAAGAAATACAACGCCAGATTCCCCCCGGTAAGTCTGAACTTCGCCGAACCGGCGTAAAGATTAGCTCGCGTTAGCAAACTGGTGTGAATACTGCTAAATTATCCTCTAGCTAGCTTGAGTAGGATTTGGCCTGTGTTCCTGCCTGTGGGGCTAAGAGGTCAGCTAGTAAACACAAGAACTTTACGACTAAAATGTAAATTGTGCTATTGAGACGTCATGTAAGGACCGTCGCTGGCTTTATTTGCTCCCCAGTGTTTACAACTATTCATTAAATGTGCGCTACGTTAGCTAGCTAGCGACCCCACTAATTAACGTTGTTTTTAGCATGGCATGCTAAGTGAAACTGAGGGGTGAGGGGTTAGGGGTATCGGAGTAAATCAGCTGTTTTCTGTAGGAGCCGCACAGTGAGCAATACATCAACAGGGCACCTGCCACAGTAGATGTGATCAACACGACGGGAGTTAATGGTTTTAAACGTGCAGGCAGTGGAATACCACTAATGGTCTAAACTCAAACTTTCTGTATTGTATATTGCTAACATTTTCATGAAAGGGTTTGGGGTGAGAAAGTTGCTTTGAGTCTGTTTAGAACTATAACGGTAAAGCTTTGTGGTGTCACCGTATTCCCCTGTATTGACTCCTTGTGTACCCACACTAAACAGTCCAACCCATTTGTCATTACAGGCGAGGATTAAGAAGATTATGCAGACAGATGAAGAAATAGGAAAGGTGGCTGCAGCAGTCCCCGTTATAATTTGTATCCTTCATGACAAATTTCCCACAGATCCGCGGTCTGGATCGTCTGTGATCATCAGTACAAGTGGTGTGAATGTGTTGTGTGTGTTATGCGTTCCGAATTCATTAATTAATTCATTCATTCATTCATTCATTCATTCATTCATTCCAGGGCTCTGAAAGCAATTGTTTGACTTGAAGCTGACATATTCGATCAATTGAAATAATTGAAAGAGAAAATTGAACTTATGTTGTTGTTTTAGAATTACATCACTTTTTGCTTTTGTAGCATATGATCGGCATTTTTAATATTATATATTAATATATTAACTGATGATTGACAAAGCATAAGTCACCCCATCTGGCAAATATATGGATATGCACTCTATAACATTATTTCAAATAACAGGCATAAGCAATTCTAAGTGATATTTTTCATTGTCATTATTGTGTTGCAGTCAGCCTGTTCATGTCTTTCATCATCATAAGTTGTGAACGTTTTCAGCCTCAATGCAGCGTCAGTGCAAGCCAGGCCGTGTAAGTTAAATTTTTTTTATTTTAATGATGGACACAGATCTGCTGCATCACACTTTCCTTAACGTAGACGTCAGCGAGAGCCCTGGAGCTTTTTTTGGAATCGTTGCTTACGAAGGCCTGTCAAGTCACCCAGTCTAGGAACGCAAAGACGATGACAACGTCACATCTGTAAGTCTCTATACTTCTGTAGTTGTGTGTCTTTCCCTGGTGAATTCACGTTGTTGGATAATTATAGGATATTACGCTAAAGTTGTGTTATGAATTTTGGATGCATGTAGCTGAATATGTGCTATGTCTTTATTTCCTTTTTACACATATTTTTAGGTGCCATATTACACATAGAAAACATTGCAGTTAAAGCATCACAAGGGCAAAACGCCCTTTGAGGCGACTGTACAAAATCTCAATCCAGTTTAGAATTAAGCTAAATACTGGACCAGTATCCCCAATTTAATTGCTAGATGCTTCTCTAGGTTTCGGTAGAAGCTCCTGAGTAGACTGAAACCGAGGCTGCACCAACTCTAGTCCACCTGGTGGCAAAATGCACCTTTTAATCAGGTTTGCCTACTGCCAATAAACACCAGATAAGAAGAAGAAGCAGAGAGTGAGCGCCACACATACACACGTAACAAACCTTCCCCTCCGCTTCACTTCCAATCTGTACAAGCGAGGGGTGAAAATATATTTGCTTCCTGTGGCAGAGAAAATCCACATGAAGGCTTCATGTGGAGTTCAACTTTGGTGAACTTTGATCCATGATATTTGCATGCATTTGTTTATGTGTGACCGTGCCCTGGAGCAGCAATATAATCCCTCGACACTGAGTGACACACAATGTTTTATTTGTCAAAACAAACATGAAACTCTGTTGGCGTGATATCAGAAATGTTGCCGGATCTTTTTTAGTTATCTTTGAGACTATGTCTGACATATAATGTGCTGTATGTGTTCCCAGTGCTTCTGCTGAAAAGTGGTCTCCCTCATGTTGCCTCTCAGAAACTTTCACACAACTCATCAGACAGTAGTGAATGTGACTGTCCTTAAAAAGTTCATAAAATTATGTTAATCATGTAATTTAGCTTATACTAATGAAATTTGTTGTTATAGTTGTTATAGCCAGTTCATATGGAACCCGCTATGTATAATGTCTTAAACTGGACCAAAATAAAAGAGAACCTCAGAGTTTTCTAACTGTTCTCAGTTCTCAAAATTCTCAGTTTAATGGGCTGAAAAACTGTGGAGATCACATGTCAATGTATCAGAAGTGACGTATTAGTGTTAATTGAGAATCAGAAGTGTGGATGTAGCCTTAGATCAGGCCTATTCAACTAGTGCTGCTGAGTGGATTTGCAACAAACTGCCACATCAAATCTCCTGTGCTTTATCTGAAAGTATTTATGGGCAAGAGTGAGATGATAGTATTATTACTCATTCAAGTTGCTGTAATGAATATTTAATTTGATTGCCTTTTCAAATAGATATGAGGCGGATATTTTGCTGACTGAATGTGTCAGCAGAGTAGAGAAGGCAGAGGTCTGACTGAACAGTGTGTGCTTGTGTTGTTCACAGAAAACAGTGTATTGAACTGGAGCAACAGTTTGATTTCCTGAAAGACCTGGTGGCAACAGTGCCAGACATGCAGGGCGAGGGGGAAGAGAACCACACTGAGGGGGGAGGAGAAAAAGTTTCCCGCAGGTATCTCTCTCTCTCACACACACACTAACACTCACATTTAGAAACCCTTATTTAAGCTATTTGTAAGGTCATGTTAACATTTGCAGCGTTCGTTTCATTTTACAGTTGGACGAGAGACCATGCGAGCCATGGGAAATTGAGTAAAAGGCTGGAGCTCCCACTGCTCCAAGTCTTTCATTGGTCCCGTAAAAAACCTTATTTTAATATACAAAAATAATTTGTTATGATGGGCTTATTAATTACTCAATTCCGTTTTTTACAAAGGATATAAACTGTACTTTTTAATAGCCATGGCTCCCAAAGTGCCCATGCCTTGCCTCTCATTAAAGCTGCTTACAGACATGCACTGAACTCTGCAGATCCTAAAGATTTTCTCTGGAGGGGCTTTATGTGAGAACACAAATGTCCGAGAGAAAGAGCCTGCACACTCTGTCTGGCCAGTCCCCAACTATAGAAAGAGTCCACAGAAAGTGCAGATTAGCCGTTGTTAGAGCACGGCACAAGATCCTCCACAGGACTCACCGCGAGGGAGGGGTGTGCTGAAAACATTTCTGACTCACGACAGAAGCAAAAATGAAAGAAACTAAAAGAAAACAAATATCTTGAAAAACCGTTGCCATACATTTGGAAGACACTGACAAAGATGTCAAGAAAGCTTTTGTTGAGCTGACGCAGATATCCTATAGCCCCCCCCCCCCCCCCCCCCGACTAAATCCTCTGAGGATTTCAGTGTTGTTGTGTCTGAGCAGAGAATCTCCTGCTGTGTTGTGCACCTGTGAAAGGCAACCTCCTCAGAAAGTCTGGACCCAACTCTCTGGACAGCCTACAGAGGTCGTTTCAGAGGCTTCCTAAGATAAATCGACGTAGTGAGGACTTGAGTTTTGTCGCCATAAGGAAGCAAATCTCCATGTTATAACTAGACGCCACACACACACGTGACTACCCCGCAAAGTGGATACTACTAAGATCTTCATGTTCCATACACAGTCACTGTATCTCTATACTGCTAAGTTTGACTTATTAACCTGTTTTATCACTTGATTAATCAATTTATCATTCTGTCTTCTCTGATAAGTTCATTCACCCAAACTATTACAATACAAAGTAATGAATCCCAAACAGGAGAGCCATCTTTACATGCATTCAAAGCCAGTTACCTCTTCCTGCTTCTGCTGCTCCTCCTGGAAAAGGACATTGATACAAGTATTGTTAGTCATCTGTGCACTCTTACCTTTTAACTTTTTCCAGTTTATTTTCTTACACAAGACTAACTAAAGAAAATAAGAAAAGAAAAAGAGCACTTTTATTCATCTTCACAGAGCGAGAACTAATTACTGAGGATTGTAGACAAACGAGAGCAGTATTGACTGTCAAATCAAACATCCCCATTGCTGCTAAATTGAAGCAGAGAGTCTGGCAGAGAATCACACCCAACATAAATTAGCAAGATCTCTTCTTCCCACTAAACAGTGTGGCCGATTCGATTCACATTAATTTAAAGTGGTTGCAACCTGCTAATATTGAGATGTTTCGCCTCTGCTTTGAGGATGAGGCTTGTGGAGTCCCAGCATCTATTGAATATAAATGGCTCAAACGAATTTCCATCAGCAGTGTTGGTCACATTATTCTCTGCTTTGAAATTATCTCCAGTGATTTTAATGTTCCATTTTGGCTGTCTCACAGATTTATGCTGCAAATTGACTTTCTAATTTTTAATTAGTTTTATGAGATGTTAAAATGTGTGTAGCTGTGGTGCTTTGTGACCAATAACATGCTCACACACATATATATAAATATAAAAATGGGTATTAATGCCCAAAATATTAGTGTTAAAAAGTGTTACTGAATGCAAACAGTTTTAAAAGTAAAAAATGTGTGATAACTTTCCTTGTGTGAGCCATTTTTCAGACCAGACAGCAGCAAACGGCAGTCCTTTACTCTGGTCTGCACAGATCATGAAATTTATGAAGAATCTTCTAGCACAGCCATTAATCAGATGTCTCCAAATGTTCTTTCCACTTTTTAAAAGTTGATTACCTTCATGTGTCGTTATATAACTTTTCTAAAAATGTTTTATTTTACTCCCAGGGGTAGAAAACCTGGAACTGGACGCAAGAATGGAGGGGTCGGCTCCAAAGGAAAGGACAAGAAGTTGTCTGGCACCGAGTCAGAACAAGAGGTGGGAGCTGCGTCTGCATGCCAATAACTATCTGCCAGAGGCCAATAACTATCTGTAGCTTGAAAGATTTGTGGAGAGGTGGCTCATTGTTGTGTTCCTCGTGATTGATGTAGGATGACTCTGAAGACAGCGAGACGGAGGGGGACGAGGAGGACGGCTCTCAGTCCAGCACAAATCTACAGGCTGCAGCAAGGTTCAACAGGTAGGGACACAGATCGCCTGTGTTACTATGATACTGTGTAAAAAAAAACTGCATCCAAGACATCTGGACATATACAGCAAGCATCGGCATCACCATGTGCGTCTTTGTAATTGTCTTCTCAGGCTACATACCCTGAGAGGGGCTTGGGTATTTGCATGTCTAGTCTGTATCTTGTGAAAATTAGGAGACTTTTGTTTGGCTATGTTCATTGAATTTTCATTAATTTTGAATAAGCAAACATTTGTGACCTCATTAACACTTAACAAACATAACTTGACATTTAAGGACGTATTCAGGAAAAATAAGTGGCGCTTAATAGGGCGCATACCTCTGACAAGGCCCAACAGTCCCGGGTGTTTTTAAATAAACATTCGAGCTAGCTCCTGCTAAAGCTACACTACCAGAAATAATTTCGCTCAAAAAAACTGTACTGGCCAGTGTTAATACAGAACAACTGATGTTTTAGAGTGGTGAAAAAGGGATTTGTGAAAAAAGGAATCTGCATTTTTATCTGAGCCAAATGAATATACTAGATTGGTAGTTTTGCATACTCACCATTTTCAGCTGTATCTGTGGCATTTCTGATGCTCTTTTTGGCATCGAAATATCTAAGATTCATGATTAAGCTGTCAAACTTATTTTCAGTCAATCCTATTAAAGATAAATTGTCTGAAATATTAAAAAGTGGCCACAGCCAAGTGGAACTGCTACTGTCATAACTACTTTTCTATCATGACACTGGAATAAGCAACCATTAGCTGACTAATGATGATCATTTTTTTATCAAATAGTTGCCAATTAATTGTCTGTGAATAGACTTATCCCCATTTGTCTTTAAAGTCACACTCTGCCGCCACTTCGGCCTCCAGGGACCATCTCAAGGTTGTTGTGAAGCTCAAACAGTAGCACAAGGAGAGAGGAGTCCTCAAGTCATTGAAGATGCTCAGTGTTTTAAGGAACACAGCAATGTCAGCCTAACATTAGCTTACATTAGCTAACATTAGCCACCATATGCTACTCTTCACACCCCACCAAGACCCCTGTGAATTGTGTCCTCTGACTTGTCATTGGTGAGAGGATGAATGTGTGATTCCTTCTCTCAATGTGTGATTCCTTCTCTATAGAAAGTGGGGCAACTGGAAGACCACTGCTTCTATGAGCCATTTAAAAATTGTGCTACACATGTTTCCATGGAAATATGCTATTTTCGCATTAAGCATTGCACAAAGGTACGGCACCTAAAGGCAACTCAAAGGCAAAAGAATATGAGATTGTGAGGATGAAGTTGTAATATTTAGAGAAAGTCATACGTTTAGGATACGTGCAATGTTTGGACGGGGGTAAAGCAGCTTTGGGAAGTACCCAAAAAACACAAACTGTTTGGTTTATTGATCGGTTGATAGAGACCAAGCCAAGCTTGTATTGTATTATATATAAATGTTTAGTACTAACTATATATAATTAAGTAAGTGATATGGAGTGTAAAACAGGGAGCCTTGAGACCTTACAATAATATCAGACCGCAGAAGGTTGTGTTTAATGATGTGTGCTTTGTGATGCTACATCCCTGATCTCTCACACGTCTGCCTGTGCCCCCACAGCTCCGACGCGCCCCCCCAGTACATGCACACGGGCGACACGGTCTCAACGGGCAGCATGGCACCAGCACAGCCCCAGGGCACCATGGCCTTCGCCCCGCACCCCTCCATGATGAGCGTGGCACTGCCTCCGCCAGCCCCAGCGCCGCACAAAAACGAGGATGACGACGACGACGATGAAGACTATGACTCTTAGCTCCATCTCGCCACCTCCTCCACCAATCATTCTCACAAACACAAACGCATACACTTTCAGCTTTATTTTCTATCTCTTGCGTTGTTGTTGCGGCGGGCGCTCAAAACAGTGGAGGGAAAGACTCTTCATCACAGCCTGCTGGCAGAAAAAACCTCTCGACAGCCGGCTGAAAGAGACTCCGCCACAGGAAACAGAAAACTGGTTGTATATTATGTGTTTTAATTTTCATTTTCTTTAAAAAAAAAAAAAGGGTTTATTTTATTGTAGAGGAGAGTTCAACAAGGATGTTTTTTAACAAGTCAGTCGTTCTATTTTGACTATTAAAAATGGCAGTCGTCGCTGTTTTCGCCATGAGGCCCCCGGCAGACAGGATAGGTGTGGTTTGTGTTGCCTCATAGCTTTTTCTTTTGGCACTTTCCTTGCTACCATGATCCTCTGTAATAGACATGATAAAGGGAACGTATCCGTCGTCATGCAAACCCTCAGGTTGGCTTCAAAGAAAATAAATCAGCAATTGGTTGTTAAACCCTGAAGTATAGCCTTTAATAATCGTGCAAAGGCAAATAATGGAGAGGAATTCAGGACAAGAGCTTGTAAAGGTTGAGGAAGGTGAACACGGTTGTCGAAGGGAAAAGGTCAGGTTCTATATATTATATTATCGATTGGCTATGAATAAATGCTGTTCGGGCTTTTCATCAACAAGTCAGTTAAATTATCAAACTGTAACATAAACGAGGATGCAGGTGTATTTTTGCTATAGTTTAGCAAGCCGCAGCTTTTTTTGAATTAGTTTCTATTTTTAATTCATGCTTTTTATCAAGAGGACTGTAAACGTTCACGACCACAGCCCTGGAGATGACCATATCAGCTGGTTAATGATTTACATTGTTGTTTTTGATGCTGTCAGTCATTTCAAGCTCCTGTATTGTTTTATACGATCATTAAATTCCCCCTGAATCGCCCATCAGAAGAATCCAGAACCATGACTTTGTTTTTAAAGTTGTTCGTCCCCTCTTAATTTCTCCTCTGGTCACCCCTCCAGTCATTTTCTCCTTTATCTTAGATTGTTTTAGATGTAAAGCAGAGACGGGGCTCCCATTTATATGTCGGTCTCAGTATGTTTCCAAATAGACATGGACACTGTATTGTAAACTTTTAACATTCTTTTTATTTTGTATGGGTGAAATAAAGTTCATATTTCAATTTAAATAAAAGGTTTTCTTGTGTTTTCCATGTCAGGGAGATGAGGAGCCTTAGGTGCTTCCTCACGTCACGCGAATCAACAACAGCGTTCAGCTTCAGATGCAGCTTTTTGTTCAGCAGGTGGAGGAACAGCACAGACTTCTGCTGTATCTTTACCCAAAATGCTTCAAAGTGGCTTCCCTTTCGATTTACAATTGTACATGTTTAAAAAAACGTCCTACTCTATGCTGTAGCTTCGTCTCCTTTTGGTTTATTTACTTTGTGTGTGAAGCAATGTTGAAAAGTTTCCCCCCGGACGTATCTTGTGTGGATTTATCGGCCAATGACTCATGCAACCTGAAAGACAAGAGCTGTTTGTCCTCTGTCTCCTGCTGGCAGTTGAATCAGATAAGCACAAGACACTGCAGGTTTCTGAAAAGGTGATTGTTACCATCACGGTCACACACACACACATACAAACACACACCCTGCTCCACTTTTCCTTGAGTCTGTGTGATTGTCCAGCCTCCTCGCTCCTCCTCCTGCCCTCTTTAATTTATTTTTTAAATTTTTTTAAATTTTTTTAAATTTTTAAATTTTGTCGTGTTAATGCAGCCGCACCTTCAACCCCCACCCAACTGACCAAGCAACACAGAGTCAGGGCTGCATAAACAACTGCATCCTTCCTGCACAAGCGTTGACTCAGCGGACTGGGAGGAGGGTGGAGTTTGATGTGATTGTGTATGTGTGTGTGTATGGGGCGGGGGGGGGGGGGGAGGGTTGACTTTAGGAGGTCGGTGTCTAAACAAGCGGCAGCCATGGTGCAGGGAAGCAGGGGAGGGGAAGGAGAGTGATCAAAGGGCCTGCGGGAGGAAGCACACTGTTTCCACACAGCAGCCGGCGGGGCCAGAGGTGGCCCTGTGATTCCCAGCCCCTCCCTCCAGTCGCTGTGCGCTGCTCTGCTACATTCGAAAAACATGGGGAAATGTGGCAAAAAGAGGAATTCCCCGACCTTTGCGAGAGCAAAATCCTTTCACATGTGCAGCCACTTGAAAAGCACGTGTTTAAAGTGCACCTTGTGTTTCAGTCTGTGGCCTTGATCACAGGGAACAGTGGGAACCAGCTCACGAACACACTCTGATCTGTACTGGGTTGTTTCTCATTTCCAGCTCTGTGTCTCTGCTCTGGTTGGTGGTGGAATGAGGGAGTATTCTGTCATCTAGGGAGGACAGAGTAAGACACGGCCAACTTGATTTCATTTTAAACACATGGCTGGAAAGCACAGAGGACAAAGCAGATACAAACTGCTGAGAGTTGAGATAACAATCAGAGATCATTTGCTCAAGTTAAAGTTGCAGGATCTTCCATTACATGTAGAACAATGAAAGTACTATCTACAAGAGGTAGTTTAAATATCAAAGTTCAGGGGCTGATCTATGATTTTCCTAAATCAGGGGCAACAAAGGGGCCACCATTTACACAGAGGGGACAGTTATATGTCCAACATCCCTACAAAACTCCTGATTCAGTAACAGGCACATTGAAGTCGTTCCTTGTCTACTGTTGGCTCTGCAGCTTTGATCAAAACCACACATCATTGAATGTATTTGGAAAATTCTTCATGCACTTAGTAAAAATCTTAGAAAATACAAATTCCTACCAAATGTTCATATTGATCGTTTCATTTAGACTGTTTGTGTGAAATCTGGAACTGCAAAGCAACCGGGGCTGTTGAAGAGAGAAGTTTAAGGACAGGACAGAGAGTTTGAGTACATACATGATTTTAGTTTTCTCGTTGCATCACTCTGCACAGTGGATATTTGTTCAGTGTCCTTTTTATTGGAAACAACTTTTATTTTTGTTGTGTAATATCTAACTAACTATCTGACAACCATAATATAGGGTATATGGTGTGAGATCATTACCAGTGTGTCATGTTAATGATTGGACACCGGGTGGCTCTTGAAATCAGTTTTTTTTGTTTGTACATTAGTGGTTTGGTTTACATGGAAGCCGATTCAGACAAAAGAGGGAACATGTGTAAATGTCCAAACTTTGATGGGATTTGGGTTAAGTGTTCCCCAGAAGTGGAGCCAAATCACCCCCTGGTCCCTGAGGTCATAAACCCTGCCTCCTCTGTGTGAGCAGATGGGACAGAGCACGATGTCAGATATTAAGACAGGTGTTGTTGTTTACAGCACCAACACCGACTCTTATTACCAAATGCTCCTTTGAAATCCTCGCCACTGGCTTCATTTCTGTCTGGCAGGAGGAAGTGGAGACATGTCATCCAGCTTTAACAACACTAAAATGTATGTAGCATCCTTCAAAAGACCCAAGGAAGCTCTATATGCAGTCTATTGTTTTGACTCACTTAGATACCTAATCAGGTAAGAGATTTTCTAAATTTTGACTAAGTATCTCCACATTTTGTCGTGAGTAGTAAAAGGTTTATCCATTTTTTCTTTTTGATTTACTTAACAGAAATTGTCTTACATAGAAAGATATGAACTCATAGCTATGAAGTCCGATCCGAGGAACAAATATTTGTAGAACATTTTGAGAAGATTTACGTTAGATTCTAGCTTAAGTTTGTTTGAATATTAGATTCTGTTTAAATAACTTCATATTGCTGAACGCTTTGTACATTTTATCATAAGAATTGGCTGAACTATTCTGCTGCTTTTAAAACAGGAAGATGAAAGCGAGAGTAAGAGTATTCTCTTTGGAGTAAAACTATATTTCCCTTTATCTCATGTAGAGTGTTACAGCGGTAAATCTCAACCTACTCAAATGAGTTTTCAGTGTAGGCTCTTCGGCCGCAGTTGGGTAAGTTGCCCCCATCAAACTGCATAAAGCACATGAAGCCTACCACATGCTGAGGCCTTTTAAATGTATTGCTTTAAGTGAAGCTTCAAACCCCCCTTTTTATGTTCAAAGTGACACCAGACAAAAGAAAATCTTCAACAAATTTCTCCTCACAGAAACCCAACAGCGGTACTTTGTCCTTTTCTCTGTGACTACAGGCTTGAATTTTAATGAACCAATGTCCTTGAATATTTAGTCTCACCAAAGTGTAACATTTCAACCGATTCCACAGGAAAACAGTATACCATACTGTTGTAATGTAGCAGCAGACAGATGCAAAGAATCAACCAGGGTGTAAAGCACGCACGAACAT
Source organism: Platichthys flesus (assembly GCF_949316205.1). NCBI lineage: Eukaryota > Metazoa > Chordata > Actinopteri > Pleuronectiformes > Pleuronectidae > Platichthys > Platichthys flesus. Next base: position 3,287,822 of record NC_084968.1, read on the forward strand.
ATAGCATATATTTAAAATATTCTTACATTTATATACAGAATAAACTTTAATGAGTGTGTTTACAGCATCTTTCAAGTAAATTAATTTTGTTTTAATAGAGATTATGGATTTTGCACCTGTTACCATTAACGTAAAGTCATCCATAGTAAACAAAAATAACTTCTGGGGTGAATTTCAAAATAAGATAACAACCGGCACAAAAACTATTGTCCTGCTCAACTCAACACTAGGACAACCTCATTATTTTTGGGGAGCTTTAATCTTCGTCCTCTCCTTACTCTAGATGTTATTTTTGTGGCTATTGTTTTACTTCAAGCTTGTTGAGCTGCCAGTGACCTGATACTAAAGTTAATTGGAGGATAACCATAAGAACAAAGGGATATCATGAACTCAAAATCAAACTCCCATGAAAACATTATACACATATATGCATATATGTACACAATTAGATAATTACTTGACTATAATTAACAGCTTATATTACTTTTGTGCTATTTTGTGCACGTGGAGCTTGTTGCTTGTTATCTGAAATGCGTCACATTGCTTAAATCATTATGTCTGTTATGTTTACATGTCTTAGGGAAAACAGGACATGAACTGTGTGAAAGTAGATGTTTTGCTCCAAAAACAAATCGTGTAAAACCTAAAGAATACATTCTCCCTGCTCTCTTAAACATAATTAAGGACTATTAATATATTTATCCATCAACATATCTATCATGTTTTTACACTGTATATATTAGATCAATTCCATTCATATTTTTCTACATTTTCTATATTCCTTACACTTAAGTATTGCATGTTACTTATTACTTACTGAGGCCTATTTTGACTAATGCTGCTCTGATACTGGAAATGTCGCCATTGTGGGACTAACATAGGATTATCGTTTCATATTTTTATTAATGGCTATTTATATATTCCAAATAGATCTGGATTAAAAAATTCGGCGTAGACACTTATAATCAGGGAATTATTGGACCTGTACCTGTGAAGGCATGTAATATGAACAGTATGCAAGTGTCAAAATAAGAAGAATATGATGCTTTATTATTCTATCGCAAATGCCACAAATACACAGCGAAAGGCAAACATTTCAATAAATATTCCACAGGTCGCCTGTTACTCAAATAAAGCCGCTCATGAGATCGGTTTTACGTTGATAGCGACGACCGGAAATGGCACCGCTGAACTGTGTCCGGCTTGACCGTGGCCTGTCATCTGACTCTTTTCCTGTTGGGAGAGAAGAAGTTTAGAAACCCCACCCTCCGCACGGACTGTCAGCGCTCACGTACGAGTGGTTCGAGGTCCTGACGAGTGAGCACCGACCTACGGACAGGAGCGTGATGAGACGCGCTGGTGGAGGCGCAGTTCCGGTGAACCACCGACTGTAACAGCGGGACCACCGGGCGGCACCAGGCCATGCGCTCAACTCCGACGAGGAACTAACGGAACCTGTTTTTTCTTTCCTGCGCGCTGCTCCCTGGGAAGTGGAGCCGAGCAGGTTTGCTGCGCTCTTCCTGTTACTAAACTAAACTACTTTTTTTTTTTTTTTAACTTCTTTATAAATGCGCAGCTCGTTGCGTGCTTTCTTGTAATAATGGATACCCACGCGCACTGGGATGCGGGAGCGCAGCAGAGTTGCGGGCAGACGCGGTTATTGGAGGTTTGGGCTTAACGCGACCTGGCCCTGAAACTTGTCGTAAAACTCTGGTTGGCCGGACTGAATGCTCCTTTCCTGCTATTCTTCTCCGCTTCTCAGCGCTTCCTGCTTGTGGTGGCCACTGCACTTAATGGCTAAAAATACATAAAACTCAAAATGGACAACCCAACGCTGTGGGAATCTTAATCTGTAGTTGCAACAACCAAGTACTTCCCAACAAATTTTGGGCTACTTTATTTTCGTCTTTATACTTTTGGTCCTTATAATCTCAGCTCAACAGGTGGCAATTTTTGCATGAGGTACGCCACTGGCATATTTGCCCATAGTGAGGTGATTCAGAAGACTCTGAAGTACAGGCCGGTGAAATGAGATTGTGCTCAAACCATGTGTTGGGGAAACCACACACCACATCACTCACACAGAGAGAAATTCAGTGGCGAGCGACCATGCTGCCTTTCTGAGCTTTGATCCAAGGCAAGAAAACAAGAGCGGTCCCTCGACTGGTTCTGCATTTTCAAATGTAGAGGTTTGCGTCTCACGTGAAGACGAATGAAAGACACTTGCTGTTCAGTTCTCTCTGAATCCTCTCCTGTAGCCCACTTGTCGGTCAAGCGCTTGAATACATTTCACTGGTCCCTGATGAACCAACAAGAAAGACAGGAAAGGGAGCGAGGTTCAATAAAGTACTCCTTTGTACTTTATTTTCAAACCCTTCGGGTGCAAAATCGGATCCAGTCAAAACATCTGCGTGAGGCTCCATGGAGCCACTGAAGAACATATTCAGCCGTAGCTCACTGACGAACTGGAAAAATTTGGATCAATCACAAAAAGGGAACTTCACCAATCCCGTGTGGACAGCCTTATTCGACTATGAGGCGTCCTGTAAAGATGAGCTCACTTTGCGTAAAGGTGACCTGGTGGAGGTCCTCTCTTTGGACTCTGAGATATCAGGGGACGAGGGCTGGTGGGCGGGCAAGGTCAACAACAAGGTGGGCATCTTCCCGTCTAACTATGGGTCCTTCAAGCCAAGTGGATACGGGAAACTTCCAGTTAGCGGCGTTGTCAGCGAGCTCGGCCCGGCCGTGGTGGGCGAGTTCGAACCTGATGTGCTGGATTTCCGGGAGCTGAGCCTGGAGGAGGTCATTGGCGTCGGTGGCTTCGGGAAGGTTTATCGTGGTGTATGGAGAGGCGGGCTGGTGGCCGTGAAGGCAGCACGCCAGGACCCCGACGAGGACATCAGTGTGACGGCCCAGAATGTGAGGGCGGAGGCCCGTCTGTTCGCCATGCTCACGCACCCGAACATCATTGCCCTGAAAGGTGTCTGCCTGGAGGAGCCCAATCTGTGCCTCATCATGGAGTATGCATCAGGTGGCCCGCTGAGCCGGGCGCTGGCAGGGCGTCGCATCCCGCCACACGTCCTGGTCAACTGGGCCGTGCAGATTGCCAAAGGGATGTTGTACCTGCACAGCGAGGCCATTGTCCCCGTCATCCACCGAGATCTCAAGTCCAACAACAGTAAGTCCATCGCGTCTGCAGTGTTGATTAATTTTGCTGAGTTAATTTTATTTGAGTCTGTTAGGGATATACAGTGGAAAATAAAAGGTATAAACATTTGCTGTGGCTTCTGTGGGGCAACATGTCCCATGGCCGCAATGGAACATAGTGTACTAGTGTACACAAAGCTGCTAAAGGAATCTCTTGGTGTTTACAAGGTCACATCCAGAATAAAGACCATTTAAACTCTCAACACACTCAACAAATGCCTCCGGTAGAATTATTAACTCTTTACTGTTGGAATTTGAATTCGCTCTCTACTCATGACTCTGTACCATATTTGTTCCAGTCTGATGCATCGTGCCTTGGGTAATATATCCACGTTAGCCTGAGCTCCAGCTCAAAATCATGACAAAGCACTCGAGATTAGTAGTGTGACGGCACATCTTTTTGGATTGAGGCCCAGTCATGTGACTCCCTGGCTGTAAAAGATAGGCCAAGGCTGCAGAGGCCAGAAAGGCCTGCAAATATGTGTTGTTGACAGCACAAAATGCCATGCTTTTCTAGCAAAGGTCAGGAATTCAAGGAAGCCTTCCATCCCTGCAACACCACAACTCACACTTTGGACTTTGATGCTGTCCGGGGGTTGAGGGAAAGGTCTTGCGTCAGTGTTTCAGGCTCTCGTAGCAGACACGTACGCATTGGACCTTGTCATTAAAGCTACACAGGAGGAAGATGCTGATAAAGCTTTCTGGCCCCCCCCCCCCCGTTTGAAGCAGAACAAATGCCTGTCTCAGCTCTAATGGGGCTCATAGCTAACCTAAACATTGAGCCACCTGAGTTTCACAGCAGCCTCCCCTCTGTTATTATCATTCTTGGGATGCAGCATCAAAGCCCTGTCAGCTCATTGTCTGTATCTGTTTCGGTCAAAAAGTTGCTGACCTCCCTCAGCTCTTCCTGTCGGCTGCTGCAGATCTTCTTTGCTCAAGGACACCAACACAGAAAACGATAATGTTTGCTCCTTAATAAAAAACGTAAATTAGCCTAGGTTTTGAGAATATGGCCTTAGTTATTAGTACGTGAAGGGTAACGTCCATGATTTAAGGTTAGTTTAAAGAATTGGATCCCTATTCAACAAATAATAAGAAAATCTTTCTCCCACACCCTTCAACCTGGCCATCCTTTTCACTTTTGACCAAGTACCAACTGTTAAACTCTCTGTCTTCCTCAGACCATCAAGCATCGCTCTCCCTCTTCCTCTTCAGCATCTGCTCACCCTCTCTTTCACCTCTCCCTTATCTTCACCCCTGTGTCAGGTTGTTTCCCAGCTAGACCTCTCTGCTGGAAAAACCTCTCCTGTAGTGCAAAGCAGAGTTTTTGTTAATATAATCTTTGTATATGAGGCAGGTCGGGGCGAACACAATCCCTCTCTCTGTGCGCGGGGAGATCCTATCGCTCTCCAGCCTCCTCCAGCCTCTTGTTATTTTTTTTTTAATTCTTTGTCCCTGGCCTGCCCCTACACGTCTCTGTACAACCATAGCCCTGCTGTGCCACTGAGCAATATCCTGTTGTGGCGGTGGAGGGGGTGTGGAGGAGGCGAGTGGGAGCAGCGGGGACAGGAAGGGGGGTTAATTTAGAAAGAAACCCTGTCAGGGTTGACAATAATGTAACGTGATGTAAGTGAGGCGCCGACAGGTTTATTCCACAGGTGCAAGGGCAGTTTGACTTCTTTTAGGGAAAAATATAACAGAAAAAAACAGACAACAGGCCAGTTTGGTTGGCTGTACAAAATGTACTAAAGCATCAATGGTAAACTTCAGATTATGGTGTCAGTTCCTCAGAATAATGGTGCAAGTTCTTCTTTTTAGATCTGCTGTTGTGCGCCAGTGCAATCATACAGGAAGACATTTTTTTCTGAGGCAGAAAACATATTTCCAGTAGCTGTAAGGATGTGTTCATAACAGAACTTGCAGGAAATAATTTAAGGAGAGGAAATGGGTTTAAAAATAGAACAACTCCTTTTTATATATGATATGATGGTTAAAAAAATCAATCTTAACATCATATTATACTCCCATCAACCTAACCTAAACCTAAACACTAGGGGAAGATAGAGACCACCAGCTTACTACTACATTTAAAAAAAGAGATTGCTTTTGCCCATAAGGCCAGAGCTGTCACAGTGATGGATTGAGGTGAATAGTCATTATCCCTGAAGAGCTTGCCAAGAGTTGTAGTTATAGCTAATGACCAGTGGAGCGCTTTGAGTTGTTGGGAACATTCTGATGAAACTGGATCAAGGGCCTGTATGTCTGGCGGCAAGACTCTTACTCACCTTAAACTAGTACTGTATATCTCGTGGTGGTCTTAATGGGCATTGTTTACTTTTAACATACTTTTCACTCGTAGCCATGGCTAGGTCTGATAGCAGTGGTCACACCAGAGTGGCACAAAACCTTCATAGATCCAAAACGGGATAAAGGCATCACCGCACGCCATAAAACTCTGCAGAGGCTTTAGTTAGATCTGGTGGGGAAAGTGCCAAGCTAAGCACTCGCTGGGCTGGAACTCGTAGGCCCTCTTTTTCCCCAGGAAGAAGCCACAGTTAGATCTTGGATCAACATGTATTTTTTTTTCTTTCCACATGCAGACAAACATCTGATACATCCCTCTACCGGCATGTTTTCATTCAGGGCCCCCACTGCCCCACACTGCAGTGCACTCAAAACATCCCCTGTGTGTGTGTGTGTGTGTGTGTGTGTGTGTGTGTGTGTGTGTGTGTGTGTGTGTGTGTGTGTGTGTGTGTGTGTGTGTGTGTGTGTGTGTGTGTGTGTGTGTGTGTGTGTGTGTGTGTGTGTGTGTGTGTGTGTGTGTGTGTGTGTGTGTGTGTGTGTGTGTGTGTGTGTGTGTGTGTGTGCGGCTGGGTGTGTGATGTTTGCTTGTGTGTGGTGAACTGCTCTCCTGTTACCACTACCCTTACCCATACCCATCCCCTTTTCAGCCGGAGGAATTATGGGGGCACTTCTGACATTTGAGGTATTTTGTTAGTTATTTAGTCAAGGGAAGATGGGCATTTAAACACAATAAAGTTTGGACATGCACCTGTATTTTGTTAAGACAGCTGTAGCATTGAATTTAGTTGGTAACTGAAAGAGAAAGAACACACAATCCTACATACAGATAGGAATAACAGTCGACTTTTGCCATCGGATCTTTTATTGACATTTTCCCTGAAAATAATTCATGGATCTTGATGTAAAAATTTAAAGGATTGATGTCTATTAATGTATGATATTTGGTTTAGCTTGATTAACATTTTTGGGGGGTGGCTAGCACTGTTCTGGCGTCTTTCTGTATGTAATTTGCATGTTCTCCCTGTGTCTGCCTGAGACCCTCAAAGGATAAGTGATATGGATTATAGCTGGATGGATTGATTGAATTTACAAGGACTGTTTGGCCTTGGTGGAGGTATGCCCTCTACTGAGTCTTACACCAGAGTCTTCTAGTGTTAAATACATTTGCAGTTGGTGAGTTTTTATCTACTGCTGGTATAAATTAATATTAATAATTGGCTGCTCGGTGGTTCGATCCTGGGCTCCTCCAGTCTGCTTTTTTTAAGTATCCTTGGGCAAGACACTGAACCCCACATCGCCCCTGACAGCTGTATAGAATGAGTGCTGAATGAAGAAAGATTGTAAAAACGTGTGTGTGAATGCAACTCGCATTGGAAAGCACTTTGCGTAGTCAATAGGACTTTAAAAGTTCTTTATGAATACAGTCCATTTACCATCAATGGGGCACTTTATTAAATCTGCTTTAAACCAGCAATGTTAGAACCCATGTCCATAGTGGGTTTGACATCCCCTGTAGGTAAACTTCTCGCTCCGCTGTCGCTGGAGCCAAAAAAAGAATGGCAGAGCCTCAGTGGGACTGAGGGTGTGACAAGCCCGAGGCAGCCGCCGGGACTGACTGTGAGAGAGCTGTCAGTCTGTCTCTTGATAAGCCCTGCTGGCGTCTTAATGGACCAAATGTAGGAATCACTGCCAAGTCAAACCAAGTCATACAAAGGAAACTGAGGCCTTTTAGTAGAAAGACGATTGACACCGGCATCGCTGGGTATGTCCATTAGAGAAACCTTAGACACATATCTACACACTGGCTTAAATATTGAGCCAGTAATGCTCATTCGAACAATGAGGAATCACCTGCAGTGTGTAGCTTTTCAGAATAAAAGCACACACAGAAATGGTACACATGATGTCCCTGTGCTCCTGTAATTCGAATTTGGTTGTCAACGTCAAGTCTGACATTTCTTTTTACTTCCAGAAATTTCAAGCACATCTCATACTCATGCTGGAAACTCTTGATATAATAATTGAAACTAATATTGACTGCATTAAATGACATGAAGTTGAAAGGTCACAGTAAAACCGTAGTAAATTGACATTAAGGTCGGATTATTTTGGCAAAGCTGGTTATATCTAGATTATGACTCATCATTAAAGAGTATAACACCCGGTTGATACATAGATTAGTTTACCTGGTCTTTTCAGTTTCTTAAACATTGTGATTTACTGACTTTATTTTTCATGCATGATATTAAACTATTGTGCATGAAGACTGAACTTAAAATAGTTGGGCCCCACATATACACCTGGCTCCAGATGTTGAATTGTCTGTCATGTCTGTCAAGTCTTTAAATTCTGTAAATTCAGTAACATGTTTTCTAATAAGAAAAAAGGAACTGGAGCATTGGAATGAATAGCAGATTCAGCAAATGCTTCATCGACCCCGTTGATCTCAGTGTAGAAATTAACTATAAACTATAAACGAGGAACATTCGCATTATCTCTGTGATGCTGTTTAAAATAATAACCCTTCAGTTTCATATCAGAACGGTGAATACATTAACATACAGTGCTGTTTTAGACTCTGACCTTTGTAAGCCACTCAGTGTCCTCCTCCAAACTCTTTGAATGACTCAACTAGCTCACCACTTTTTGATCTTCTCCACCGTGAAGAGCAAATTTATGCATCGGCTGAGTGTTTTCATTCAGTGGGAGGTGTAACCTCAAAAGTCAAATATGGCAGAAACTGCATCATCATGAAGTAACCCATCCATAAACAAGGCTGCATCTCCAGCGCTGCTTTTGCTGAATGGCGGATCTTAAGCCTGAAACATCCTTCTGCGACTGCGTCTGCGTCTTTTCACGCCGCTGTGGCGCAAGACTCGTTTTCATTCATGCTTCCCCAACCGTTGCGCGTCTTACAAAGCAATTCCGCGCCAGAACACTAGGCGGAGTAATGCTTTTTGTCGAAGACGACCTTAGAGACGCCTTCTTTCTTCTTCGTCGATTGTTTATTTACATAGCCACTGCGGCTCCTCGTAGCCTTTTTCTGGCGGACAAATCCGCCAGTCAGTGACAGGTTTTACAAGTGATCATACCATCGGATATCTTCTGCCAAGTGCTCTTCTATTTGGTCCATATTCGTTCTTCTAAATCTTCCGTGATTTCTGCCGGTATTATGGGGCATGAAACCGGAAATGCAGCTCCAGAAGGGATGTAGAGCAGACCAATCACAGCCTTGCGGGCTGAGTGAGCTTGCGGAGCTTTGCCGTAAATTTTAGAAAAGGGGGTCGACACCCGTCAGCACGTAAGGAGGGATACATAAGCACGTAAGGGACCCGGAAGGGCTCTTGCGCTTACGGGCCCGTGAAAACGCAGAAGCATGTTTCAGGCTTAAGGGGTGCCTGGGTTGTCCCGAGAGGGAGTCTGAAGGAGGTCACCTGGGGCGAAGCTCAGCTGCATTGCTGCCGGCTCACTGTGTGTGTCAGCGGGTGATAAGGCAGAGGGGAGCTTGCAAGCCAAACTTAATATAAATATATGGCTCAGTCGGCTGCCTGGCTATACCATTCATTCGCCTACATGATGCAGAGCAGTCTATCCCAGTCTTGTGAACACGATATCTCTAGAGCGCCTTAAAGGAATTTCTTAAAATTTGGTACAAACGTTAAGTTAGTTTTGAGGATGAACTGGTCAATTGTGACCTCACAAATCATGCTTTTGGCCTCTTGAACATGACATGTCGAGCTTGCCTTTAGGGAATCGCTTCAAAATGACCAGTTGTCCCTTGAACCCAAACATTAATTGATATGATTTCAGTAATCAAAGGTCACGGTGATGTCATATGAGTTATTAAAATGTAATTATATACACTAAAACTGCTTTGGTTGGCAAAGGCTTTTGACCAGGTAATTCTAGTTTTGTTAGAATTTGGACGTTTTCATATCCTCAAGGTGAGGTTGAGACTAGTTCCATGCCACATTGAGCTGCTTAAAGAAACAATTTTTTATGTCCCTTAAACATATCATAGCTGTACTACTTCAATCCACAAGTTCAAACATTACAGCCTCTTTAACTGATTGTATTTCGGCTGCCTCTTCAACATTTCAAGTGCAAATGATCAGCAGCGAGCAACACATGTTATTATCTCATTAATGCACTCCTTGTTCCAGGACAAAAAAGCCAAAGCCACAATCTCAGGGTGATATTATATAGAAGTAGAAATTCAAGTCAAGCCACTGTCATTATTTAAGTGTCTACGATTGTAATAGTGAAGGCAGAAAGGAGAACGTGGGAAAGAGAGAAAGGGGATGACATGTAGCAGATGGTCTGGCTGTCTGAGAGTCAAATCTGGGACTTGCTGCTCAAGGCATTTACATTCATGTGGTATGTGCCCTGCCCCGTAATGATCGATATTTAATCAGGTCCAATCTGTATGCTGACGTTTGGGTTTTAACGAGAAAATTATTTTGGTCTATTACTGCAATTTCTGCACCATTCGGCCAGAGTCTTCATAGCATATAGAGCATGTGCCCACACAATGGCTGCAAACCCACGCCTAATCATGAAAGCTGCACTGTGTGTGTGTGTGTATGTGTATGTGTGTGTGTGTGTGTGTGTGTGAAGACCAGGCAGGATGAGTGCGGGGAGGAACAACAAAACTGCGTGGGGGGAGGAGGAGAGGGATAGAGGGAAAAAGAAAAGCAGACACTGGAAGGTCAGCGCGCACAGGAAGTAGAGAGGTTTACAGAACTCGGCCAGAGTGAAAATCTGACCTCGTTTTTTCAGTCTGCAACCTCATTCTCGGCCCGGCCTCTATTTTTTTTACTCCAGATCACAAGACCATACCTATGCAAATGAGTAAAAACCTACTGTATGTTTGTTGAAGAGAAAACCTTTCCAAGGATTTTAGTTTGCGGTGAGTTCTGCATCGAAGCCAGCTTGAGGCAGTGTTACTTATCAGTTCCCTACACAGAGTGGACATTGTTCACAATATATTGACTTCTTTAACATCCTTCTCTCAACATGGCTCCTTTGACATTCCCTCGGGAGAAAGCACTATAGTAATCCTGTAACCCATTTTCGATGGATCGTAATATAATACAACTGTTACACGTCCTACATGTGTTATGCAGGAAAAAGCTATATCAGCACAACAGTAGGGAAGATAAGGAAATACCCTATATTAAGGTTAAGACTATTCACCACCGGTACAATATATCCCTACACTGTATGGCTATGCAATACTATACAATAATGTATTGTTCTCCTGTGATTTAACATGGAAAGGCGTGAATTTCACACTTATTTTGTTGAATAATGATTGGGTCACTGGAGTGTAAGGCCTTTTTAAATAGAAGACGTGCTGCTTCATATTTGGCTGCTATATGTAGCTGCTTTCGTTTTTTTCATGAAGCATGGTTTTATGGCTCCAGATAATATAATGTTAAACTGGAAAAGCACTCATAGAATGCATATCTCCACCAAGGCCCACCAGTCCTCTTCAAGTCAATCACGCTGCACTGAATTTAACAGACTCATAGAAACAAGTCCCCTCAGTATAACAGATTCAGTTTCATCTATCCAGGAAATAGTCCCTGGGAAAGGGACTTCCCTGATCAGTACCACATACGTCCACCAAGTAACGTGGAAATCCCTCTGGTGTTTTTGTGTAATCCTGCTAACAAACAGACAAACAGACAAACAAACCACTATGAAAATATAACATCCGGTTTCAGGAATATGAAAAGAATCAGTAATGCCCTGGCCTTCATCATTGTCCCTGGTTTTAAAATACCCCAGACCTTTGTCAAGACAGAGACCGACATACACTATCTAACATTAACCTATATTATAAAGCTATTTATCCAGTTAAAACAAATATCATGGTGTTCTGCCGTTTACATGCTCACTTTTTTCTCATCACGTCTTTTCTGCAACATAAGTTCAAGCAATCAGGTTGTGTTGCACTAAAAAAAACATTTTCTTGTCACCTACATTCAGACTTGTTTGCCCGTTTTGCCAGGGTTCCTCCAGCGTGGTGTAAACTCAAACAGGAAAGTTGAACAGGTTCAGGTTCCTGGAAAACATTGTATGTGGTCAAAAAAGAGGTTGTATAGTGATTTATCTGTTGGCGATGTGCTGCAGAGTCAGTGCAGTGCGTTGTTCTTTTGTACCAGCTCGTGCTTGATCCATCATATTTACCATCTGACAACATCTGCCCTGCTGACTCCTGCTACCCTGTAGGGTCAACACAGTAAGGACCCCCCTGTTCGAGTTTCTAAGGAAATGTCACTAAGGAAGGTTAATTTTCAACATGTGAAGACTGGAGGCTTGTTAATAAGTGACTGTTTTCAGGACCTCTCAGCCTTCATACCTGGAGCTTGATACTTTGCATAGGGAATCATTTGCAACCCCCTCTGACAGTGTAAATGCTCGAAACAGAATATTCCCCTGGGTATGTTTCACATCAATGTGACGATGATAAGCTGGTAGCTTCATTTCTGAATTGTGTTTAATTAAAAACGGGCTTGTCTTGGTCATATTATCATTTGTTTTGTCGTTGTAAAATGTGATATGTTTGGGTTTTTTATTCTCTGACCCTGAAACGTTTTAATAAGTGTTTTACTCAAATTTATGACATTTTATTACCAAAACAATTGATCAATTCCTTAAAAAAGAATCAACAGATGAATTGATAATGAACATTATCATAAAGAAAAACACAAATTTATTGCACCTTTTTGTTTCAATCTCAATCTTACAATAAAATTGTTTGTCCTTCACCCATTCATACACATGTTCATACGTCTATGAGCAGCACCTCTATCACTTTTCAACTCAGTTGCTTATGCCTCTTTTAAGCCAAAATAAGCAGATATAAGCATGCCAATATCACAAAGCCCGAGTGGACTGCAGACTCATCTTACCCGGAAGTGAACTCCCATTGCAGACAAAAGGCAGATGTTGGTGTGTTTCTTGGACCAGCGGAAAAGGGGCTTGGCTGACGAGAAGTTTCACCACACAAAGAAACAGTCAGAGATTAACCGATTTTGAAAGCAAGCCAACAGGTTCCTCAAGCTTATTTGGAAGTGTTGATGAAGATGTGAAGTGTTGCATCACGCCACGCAAAAGTGACACATTAAACTGCCATTAGGGATTTCAGGTATAACTAAGGACAGACTTGCCGTGTAGAGGCTGAATAAAAATGTACTTGAACCTGAATCGCAACTTCATCAAGTGAGGAGGAGATACGTTGCCTCAGACTGACTGCAGAATCTTCTATTCATAGTTACCAGTCAGTTGCGCCCTGTTTTGTAGTAAGTATTATTATTATTATTATAGTTGTGTGCCTCAGAGCTAAGACGAAACTCCAGCGGAATGAGTGCTGGTTTCACCGTGAGTTGACATCTGCTGCACTATGATTATGCCCTATCTCTCTTTCTCTCTCACTAGCTGCCTGGTCAGAGGTTGCCAGACTGTCTGTCAGCCTATGGCCTCGTCCCTCAGGGGACAAAGCGCCCGTTCTTCCTGGGGAAAGCCCCCACCCTGCTGGAATTCTCCCAGCGCCTACGGGTGCAGGGCAGGGAGGGAGGGAGAGGGAGGAAGGTAGAAAGAGCATAGATTAGACTAAGGTTGCACTGATGGGGCTATTTAAATAAGTTAATACAGTACAGATATTTATTTTGACTTGGACCAATATTGAGCACCTTGAAGTCCCCAAATTCTTCAAGACTTTGGACTTTTGGGTAAATTCTTATTGTTTTTCTGGATTTCTTTCTATCTTTGACTTATTTTCTGAATAAAAAAATAACTGCAAACTATTATAACAGATTTATACAGCGCTGTTCTGATCTTATCTTCCACTCAAAGCACTTAACAGTACAAGTCACATCCCCCATTCATACACACATTGCCAGAACAACTACCATGGGCCCTTTAGGAGTCAGTCCCTTGCCCAAGTACACTTTGGCATGCAGACTAGAGGACCCGGAGTTTGAACCACCGACCTTATGGTCATTGGACAACCCATTCATATCTCCTGAGCAACAGAGGCCTGTAATATCAATATCGCCCTGATTTGAGAGAAAGTAATTAAGTGAGGTGCAGAGTGAGGAGGCAGAGAGCGCCTCTGTGGAGCTGAAGTCTGCATGTGGCACGATATCGTGAAGGGACTGGAGGGTTAGAGAAAGACCTGCAGCCGAAAGGTTACCGCCTCTATCACTGTTTGTTCAGAATTAGACGCATGTCCTTGAGCAGGACGTTGAGCCTTTACAAGCTTCAGCTCTTTTTGAATGTCAGGCGCTGCAGATTTAAGCTACTGCCGCTTCTGTTCTTGTACGACACGCATTACACTGTACCACTTGATATCTTTGGAGCAGTGGGTCATTGTTTTCAGACACAGGTGGACAGATTTTATCACTTGTAGTTTAAATAGCATTTTCTCTGTGAATTGCTCGAAAATACTGTATCCAGCATCTGAGTTTTTGTTGTTTTTGTATCTTAAACCACAATTGTTAAAAAAATGATCACTTGAAGGCTACATAGATTACATGCAATTGCTCAAAGAGTGAACTGAATGCTAACATACCATAGGCAATAAGTCAACATACTCACCAGGTCTGTATTGCAGTGAAAAGTGAGCGGTGGGCGATGAACGGTGGCAGCACGTATCACATTAAAATCAATACCTATATAACAAGTCCAACATCTATCTCATAATATGTTGCATATGAATTGTGCAAGCACAGGAACATAATTGATCCACGTCAGATTTTGTAAAATATTTTGTTAGATATCAACACATTTTTAACTCCGCCAAAGTAACTGATGCAGATCCAATTCAGGGGGCGAATCCAGGGACATATTTTTTTACTTTCTTTAACAATGTGGCGTATTTGAAATTGTTCACATTTTCTCTAGGGAGTAATTCATGGATCTTAATGAAGAAAATCACCTTTGAGGAACTGATTTCTATGAGTATGTGAAATTTGGTGCCGCATGATTGGATTTAAGGGGACTGTTGGGCCTTGGTGGTGGTATGTGGCCTACTGTGTGCCATTCTAGCCCCAGGAAAAATGTAATAATGGCCTTTTACTTCGGTCGAGCAGAACCCTGCCTCGCTGGGTTAGGGTTAGGGTTAGGATTAGGTCACTGTATTGACCTTCAACATTACAAGAGAAAAGGCGTTTAAGATGTGTGTTTATCTTACTAGGACAGTGGGAAGAGCAGGACAGAGGTGTTAGCCTAAACTCACCATGACTGGCTTTCACACTGTGGAGAAATTTGTCCTCGGGCCGCTGTAACTTCCTTGAAACACAAGGTCACTACATTGGCAATGATGTCACAACAAATTCTCTGAAACAATTTTTTTTTTTTTTCAAGAGCTTGAGCTGATTTGCACATTAAGCTGTGGATTTATTCAGCTATTATGAAATCTAAATAGGCCTAAAGCGCTTGTAATGACATATGAGGAACGTGGGAATTGTAAATAGTCTTTATTTGGCCGGGATGGTAATTCTTTAGCTGTCAGGTAGCTTATTTTAAATCAGCCCTGGAATGTCTTGTGCAACAGCTCCTGATACTGGGATCCTTGCTCAGGTAACTGTTCCAGGGTGGACTCAGTTCCAGCACCAAACATCTTATCTAGGCTGCCTCGCTGGCAGGAGTCATGTCTGCTACTGACACACTCTTGTTTCTGAACAACAAACAATGCCAAACAGAGTCCTGTTGCCATGGAGATCTGTCACGGTGTTTTTGTGGCGACACTGTCGGTTTCGCCTCTCTATCAGGGGGATGTTCTGTCTGGGCAAGACTGATCTAGTCATTCTACTCGACGGTATCCTTTGAAGGAACGGTGGATTTCCTGCCCTGCTTTGCCACTTTTGTTAACACACCCACTCAAAATGTGATATCAGGTGGGAGATAACAGAGGATGAAGGCAAGAAAGGAAAAAAACATGTGTTGTTTACGTGTAATCTATCTATAAATTGTCCTACATATGGCGATCATGCTCTAGTTATTTGTGTTTCCGCTGTTTCTATAGCTCCTCTACACAGCATGGTGTGGTGGGTGTGTTCTTTCTGTTTTTTTTTATTGCCACAGCTTCCTCCAACGCCCCCCCCCCCAGACTTCAGCGCACGACTTAAAACCTCCCAACTGTTCTCAGTACAGTTTTGAAGATGTCAGCAGCAGACTTCGTGTTAAGTGGGGGTGTGGCTGATTTAGACACAGTGTGACAGTGCCGTCCAGTAAGCAGCTGACTATTGCGGCAGACGTCGTGAGAGCGATGGCGGTGGTGAGAGGAGGGAGGCCGCTGGACTGCGGATGCCCTCCGCCTTGTGTGTGTGTGTGTGTGTGTGTGTGTGTGTGTGTGTGCGCGCGCTGAAACTGCGATGCTTTGGTGTGGACATGCATGTTAGTTTCTATGCCTGATTGTGTGTGTAGGTGTGTGCTATAGATCTATGCATACACGCATGAGTGAGTGTTTGTGCACAGGTAGGCTATATCTATACGATAAGTGCAGATTAATTTATATTTATGAGTCATGCATATTGATTATGTATGTGTAGGAACCATGTTGTGCATGTGCCTGTTGGCCTTTACAATAACTCTCTCTCTGTGAGTGTGGGTGCCATACTGGTGCAAGATAGACCTGAGGCCAACAACTGTGATGTCATTTACACAGCATGCCTCCCTACATGAACATATTAATATCACAGGATGGATACAAGGTTGTCTATAAGTCTGTCTGTCCATCTTCCTCTGTTTGTTTGTTGTTATAGTTGCCCAGATGTTTTTTGCCCCAAAAAAGTTACATCATGCAAGTATCAGTTTAACATTTTCCTCTGGAGGTCAAGCCTATTACAACAACTGTGAGTTGGTTTATCTTTAAAGGTTTTCATGGTGTAATGCTCAACTTCGGACACATCCTAGCTAGCCGTCTCCCCCTTGTCACAATCTTTATGCTTAACTAGGGTAACTATACACTGTCCACCTGATGCCCAAATATGATACCGATATTCTCCTCTCACCATTCAAAATAAAGTAGATGAGCATATTTCTCAAATTTCTCACCAGTTCCAATGATGTAATGCAGCAAATATCTATCAACTGTACATAGACAGTAGCAGGTCAAAGGTCAAACTTGATTGTCTTCAAGTCGGACTTACTTGTCAACAAATGGGGATTTAAAGGGCCACAATTTGTTATTTCTTGGATAGTGTAGCTCACTGGAATTCTTAACAAAGACAACTCATATAAAATGTCTGTTAAAAATGGCCTTAGTGATACAAATTGGTTGATTGGGATTGTGCAGACTCATTGTCATCACATTTGATAAATTACATTTTATAAAGTAGTAGTAGTTAAATGTTTGTGTCTTAGAGCAGAGATTTCTCACAAAATCGAAACAGAATGTGAGTGTGTTATGTGTAATGTGTCTGTTTGCCCATGTTGAATGACTGCTGTGTGTGTGTGTGTGTGTGTGTGTGTGTGTGCGTGTGAGTGTGTGCGTGCACACAACATTATCTATAATCCTGCTTTCTAAGCCCAGACAGCCACTTTTAGCTGTGCCCTGTCTTACTCAATAATATGATACTGATCAAATTCTGCACCTCTTTCTCGCGCTCTCTGTCACCTCAGCTCGTTTAACCACAGCACCACTTCCCCCCCCGTCCGTCGCTGTCAGTATCTGGAGCCACGTGGCCCCTCTTAACCCTAGTTTCTTAAAATAGGTGCTGTCGTTAATGTGCACAATGAACGGTGAGCAGGAAAAAATGGGCTCCTGTGTTTTTTTCTTCTTTTCTTTTATAAAGTAAGGGGCTTGCAGGTAATTGGGTGATACCGGCGTCACTTCCTGGAAGTGAGGTCACGACACAATGAGTGAGCACCAGGGTGGAAATGGGGGTGACTGACCGTGGACTATTTTTTACCAAGCGTTGACCAGCAGATCGGAGCCTGTTGCAGTTAATACACACACACACACAAACACCACTGCCACCCCCTCCCTGAGGGCCCGTGGCATTGACAGCAACAATGACTCAGCTGTAGAATGGACAGAAATGATTTCCTGCAGAAAGGTTAAATGAGCAGGCACTTTTTTGCACACTGTAGAGCTTGTTTTTGTTTTGGCCATTGGCTACTTTTTATTGGTTGTGCCTTCTTCTCGAGGCAGAAGTCGATTTGACAGTTTGAGATTGACTTTCCCTAATGCAGCCCCCCCCCCCCCAATTTATAAAGATGTCTGTCTGACTGTTGGAACAAAGGGAGAAACCTCCATTGACTGTCTCAGTCTGCACCTGTCATCATGGGACAGCATGGACAGTATGTTTTCATGGAAGGGGTCTTTGGGTAGTTTTTGATTGGACTGGGTGAAAAAAATCCTCATTCAAATACACAAGCAAAAGAGCCAAGTCTTCCACCCCATCAACGTACACCGACACTCACATAGCAGACAACACAACCTCTTGTGATGCATTCCTTTGTGACGTCAAACTCGCTGCCTCTGGGCTACGAGGCACAGGATGTCTGAGAGAGAGAGAGAGAGAGACAGACAGACAGACAGATAGACAACGGCAGAGACAACAAAGAGAGAACCCGAGTGGGTCGTTTATACATGAAGGCATATATAAAATTCTTATTTGTGTAGTGAAAGAAAAGGGAAACTGGGGGTCGTTTTCTTTTTTGTGAAAAACTCGGTAAAAAAGGAGGAAACAAAGGGAAAAAGAGCGGCCCGCTCAGAAAGTCAGAAAGTGACTGCAAATAGCAGGATTCTTACTTCCCTATAATAAGTCAAATTCTTTGCTGCTTCTCCGCCCTGCGTCTGACGGCCAGCCTTGCCCTGAACGGTGCCCATCCTGCCAGCAAAGGGGAAGAGAGGCCCGGCTGCCGATCATACCGAGACATGTGATACAAAGTCACACCACAGCCACTGACCTCCTTGGCTTTATATTCTGTTCTCACAGAGACTCGCCTGGAGAACTTTCAATGCAGTGTGGCTGTTTACCACAATAAGTTTACTCGTAGGTTATTACATTTCCCCCAGGATCAATAAAGTCTCTAGCCATCTATCTATCTATCATCTAACTTTTACAATGTGTACTTATCTCATTTTGGATTTCTCTATTCTCGTCCTCGTTTACTGACTGTATGTGACTAATACCTGGCAGCAGCATTCCATATCTGATCTCATGTGATAATCCTCAGTAAATCCACTTACTGATTCAGATCTGCTTTACTGAATCCCGGGATCATCATGTTTTTCATGTTGAATTTACAGCTAGGATCCATGTAACATTAAAATACCTCTGTTAATACACATTTAACTAGAAAAAGCCCAGATTTAAGGTCCAAATCCATTTTAATTGAGTCTCTGAAATTTGGGAAATATTTTGTCATTCTTTTTTGGTTTTAAGGTCAAATAGGGAGTCGAATGTTCCTTTTCCGTGTTTTGACATCTCAACATTTGCTGAATCTCAGTCTCTGAGCCCTTTGGCTATCATCTGACATTGAATCGGCCTTTAGGGGCAAGAGCCAATATGTTGTTCACTTTACTCTGTTTACAGCCTGACTTGTTTCTCTTATGACAGAAGTTGAAGGTTTCTCCACACAAAACACAAACGGTGATATTTTTTAAAAGGTTTTAAGATTTTTATTGAGTGTACAAGCAACATATAATTATTCATGCATCTTGATGAAAATAATGAGGCACGTTAAGGGTACTAACATTCATGTGTAATTTTGTGCAGCTCCAACTAAGAATCTGGATAGAGTGAATTTAAATTTGGTTTCATAAGGGGACTGTCTGGCCTCGGTGGAGCTCCAAGTGCTATTCTAGTTCATGTTGTGATTTGAGTGTAACAAGCATTTTTTGGAGTTATATTAAAGTTAAAGTAAGTTAAGAAAGATGCACCCTGTGAGGCCTCTCGTCTCAGGAGCAAAACCTAAAGCAAATCAGCTGTTGTCGGCAGAAATGGCTTAATCAGCAGAATGCATCTTTAATGATAAATGGTGAATGGTAAATGGTTTTGTATTTATATAGCGCTTTTTCTAGTCTTGATGACCACTCAAAGCGCTTTACAGTACAGTTTTACGCTCACCCATTCACACACACATTCATACAGTGCATCTATTAGCAGCATTTTTGTTGTTCTATGAGGACCAAATCAGGGTTCAGCATCTTGCCCAAGGACACTTCGGCATGCAGGTGGGGAAGACTGGAGATTGAACTGCCGACCTTCAGGTTGGAGGACAACCACTCTGGAGGAAAACAGCCTCTGACAAACATAAGAACTTAACGTGGCCTAAATATAATTTTTTCTCATGCTGACACACTTAATGAACTAGGTTGGATTTGTTTGTTGCTGTGGGTCTTTAGTTTGACACAGTTTTAGTTTGAAGGCCTGTTAGACTGCACTTTATAGCTCTGTGAGGCAACTCTGTGTTCTCTGCTCAGAAAATATGAATGGATGATAAGTTCTGGAGTCTAAGAGCTGCTCCCTGTGACGGGCAGTGGGCCTGCTGTCAAAAGAAGCTGTGTGACTTTTCCGTCACGAAAGGAAAAAAAAACATCCATCTCAAGTATTTGTTTAGTCTTACGTCAACGTGATATCATACTTTCATAATTCTCTGCATTTTCCAGGCACACAAACAACAACCCACCCATCACCAGAGTAGGAATTGAAAGATTTTAGTGATGGAAAACATTTACTGTGAAGCAGCAGCATAAGAAGTGAAGTCTCACTGCAATAACAGCTCCAAAAGTAGCCGTGGAGAGGAGAGCCTGTAAAATAAGAGGTAACTAATAAATAACAATTAGTGGAACAAACAACCCCACACACATCGATAATACAATGATTAGAGCAGTTGCCAGACTCTATAAATACAAAAGGGTGCTTCCTCTCTATTTGCCTGTGTGGCTAACGTGTGAGCTAGTTCGCTGATGACACAGCTCGGCTGAGGGTGGTGCCATCTAAACCACGCTATACACAGTAGGAAAACACATTAGTTTCATGACCCGGCTGCCATTCACCTGTAAATGTTACCCTCAGCCATTTAAAGGGAAAGAGCTGCCTGATAAATCTAATGTGAGGGAACTGTGTAACAGGATACTTGTAAGTGTTGGCCACTGTCAGTTTGGATTTGAGCGGCCCACAAAGAGGAGGAAGAGGAAGTGAGAGAGACATGGAGAATGTGTGTCTCTAGTTTTCTCAGTTTCGAGCAAGAACAGTGTCGAACGTGTCTGCAGGGATTCATTTCCTGTCGTTTGTAATCACTGATTGTATATTTTTTCTTCTGTGTCCATCAGTTCTCCTGGCTCAGCCCATAGAGAACGAGTGCATGGAGGGTCTGACGTTGAAGATCACCGACTTTGGCCTGGCGAGGGAGTGGCATAAGACCACCAAGATGAGCACCGCCGGCACCTACGCCTGGATGGCCCCGGAGGTCATCAAGTCCTCCACCTTCTCCAAGGGCAGCGACGTCTGGAGGTGTGTGCGTCTGTCTGTGTGTGTGTGTGTGTGAAGCACAGCGATATTTAGCTGCCATGGAATTTACAATGGAATTCCGATGAACCAAATCCAGGACTTTTTTTTTATTGTGAGTGCAGGTGTGCTCGCAAGGTATTTGGGTAATCAAAAGCCTTCTGTGTTCGTAATAACTCCTGAGAAAAGGGTATGGTTTGAGTCATGGCCCCTTAAAGGAATAGCTTCACATTTTGGGAAATATACTTTTAATTCTGAAGGTTGACACCGCTCATATCTCACTAAACATACAGCGAGGGACTGCATTAAGGTGGTTAAGTTTCGAGAGCCACTATTCTAACATGATCTTGTGACATCTTTTAACCAAAAGGTCACATTCATAACAGCTTCATTCTTATCAAATCAGAAAATAAGTTAGCCTCCTGACATTGGAAAACTGAGCTACAGTTTAATAGTCTGATGAGAGTTGTTAGCGGACTGTGTGTGTTTGCTTTTAAACACTTTAATGGAAGGTTCAGGGGCCAGGCAAATGCCCGTGGAAGGGATATTGAAGTAAAAAAGATACAGGCAGTCTTCAACTTCATAAAGGTGCGCCATTAAATAATGTACGTTCAAGATCGTCTTCTAATTATTTGCAGTTCTTCAGCTAAGTGGTAGAAAAAGAGGGGCAAGGGTGAAAGTGCAGAGAAGCGAGGGTTGGGGGGCGTGGGGGGGGGGGGGCAGTGATGAAGAGATTCAGGGACGCAGTGATGGATTGCAGTGAGGCCGCCGCAGCCATGTGATGGCGTCTCTTCAAAGACATGCTCTGTGCTTTGTTGTGGGACATGTGTGCTGCACACTGTCCCATTGTCCCCGGCATAGACAGAGGAGGAGGCCACACACCAGACCACACCACAGCTTTTTATCTGGGAATAGTTCTGTGTGTGTGTGTGTGTGTGTGTGTGTGTGTGTGTGTGTGTGTGTGTGTGTGTGTGTGTGTGTGTGTGTGTGTGTGTGTGTGTGTGTGTGTGTGTGTGTGTGTGTGTGTGTGTGTGTGTGTGTGTGTGTGTGTGTGTGTGTGTGTGTGTGTGTGTGTGTGTCTACACGCTCCTATCTGTATGTGTTTTTGGCCACATCTACACAGAGGCAGAAGAGTCCCTCAACTATGGTCTGTGGTTTCACAATAATGACTCGAAACAACTGTGATTTGTTGAGAGGGGATTGGAGACGGCTTCTAAGGGCTGTATGTGAATTTGCATTTGGAATGAAGTGAGCCGGGGCCGTCCTTACTCAGCAACAGGGAAATATATAAATATTGAATTAACTTAATAATGCATTCACGGCTTTGCTGCATTGTGGTTATTGCAGTGACTCTCATATGCCAGGGTTTAATTTTAATCCTGTGGATTTGGACCATATCATCCATTCGTTAAAGGATCTTTGCACACTCATACAGAGTCTATGTGAAACCAATTGAGCATTGCGGGACAGAGAACCTCTTTGAAAGCGTCCTTGAAAACACCAAAAGAGATTCTGCTCTGGTGCAAGCCACTTAAGGAATTTTCTGGTACTTGATAGAACCCCATTTTCCCAAGAGAGTGTAGTTCTTTTTTTTTTCACTATTTCAATGGGCTCTTTGCTCTCTCACTATCTCACACGTACATCCTCTCACTTTCCATCTCCCTCGTCTCTCGACAACAAACCCACGGCACCTCATTCTCACAGCAATCACTGCTCAATCTGGAGAACGACGAAATGAACGAGTAGCAGGCGGGGCGGCCCTGCTCTGAAAATGAAGGGTCATCTTTGTTCTAGCACTCTTTCTCATTTGTCCATGGCCGCCCGTCTCCAGAGCTGCCACGCGGAGACGACGACCGCCTCGGGGCGAGCCGGCGCTCAGCGTTTCTGCACAGTCACAGTGTGTGGAAGTAGTAATTAAAGAACTAAATAAAAAAGGGCTGCGGCCTGAGCTCTCCACTTAGCGAGCCTCCGCTGCGCGTTCGGTCGGGTCCGGGCGAGGGCTAATTGACAGTGTGGGAGATCCATGTCCTGCACCAAGCTTCAACTTCTTGGGACACAGTGCTGCTCCCATTGTGTGGCCTCCAATGTCTGTGTGTGTGTCAGGGTTCCTACAGTCATGGAAAACCTGGAAAAGTCATGGCATTTTAAAATGTGTTTTTCCAGGCCTGGAAAAGTCATGGGGAAAAAATGTAATCCTAAAAGTTTTGGAAAAGTCATGTAAATTTGTTATATTCATATTTAAAAAAATTCATATGCTTATAAAGAAATACGCCCAAAATATAAGCAGCTACACTTGGCTTTGTGTCATTTATGTTATACTAGGTGCCTTAGAATTCTCATTGTTAATTTTAATACTACATTTTGTCACTTTTTCGCTTATACACCGAGATTTCACAAACTTTTCTGTCATGGAAATTTGGTTTAAAGTTATTGAAAAGTCATGGAAATCCATTGGTCAAAATGTGTATGAACCCTGGTGTGAGTGTGTACTTATATCGTGTTTAGTACAGTGACACTGCAGCAGCTTGATTCAAAGAATTTCCAGTGTATCATCAATTCCAAAGAATTCAGACCTATATGTGTTACAAAATACTGCATAATGATGCGTGTTGTGAAATGATATACTGTGTCTAATTCTGTCTCATGTGTGTTCCCCCACCCCCTCCAGCTACGGTGTTCTGCTGTGGGAGCTGCTAACAGGAGAGTCCCCGTACAAAGGGATTGACGGACTCGCTGTCGCCTACGGAGTCGCGGTCAACAAGCTGACGCTGCCCATCCCTTCCACGTGCCCCGAACCCTTCGCTCAGCTCATGTCAGGTGGGGGTGCGCACCTTTCGTGTGTGTAGCGATGTCACCAGATGCCCTCGTGCCAACGCTGCTTTCAGTTCGGTGGCGTGTGCGAGTCCCCCTGCGTGTTATCGTTGGTGTCCCCGGCATGCCCTCTTTCCATTTCCCCAAAGCTGGGTTGAAATTGAGCAAACAAATTCCTGTATGTTAATAACTCGACTGTGCAGGGGAAGTGTGTCGTGCTGGGGCCACCAGCGTGTTTGTAACTGTTTGTGCTCTTCCCTTGTTTAGTTTCAAGTTAAAAAGAAATGTCACCTGGGCACCTCCTAACATGTTTACTGGTTTGTACCGAACGTACGATGCTTTGAAGCAGACGCTGTGTGCAGTCTTTCCACTTGGCCCCACTTGTTGTTTTACTACCACTGTATTCATAGAGGAGATCAGTGCACAAAAACCCCCGATAGCCACCTCAGAGGATTAATTAATTGTTGGATTGGTTTTTGATCTGCTTGTAAGGCCCCAAGTGTTGCAGCAAATTATGCGAAAACCCTCACAGCCAGTTAATAGAGCATGACACTTTGAGTGAGCGATCAATCTGACTCCAGATGTTCACACCGGCTCACACTCATGTCTGGAATGTGTGGGAAAATACAAACGACAGGTGTTGCTGCAGAATATTCCTTCAATTAACAGAAATAACCAACTCCTGATGGGTGATACAATTGGTCTGTTTCCAGTGCAGATCAGTGTCTGTGAGGATTTTGGTGAATCACTGAGTGACTTCCTTCTTTCACGTCCCTTGATTCACGACAAATGTCCAAAGAAGTGAAACTGTAGTGGAGGCAAGATTTTTCCATTTTGTTTTGAGGAATCAACATTTTCCAACTTGGTACCGAACTAAATACATCTTATAGTAATTTAAAGACACAGAGGATTAGAGTTGTTCCAACATAAAACTCCTTAATATCTGTTTCTCATTGTGAGGAAACCTATGCAACTGTACAGATAATAACCCAAAGAGTGCTGGTGTGTGGTGTAGAACCCGCTGTCTGACTGTTTGCTCTATTCGTAACAGAGTGCTGGGACCAGGACCCCCACCGGAGACCCAACTTCTGCTCCATCCTGGCCCAGCTGACGGCGCTGGAGCAGCAGGTGAAGGAAGAGATGCCACAGGACTCCTTCCACTCCCTGCAGGAGGACTGGAAACTGGAGATCAAGGACATGTTTGATGAACTCCGGGCTAAAGAGAAGGTAAGAGGCACCGTGCGAGCCACTCGCGTACCAGGTTTTCTCCAATGATCCTTGCGATCCATTCAGCTACGCAGATTTCTCATCTCCTGCTAGAAGCTGACTTATCGTGACTATCTCCTCTCTGGTGTAACACTCTAGTCATGCTTAATGAGTGCAAAAAACGGCCACAGACAACAGCGTTTTATCGTTTATTTTATAATGCTATTGGGACATGAAGTGTTTCAGAAACAAATTACCAACTCTACCTTTAATAGATAAATCCATTAAAAAGTATCATGGGAGTATATTATTGCTACAGTTTTACCTAGAAAGTCACTTTAACTAATATCAAACTGTTAAATGTAAAATGCATCACTAGACAAATATACAAATAAATAAATTGAAATAGCAATAATCTTTGCGCCAATACACTTTTACATTCATACATTTGTAATTTATCTCCACAGACGGCACATCAAAAAAAAAATTTTAGTTTTGGATGTTCATTTTTTACTCTGATCTTTGTTTTTATTTGGTTGGAACAGTATCTAATGTAAGGACCCTGGAGGAGGAGCCCATATAGGGAACACTTTAGATCAAACACTAATCTGTGTGACATCAAATAAAATATCAAACAGAAGCTGCTCGTCATCTTGCCATTAATATTGATGAAAGGTTTCCCTGCGATCAACTTCACTGTCACCCAGGAGGCGAGGGGACCGTAAACCTGCAATTCCTCAGTCATGCATGATTTGGGCCCTGCTAATATTAAACAGCTTCCCCCTCCTCCATCAGGAGCTGCGGTGCCGCGAGGAGGAGCTGAAGCGAGCGGCTCTGGAGCAGAAGTCCCATGAAGAGTTCCTGCGGCAGCGCGAGCAGCAGCTGGCCCAGTGGGAGCAGGACGTGTTCGAGCGCGAACTCAGCCTCCTCATCCACCACCTGAACCAGAACCAGGAGAAGCCTAATGTCAAGAAGAGGAAGGGCACCTTCAAGAAGCACAAGCTCAAGAGCAAGAATGGCGAGAAGATCAGCATGCCCCAAGGTGTGTGTCTGAATGTGTCGGTGTTTGTTTGAAGTGTCTTTGATTTGTTCAGTCCCAAACAAATACAGCCGGATTGTGTCAGCCTGCAGTCTTGACGAGAAATCCTATTCCAATAGCCATTACTGGCTCAGACTCAACAAGCAATAAAAACAACAACAAAAATAAAACAAAATGCAAGAGAACAGTGAAGAGGAAGTGTGTGTGTGTGTGTGTGTGTGTGGGGGGGGGATGTTCTGTGGTGCAACTGTTTTGTAGCTCAGCTTTACTGCAGGGCTGGACTCATGATATTTGGTGCTGCATATATGTAATAACTTTTAAATTGTTTTCTTATGTTTTTAGCACAAAAAATGCAATAACTTAACTTAACAATAAAGATGCAGCTAAAGCGTTGATCTCACACTGACCCACTCGCTCTGTTGTTGCTGCTGTTTTCCCTGTCACACTGAGCTGGCTGCTGCTCCTTATGTATCCTCGACTATCACAAAGTCACATGGGCCGCTGCAGTTCTCATCCACTGGGGTTCAGTGTGTGCGAGTGTATTTTGGGCTGAGCAAGCATGCGTGAATGTGTGTGTGTGTGTGTGTGTGTTTCTGTGTCTGTTGTGTGTGTTGTGGTTAGGCCTTTCCCAGCAGCAGTGGGGCAGTGATGTGGTGGGGGTTTGATGAGAGGGGAGAGTGAGCCAACCACGCCTCTACACTTCCTGTCTATGGATACTCTGGCCTCTCTCTGTCTCTCTCTCTCTCTCTCTCTCTCTTTCTCTCTCTCTCTCTCTCTCTCTCTCCCTCTCTCTTGCTCTTTGTCTCTCTGTTCTTCTCCTCCCTAGTCTTTTTATTGTACTTCTGACCTTTTTTTTCCTTCCTTTCCTATTTACACCAATGATTATTATTATTTAACTTCATCCGGTTCAGTCCCGCTCTTTGCCCCCTCTGGAGTAACTTCTGGTTTATCACATATTCTCAAAAAGTTGAAATGAATAAGAACGTGACCAGTTTGTTTTGTTTTTTAGGAATTAGGATTCAAATGGTTTTTATTTCATCACACTCACGGACAGCATTTGTAGTGAAGTGCAGGGTGGTATGCTCTCAAGGCTGTGCTAAAAGGCTAGAGTAAAAACATCAGAGCCAGGAAAAGAAATGGAAAGAATGAAGATTCAAGGATAAAAGACATTGAGGCTTTTCTGTAGCATTGCAAATTTGGCTCAGTCATGGTTACATAGCGGGTAAATATAAATAGAAACAAATCATTTTTGCGAGAAATAGAGTGATAGCATCATTGGTGTGTGGCTGTGGCACATTTGAAGTAAAAGTAAAATTATATGAAGTCCTAACGTAAAATTGTAGCTCAGGTTTTGGCTGGAGTTGTCTCAGTTAACTGGAACCATAGACTCTATATTAAGATGGACAACTTATCTCCATTTCCTCACAATATCAAGAGATGAAGCCAAAATATAGTAGAGAGCAGCGCTGTTATCTCACACTTTTGACTTCATTTGGAGACAGAGTCTAGGCTGTAGCCATCAGGGGATTCAGCCATGGTATTGGGTCCTGCTGATAAATGCACTGGACCAATCACGAGTCAGACTCAGCTGTCCATCATGACATTTCGCCCAGTTTTTATCGAAAAAATAAACCATGGACCTACATCAGTGTGATAAGAACTAATAAACATGACAGAAATGATTGTTGGATAAATTTGATGTGTGTATTGATTTGGGCCATGTCCCATACACTAACATGGAGGAGGAGGGATTTATGACCTATACTTCTATACAGCCACCAGGTGGGCCGTCCTTTGGCTTCACTTTTGGGGATCTGTCATGTACATGTCTTTACATACATTCTAGGACTTAAACAACATTTTTTGAGATGATCTTACTTTGCTAGCTAGCTAGTAAAACAGTCAAGAGTACAACGAGCAACTGCTAACCAATGGCAGGAGCTGCTATAAGGCCTGATGTGTGTCTTTCTTTGTGGACAATCTGTGCAGTTGAATAATGAAGTTGTGACGGCAAACCACACAATTAACTCTGTACCTCAAATTAATAGCAATATCTCATTCTGTCCTCACTATAGACCACTGCACTTGATAATGTCGGTAAATATGCAATTTAAGAACATGATTTAGTGCTTCAAGGGAATTGATGTTTCACATGCACATTCATTTGAGAGAATAATTTATTTTATAATTTCCCTCCTGGCTGCGTTGGTGACTGTTAGTAAAGCCTAAGTTTGTTCCCTTTGAATTGACTGATATCTTTGCCTAAATTAACGTTAGTGCCCTTAAATGGAACTAAGCCTTAATAAGCACTTAAGCTACGCAGCTTGTTATAAGCAGTAGTATTTGTGGCAGCAGCATTCTTTTACCTCTTGGCTAGCAGTTACGTGCCATTCGATCCCTTAACAGAAATTAGCCATGTAACGTAAGGATTTGAGATTTGAAAATGCATTGCTCTGAATCTACCGGAGAACTCTGAAACTGCCGTGACAGCCAGTTAAGGCTTTTTGGGAGAAATAAGGAACCTAAACACAAGTGTTGCAACCTTCAGAACAGCTGACAGCTCTTTGGCGTGTATGAATGTGAAGTCGAGCGAGGAAACCCAGAGTTGTGTGTAAATGGAATGGTAAAATGGATGGCCTTTAAATAGCTCTTTTCTTGACAACGGCCGCTCAAAGTGCTTTTACACTACAAGGCACATTCCCACACACATTCATACAGCACCTCTCAAAACCCGCATATCGATGATACAGCTCAGGCAATTTGGGGTTCACTGTCCAGCCCAAGGTCACGTCGACATTCAGACTGGAATGGATATATATATAAATGTGTGTGTGTTTGTTTGTTTTTGTTGCAGACTTCATCCATAAGATTACAGTGCAAGCATCCCCCGGCCTGGAGAAGAGGCGGAACTCTCCTGATCTGGGTTCAGGCTCCTCGCCCTCCTTCGGCCCACGTTTCCGTGCAATCCAACGTGAGTGCAGCCATTTTTTGTCCTGGATGCACATGTGTGTGTGTGAGCCTCCAGAGAGATTTTGGAAAAAACAAAGAATGTCTTATCTCTGGCCTTGTTGCATGCACACACAGACTCTGTTACAACATTACATCTCAATTTCAGTTTTCAAATATTCTTTCATGTGCTCTCAACCGCCCACTCGAATTCTTTGTCTTCCCCTGTTTCCCAGTGGGTCCCCTCTTGTTCACTCTACCCTTCCCTGGCTTAATGCTTTCTCTCTCTCTCTCACTCACACACACACACACACCCTTTTCCCTTTTCAATAGTCTGTTCCAGTCCAAATATTATCTGACTTCCTCTCAGCAGCTTTCTTTCCCACTGCAGCCTGACTCCGACTGCAGTTAGCCCAGCGCTGCAGTGGGGGGAGCCATGGAGCTGTATTCTCCATGCAGAAACGCTCCCCAGTTTTTATATGCATGTAGTGGCTACAGTGCGGTTGACTGAATTAAAAATATGCTGGGAGGAATTCACTGCTGCAGGAGAAGGGGTTGAGAAGGGTTGCAGCAGTGGCAGAGATTTACAATGCTCCTCCGCTTGTCAGGCTCGCAGACACACGCCCCGAGATCGAGCCTCCTTCTGAGGGAAACTGGAGGCGGTAGGTCACAGGCCGTCTTAACAAAACCCAAGAGGAAATTTGTGGTGCAGCAACAGGCAGTGAAAGGGATTTTTTTTCTAAACAATTACCACCGGGGGTTGGCATAAAGGCACAAACTGCAGTGAAACATTTATCTGTAAAAGTGGTTAGTAAATCCAAAACATCTGTCGGCTTCATTTATTCATTAAACAGAGGGCTGGTTTTCTTTACTTCCTAATGACTCCCCTTAATGGCAATCACTAAGCCAAGAGTGTGCCAGTCATTAAAATGTGTTTAGTGGATATTTATGCTTGCCCTCTGAGTAGAAAGCAGTGATTTATTGCTGCTGCTTTCCAAACATATTTGTCTAGAGAACTGCCAGAATGATTTGCTTTAGTGCACAGCGCTCCATTCAACACGGTTTTTGTTCAGTGAACACAAGTTAGTGAAGGGGCTGGCACAAGAAGAACCTACAGAGCGATTGTCTTTGAGGGCAAGTCTCCCATTCTGCCCAATTCTACTGAATTCAATAAGGGAATTAAATCATCCCACATTTTTTCAGGGAATATTTTAATTTGGGAGTACAAGAGTTAGCATTTGAACATCTCCGTAGACTGTTATCTAATGATTACAGCTGCCCTCATTTATTTTTGCAATGGTAGCAGGGTTAGTTTTATCTACTCTCTCACTGGTGCTCATTCCACCTCCAGTACCTGAGGTGTAGAGGCTTCTACATGTACTGTGCACGTACATCCTCTGCTGTATATGCTATCCATATTATTATTATCATTATTACTCCAATTGAGCTAGTGGTGTGGCTCTAATGAAGGCATTGTCAGTTGGTCGACCCCGTGCTTTTGTCCTGAATTAAATATTTCAACAGCCCTTGCATTGATTGAGATCAAACTGAGTTCAAGCTCTCATTTGTCATGTGCAAGTTAACATAGGTTCTAAATGATAAATGGTCTGTAGATATGTATATAGGGCTTTTCAAGTCTTGATTATTCAAAGCACTTAACAGCACAATTCTTTGCCATCCTTTATAAAAGAGTCCTGATCAATTTATCTTAAGCGCCACCCCAAATAGTTTCATTCATTTAGATAAATATCCTAATATTTACCTGAAGGAACATAATTTGGATATTCAGAGGATGACTTAGATATAGATGATTAGTTAAGATTCACCCCACGCATCGGTTTGTGACGAAATACCCTCAAAACTTAAGCAGCTTTTCAGATATGCACTGAATTTCAGTGATCCTCTGGACTTTCTTAAAACAAATAGAAGACACAGACGAAGTTGTTGAGAGAGTTTTGGGTAATAAGGGCTGATGCCTGTCTCGATGTGATTTAAACAACAACACGTGTTCTCTGCAGCAGAATTAATACATTACATTCTTCCTCTGCCTGCTGCCCCTGCCGTCACCTGAACACATTTCTGTGTTGTTGCGAGGGCGTCTGAGCAGAGAACCTCTTGCTGCATTGTGTAAAATGCGAAAGGCAAACTCTGCAGAAAGTCTCAACCCAATTCTCCGGACATATCGAAGAGTGGAGTGCCAATACCTCCTCCAAGGCTGGTTGGCCACTTTATTATCATCAGCATATACATGTATTGCATTAGATATATATATATGTACACAGATATTTTCTACAAACTGCTCATATTTTGTCATAATATCCATTCTCTGATATTCGAAATAAATATGTGCTACCATAGAGTAGCTGAACAAAAACAAACACCCCCTAAAAACACTTACTTTTAATTGCAGAATCCAGATCATTATCCAGAGCAGCACAACTTTTCACTTGTACATTGACAATAGTACTCTCAATTTTCTTAATAATCTCTGCACTGATACTTGAGAAAGTAAGTGGGGGAAAAAAAGTTGTGGATCTCCGTGCAGTTCCCGATCTGCCCCACAATTTAATGAGTTCCTCCGTGGGTCATGCCTCAGCCCTCCACAAAATATCATGGAAACCAGTTGAGAGGTTTTTTTTAATAATCCTGTCAAACTCACTAACAAGCAATCAAATGCAGATGGACACATAACCTCCTCAGCTGTAGTTGACGATTGCATGCTAATACTAAGACGGTGAACAAAGTAAACATTACAACGGATCAAGATCTGCAATTTGCACAGATGTTTGTTTGATAAGTAGCAGCAAATGAATATCACCTTTGTTAATAATGTATAACGGAAGTAGAAATGCAACAAGGGGCCTATGATGAGTAGATGAGCTAATGGGGAAATATACACAAACATTACAACCATGTAAACATAAAGATGATGACATGAAAGCGGACAAATTGCAAAAGGGAAGGGAGTGTTTACAGAGGAAATGCTGGGTTTTTTTCTATTTTCAAGCCCCAGTTTGATATTGGTGAAATTGCAACCCTGACACTATCAACTGACTTTCTGTGGATGCTTTGAGAAACATTGTGTCAGAGAGAGATGGGAGGCAAAGTGCACGAGCCACGCCGCGATTGTAGTACAGGCCAATTGAAACAGAACGAGTTGTCCGTTCAGAGAGCATAGCTGCAATTTCTGAAGCCGCAATGGAATTGACAGGAGCGAGCGAGGGAATCATTGGGAATAATAGCGCCAGAAGTCTGTGAAATAAAAACAATAGATTTAAAGTTTTTTAAAGTTCTCTTCTCCACTTTTGTCCCTTCCTTTGTCAAACGTGTCAGCCTGTGTGTCGAGAAGGTTCCATTTGGCTTTGTTGGGGGTGTGAGGGTAAAAATGTGTGAGTGCAAGGTGTTGTGGCAGGACGCCCAGTCTGTGCATGACTGAATTTTCACCTGCTTTGTGTTTGGAGCACGTGCCAAGCGGTGGGGAGGTAAAGAGTGTGAACGCTATTTGAAATTCACAGCTTTTATTTGCACACTGTACTTCCTGTCATCTTCTCTTAAGTCCCTTTTCAATTGGTCCAGAAACCCACTAACATCTGACTTTTGTATGCAATGGATTCAATCAGCATCCCTCCTTTCTTTTAGCCAGTTTAAAAACCTGTGTATACAGTACCTACTGATTTTGGAGTAAGATATGCTCCTACATCCTTCCACCTCCTGCTCTGTAAACCATTCTGACATTGCCCAATAGACTGTATCCCCTATAATGACGTCATCATCACACAATTTAGAAGAGAACTTGTTGAAGTTTCATGAAATGTAGCCATGGGTCAGTTAAATGTCACCGTGTCGGAGACGAGTGTGGGCCTGCCTTAATTGTTGTTGTTGTGAAAGATGCCTTTTAAAAAATGCCTCACTCACCTCATTAGAATACAGCCGGGTGGCATGCATACTGATAATGTGCCCGCTTATATTTTTCTCCCTTTTTCTTTGCAGTCAGTCCCAGTGACAACAGCAGGTCGTTCGGGCTGAGCCCAGTCTGGCCTCTCGAGGCGTCCTCTCTCAAACAATCCAATGGAGACCTGAGGCTGTGTCCCCACTGGAGGCCCCAGAGCCCAAAAAGTCCCAAAAGCCCCAAAGTGCTGCGCCTCAGTCCACAAGAAAGCAGGTACAGCCTTTTCTTTAACATGTGAACATTTAGGCTCTACAAGGACTCAACTTAGTTCAGCAGCATGCTTCAGTGTTTCCTAATTTTGTGTCGCTTTCAGTCTTTCGATGAGAGCCAAGCTCCTGGGGTCAGACAGCAATGAGAACGGAGACTCCAAGGACGACTTTGAGGAGTACAGACCCTCCACCCCCACCCCTCCCACTGCACAGAACGGTAACCGGAGCCCTCCATCACTTTCCTAAATGCCAGTTGCAACTTCCATTAGCTGGTGTTATAATTCACACTGGCATGGGTGTGAATTATAAATAGATGCTAAATGAATAATAAAAGCACTGAGTGTTCTTTTTCTGTCTCTTTCTTCTTCTCTATCTTTCTAAAACTTAAAAAAATCATTTTTCTCTCTCTGCAGGCTCCTCAGTGAAGAACAGCCTGCGGCTTCCTCTACCTCAGGGAGACTCGGGCGAGGAAGGCGGCTCCTCCCCAGCTGGCTCCCCCAGGCCTGAGAGGGGTTCCCACAGTGGCCTGATTAAGGGCACGCATCAGGCCCTGCTCGGGGGTGCCTCCCTCCTGGCCTCAGTAGGATTGGGTCGCTGCCTTGATATGCCACCAAGGGTGCCCCCTCGGACTAACCCCCCATCGCTAGATGAACGCACCACCTACGAACTGGAGATCTCCTCCCCTAAGCCCCTCATTTCAGACCCCCCAGTAGTGGACGATCTCATCTCACTGTCCACCTCTGAGCCGCTCCCAAGACCGCTCCTGGATTTAGCTCTGCAGTACCAAGAACTCAAGCCCTTGCCCCTGACTCCACCGCCGCCAAACCGGCGCGAGAGGAGTGGCCACCGGACGCCGCACAGTCCACAGAGCCCCAGGACCCCCCTGCAGCACGACAAGAGCATCCCAGCGGAATGGACACTGAGTTCCAATTCTTCCAACGGGGAGACCAGCTGTGAGGCCTGGGAGCACAGAGCTGACAGGAGGAGGAGGTCCAGTCAAGGCCTGCACACCTCCCAGCTAGGTCAGTTTTTCACCTTATGGGGTATTCCACCAATTATAGAGGAAACGATCCTTACACTATGTGAAGTGTTAGAAATCCTCTGACTCATGCCCGGTGCTAGAAGTCATTTGAAGTTTATTTTGACCATTTTTGTCTTGCCTCGCAACCTTATGAAAGAACATCTCCTCTACTGATTAGGACTTTGGTGTCTTTTTCACTTAGACGCACCAAACACTAAAACTGGATCCAACTTATACCTTGAATAATAATTTGCATATCTCCGGTAACAGCTGGCCCCACTGCTCATACTTGCTCAGCAAAGCTAGCATCAAATCTTCTGCCTCTGTTGTTTTCCCTGAGAGTCAGAGATTCTCTTTTATTGCAAAGTTGACGGCGAAACATGAGGCATCACAGCTGAGGTCACAGAGCCTGAAAGTGCTGGATTCAGTGCTGCTGATCATCTGTTCATGAATTCACCAAGTATTTCTGGGCTCTCCCTCAGAGTCTTTGGCTGGAGCCCAGCTGTGCATTATGGTTGTGTTTAGTGCGAATATGCTCATATCCAGACATGTAATGTGTCTTGTATGTTGTGTTAAATACATGCATGACACATGATAAAAGAGCACATGCCAGAGGGATTAGAATTCATTATCCCCTCCAAATTACATTTTGAAATAGGCAATTTTCCATTCTCATGGGGCATATTTACACTTGTGTTTTAATTCTTGTACAGTGCCCTGCTCCCAGACATTATCTGCATACCAGCTGCTTTCATTTACAGTGCATTGACATGTTTTTCCACAAGACTAATATGCGTATCTTAGAAGCACTGACACAGTTTAGAGCTGAAAGGACGGAGGCGTGGGTATTGGTTGTTTTAAGAGCGAGTGGGCTTTGCGAGGGGCTTTGCGAGTACCCCCTGGGAACATTTCACACTCCGTATCTGGTCCGCTTGACTCACAAAGCCCCGGATTCTCCACAGAGCCGCTCTCCCAGCGCTGCCCCCAGGTTTGCGAGCAGACATCTCTCGCCTGCTCCACCGCCAAACAGCCGTGATCTCACAAACCGCATGCGCTCATTACATGGGGCGCACAGAGGCGAAAAGCCACACTTAATTAAACAGGGAATGTTTTAGCTAAGCGTCTTATTATGTTTATTGAGCGCATGACTCAGATGCATTGACAGACTGCCACAAGGTTACTGGCTGTGAATGTAAGCTTGAAAGAGGAGAGAGATGGATTTTGAGGATACCGCAACTGGTTTGCTCATGTGACTCCCGATTCCCCTGTCATGTCAGCTTTATCTTTTGCATGCAAGGAGAGATACTGTTCACGTAAGTAATGCCATTTGGCAGACCCATCACATTTGGACATGACGAATGTTCATCCAAGGTGATTTATTCTGAGTTTAATGTTCTTGTCGGTGCTAATTTACACTTGCTGCTTGCAGCTCCGTCATGTAGTTACACGGCACTATGTTGTTCTCAATGTAGACTAATTACATCAACATTCTGCGCTGGTGCTTGTTCCACTTCTTTTTGCAACAGTAGTCTTCCACTTTCATGTTTCTGTCTGGATCAATGTCAGCATGTTTTGAGAGAGTGTGTTTTCTAGAATTATGCACAAACAAGTACTGCATTCAGATGGGGCAGGAATGCATCAAAGAGCAGTGGAGCAGCAGCTTGAAAGCACGTTCCAGATTAACAATTAAAAACTCCTCCAGCAAGACCATGAAGGACGGGATGATGAAGATGTTTAATATGTTGAATGTTTAAACCTTTTTTTATATATATATTAGTCTTGTCATTTTTCTCATCTTACAGAGTCTGTTGTCGACGAGAAAGTTGTCTAGAATCTTTATATAATTATTCAGGATATCTTTGCCTCAGCTGCTAAGTTTTTGACTTTTGTATTTGAATTCTGTCATTCCTAAGTCCCTCAGCCATTAGGAGTTTTAATTCTAAAAGGCTGCAGCGCACGTTTGATGTTTTTCTTTCTGTTCTTTCCAGTTTTGGACCTGCCCTTCTGCCAAGACACACAGGACGCCGAGGATAAACCTTCTGTGCCCTATTCTCTCCACCCCAACCCTGCCCTCTGGAGCCCCAAAACCCGCCGCCTGGAGGTCAGCGTCATCCCCCGGCCCCGCCCGTCACCCATTCGCCCCCGCATCGACCCCTGGAGCTTCATCTCGACTGGCGGCGGGAACTCAACTGTGGGCCGCAGTCCTATCCGCTCGGACAGCAACCCCCTGGGCTATCAGCCTTCCCCTACAAACCCGTTCACCAACTGTGACCCGTTCCCAACACCGGACTGTGATCCATTTGCCCTCAAAGCTGACCCCTTGGGCGACTCGGACACAGCTTCACCATTTGACCCCTTCTCAACTCCCTTTCACACATCCCGCTCCGCCCCGTGCTCCACCAACTGCTCGCCCACGTTGCCCTCATTCCGCATAGTCCCCCTCAACCCAGCCGACTCGCCCCTGATTGACCTGGGATGGGCAGCCTGCAGCAAGCCCCTGGATGGCACCAAAGAGAGGGCTCATCCCCGCCGGACAATGGGGCTCAAGCCCTTCAAGTCCCCTACTCAGCTCAGAGATGACCGTTTCTAAACAAGGCCTCGTCCGTTGGCTTGTGACCACGTCTCCCTTCTGAGTGTTAAAAAGTGCAGTTTTATCACAGGAACACAGACCAGGACTGTTTCCACTACTTTGTCCTACATCTTAAAGGAAAGGTAAACCAATAGCTGGTGCCCATTTCATTCTCCCTCTCTATCTCTGTTTCTCTATCCCTTTGAAGGAGCAGACCACAGATCACTAGTTCCATCTTCCGATCCTATCAAGACTGCTCATATCACCTGCTTTCATCACCCCCTACCTTTGAAGCATTGTGACAATGCAGAGGTGGATAAGGCGACTTGCACGGCTTCATCTGTCTCTACCTCTCTGCAGACTGAAAGCATTCAGTACAATGAAAAATTGGAGTGCCTTATTTTATGAAGTGTTTTTAATATATATCTTTTCAAGGTTCCTTGAATGGATAATCTGGTGCGTAGGGAAGATGCTTTGAATTTGGTTTAAATTTGCAAATCAGCTTAGCGTTGCTGTGGAAGAAAATGTCGTCTCCATGTGTGTGCGCATGTATGTCTAGACTTATTGTTCAAGGAAAGCTTACTGTTGTTGTTTTTTTTAAACAGTCTGCCCTGTTGCATTATGGGAGAAAGCATGGAGTGGATATTCTAGGCTGCTCATGCAATCCAAGACAAAACCATGACCCTATTCCACTTGGAAGCAGATAACATTCCAGTCACATTCCTCAGGAAATGCCAGGGATTGGATAGATTCATTGGGCTGGCAGGCGACAGAGCCCAGGAAACAAGACAGGGGAGCCCTCTGCGTTCCCTCCTTATGCCAAAGAATGCCACTGTGACAGTGTAAGAGCTCGGACAAAGAGGGTCTGCAAATAAGTTGTTTCTGCCTCCGCAGAGTGCCAGACGGGTGGGTTCGCCACACTGGATGATACAGAGAGAAAATAGTATTTAAACCTAACTTTGATATACTTTTCTGTGGTTGCTTGACTTGTATGACACTATCCTGACTGTCCTATCACCACCCACCTGATGCTTTAGGAAGGCTCAATCAAAAATTACTATTAGAAGATACTACAGTGCATCAGTATGGACGCTTCCTTCAGTCATCTCCACAGTGGCCTCACAAAGCCAGCCCACAATGTCACAGTGCACCACTAACTTGGTCGTCATTGGTCCTTTCATCCAGCTCTCGAACTAGATCTAAAATGTTACATTTCTTTCTCGTGGATGCATCAAAATTTGTATTGAAGAAAGTAGGAGCTGGAAAATTGAAATTCAGTTTTTTTTTTACCCCTGTAAATTGGATTTCATTACAGTCGCTGCTGCCAAGAATAGAAATATATACAGACAATGACAAAAACAATAAAAAGAAATCAAAAATATAGATCAGAGAATAAAATGAACGTTTTTAGAAAAATATGTGCATTATAATACTAGATATAAAATACAAATTTGATAGGAGAGATCTGAAACCTGATTCCAAAAGATTTGTTTGACATTGCTGACACCACTATCTTATCTGTCTATTCAATGTATTCAACATCAACTGCAACTTGCTACCCCTGGACAGAGCCATGCTAGATAAGATAATCATCTCCTGATGTGAGAAACATATTCAGCTTACGCACATGAGAGAGGTATTATTACCATTTAACTCTGTGCAACAAAAAGAGAAATTTCTGACAATGTCAAACAAGTCCTTTGGTTAAATGCGTCAAACATCAGATGTTTGAGGGAGGTTGTGAGTTGTAGGCTGGCTTTGCACAACTTGAGCTACGGCGTTACTGAACTCTACAC
Organism: Platichthys flesus; assembly: GCF_949316205.1. Lineage (NCBI taxonomy): Eukaryota > Metazoa > Chordata > Actinopteri > Pleuronectiformes > Pleuronectidae > Platichthys > Platichthys flesus. The sequence goes on from NC_084968.1 coordinate 3,326,352, forward strand.
ACAGTTCTAGGGACAGAAAAGAAATCTATCCTAAACCATTATGTCAGTATTGAAAACATCTGGTAGGAACCTCTAGATTACTGTGACATGTCCTCAGAACAGATGCAGCAGAAACGTTTGAGCATTTTAATACAGGGAGGAATTTGTAACAGATACACTGACACAATATCTTTTTTTTTTAGCATCAGTAGCCTCAACAGAGGAGACTGCACCTGAGCAACCAGGGACAAATGGCTTCATTCCAATCTTGGCTCACAATCATTACTGTCAGCGGTTGTTCCACACACCTAATGTAACATGTTCAGACAGTTTTCTCAAAAGGCATCCTGGGAAATGCATGAGGTGTGGCAGGTCACAACATCTCAGACTCGTGATGCATAACCGGAGTGAGCCGGGATCCAAAGCGTCTAGTCCAGTAACCTAATTGGCGTAGGTCAGGCATGTGAGCAACTGGAAGAGACCCACTTACACAAGGCCTAAACTCGTCATGTAACCCATGTTTTCACTGGAGCATTACAGGGTAGAAATACTGACTGGGTTCATCACTGACACCGTGTCATGCGAAGACAATAACCGCTTTGTTCCGATGAAGTGTGAAAGACCTTGTCTCCGAAGGGGGAAAGCTTTGAGATTAGCCTAATAATCCTGCTGACGAATGGAGGAGGTTGATAGCGATAATTAGCCTCTTGATAAGAGCAGGGAGAATTAACAATGCGTTCGGATATCTTCTTAATTAATTTCCCCCAACGTTACGTAAATGCCACGCATCCTCCTCACAAGGTATTGTAGCTGCTTGCTGCATCGGCTTCCATCTCGGTGGAAGCCGCGCACTTTCAATGCATGAAGTTTGTGGGAGTGTCTGTGGACTCTCACCTTTTCCTGTGCCCTTCCCCCTCAGGTGATGTGGTAGATAGCTGTGCTCCTTTTTTCTTTTTACTCCCTTTCCTTAGCTTGCTTGCTCTCTGGCAGCTTTTTTCTGGAGGGCACACTGCAGAGCGTCCATTTCAGTAACAGCCAGGTTTCTGTCCGTGGAAAAAAAACAGAAAGTATGGCACTCATTCAAGGACAATCCATTTACTGGGGAGCGCTGGGAGGGAATCAGATTTGTTTTGGATGGAAAGGGGAGCTTTATTTTATGTTTCTGTTGCACATTAACCTATCTGTTCCATCTACTACTGGACATCCAAAGTAGTACTCACTGATAAGAGCAGGTAGATGGTACAGTGAAGAGTCCAGCCATTTCCAATGGTCAAAGTTCTGTATGGCTCCACTTGAGGGGGTGAAAGGCCCGCTGTTGTTGAGAGGGGTGAGATGTCATTCACTTGGGGAAAAAATTTGAAATAATGGTGCACACTCTTCTTGAAAGCCTTTGTGGTGTTGTAATTGGTTGTACAAATTGAAAACTGATGGAAGGAGGATAAAAGAATCCATTGGCATTCAAAATCCTTTTTAATGTCAAGGGTTACACAGTTAGTTTGAGAGAGCTAATAAGACGCCTACTTACCCACCTCCACACACACCTGGCACCTGCTCTGTAAAATGGACTGGAGGTGTTGGAGTGTCTGTTTTGGAAAGACACAATAATTGTACAAATTCTTCTAATGACATAGAAAAGGATGTAATTTAAAAATAAGAGTAGAATACAAAGTTTATAGGTTATTAATGTTGAGAATGTGGAAGAGAAAGCAGCAGCTCCTCCATCCTAGTTGCTTCTCCTGGACGGATACAGCTGGTAGGATCACCCACATTTCATATCGACCGCTTGTCCAGTCTCTCCTGCCATCAACAGGACATGAGCTGTGTGGATCTTCTTCAAAGTCGGGCAAACGTTGAAGGTTGATTTATCTGTTGTCTCCCTGAGCGCTTTTCCCTCCCTCAGCGCTTTTCCCTACCCGTCCTCTGCTCTCGTCCTCGCCGCCATTTTATAGACGTGACAAGGGATGAGTTATTGACGCGTCTCTGTGTCAACACACAAAGTCACAAGAGCCATGCTCTGATAATCATTAGGCTCGGAGGGCTGTTATTGTCAACAGAGCTCTGTGAGTAAAACAAAAAGGCTACACAAAGGAAATTGAGATGATTGAAACGTCTGGCTGATTATTTCTGTGACAAATACAGCGTGTGTGTCAAGTATCCACTTCAAACCGCCACTCATGTCTGCTCTGGATGTTCTCAGCGCTCACTTTAATTCCCCCCCCAGAGCTTGAAAAAGTGTTACCTGCCGTTTTCTATCAAGGGCCCGCAGATTGAGTCTGGCTACATTAAATATTACTTGTAATAACAGCAGTCACCATGGATTTCACATTTAAGTTATTGCCTGTAGTCAGAGTTGGGGAAATTCTTACTATTTCTGGAAATCATTTCTCGGAAGTATTTGATTTGAAGTGGAGAGAAACCTCACCTGCTGCCAAATGACCTGTTCATGCAAATATGGTGAAATGCTTAAGAATTTGAAATGTTTTTGGTAGGACGTGACCGGGACACGTGCATGACGGGAACGAGCAATTCTTAGTTTTGGCTGTCGGATTTATGAGCCATGACTGCCACCCATCTGCCGCACTTCCATAAGAAAGTCCTGATGGGTTGTTTGCGACGCTCTGCTCTCGGAGGCATTGCTCCATCCGTCATTGGAAATCAGCCTCTCTACAACAAGCAGCCAGGGAGAGTGGAAGAGAATTCTCTGCAGGAGGGAGCGATATCTGGCCACTAGCTCCACAGGGCGGCAGGGAGCAGACATGATTTGATGATCTTAATTCAAAGCTCAGACCATTGCCTCAATCAGCGAATGGCAAATTGCCAATACATTGCATGAATAAAAGCTAATGAGACGGCACAGTTGAGCAACCCAAGGCCGCGACCCTCATCACGCCAAGAGGCACCGACTAGTGGCAGTTGTGTTTCGGAGCCATTATCAAGAATGGGGGGAAAAAATCATATCGCAAGCCACTTATTTGTTGGCCTAGTAAAAGAGTTAACAGTGAAAAGTGCTGCCAATTGTCAATAGCAGATATGTTTACATAGATTCAACCATATACTTTATGTTAAATAGTAGCAGCATCTATTTGTAAAACCTTCTGTATACTCCATTATTTTTAGATCAAAATTCCAGATAAAAAAAAGATTTGTTGTACACACAGACATCGTATTGAAGTGCTAATCTAGTTCCTGCTGGAGCCAATCACGTAAAGCTATATTTTTTTACACCCCAAATTATTTTTTTGCCCAACACTATTATTTGTTGATGTGTTCAGGAATATTTTTGACTTGTCTGATAAACTGTAACTGCACTTTGCCAGTTTTGGTGCTCCATAGTCCTCCGTCTGTTATTGGTAAATCAGGACATATGGTCAAAAAATATAGTCATGGCTTTCGATACTTTAACATATTCAACACAATGCTGACGCTGTGATTTAATTCTAGTTTATAAATGTATCAGTATGAACCAATCAGTGCGTTTGTCACAGTGACAGCCTTGTGGCGGGTGATGCTGGCAGAAGTTAATACTTTTCTCTGATTACATTGAGCAGGGACATGTGCTACTGCTGCTGTATCGATGCAGTTAACCGCCAACAGCAAAGCAAGCATCACACGGTTGTGTAAACCCATCAGTTCTAACAACGGAGAAGATCTTGTTCTGAGAAGGACTGAATCTTGGTTCTGCACAGCCGTCTCTGTAAACATGCCAAGCTCCGGGGGAGATTTGTGAACCTTGAAAAAACTGAATCTCACAGAATCGCTCCTGCGCTGAACCATTCTGATTATTGAAAGTAACAGAGCATCTCTACGTGGTTACTGAGAAAAAATGTAGAACAACAAGAAGATTGGGAAAACTCAGGCCGAATACACTCCACATATTGATGATTTTTTTTATTGATTAAGTCTCACCTTGGCGGCTCAGTGAAGAGTAAATTGTGAAACGCCTAACTAGATGCCCTGGCATTTCACTGGCTCTCACCCGATTGCACCTCTGCTTGCTATTGTTCAATTAAGTAGATGTTACAAATGTACCTGGTTATCAGGCCCATTTCAGCTGTCTCCCGGTAGCCGTCGGTGCCAGAGACTCATTATTGCTCTTTCTGGCTCGTATGAAACTAAAGCACCTGTCCAGGCCTTTGTTTGGCATTAACAGGCTGAGACCAAATGATCAAATATGACCTTTCTTTAGCTGTACATGAATTGCATATCCCAATAGGGACGTGGACAAAAGCCATGTCTGGAACAGGCCCCCGCAAAGTGCGAAAGCTAATGCTCGGTCTTTCAAAGAGTGAATATTATTTCTAATTTGCTACTGTCTGTGCATCCAAGGTCACCATCTGCTGTCCTCTTTTTCTGTATCAACGAAAACTAAACGAATCGGCGCCATGAAAGGATGACCAATTTGTTTCGAAGACCACAGTGACAGGCTCTTGGCGCTCTGTTTAGAAAATAAACATGGATTTTAGCTTTGAGATTAAGTCAGAGGCCCACACACTCAACCCCCCTTCTCTCGACAGCACACAGCAGCCCCATGGTCAAGATTATTGTTCTGCGAAGCTACTGACACTCAATTACTTCATGATCTTTCTACAGAGAACCTGTTCACTCTTGAAATGTCTGCTCCTAGTGCTGGATGAGTGCACTGAGTAAACAAACCTTGAGCAGACTGATTTATATTTTTGTGTGCTTGACATTGTTCACAGATAAAAGCAAACGATTAGTTACTACTTTTGCCTTTTATCTTAATCATGTGGAATCGTTCTACAAATCAGGTGCAGGAGCTAGTTCTACACAACAGTAGGAACTAAAATGTGCCCTTCAACCTGTGGTATGTAATTAGAATTTAACATTAATTTAAAGCTAAGGTTGGTGATACTGGAAAAGCTAGAGCTTGCTACATTTTGAAACAATGCAATGGATACATCTCCACCCCTCACAACGACCCTCTCGCCAAAGCTATGCCCCTGAAACACATGCTGAAAAATTGCTAGAAGCCGACTTGCCCATGTCTATTACATTCCTGGGAGGGACACTGGCTTTTTTATCATTCTTTACAACACTGTCTGAGAAACATTTTACAAAGACCTTACATCTGTACATTAGTAGGCGGCCTTTCATTCACCTCAAATTATGTTTCCCGCCTTAAAATGCTAAGCAGTCAACCCTCTTCAAAATTGTCCCATCATGTGGTTTATGAATACTTGATTAACTGGAATTTTTTTTTTTCTGTTCCTGTGAGTTGATCAACAAAATATCAGTAGTAACAAAAGTCCAATGTCCACATTGGGTTTTTATGCCTTTGCCTATTTACACTTAATTTAACACTCAGAGTTCTAAGATTACAGACGACACTTAACCTGATTAATGTCTTTTAAAGCACAGATATAATTCAAGTTAAAGTATTTGACAGCAGCTCGAGGGTTTTTAACAGTAGGTGGTCTCTTTCAGGTGCTCATGCTGGGGCTTAACTAACTGAACTCTAAATGATCCATAATAGAAATTTTAAATGGTTTGGATGGTACAAATCCGCATGACTCACCGGTCACATCTCTTCCACTCACAGCATCACATTACTGTAAAAGGCTTTTCCTTCTGACAGTTTCCTACCAGCAAGCTAGGGGCATATACAAAATTTATAAATGGGGGGGAAGTGGATATTTATAAATGGCTATCTTTTTACACACTGGATTTAGAAATATTTTTCTGTATTGATGGCTATGGACGCAGTCTACATTAGGATGATGGATGATTGCTTCATATGATCAAAAACATTTGTATAGGTTTTCACTGGAGTATTTAAGTTGCGTGTATGGGTGCTTCACATGAGGCAGATTAACTTTACATTCCAGTTCTCTGAATTCGACCAAATCTGTATCAAAACGATTCCTCTACAAGCCAGAGTATTTTTGTGTAGTAGAAAATTCAAGAGAATTGCCTGGTAGAGCTTGAAATCTGTTTTATTGTGTAGATAATTGCAACATCCCAAACTTAAATTCTGGTCAAATGTCCCCTTGGGGCACCCATACTGAATTTTTATGTGCATAAAACTGCTTGAGGGAGATGAGGATTTTGTCACCACCTTCAAGTGGTGGACAAGGTCGACCTCTCCGTCTTTGTATCTATTTGCTTTTAATTATAATTGTTCCAGATTCATTTCCATGTCTTTTTTGTGCATGTGTGTTTTATTACAGCCTAGGCGATGTGATAACGCAAATGTTGCATTGCCCTGGCAGCCATTTTTACATCTCTCTCAGAACTGTCTCTGCTCTTTTTGAGTTGGAGTTTTGGTGGTCATCAGGCTTTGAAAAATGCGTTATTGTTGCATTTTTGTGAAATCTCGCACTGGGCTGGGCCTAATCAACTGTTTTTATTGTTGTGTGTCAAGAGGATTATTTCTGTATACAGTATGTGAAAATGTTTTTATTTCTCTTGACTATTATAATGGGTTTTAACCTGTGGAAAAAAAAAAAAACTAAGGAAAAAGCTCAAAAAGAGATGAGACCAAATAAAATGTAACACTCCAGAGTTGTTTGTGACTTTATTCATATTGAATCGAAAAAGGTGCAGCTGAATTTGTATCAAACAAAAATGCAGCACCCTATATACAGTATATCCTTCTGTCAGGCAATATTATCAGCTAGCACAGTTGATAGACTCTCCACTGTACTATGCCTGACAAATCTAATTAGGTAGTCAAACTTCAGGAATGACTTAACGATTTTTACTTATGAATTTACAGAAAAGTAAAGATTTTAGTTAAACGCCTCAGCACAAAATTCCCTTATCGTAGAGTCCTTTCGAGTGGCATCACCTTGGCCACCTGTTCTATCGTAGGGAATCTTGGCCGTTGTTTTTGACTGTCCTGGTCTCTATGGGTGTATTATGACAGCTATGAAAACATGGTGCCTAAGAAGGATTCTGACAAACTAGTCCAACTAATGTTTGTTTCGTAGAAATTCTCATGCGTCTGTTATCTGCATTGGCTCCCTGTTGAATTCTCGTTCCTTCTCCTGACATACACATCCTTAATGGTCAAGCTCCACCATATCTCAAAGCAGTGAAATATCCCAATAGATAACGTCACTCTCATCTCAAAATAACGGTTTACTTGTGGTTCTTCGAGTTTACAAGAGCAGAATGGGAGGCGGCACTCTGTCCTTCCATAGGCTGCTTGTGTTCTCTCTCTCTTTCTCTTTCTCTCGCTTTTGTAGGCTTTTCTTCTCTGTCCTCATTCTGAAGGTACCTCAAGGGATGCAGGGTCCCGATCTGACACTATTACTCAACACTAATTACTGTCTTTTCTGCTGTAATTATATTTATCACCATTAAACCTATAACATAGATATACAACTCTTTCTGGTCACTCTCTTCTCTTTCTCTCTTCACCGTTCCTCTTCTTTCAAGCCTCACGGTCGGGGCAGGTCGCTGTCTAATATATAAATGCAATATTAATACTGTATGAACTTTGAAATTGTGTTAATCTTTTCTGTCCTGAAGATCCAGAGAGCAGTCCCTATGGTTTATCAATACAATCATATATATATATATTTCATGGTACGTTCTGCTCCAGACAGAGTACTTAACAAAGAAAAACAATCTAGTATTCTTAATTACATAATCTCATAACTGTATCTTTTCAATTCATGAGGTATTTGCCTGTGATTCTTTTGTGTTTATTTTACTATTATATCATCGTAATTTATCCTTTTGGGTTTAAAAAATGGCTTTACAGTCTATCCAATAATTGTTGAGATACTTCAAAGCTAAAATGTGAATCTTCTTGTGGCACTTGAGGGAAAACCGGGGAATCGCCAATTTCACGAGGGTTCACATCGTGTGAAAAGTGATAATCTGTATGGACCTTCATGCAGTCCCTCCGCATGTCATTGGGACTTTTCATTTTGGACTAAAGTGGAGGAGAAACCTATTGAATTGCTGAATACTCACTAAAGTGGCCAGGAAAATATGACCTTTCTGTAGTCACCTCCAGTGGACAGATGTGGTCATTTCCCTCCAGTTAGTTCAAACATTAAGCCTGAAATTGCATCGATCCTGCTACAGGAGGAGGAAATATTCTTTTATTAGCATAGTTCAACATTTTCTCACATCATCTCCCATCCATAAAATGAGGACTAGTTCAGTGGAAGTAATGACTCTGTGTGTACGTTCTATTTCTGTCATGAGAACATAAGATGTTCAGTGGTGAGAACTGGTGCTTCACTGCTACAATAGAGGTTATGGCAGGGCAAGGGTTGTACTGGCGTGTGTGTGTGTGTCTGTCTGTGTCAGTGGTTGTGTGTGTATTCATTCATAAACAACAAGTTTATGAGAAGAAAGTGTGAGTGCATTCATGTGTCTGCATTTTGACCCCGCGTGTTTGACACATGAATGCACTCACAATCTTTATTTTAGTGCCACGTCATACCCGATGTTCTGTCTCTTTCCCTGTGTGACTTGCCATCCTGAGTACAGATGAGATATAATGTGGTAGAATAGATAATGATGGCCTGTGTTTTTGACCCACATTAAACCCTACAGCCCTCAGTCTGATCCGATTTTTCATGTGAATAACGATGAGGGCGAAGCTAAATTGTGGGGTAGATTTCTGGAGAATTAAATGAGACTAGAATTAAACCACCACAAATTTTACAGGGGGCATTCCGAGGCACTTCAGGGATTTGTCAGAGCCTGAGCTACCGAGGCATCAGCCACTCACAGATGTGTGTTTCTATGCGCATAGACTAAATGTATGTCTGATGTGATTCGTCTGCCTGATGATTTTGCGCTTGGATGTCAAAAATTGAAAAGGGCTGCATGGAAATCGCAGCCGATACAAGTGAACCCTTCAAAATCGAATGTCTCCAGAGAGAGGCCATCGACTCAAAATGTGAGTTTGAAGATTGAGAGGAACGACATGAGGTGGGAGTCGTAGGGGGAGATACCACGGTGAGAGAAGAATCTGTGACGTCAGCGAGGCTTGACGGTGCAACTCTGCACACCTGGCCCTCCTTTATCCCAGCGCGGGTTTCAAAGGCTTGTGTTGCCATGGACACTGTGAATGGAAGTCTATAAAGCGCAGTGATGTGGCTCTGCTGTGCCTTCTCAGTGAGCACTAAGTGGGTTTTTTTGTTTGCTTTTTAGTTGGTCTATTTCCTTAAATTATTGATTTCATCTTTATTTAAAATATTTTGTTCTGTTCAAACAATAAATGAAGTTGAATATTTAATTTCTTAAGGTTGCACCACCTTATTGAACATACTCATGTTGATAGAGCTAAGGATGGAAGAATCTATACACAGCATTAAAGGAGAAAATGATAAAAAAAAGATACATGATGAATACAAACCAAAAGCACAACACCTATGTACAATCACATTCATTCATTTTATGTCCTTTTGGGGGCAGGAGATTTATTTTTTGACATAATATAATCCCACCATGTTATGATGAACAATTGTTAAAACACTATTTACACATCATATTGATATTCCACAACATTCATATTCAGTTTGATGTACTGTTCAGGCCCTGTCCTGAATGTAGATCCATTATCCACATTTCTTTTAGCTCTGGTTTGGTCCCCACCACCGCCTGAGGAAACATTCAGCTTTTTAGCAGCTAAATGATCTTTAGCTGGGTGGCTAACTCGTAGCTCTTCTCCACTTCATTCCACTTATTTGACAAACTGTGGTGCTTTATACGGTGGCCTTGAGAGCTCAACGAACAGCAACTTAAGAAAACACGTGCAAGTTGACAAAACACAAGCAAAGTAAGAAAACACCTTCATCAATTTCACAACACAACACAACACATTACAGAAACGCGCTGCAAATAAACAAACGCGCTGCAAATAGACAAACGCGCTGCAAATAGAGGCGACAACACAACGGAAGTATTTCCAGAGGACAGCTAAAAGGGATGGACACTGCTGCCACATGAGACACAAAAACGTCCAATACATCAAACAAATTCGTTTCCGCACGGGGGTCAGCTCCTCAGCCCCTCTGCAGTGGCTGTACAGTACAGTGTTGTGCATATGTTTCGCTATCGCTGAACTTAACGAATCAGTTTTCATATTATTAACATGAACGTAACGATGAACGTGAGTGAACGTCACGTTCATTTTTTTAATCATCATCGTATCAGGCCATCACGAAATAATAGGAGCGTGCGTGTGTGTGCGTGTGTTTGTGAGTGTGTGTGTGTTGCGAGCGCACTCCGAGCTCGCCCACTCGCTCAGAAGAGGGGGCAGAATGTCTCTTCTGATATTAAAGGTTTCCTCCCCCTGCACACTATCGACAATACATGGCCTCACAAACAGGGGCTTGCTTGTTAGCGCTGTTTATTCAGTTTAACAGGAGAAGACGGCATGTCTCTAAATCGGACCATCTTCAGAGCTCAGAGCTCACTGTGGGTCTGTCCGAGCGAGGGGGCGGGGTCGGAGCCCAAGTGCGCTGGCTAAACACACACATTCACAGGCACACACAAACGAATGGGGCTGAAGAGCCACAGGTTGCCGACCCCTGTGCGGAACCGAATTTGTTTGATGTATTGGACGTTTTTGTGTCTCCTGTGGCAGCAGTGTCCATCCCTTTTAGCTGTCCTCTGGAAACACTTCCGTTTTGTTGTCGTTTTGTTGTCGGTGGTCTATTTGCAGCGCGTTTGTCTATTTGCTGGCGTTTCTGTAATGTGTTGTGTTGTGTTGTGGAATTGATGAAGATGTTTTCTTACTTTGCTTGTGTTTTGTCAACTTGCATGTGTTTTGTCAACTTGCATGTTTTTTTAAGTTGCCGTTCGTTGAGCTCTCAGGGCCACCGTAGGCTTTAGCTATATGTCATTAAAAAGATAAGTGTCCAAATATTTTATTGTAAATTAATTTGATGATTTCCATCTAAAATAGTCAATAATGAATGAATTTGAAGAAATTACACTTTTTGTCCTCCATGCTTCGGAATTATAACTAACTTTTTCCCTTCACAGCTCAATAGACCATGCTCAGCATAATTTATTTACTCAGAGCTGGCATCGGATGTTTTCCTTCTCAGCTCAGTTCAGTCGTCAAATCAAGCTCCCACAAGTCAGGGTCTTCTATTCCCCTGCAGAGAATGTCTTATTGACATTAATGAAGAGCGGGAATGAACTTCTCTCCGTCTCTCTCCATTTCTCTCTCTGCTCAGCTGCCTTTGCAGAGCAGCAAAATGAAAAAAAAGGAACAAAACCTAATGCTTCCTCGAGATGTGATTACACTTGATTCTGATGCCGAAGCTGTGGAGGGGAGGATGTTCATTACTTTGTGAAAACAATTGTTTTGGGCACTTTTATCTGTCTCTGTCACGCAATTGTCAGCTTCCTCTTTATTAATTTACTGTCATGGATTTAATTATAGACAAACAAGAAAGGAGAGGATACATTTTGCATTGGGTGTCCCTTGCATCAACCCCTCCATAGCAAGACAGAAACCTTTAATAATATTAGTGAAATATACGTTTGAAATGTTTTTTAAACTTGAAATAACTCATTACTTCTGTTGTGACATGTCCAGATGGCAACTTAGTGTAGAAGTACTGAAGTTTATAAAAACAAAACAACTGCCGTCAGGCAATCAAATACGTGTGATGTTATTCAGCTTTGGAATTTAGGTGTTTTGTAACGTAATAAATGCAGTCAAATATGTGCTGCTCAAAAGAGACACTAAGTGCGATATTACTATTTTTCACGAGTTGTATTATTATGTTTTGCGTCATAATTTGCTAAATATAATGTTCAATATTTATTTTATATTACCCAGTCCTTGTATCATTCTCATTACTATTTTCTATTGTCTCTTTAGTTTAGTCTCATGTAATTTATCTTCATTTGTATTGTTATTTGCAATAGACCCTGGTTCTACATTAAGTATTTTTACACTTTTTATTTTCACGTATACTAAACTTTATTTTTAGATTGTGTCTTGCCATAAACTTTTCAATTTCACTTATATTTTTTAAACTTAATACTTGATTTATTCTAATACCATATTGTATATTGTACAGTCACTATGATCTTGGAGCAAGCTGGAACAAGAATTTCCTTCAGGATTAATAAAGTCTTATTTCTAACACTGTCTTCATGAGTCCAATGAGAGGAAGTCATTGAACTAAAATGCTACTGGATTTTCCGCAGAGCCCTGTGATCTGTGGACAGATGTTTAACAGCCGGTGTCCAATTTTGCCAAATAAACATATTGTGGAAATTGCGATGCAACACGAGGGCCAACTTCCATCAAGTTGGACACACAAATTGTGCTCCGTTTATTAGCATCCAAAACAATAACAAACAAGATGGCTTTTAACATCCCAGCATGCCCTCGGGTCTCAGACGTCACCACGTTCCCATCATGCCTCTGGATCCTGACGTCATCACGTCACCCGGCATGCCCCGGGGTCGACGTCATCGCTCTCGTAGGAGACTGACGCCGACTGTGCCTGTACTGAGCGTGAGGGTGAATTATGTCAGTCCCCTATTCACTACACAACTCCCCCCAGAATTCACCATAACAACAAAAAACATATCACCGGAGAGGTGGTCGCAGTAACCGGCCAAAACGGCTGTGTTTTACAGGGGGTGGAGAAATCACTACCATGGCCATTTGATAGACAAAGGAACAGGGGGTGGGTGCAGAACTGGAGGACGCCCGCGTCGTGGGGGCTGGGCCACCTCAACGGGCCTAGCCACGTCGAAATGGGCGGGTTTGAGGCGGTCAATGGAGCGTCTCTCCGGTTTGCCTCCCATGTCCACTGTGAAATGTTTGTCCCCCACCTCCAACACGCGAAATGGGCCCTCGTAGGGCGGCCGCAGCGGTCCTCTGTGAGCATCGTGGCGAACAAAAACGTATCCCGCCTTCCGAAGCCCAGCGGGGATGTGCGACTGAGAGAGGCCATGCCGGGAAGTAGGGACAGGTGCGAAAAGCCGCGCATTGTCCAGTAGCGTGGTCCGCTGGGGAACCGCAGACCAAGGAACGGTGGATGTAGGAATGAAATCCCCTGGAACCCGGAGCGGCTGGCCATAAACAAGCTCCGCGGATGAGGATTGCAGGTCTTCTTTTGGCGCAGTCCTGATGCCCAGCATCACCCACGGGAGCTTGTTGACCCAGTTGCAATCCTTGAGGCCAGCACGAAGAGAAGCCTTCATTGACCTGTGGAACCACTCACAGAGTCCATTAGCCTGTGGATGATATGCAGTTGTGCGGTGGAGTTTTACTACGAGGTTCTGGGCAACCGTGTTCCACAGCTCGGATGTGAACTGTGCGCCCCGGTCAGAGGAAATGTCCGATGGGGTGCCGAACCGGGCAACCCAGGTTCCGATAAATGCCCGTGTCATCTCAACAGTTGTCAACGACGTCAGTGGCACAGCCTCAGGCCAACGGGTGGTCCTGTCAACCATGGTGAACAGGTAGGTGAACCCCTGAGAGGAGGGCAGAGGGCCAACCAGATCCACGTTGACATGGTCAAACCGCCTCTCTGGCACCTGGAACAACTCTAAAGGGGCTTTAGTGTGTCGATGTACCTTGGCCCGTTGGCACTCCAGACAAGTGGTAGCCCAGTCTCTAACATCCTTTTTATAGGCCGTGCCAAACAAACCTAGCCGCCACCAGCCTCTGCGACGCTTTTGAACCAGGATGGGAGAGACCATGGATGGCATCGAAAATGCAGCGTTTCCATCCCGAGGCCACGAGCGGCCGAGGACTGCCTGTGGAGATGTCACACAGGAGCGTGGTGTCAGCCTCCCCAAACACGACGTCCTCTATCCTCAAACCTGTAGTCGAGGTCCTCAGGATGTGTATGTCTGGGTCTGTGGACTGGTCCGCTGCCATGCTGCCGTAATCCAGGCCAAGATGGACTCCTCCTGCCACAACCCGTGACAGGCAGTCCGCCACCTGGTTGTCCTTACCAGCCACGTGCCGTAAATCTGTGGTGAACTCGGAGATGTAGGACAGATGACGTTGCTGGCGGGCGGACCACGGCTCGGCCACCTTGGCCATGGCGAAAACCAGCGGCTTTTGGTCGACAAAAACGGTGAAGTGTCGACCTTCCAGCAGGAAACGGAAGTGTCTGATGGCAAGGTAGAGACCCAGCAGCTCCCGGTCGAAAGTACTGTACTTCCGCTCGTTGGCTCGCAGTTGGCGGCTGAAGAAAGCAAGCGGTTGCCTGGCCCCGCCCACCCACTGCTCGTAGACTGCACCAACAGCGTAATCCGAGGCGTCTGAGGTGATGGCGATGGGGGCTATGGCAGAAGGATGCGCCAGCATAGCGGCGTGCGCAAGGGCTGCCTTAGTCTCTGCAAAAGCTTTGTCCCTGCCCTCAGTCCAGTCCACAGCGTGCGTGGGCTTACCTTTCAAAGCCTCGTGCAGGGGCTGCATGAGCTGAGCGGCTCTAGGGATGAAACGATGATAAAAGTTTACCAAGCCAAGAAATTCCTGCAGGGCTTTCACGGTGAGTGGGCGTGGAAAACGTGTGACCGCCTCCACCTTCGACGGGAGAGGGACTGCGCCGTCCTTAGTGACTCTGTGTCCCAGGAAATCTATGGTGGAGTGACCAAACTGGCACTTGGCAGGGTTTACGATCAGGCCATGTTGGTTGAGCCGCTTGAAAAGTGTTCGGAGGTGCGACAGGTGCTGAGATTCGGACGTGCTTGCTACTAAAATGTCATCCAAATATACGAAAAGAAAAGGCAGGTCACATAAAACAGAGTCCATGAGGCGTTGAAACGCTTGGGCTGCATTTTTAAGCCCGAACGGCATCCTTAAGAATTCAAAAAGACCGAACGGCGTAATCACCGCTGTTTTTGGAACGTCTAGTGAGTGCATAGGCACCTGATGATAACCCCGGACGAGGTCTACTTTAGAAAAAATCACCATCCCGGCCAGGTGTGCTGAAAAATCCTGTATGTTCGGGACTGGGTATCGGTCAGGTGTCGTTGCGTCATTAAGTCGCCTGTAGTCGCCACATGGGCGCCAGCCCAAGGGGTGACGCCCACGGGCTGTCAGATCGGCGGATTATTCCCAGGCGTTCCATGTTGGAAAACTCTGCTTTAGCAACGGCAAGTTTGGTCGGGTCAAGGCGTCGAGCACGGGCGTAGACGGGTGGACCAGTAGTGGTGATGTGGTGCACCATGCTTCACGGCCGACGCGGAGAAAGTGGGCTGAGTGAGTGCTGGAAAACTAGCCAGTAACCGGTGGAAGTCCTCCGATGTAGACAGCATGCTAGACAATGGTATGGAGTCAATCCCGCTGAGTGTGCACGTATAAGAACAGAACGTGACGGCGTCGATCAAACGGTGGTTCTTTACATCCACTAACAGTCCGTGCGCACACAAAAAATCAGCACCCAGGAGGGGAACGGCGACTTTTGCCGTGACAAAATCCCAGCCAAACCGATGTCCCCCGAAACACAATTCAACGTACCTTAGTCCATACGTGCGGATGGGCGTCCCATTAGCCGCTTCCATAGGGGGCCCGTAGCTGTCGGTCACCATATCCAAACGGGAGGCAGGCAGGACGCTCCTCTGTGCCGCCGTGTCGCACAGGAAAGGTCGTCCGGAGATGTTGTCCCGGATAAACAGCAGCCTGCCGACGTGGCCGACACTCATGGCCACTACTGAGTGCCGGCCCTGGCGTTTCCCAACCGGATTAAAAATATACCAGTGTCACTTTGGGAATTAAAGACAATGCATGTCATCATCATCCTATCCTCAACCAGGCTGGGCGCCATTAGGTGGAGGGAGCACGAGCCTCAGGGAATAACCTGCAATCGATGCAATTTAAGTTGCAGCAGGAAACGGTGCAGAAAACTAGCAGGGCAATTGTGAACCGATTTATACAGCGAGCCTGTGCACAGGCATTTTGTGGAGCAACAAAAGAGCCACTGATGGACGTTAACATTTTGTGAACGGCTGAGAAAGTCTGAGCGCTCCCTCCAAGTTTAAAATGACACGGCACATCACACAAGAGGGCAACTGGGGACAAGAGCTGAAAATTAGCAGCGGCTATAAACTCTCTGCCTAGCCCATCAGTTTCATGCTCTGTATTGGAACTGTGTTAAACTGCATCATCCCTATCGAATACAGACAGTGCCACAGACCGTATTCATCCTATTGAGAGTGGCACTGAGAAGAGTGTGACTATGAGGCGGTTCTTATTTTCTCATCTTTTATTGAGGTTCCTGATTTTTAACGGCAACAATAAAACCATCCAGTAGGAAATACCCAGTGGTGGGATGTAACAAAGGCGATTGCTTAGTGAATGTACTTCAGGACATTTTTTCTATATCTGTACTTTATTTTTTCACGGGTACTATTCTCTTTTACGCCACGTTATTATATCAGCAAATACCTGAGCTCTCAACCCCCCAACTACATCTTGTTTTTTTTTTTATTCAAACGATAATGATAGGGGAATCAGTTTATTGATCCAATCAAAGTGGGCAAGTATAATTAGACCCCGCCCCCTGCATCAGCAGCATCACTGGTGGAGAAACACATTTAAGACCGATCCTTAAAAAAACGTTTCATAAGGGAATAAGCTACACTCAGCGAGTACTTTAAATTTGAATACTTTAAGTATATAGTGCATATAAAGCAAGTACTATTAAAATACTAGTGATATAAAAACAACAACATGCAATAACTAAAATGTAGAAAGGTTTATGCCACATTAGCTATTATGTATGATTTATATAACTATAACTGATTTCAATATTACATTACATTACATGTCATTTAGCTGACGCGTTTATCCAAAGCGACTTACCATAAGTGCGAAACGCAGAACAAAAAGAATCAAGAAAGTACGATTTCTTCAAAAAAGCACTACAAAGTGCTATAAGTAAGTGCCATTTAAGTGCTACTAAATTGTAGTGCATGTGTTTTCAGACAATATCCCCCCTAACCTGCAACTATAGAATGATTGACTCTATTTCAGCCTTTAAATAATTAAATTCAGAGGTAAAAAATCACAAGGATTTTTTATTTATAGCTTGTTTGTTTGATGTAAAATTCTTAATAGGGCCTAATTCTTACTTTTTTAAAATATCAACATCAGTAGTCTGCTACGCAAAACTGTACTGTCTCCAGATACATGAACGGTATTGATGTACTAGACCGTTGCATTAAGGGAATAGGCAACACTCGCCAAGTGCTTTTACTTTGAATGTTTTCAGTTCATTTAAAAGCAAGTACTTTCTTACTTTACATGTTTGTGTATTTGTTTGAAGTTTTGATTCAGTGAGATGTCTGAGTACTTCATCCACCGCCGTAATAACCAAATATATTATAAAGGTATTTGTATGTGTAAAATCTTCTTCTTTCTATGATTTGTCCCCTTCGCCCTGCTGTACCTTCCGCCGCCACGAGGGGAGCTTTGCAGCACACGCACCTGTTAGCAGGTCCACGTGCGTCACCACAACAAAAAACCAGGATTTAAAGTGTTTATTTATTTAGATGACCCGTGAAACAAAGATAGTTGGTGATGGACACACGCGTGAGGAGCACTTCACCGCGGGAGGAGGACACACAATGACTGATTTAATGGAACTACCACTGGAGCTAACCATGCTAACAGAACTGGGCCTGTACAAAAACATGGAGGAGACCGGGTCACGTAGAACTGAACTGAGACGAGACCAGAGACACACCTGGAACTGAAGGTAGGACCGCTTCTGTAACAAAACATCGATGCTTTGTTTGTGTGTTTGTTTAGCAGGGCCACAGGTGGTTGGGCTCCATGATTAATATTGTGAGTGAACAGCGCGGGGGGGGGGGAGAAACTGGACCTTGAGCTTCAGTAACTCAGGTTTGATAATCTCTCTTAACCACTTGTTGATTTAATATATAAATAATAGCTGTTTTCAATTTATACACAGCCAATAATTGTTCACTAAATATTTCCAATTGGAGAATGTACAGAAGATCAGGTGTGGAAAAAAAGAGGGTACGCAGAAATATATTTTGATAATATTTAGAGTTTTTTATATAACCCGAGACCGGAAATTGCAAGATACAGAAATATAAAATAACAATGTCAATAATTACAATAATACTAATGGTAATGAGTAAGTTCAGAGGGAACATTTAATTGATTACTCACAGGAAGAGATAACAAAATATAAATTATTGAAAATAAAAACAAAGCAGACAGGACTGAAATGTTTAAATATAATGACATTAAATCAAATACAACAAGGAAGTATTCACCATTAAAATAATAATGCAATAGGGTTAAGAGTAAATGATGACATAAGTAAGCAGAGTTCCCTGGCAAGGTGCTTTTGACCTCTTTATATATATAATTGTTAAGTGGAGATATCTTTTTGTGCATTCCTCAATCATGGGGGTTGAAATGACTCTTGCATTTGTATTTAATTCTAATACTGTTATTGTTAACTTAAGGTTCAACATGCTTGTTGTTGCTCAATGTGACTCCTGACTGGACACATGTGACGTAAGAGAAATCAGGAGCTCGTGACTTGAGAATAAAACTGCAGCTCTGTTGCATGTGGGACGGCATTTCCTCTTTTCTTTCAAAGGTCTGGAAATGTAATTCAAAGGATGACTCAGTGTTTCCTTTGTTAAATGAGATAAGTTAAGAAGCACTGAAGCTCCTTTCCCTAATCCTCCAGCGACTTACTATTATTATTATTATATCACTGAATTTAATTTGGCAGTTAGGAACCTTCCTAAGATAAATACACAATTTGATTGCAGCCTTGGATAGGAAATGGGTTCTTTATGGATATAGTATTTCACTGGTTTGCAGGAAATGGCTTTATTTAAATTCTGTCTGGATGCATGTTACCTAAAGGTTGCATATTTGCCTCAGTGAAATTGGGCCTATGTGTGGCCTCTGTGTTTCTGATAGACAGCAAGTATTTATCACGCAATACAATTATCATTGATTCTTAATTTGCGGTTGATGGCAGCTTCATCTCATCTCACTCATTCACAGGAGGCTTTTATATTCTGTGTGTTTTGTAGGAGAGTGTTACTTACCCCCCCCCCCCATCTTGTCTGTTCAGGGCTGAAACAGTTTTCATAGTGATTAATAGGTTGATTCATGTTTTTTGAGTAACCGAGTTGCTTGTTTTTAAATGTGATAAATGGCTCCTGGAAGGTTTTTGAGGCCCAGGTGATTTTTGATGGCCTATGTTGCTGTTTGTATTTTTGCTTAACTTAAACAATTTAATAATTACCATTTGTTATTTTTAGATATCTTTTTTTGTATAATGATCTTGGACATGCATTATTAATTAAACCACTCTTATTTCTATGATTAATTGACATTCCATGCACTTTTTAAACAAATGTGATAACTGTCCACTGCAGCTTCACTGAGTTTGTTGCGACAATTTAAAATGTTTTGGTCAACTCCATCTTCAGTTTCCATATTCCATATACATTTTCAAAGCTGTAGTGAGAAGAATGGATACATGTATAAAATGGCAGTAATTGTTTAGATGTCATTATCAAACTCTTGACAACAAAGAAAGGTGGTCTGATATTTTACACCAACCTACAAGCTTTATTATTTATAATTATGGATAAACAAAAACACATACATATCCATGATTGACACTATTTCCAAAAGCTGAAGCAATAATGCATATATTTAAAGGTAATCTAAGTAGTTTCTCTTTCTACCCACTCTATGATTACGGCAGCTAAAAAACCCCGGAGCCTCCTGTGCTGTGACATGAGCTGAAACGAGGCCCGAATACAACACATCCATGATGCATGAAGTGAGAAAGTCTTTATATACCTCCCTATATTTAAAGCCTCACATCTCACCTCGAGATGTGTTTTTAAGTTTCTCCAGGAATTCAGGTAACTCTCAGGAGGTCACCACACTCCTTCGCACATGTGTAGGTGGTGTTAATCATATCAGAACGTCTATGTTTAAATTTAAACCCATATACAAATATTTTTTCTTTAAATGCCCTTGAGGATGAACTTCTCTTTCTGCACTGAAAATGGCAGGATTATCATTTGCGTTGTCATTTTGAGTCTAACTCGGGAGCGTTCTTTGGTCTGTAAACTGATCTGAAAATCACTGTCTGGCAGGATTGTAAGAGCCATTGGAGCAAGTGCATTCACGATTTTCTGTGAATCAATGCTGAACATTCAGGAGCAGAAGTGTCTGCATTTGCTTCAGAGCTTGACCATTTCATCGGTTTGCCGATATTCACCTCTCAGAATCATATTGCAGCGCATTGGCCAGAATGTCGCTGATATATAATTATTTCAAAGTATTACCTCTAATAGCAGTCAAGACTGTGATTGGCCGCAAACAGGAGATAATATATGAACTTCTTCTCCAAAGATTGTGATGGTTTACTGCAATACCTGCAAAAATAGGCCAGGGATCTGTATCATAGCTGCACTGGTAGAGTGATCAATGAAGAAAATATGAGCATTTATGTTATTAAATTCAAGCTCTATAGATTTGATTGTATTTTGTGTTTTATTTTGATCTATAGATAATTATACCAAGATTGCAGGTGAATTGTTAAATATTATGCCTCAATCACAATAAGTTTGATAATGACATCTAAAGTATATTAATATATATATATATATATATATATATATATATATATATTAATGAGTGCATTTTTTTTTCACAGTTGTCAAAGTGCTTACCTATTATTGGAACTGTTGGTTATATATATAAATATTCATACAATGTGGGTATATATATTTATAGTAACATAATTTTACCCTGTCCTAAATATGTCCAAAATACATTTCCCAACATCATCAAAACTGATGCATACGGTTTTAATGCAGACTGTGATTTGAATACTGAGACATGCACGACCATGGTGGCCTCTGTGTGTGATCATCATTTTGAAAAGCAGCAGCAGCAGCAGCAGCGTTTGCAGGAACTACATTATTTCCACGAGACCCTCATCTAAAATGCCTCTGCTATTTCCAGCCTTTC
The DNA here is from genome assembly GCF_949316205.1 of Platichthys flesus. Classification (NCBI taxonomy): domain Eukaryota; kingdom Metazoa; phylum Chordata; class Actinopteri; order Pleuronectiformes; family Pleuronectidae; genus Platichthys; species Platichthys flesus. The sequence goes on from NC_084968.1 coordinate 3,347,299, forward strand.
TATTAGAAAATGTCAGAACCCCAGGCTTTAAATCTATTTCGTGCCGATCTGATGCTCGGTTTGTGCTCACACAGCCAAATTGCACAAAGTCCTTTACAGGGTAACGAGTGAACCAGAGCAGGAAAAGAGCCAGGAAGTGTGATAAGAGTGGCTCACAGCAAAGTGACACTGGAACAAAGATGTCCCCAGCGCTTTACCGGAGGAAAACCAAGACGTCTTCAGCCAAGGATAACGGAGCTCATTTCTACTGTATGAATCAGTTCACTTTAATGCTGATGTCATACTAAAAGTTGGAGAATCAGCGAGACTGAAATCAGGCTGAAGAGGGCATCCAGTCAGTTGAGCTTGTGCACATGTAGCCACTAGAGGGCAGTGTGTAAGTGCACAGCCGTCTCCTGTGGGCCGCTGCTGCAGGACGTAATCGCATGAGACGTAGTGCACTAATCTATTCCGTTTGTTATCACTGTTGCCTGCCATTTTTTTTCCCACTGTGGCTTCCCATTTCGCCCCCAATCGGGAATTGTATAGCAGCGGTGCATCGGGTCAGGGGTTGAGCATGTCTTCCCTTTGCCGCGCTCACCTGGAGCCCCTTTGATGAGCTGCTGTCAGAAATAGCTTTACGCGGAGGGGCTGACTAATGATGTTTTTAGGGAGAGTGGGTCCTCCCACCGCAGAGAGCGGCACACATAACCGAGCAGGGCTGATTGACAGATTGAGATCACGGAAATTACAGACAAAGAGTCTTTATGGAAATACGTGCTGAATTAAAACATTACACAGTCGTCAGTCGTTGCTCCTTTATAACAACAGAGTGAGAATCAGGGCAAGACCAAAGGAGGAATATGTAGTTTTGAATTGCAGGAATTTCCACTATTGTTATGAGCTTTGCAAAAAACAAACGTGCTTCAGAATGACTTACTTGAGTCATTTGGATGATATTTGCTGCAGTAGCGTCCGACTGATCAAAGGTTGATTTTGCATTTCACCTCGACGTGCTTCACCTGTCTCTGTGCTGATTTGTCCACTGTTCTTGGCCGCCTGTGACAAGCATATATTGGTACATGGGAAAATAATGATCCGTCCTCTCATTTGCTTTCACAACTAACTCACTTTAACAGGAGAATGTCTGCAAAGGACTGTGCAATGCACGCCAGCAGAACACAGACAATTACACAACGCAGCCTTTTTTTTAATTTATTTTGCAGCAGCCGATAAAAGAGCCCTGAGCAAATGTGCCTGCATGCATGGGAAGTTTTCGAGGGAGAAGTGTTTGCAGGGTAAATATCGCGGTTGGCCTTAGTGCATGTGTACAGAATAATTACATGCTTCATTGTTTTGACAAAAACGGGCAGAAACAGCAGCTATCTGCTGCTAATTTAGCTCAGTTAGTCCCAAAAGAATGGGTGTGTGTGTGTGTGTGGGGGGGGGGGGGTCAATCTCATTGGCTCTGGCTCTGGCTGTGAAAGGCACAAGAAGCTCCAGTGTAATGGACAGTGGGATTTCTCTAATTACTGTTTAGTGGATCCATTGTCGCTAATCAGATTTTTAGGTTAATTTACTAATGGATGTGAGTTGAAGTTATTCTGCATTTCTCTACATTTTAGCCTTCAGCAAATACAGGAAGTGCAGCGGCAGCAGAATTACAGACAAGATATTCTGATGACTCATAAGTTATCTCTGTTATCGCTGTAATTGATGATGACGCAAGGCTGACCATAAATCAAGCTGTTTGCAACATGGAGCCTCACTCTTTGTCTTGCTAGGGTTTGATTTTCTCAAGCATTTCTTAAAGAAGAGTCACACCTAACACCTTTTGATGGAATTTGTATAATCAAGGACGTCAGTTAGGAATGATTGAGCGACGAATGCACACAGAGAGAAACTCCATGCGGTCCATTATAATAAAATAAACTCATAGTGGACACAAGTTCATTTAGGTCATGTCCAAATCACTTTCTGTTCGTTTGACTGTAGCCAAAATGGCTTATGTGCCAGGTGCATAGTTGGTTATACTTGTACTTGTAGGTGGTTGTTCTTGTTTTATACTTCATTTAGTTTTTTTAGGTGTAACATCTCCCATTTTCTTTAAAAGCCAGTAAGCAAAGAAAGTTGCATGTGCTGCTTTGCCAGCAATGTACTTGGTCCATGTGCAGCTTTAACTTTAACTTGTGGAAAAATTGACGAAAACTATGACCTGAATATTAATTGACAATGTTTTTTAACGATGTAAACAAGACCTAAACTGATTTAAAAGTAACACCATTTTTGTTGAAGATTTAAAAAGCAGGCAATTGGACCTTTTTTAATGGAAAGTCTTATTCAGATACCTGCGTCCATCACAGAGCAGTGGAACCTTTGGCGGCGGACTAGTGGCAGAAACTTGGACTATGGGCAGAAAAGGTCTCTGGTTCGTCTCTGGTTCGACTCCACGGAGAAACAACAAAAAGATGAACCTGGATTGATACCAGGTTCATCCATCAAACAAGAGGATTCTCCCTACCCTGTCTAGTTCCCCTGAGCAAGGCACCTTACTCCCTCAACATCTGCTCCCTGGGCGCCGTACATGGTCGCTCACTGCTCTGTGTGTCCTGCACCAGATGGGTCAAAAGCAGAGATTACATTTCCCTACCTGCATGTCTGTGCATGTGTTTGGGACTAATAAATGCATCTTAATCTTAGCATCTTAATAAGAGGAACACAGTAGCAGAGGATCTGGTGTCAGAGTTAAACGTTGTATTTAAACTCCCAAAACCAAAAGGGAACCTAACATCATTATTGAGACTGAATAGGCAATCTTTTTTTGAAAGTCGCAGCATCTGGAGGGCAGCATGATGCAGAGCAAGCCATTATCCACCTGATTTGATAGGTTAATACAAGTTCTAACCTTAGAGAACTTGGAAATGCACTATTTCATGTTTTTCATGAAAAATATCAATCACAAAGCCAGGGGAATATCTAAAGATCTGACAAATCGAAAAAGATCTAAAGTGCAGACATTTTGCCGTCACATGGCGTGAGTTTATCACCCAGAGGTAAAATGTCCTCCTCGTGGTCTATGTAGTCTTTAGTTTTGATATCAAAAGGAACTTGCGAGTTCTTCCTCTACGTCTTTGCTAGACGATATACGGCGTCACTTCTGGAGACGGCTAAACCCCGATAATGAATAGTTGTCAGCAAGTGAGTGAATCCAGTTTGGTATTTTAACATCACGTGAAGCTGCAGGAATGTTTTGTCAGTGGGTTCACCTGTAGTCATGGCAACTGTACACAAAATTGCTGATAGCTGTATGATTAAAAAGTGCCAGAGCTGCTACTAAACTCAGTCTCTTCACCTTCAACACATTTTTGCCATTTCATGCCATGTACTGCAACACTCCTGTGTCCACATCTGGGTCAGCTTGAATCTGCTTATACAGACATGTTACCTAGGCAAAAATGTAACACATGCAATTAAACTTCAGCGTCCTAAACGGATTAGTTAAATATAAATAATTATCTGTACTTTGATTAATGAGCAAAAAAAGACCAGATGATAAAATTGGCCAAAAGAGTATAAAATAGTTTCCTGCGTGATGATTTCCTCACCACCAGCAGTCTGCCCGGCTGCAGAGGGCTGTTGGTGCAGCTCATCTTTCTCCCTGAGACTCCGTCCCAGGGGATTTGAGAGTCCATGTCCTGATTCATCACCTGCAGTGGTGCAATTGAACATTTAAAGAGGAACCAGGGGTACACTGTAGAGTGTAAGCCGTAATAAATGGTGTTCTTAAGAGCCATTCATTGCCTGTCCCGGGCACATGGAAATGATGACGGATCAGTTTTCTTTGCCGTGCCTCGTTTCTTATCCAAATGAAATCCGGGAAGCCCATTCATCCTGCTTAGGAGATAATAAATTGGTTGAGTTGTTGGCTGTATATAGACCTCATGAGTTGACCCACCTCTGTGCTCACTGCTTGCTGGGGTCCTTTACCTTCCTTCTCTTTCCGCTCGCTGTCAATGTCGTCCTCTCTCTTTATGTTCACTTTTTGGAACAGAGACTTTATAATAGAGTGGCTTAGTCCATTCTTCGGCCATTCACACAAATTGAGGCATGCGCACAAATAAAATAAATAACTGACTACAGTCTGCACTCCTAGCTTAACTAATGTTTTTATGGCAGAATTTAGTATTCACGGTAAAAGGATGCAACAGCTCCTATTGGAACAACTTCAAATAAATTAATTAAATTGATTAATCTCATGTATGAAGCCATTATTTCTAGATCAGTGGATCTCTGATTAGTCTAAACAAAGGAAATGATCCAATAAAACCTGGTAAACATGACTGATAACTAGTTAAGATGCACAGTGCAATAAATGAGCAGTTTTACCAACAGTAATGGATGAAAAGAGCAACTGGCAATATGAAAACTGTTAAAATTGTAGAGAAATACAAATTCCTGTGAGAAACATCATCGCAATGATTAACTGCAGGACGGAACTAACTGTCTTGTCCTGTTTCTATTAGTGCAGATGTGACACGTGCTGCAGTAGTATAGTAGTATAACCTTTATGTCAAATCTAGATGGCTCTTCCAGAAGCGTTGTTAGTTGCCAGGTGATCTTAATGTTTAAGACGTGGTTGAGCAGACTTAGCAGTGTATTACTGACAGTTTGGTTCTGACCCACTCAAATTGCTTTACAGTGCTATACCAGAAGTTAAAACTTCTAGAACAAATCGGCTTTGGCTGCAGTAATGGTTTCAAAATTGAAAAAAAAATTAAAACAACAAAGACACGGTTCATCTGGTTCAACTTCCTGGTAATTTATATAAAAATTCCACAAAATCATTTTGTTTCAAATGAAGACTAGATTCCCATTGAATCTGGATTTATCTGTCCAGGATGTACATTTCCTCTTACTCAGTATCAGCCACTATTGGCTCCAGCCCCCACCTAATTATGAATATGATATTCAATTTCCGCCAATAAATCCCCCACATATCCTACACACTGGACCTTTTTAAAAAGAGGAAAAAGGCTGGATTAATTCTAGATTACAGTGTGGTCTAATTTACAACAGGCATCTGTGATCCCTCTTTTGAAGCCCTGTTAATGAGCAAGGAATTATTAAATATGAATCACAGTACTGTCATTCTAGCGGCAAAGTAATTGTACTTGCAGACTCGAATTAGCATGTTTTAAAGGTTGCCAAGACTAGAGCTAAATTCAATAGTGTTGCAAAATCTGTAACAGGAATTATTTGATGAACAGATATTAATCAGCAAGTTTTGTTAATCAATTAATAATTTGAGATACTTTCCTGCAAAACTGCCAAAGATTAAGTGCCTCATAAAAAGTCTACTGAAAATCTAAAACAAGGAATTTGAATACTAACTGAATTTATCTGTAATTAAATGATTTTGCAGCTTTATTGCACACACATGTTTGACATGTTGTGTCTGTATTTAAACAATCATTACAAATAAGACTGTGGTTGCAAAACGTAGTGTCCTTGGACCACTCTCTACCCCTGCAGGTGCTCTTTGCTGTCTTCAAAGACTGAGTTAAAACATAGTTTTATGCCCCACCAGCGACAGCTGAGGCAGAGGCATACGTTTCCCTCTGTCAATTCCCCTGAAATGTGGATAAAAGTTGCTCTACTTTTGGATGGATGTTTAATGGTAGTGGCAGCAATCAGTGGGTAGTCGTATGGTCTATGGTTTTCCTGCAACTTGTGACATACTCTCAATGACATTGAATGAATACAGCAAGAATTGCAATAGCAGGATTGGTGTTGGTGATAAAATAACCATGCTGTCTTATCTGTGCATTGTATTTAATCATGTCTTATTTGACTGCCACAGCTGTGTATCTGTTTTACCCCTCACTCATGACGTGCTTGTCATTATTTACTGTTAATCATTAGGTTGACTTAAAGGGACAGAAGATTTGTGATGTTAATCCTCCCAGAAAATTCATCAAAAAGAGATATTATGAGCGTTCAATATTGGGTGTTGTGAAACAGTGATTGAAAGCAAGTGAATTTGATTGATGAGTTTAATTATATTTGTTTTGTCAATAGCTCAGAAAGGTGTAGTCTGTCATAGCGCTGATGGCTTTGCAGTAGGTGGAGGAGCTTTATATATTCTTGAGTAATTCAAAATTATCAAGATAGTGAGAGTGAACTTGAGTCTGATTTATAACGAAGCCTTCATATGTCGTGGCGTGTGACTCTGGCGTGTTTACATGTGGAGTCGATGATCAAATGCTTGAGTAAATGAGATCCCAGGAGACTCAGTATGGGATCCTATGAGGGAAGTTACATAGGCTCATTTCCATACATGACAGACAGGTGGGAAATGAAAGAAAGAGTTTTACCTGTCATGGTGTTGTTTGGTGTTTCAGGGTTAAAGGTTAAACATCCGAACACAGCAGATTCAGTCTACTGTGGTCGGACCTGCCGCTTCTTTGGGTAACTAGCAGTGCAGCTAAACTGAATGTCAGCTGGCATTTATGAGATGCTCCGACTTCATCCTGGGAATGGATGTTTTATACATACAGAATACATAATGAGTTGTTATGATTTCCATACCTGGGGAAAACACAGATGTGAACAAATAATGGTTTATCAGGTGTGACGCTGAGAAATGTTCTAGGTAACGGAAAGTTTCTCAGGGTGACAGATAGGTGATGGTTGGAGGCATTTTGTCACTTTTATTGGCCAATTTGACTAAACTGACAATGAACTTACAGAAAAAAACACTTATTAAAGCTCAGCTGTCACCTATAAATGTGACTGAATATATTTACTCTTTTATTTTACCATATCTGTAATACCAGCGAATGTATTGCTTGGATATAAAATGACAGATGATGTTCAAATTACACCAATTAATTTTTTTTGTATGTTAATGTGATTTAAAGCAAAGTTGCAAACAATAGACACAGAATAGAGTTAAGGAGGAGGGAAAAGCAACAAGCACTGCTGTATTGATTGTGATGATAAATAAGAAATGGTTATGCAAACCATGCTTAAAATTCAATGTGGCTTAAACCATCATGGTTTTGCTACATTTATTCAGTGTTAGTAACTTTAGATAAAAAAAAAAAAAATCTGCTGCAAGTGAATCAGTTTTCTATTAAATAACAGCACAAATCTGTAGATATTGGCAATACTTTAAAATTGGAATTAAATTGACTGGTATCATGGTGATAATACATTTGAAAAAAAAAAGAAATCTGTGTCACAGTTTTTAATCCCACTGGTGATCAGATAATACAGTGTGATGATGAAAATGTCAATGATTTTGGTGCCAGTAAACAGCAACCGTCAACAGCACAATCAGTCTAAATGGATAGGGGGAAGCATGAACCCGCGTTGGCTGCACAGAAAAATACCCAAGCTGTGGTAAACAATTCCACGCTGCAAAAAACAAAAGCCAGCAGCCCTGATATTTCTCATTTTTAAGGTTGCAATTCAATGTGGCACGCCAGAATGTATCACTCCTCTGCCCCATTCAGCTTTAATTTCTCCATTCCCTTCTGCTCATATTACATTTTATTCACTCGTCTTCTTTTATTGAGAACATCTCGAAAAATACTTGAGCGTTAGCGGAAGCCATTACATCTTCCTCTGCCTCCTGTGAGAGGGGGGGGGTGTGTGTGTGTGTGTGTGTGCCTTAAATTCACACGTACATGAACTGATGCACAGAGGAAAAACACACACTCACACAGTTGCGGTATCCAATATATTCAAAATGACAGGTGCAAGGAGACTGTATGACATTACTAACAACAATGTCATACAATGAACAATGATATGTTCTATGTAGACACACTCATATGAAGAACACATTCGGTACATGACGCCACATTGTAACAAATCGGTCTTGTATGTGCAAATGGGTACGTTGAAACAAATTACACACCCGCAGGAGGAGGAGCTGCTATCTCAAATATATTTGATGTATTACAGCTTGTCACTCATTCAATGTAGTAAATGGCTGTATTTCTAACGTAGAGCGCAATGTGTCAAAAAAACATGTTTTTGCTCATTCAAATAGACCTACATACATCTCACACACATACAGACTGCCCCCCCCCCCCCCGTCCAGACCACTCTCCTGTGCAAGTGTGTGTGTATTTTTATATCAGGAGGGAACAGGGAGAGAGCCTGGAGAGAGCGAAAGAAGCGAAGCGCCAGAGAGCGAGTTTCCTCGTGTTGAGTTTATAGACAGTATTAGAAGATGGAGGCGGACAATTTGAATCCAAAAAGAAGCAGTACTGGATCCTTCACCTGGCACTGGTTTTTGTTTATCAAGGAACGGCAAAATATGCAACCAAAGAATTGCCACAAATTCGTTTTACCATTTGAAATGTCACCTTCTACTAAATGAACAATATCTGAACCTCACATCTGTCCACATCTCCCTTTGATACGTACGGTATGATGATTGTAGATATCCTTACCAGCACATTCCTCCTGATCCACTAAGCCTAACAGCTTATCTAGTAATGTTGAAAAGAGTTAATGATTTCCACTCTGGCTCATACCTCACCGTAACACCAAGTTTGAAGAAAATCGTTTCAGTCGTTTTTTCATAATCCTGCTAACAGGCAGCAAAACAGCAACGAAAACATAACCTCCTTAGTGGAGGCAATCATTTCAACCTCCCCTCTGCTCAACAGTAAGTCACGTTTGTGTGTTTAACACCAATGATGGGAAACAAACACAAAGTAAACTTCAAGTCCTGTAGCCTACGTGTCCTAATAACTTCTGATTAGTGTTTGTGTGTTTGTTGTTATCGTATAATGTGAGCGCAGGTCAGCGGAGGACTGAGGAGGGAGGACGTCCAGCAGGGTGACGGAATGTAGTGAAAACCCGACCGTCCTTGAATGCACACATTGGGGAAAGTATTAACGTAATTGAGCAGAATTAAGTCGGTTAGAGGTTATAAATGTCGGTTTCAATACATTTTCGGTTAGTTGCCCAGCCCCAATCTATAGGCAGCTATTGTAATTGCGTCTTTAAATCATTTTAAAGACTTAAACATTTGTCTCAGTGACAGTTTGGATCTTTGCCTCTGTGGTGCACACAGTCTCCTGCTTTTCTCTTCCTGTTTTTGACCTATTTTCACAAACTCGGTGCACAAAAAGTGCACTTTAAATTATGTTGTTTTGAAATGTCTTACTGAGGGTTTCTTGTTAAAAACACTTTTTTGTTGTCTCAAGCTCTGTTTTTGTTAAGGGTCTAAACTAGGCCACAGTATGTGGGACTACATCATTTTCTGCTGTTGAACTGCAGTTGCTTTGTTTGGAAAAATATATGAATGCTTTGTTACACTTAATCCTCTCTTTTGCATGGAAGTTTAAATGTGTTCCAATAGAAACTACTAGTAATTATGAATGTGAATGTTTTAATGTTGCAGGGACTGTTGAAATCATTATACTGCTGTGGTTGTTTGCATTAAGGGTTAAATTGAGTATTTATGAGGTTCTCTCTTCAATATATATATTAAGTATCGTGATAAAGCCTTAAAATATTGCTACATTATACTTATACCACAGACGGCAGCCAGGGGATCAATATGTTTTGGCTTCACTTTCAGAAGATCTCATGTTGTCCTTGGTTATATACAGACATTGACCTGAAGTATCACCAAGTAAGCACAAACAACAGTAAATAGACACGTCCGCAGGAAACAGTATTCCACACTACTGCAGTAAAACAGACCACTGCTATGTGTTTTCAAGTGATTCATAGAAACATTAAAATAAAGCTGCTGTTTTTTTATGTTAAAAGAGATAGTGGAAATATAGATTCATGTAGGTTCAGGGTTTTTCCATTAATTATAGTTTCAGCTCTAGCTGTGCAAGTTCTCTCAGGGGGAAAGGCAGTTCTCAGCAGGCTGGCGACATGTCCACAGAGCAGGGACATGTGGGAGACACTGTAGAATGATAGGTGGGTTAATAATGTTACATATTATCATTTGATATTTGGTTGATACATAAAATATTAACACACCAAAAACAGCACACACTTTCATGGGGTCCTGAGAACCAGTATCTGAGATTAAATCAGTTTCACTACGCTAACCTCAAATTTGAGTGCGTGTATGCCGCTGTGGTTTTAGACGCAGCAGTGATGTCTTAGTGTGAATTCACATCTCTCTCTGCAGGACAATGCAAAATCAGTTCCAAAAAAATCACTTCACTTGTTACACACACACTCATTAGCCCAGGCAGAGGGCAGGCTGGTAATGAGTGGATCCTGGTTGCGTGGTCAAGCTGAAGGGTCTTTGGAGGCGGTGAGGTCAGTCGGATGCAGCTTCACTGCCATGGCAGTTTAATTAGAGCATTCTATAATGGTGCCCACTCTTGAATAACCCTTAATGAGAACCCAGTTATTCTATATGTCCTTAATTTGTTCAGTGTGACTGAGGCCAGGAATAATCTGAAACAGTGAATGGTTATCTGAGGTTTGTGGGAGTCGGGCTGGGTGTGGTGGTGAGGAGAGGATTATTATGTTGGGAGAAGTGTGTGTTTGGGAGTCAGTTTAGCTTTGTTCTGTCAGCAGGGAGGTGTGGGCTGTGTGGAGGGGGGGGGGGGCTGCGGGCAGCTTCGAGGTGTGGACAATGTTTCTGCAAGCCTCGACGTTGACTTTACATTTCCCAAACACATGCACATAAGCATAAGGGTGATAGTTGCCATGACAACCGGGCAGAAAAAATAGTAAGAGTGGGATGGTGAAGAGCGTGCGCACACACACACACACACACACTCGCTTAACACGTAAACGCTCTCAGAAGCTAAGTGATTTTATAATCTCACTACACATTTGTCTCCTCCACCCCTGACATCTCTCTATCTATTGTTCCTCACCTCCCTTTCAGTCGCTCTCTCTCTCAGTTTCTCACACTTTGCGTGAGCGTCCAGTATATGTGTGTGTGTGTGTGTGTGTGTGTGTGTGAGACAGCGTAATCTGCCGACAGCCAGATTGATAGGTAAGACTGGTGTGTTTGTATGGCTTCATTCCAGCAGCGGAGGTTTGAAGGCAGCTACCTGTTCATCCATCATCCTCCCCTCTGCCCCGCAGTCTGGAGTTGATGCCGCAGTGACAACCACTTTCTCATACACACACAGGCTCAGTCCTGCTTATCTTATATATTATACACATGCACATCCATACTGCCTACTGTACAACAATATACTCTTGTGCTTTAGGCTGACAAAAGCACATTTATACACACACGCAAAAACCCACTTTAGAAGATAAACCTCTGTGAGCAGCCACACAGGCACTTACACTCTGGAACAGACACACACACACGATTTCACTTTATAAGGCTTGCCTTACTTTTCCCGTGATCCCTCTGTGCCCCATTTTCATCCCCTGCTCACCATCTTGTAGCCTGTACTTTTTTTCATCAGCCCCCTCCTTTCCCCTTATCCTTGTCACTCCCTTCCTGCTGCATTCGCAGCGCTGCCTTCCATTTACGCACTGCTCCGTACACATATTTGACTTGTAAATTGAGGCTCTATTTGTGTCATGCCCAAGAGGTGCTGTCAATTAGTCTAAACACCATGACACATCTTGTGAGAAGAGAGTGAGGGGGAAGAAAAGAGAGAGGAAAACCAAAGAGAAAGAAGAGGTACAGATTGGTAGAGAGAGACGTAGGGCGCTTTCGCCAAGTGTAGCATCATAGAGAGACCCCCCCGGGGGTAGAGCAGATCCCAGATCATTGTGAGTGTCTTCAGACAATACCCCAACTCCAGCCTACTGAACGTCTTGGCAGGAAGCTCTGATCTGACACTCAACCCTGGAGAGCCGCTGAAGCACAAGAGAGTGCCGGAGAGGCTACTGACGCTGACTGTCCTGCATATGGTGGAGAGGTCTCCTGGGGGGTTACTCAGATGAGGATGTAAACATTTACTCACAACAAACACCCTGTTATGAATGAATTAGAATATGAAACATGTACAGCAAATGATTAGAGGATATAGAGCCCATTCCGTAAGAGATAAATAAAGTAGACCCAGGTGGTAGAGAGGAGTCTCCACTAACCAGTAGATCAGTGTATGAATGGTGTTTGAAAGAGAAATGTGCTGTGTATAGAAGTACTGTATGAATTTGTGTCCGAATGGAGGAATGCGACTTGTACTGTACCTGTTGTTGGGACAGCTGTGGTTTGAGAGGGAGCTGTGGTTTGTTGTCGGTCTTCAAAGGTGTTTGTAAGTCACAAACAGAAAGAGGACCCACTGGTAAAGACAGTGCTCCCTAGTCGTCATACACCTAACCCACTTTTAATGTCTGATCCTCAAAAGTTAAACTGGCATCAATCTGTACTGCCACAGTTCACTCTGCTGTCGGCAGGTGTGTGGCTCCAAAGCTCTTGAGGCCACTCACGCATAATGCCTGTATACCTGTCTGTTTGTCTGTTGAGCCCCCCCCCCCCTGTCCCAAACTCTGCCTGGGGGCTCCATGATTAAACACTCAACAACACAGGCATCTCACAGCCCATTTGAGCTTTTACTCAAGAAGGTAAATAAACAAATCAAGTCTGAGGCTGCCCTGCTTTTTCTGATGCTCACGTGCCCCCCCCCCCGTGCACAAATACACACTCGAGCACAGCGCTGATAATTTGCACAGCAGGGGCGGCGGCTGCTGAGATGGTGTCATTGTCCATCGTCTGTCTCAGCAGTGACGTCACATCTCAGATGATCACTTAGTTCTCAGGCATGTTTATCATAAAGCCTTGTGCCAGTGGGGAAATGATGCCGTGGCTTTGTTCTGGGCTTTTTACTTTAATTTGATGGATGTCGAGCAGAGTGGGGCTGTAACAAAGCCAGTGAGAAGGACAACAAGTTTAGTCTGGAAATGTTTGAGATTGTCTCATCGCAGTGGATCCATGCATGTGTTTGAGTCACATTTTACAGATTGCAGAGTAAACTGGAGAAGCGGCCACAGGGTACGTCTCACAGTTGGATGATGAAATAGGAAGGAAACACCGCACAAATTGGAGCAGAGAAGTCTTGTTCTTCCTTCCTTCCTTACCTTTACTAACCCCTGCTCCAGATTCATAAACAGGGGTTTCAATTTGATACCGTCTTTGGTGTTTGTGCTGATTCAATCCCTGCGGAGGGAGAGCTGTCTTTTGAGTCACTGTTTTAAATCTGATTGCAGAGGAATCCTTTTTTATCCTCGGGGACACAAAACTCAAGCAAGACTCATATTTAGCACAACAAGAGGTGACAGAACAAACAACCTATGAACAAGGTCTATTATTTGTATAAGAGTAGTTTAAGATGATGATTGACTGATGGATATTGACTCCCACCCTGAGGTTGATGATTTCAGCAGTAAAGATCAGGATTTGGAATTATGGACTGTGTTGTGTAGTGTTCATCATATATATAAAAAATACGATGCTGGTAACAAATTACTACTTATCACAGATGAAACAATAACAGCATCTGTCTGTCTCAGCTCTATGTCATAGCCAACGGTACCTTGACTGCTCTAAGGTACTTGGATGAAATCCTCAGAGCGATTGTCAGAACTTATGCTGGTGCAGTGGATCCTGGGTTCCTCCTGCAGGACAATGACAGGCCTCATGTGACCAGAGTGTGTCGAGGCAGTTCGATACAAACGGTGGCAATGATCTAGGATTTTAAAGGATCTTAATTGCTGCATGGAGCTGAGCTGCTACAGCTGTTGACTGTGTTAGCGATTGGGCTGAATCAGGGGCCAAACTACTTCCTGTAACTAACCTCCTGCTGCTTTTTCAGCACATTACTCCTCCGGTCCATATAAGTAAAATGTACCAAAGCTCTCCTCCATTATCATTATGCCTTGTCCATCTGTCCGTCCCATTACTATGAACAGGATCTTTCAGTCAATCTGAAGAGGTGGGAGTCTCTCAAGATTTGCTCTCCCATGCACTGTATATAAAGATGGATGATTAGTCTCTGCCTCATGCTATTGGACAAAACTGAAGCAAAAACATCCTGTATAAAGGTGTCGCCATCTTGTGCTTTTGACCTCATTGGGAGCCAGAGTCTGCGCAGTGGAAAGCCGCGTTATCAACATTCCGCTTACAGATATGTTCAACCAATACTGAGTCAGTCTCAGCTGTAGATCATGACGTTTTATCCACGTTTCAATGTGATAAGAACTACCAAATATGACAGCAATCATCTTGAGAAAAATGTATTCGATGTATGTTTGACTTTTTGTTTTGGCCCATGTCCCATTCGCTAACACGGAGGAGGCAGAGTGTATTACCTTTATGCAATATATACAGCCTCTAGGTGGCGATCAGGCTGATTTGGCTTCATGGATGTTTATCTTTTTTACAGTCTATCGATAAAGAAAACCTACTGTCCATCCTCCAAGATTTTATTTTTAGTTATTCACATTGTTATGAATGTCAATGGAGTTTAACATTTTTGTATGTCTTGAAAGGATTTCAAATTGACCGATTGGCGTTTCATATGTATAGGGTTCTGGTTTCTATCACTGGAATTGTACAAATTCAGCCACATGGCAACAGAACTGAATGTTCTGGCATATAAAATGTACTCAAATCAAGTGACTGTGACATTTCCATTTGTACTTTGATCAGTAAACCTGCTTGGACCGTGGCCTTTGTCTGTAACAGGTGCCCCATTGCCTACAGTGGAAAGCAGAGGTTGACTGCTTATCTCTACTCCTGCCTCCTCTGCAGCTTCTGCTAGACCTCTGCCTCTTTTAAAGACAGCCAGTTGTATTACATGTGATGTAATGGTCCTCCCCCTTGCATCTGTAGCTTTTCTCACTGCTGCGTTTTCACTTATCACTCATACAACTCAACAAACATCCAGCCTGAGACTGGCTGCTCCACAAGCATTTATTCATTAAATTAAAGAGAATATTTTCAAATGATTAGGCTGAAGCTGAATCTGATCAGGGCCCGAGAGTTAAGGGAGCAAGAGATGCACAAAGTGCTTAAGTGCCAGTGTTGGTAATTCATTTACTCCAGCACTGTCTTGTACTTTGTTTTTGCTGCACATTTTGGTGCAATATTAAAGGTCACTTCATTTTCAGTCCTGGTAAAACCAAGTAATGTGCCAAGATACACTGCCATGAAAAACAGAAGAGCAGCAGATACACATACTGTATCTGGAATAGTTGTCTTATGAGTATGTATAAATAAAAAATAGCTCAACAATGCATTGACAGAAATATTACTTTGAAAAGTATTTCCAGATGATTAACTTTTGGAGCTAAGTAGTCCAAAAGCAACAAAATATGCTTGGAAATATATTTCTGCAAATAATAAGGCAAGATAGTCAGTCTAAAGATGGAAAGGGACATGAAGACACGGTAATTCATCTCTGCATCTTATTCGGATATAAACGTGAATAGATTGAAATATAATAGCTTATCATATGGCAACAAGGTTATCACTATGAAATCAGAAAATTATATTATGTATTTACAGCCTATTTAGATTAGATGGCATTATCATAATCTAAAAACGCAAGATTGCCTATGCATGTTATGACCTCTCCAATGCTTTGTATTGCATTTGTACGGTCATCCCATTAATTACTATTATTTTACACTTGTAATTTGTGGAGGATTATAGATTACCGTCGGGTACCAGGGTTAAAAGAGAACTAGTACTGTGATAGAGGAAAGCCCAACGCCCACACTCTGTTTGCGTTACAGCCGAGCGTGTGAAACTGATGTGCTGGTTCCTTCACCTCACAGCAGCCTCTGCCTCCATAGATTCATCTTGAAGGACACATTAGTGTTGTTTGGTCTTGGGCTTAATTTCTGGCAAAAGAGGTAAACTGATCCAATATTGATTCCCATGAGACCTGTCACACAACGTCCCAATTCTTCACCTCGTCCTTCTTCCGGTCCAACGGAAAACCAGTGGAGTGAAAATGACATGGCGGTGTTCAGTCAGATGTGCGTGGGCTGATAAATTCTCAAATTGTGGCCTATACTTACCTCAACTGCAGATGGAACCAGACGTAAAGACATGTTTTATAGTAAAGGGCTTATGTGTTAATTTATTGTAAGTAATTATTTTATCAAGCACTGACAATAGCCCTAGATACTCAGATGTATGTGCAGCTCAGAATTGACATTGGTCGAATAGAGTTTGGAGAATGTCATAGCTCCTTAGAATATTTTTCCGATTTTCCATACTTTAATAGTATGAATAATTCACGACTGAAACAAAGGAGCACTTATCAGCCTCTGTCTATCAAAAATCTGTGTTAAAGAGAAGTCTCAGTGGCTGCCTGCTGTTCTGGATTGGAGAGGTGTTGGATTCTGTTCTTCATTTGTATTATTACTCTCTAAAGTTTGGATCATCAGCATCTCTTCACAATGCTTTTTATTTCCCAGGCAGTGATGTGATGATTAAAGCTGCAACCAATTTAGTTATAGATTGGTCTGGTCCGTTAAAATGCATGGCCAATATATATTATTTTTTGTATCCTTGAGCGGTGACACAGATATTTCACCTCTTCCTGTTCATGGTGACCCCCAGTGTCTGAGAAAATTATAGGCAAGTTCAACTAGTTTTTCATTGTGGCCCTCATAACTTGCTCTTATTCAATAATTTTAGAATAAATCCTTGAGAGGTGACACAGATCTTAAGTTACTATCGTAACTTAAGTCATTTCCTGACTATATTATTTTTCCTCTTACTATACTCTAGTATTTTACCTTAGTATGATATTTTGTTATGCTTTATGATTCACTATACTGACATATTTTTCTTCACTATGCTACGAACTTTTTATGCCTAAGTATACTAAGACCTTTTTGGTTTTACTATGCTACACCGAAATTTTTATTTATTACCATTATATCACATTTCATGCCTTACTTTACTGTGACTCTTTATGCTTTTCAATTCTATGACCGTTGCCTATATTATGACAGTCAAGCCCTACTAGACTGTGACTATTGTGCATTACCAATTTGACACAATTTACTTGATAATAACATGGGAATGCCTTACCTTTTTTTTAGATTATACCTCACCATAGTGTTGAATGGTTTATTATACTAAGACGCTCTAATTCCTCATTATAACAGGACAGCTTTCAATTAAAAAACAATGAGATACGATGCCTTCGTATAGTATAAAACTTACTGACACATTTCAATGCCTTACCGTGATATCGTCTGGTCTTTGACACTGGGGGAATAATTAAATCTCTTAGAGCCTCTTGTGAAGCATCTTCACCAAGCTGATTGGTCGTAGTCTGTCCTTGAAGGCATGAACTCACTGATGATTGTTGCACTTTCATGTTTCTAAATTGTGGATTTCCAGACCAGACAATAAGGCACGGTTTATTGAAAGTCATCATTGTTTCATACAATGCTCTCATAATCTTCTCAGCTGACAATGGTTTTTAGTGAAATTAAGAAGCATACCGGAAGAAATGTCTGTTTGGGTCTGAAACAGACATTTCCGTCAGTGCAGGTAAATTAAATGATCTTACTTTGTTTGGTTTGGTTTTTTTTCAGTCACCCATGATCACAGCCAAGCAACACTTATCCAATAGCGCTCTTGACTGATCAACTGAGGTAAGCCACACCTCTGTTAGTCATAAAATGAAAACACATTTTCAAAAACCATTAGCTCTGCCGTTGCAGATCTGATCACAAGAAACTGCCTAACTGCATATCAGTACAGTGGTTGACTCTTTTCTTTTTACTTCAGTGTCAACACGTCACCACTGCACAGGGGTTCCCAAAGAATACAAATGATCCCTGCCAGTTCCAGATGTACTGTCCTGAGAGGATCTAGACCTCTCCTTTGTGGTAAGTGATAGCAAAACATTCTCTGTACCACTAATAAGCTCCAGCTTTGTTTCACTTGATGAAACATATTAAAGAGTGTAGTCTGCCCTGCTCAACAAGGGGTTTTAAGAACTCTGACACTGTAATATGCTTGCCCCCCCTGCTCCTTATCAACAGGAAGTATAATGTTTCCATAGTGAATTACACCCAAACCATCCCGTATTTTTATCCTATATTTCGAAAAATTGGCTCCTCTTAAGTTATGGACAAAAAGAGAGAATTTCTTCCTATGATTTATATGAGGTGAATCAGCTGGAGTGTAAGTCAAACTGAATCTAACAAAATGAAATATGTCGGTGTGGTCACATCCAACATTTGCTACTTTTGATTACAAATTACAGACTAGACTACAATCTCCTGCAGTGGTCAAATGATAAAGGATAATTTACCTCTGGTTGTCAAAATCTAGAATAACGTACACGTTGATGTATTATGACATCCTACTGGACATTATATAATTTATGGCTAGTGTGGCCCGGTCGTTACCTTTGAAACACAGCGTTGGACTGTGGAACTTCGGTAGTCTTCAGTGATGACAGTCGGTATCAGATAAAAACATTACAGATAATCTTAAAAAATGTATCAGCATTTGTACTGATATTCGGTCGACCCCCTAGTGTTCAGAGCACTGCTTGCACCTACAAATTTCATGTCGTGCAGAGAGTTTGCCTGAGGTTTCTTCCTCCTTCACCTCCTAGGAGGAGGAAAGAGGAGGAAGCAAATCTGGCCCGTGATATATAGTTAAGTAGATGAAATTGTCCTGCACTAAAGTCTGTATTTCTGACAGTGAATGCATGCTCTTTCAGTCAAAGCACTACAATGTAATACCCTGCCATTAATTGACTGTAATTTCTAGGTTGCTAAAGCGGAGCCACGAAATACAGCAGTGTGTAAAGCATCTGACTAGAATATGAATCTTTCAAATGAGTTTGATGCAAGTAAAAAAACTTGTCCAAATGATCAGCTTGAGAGATGAAATCAAGGGAGATGATGAAGAGACCACGCAACACAGGGAGTAAGAAGTATATAACCAAGTGTATTCCCTCTGTTAATGTACACATATTTAGAGTCATCTCACTGGAACACTTTACAATAACATTTAGAAAGAACAGGAAGATACTGGGAGGAGTACGGTTGAAATGGAGAAGGAGCGAAACCAGACAAACGGGGCAGGAAAGTGAATCAATTGAAATGGTGGCCATCTTGTCATGTAGACATAAAAAGGCAATAAACAAACAAAAAAAAGATGGAGGATGGGTTAAACCTGCTTCTTCACAGGGTACGAGGACATACAAAGAAAAAGGTAAAGATGGAGGATAAAAAATAGATAACGGATGGATTTAATGGAGAACATGTGGTCTCATTTGCTCAATTACCAAAGAAAATACATACAAATTTTGGTTTCCCAGAATCAAAGACATTTTTTTCTCCAAACAGGAATGATAGGAGGGAAAACACATTTCTCTTAGTAATGGAATGAGAGTCAAATATTTAGACATTTCACCAACTTTTTTCTGTATTTTTCTCTTCTTTTCATGGTACAGTTTTCTTTTTTTAATAGAGTTGAGAAAATTGGAATACTAGAGTTCTTGTTGTACATCTTCCAGGGAACTGCCGTCCGACCTTGTCATTTGTGTGCTCTTCCCACAAAGTTTGCTTTGCCTTTTGGCTGCCATCAGTCCAGTCAGGCCAGAGACAGTTGCTTTTTCAGCTGCAAGGTTTCTCTCTCTCTCTACAGTGGAACTCCAGCAAAAATCAACTCAGAATTTTCCCTTAAATGTCTCTCATTTCTCCAGAGAAAAGAACCAAATAAAAAAAGAACAGTGCAAACCAAAGTGACTGAGTCTTGCAGCACGGCATTTTATCAGTCATCCGGTTCCTGTTCATGAAAGGGTGAGGTCAGGGGGAGGCAGAGGACTTGGGTAGTGAGACTGTCCTGACGTCAAAAATCCATCTTCGCTGCGCAATATCAGCGAACTCCCACTTTTCCACTCGCTCACAATTTAGGTCCATAGGTATCTGCAACGTCTATACATATATTTATAATTTTATAGAACATAGTTCATCTTGTTTGCTGGAGTTTTTTTCTATTTTCCGGTGATTAGTAACTGCGAGGACGTGACAGTTTCTCTGCTGGCCCTCTAGGGGGCACCTCCGAGCCCCAGAAACATATGACACAGATCTGCTGGAAAGGACGACCAAGGGGTTTTGGCCTCAACAAGTTTTTGGCGGCTAAACGTACAAGTTAGCATACGTTAGGTTGGAGCGGTGGTATCTCACATAGTTGCTACGTTTAACATTGTCATGATCATCAATCATCGTCATATTTTTTGTTTTTTTAAACTCCACAGAAAGAAAAACAGTTTTTATCTCTTTTTCGTAAATTAATACTACATGCTTGAAACACGGCAGAGTTAACGATGCATCAGCTGCATTAGCCGTAGACAAGGAGAGAAACAGAGTGCACAGGCAAATGAGAGGAAGAGAGAGAGACATCTGGTGGGGGGAGCTGGATTTGGCAGTATTTTGATTTTACAGAGGGATTTCATGTTGCTAACTCAAGCCTAGTTGGAAAATATAAGTTGATACTGGCTTTCACCACAAGCGCACCTCAGAATGAAGTACAGACCCTGACACAAATACTGATGGTGGTGCTTTCCTACAGTTCTCAAGATATTAAATAACCTGTCATATACTTATCCATAAATCACTGTTTTATCAGCATGTGATACAAGGGTGTTGGCACAGTATTGCGTTTTTAGGTGCGACAGCCTTCCCTAAAACACACCACGGTCAACAGTTCATAAGAAGTCTAGAGAATCAGAATGTACTGAACACAACCATGGCTTTTTTTGGCTCCCTCTGGTTAGACTGGAATATGAAGGGTCACCTGACAATACTGAGTTTATAATGAATTACCCTCTGTTATGTTCTCTTTCTTTTATACCGCCTGTCTCCCTTCTTCTCTCTCTCTCTTTCTCTCTGTTGTCTCTTTCCTTCTCTAAGTGCGTCTGCTGTCTGTCTCTGTGTGTCAGGGTGGCACTCCCTCAGACGTAGTACTCTTTGTCTTTGTTTTTCTTGTTCTTGGTAACCGTCTTGGCAGTGCTAGGCTGTTTCTCCTTCACCAGGGTGCCGTTGCTCTGCGTGGCTGAGTTACTGATGTAGTTGCGGCTCTGGTCCACCTGGTAGGAGCCCTCGTCGCGGTTGCGGTATTTGTACATGGCGTAGAGCAGGATGAGGATGCAGAGTGCAGCGGCTGCCACGATTCCTACCACCATTCCTGTGGTGCTGCTGGACTGCTGGACCTCCACAGCGCCTGGGAGCCCTCTCTCAGGAGACGTAGGATCTGGAGTGGGAACATGAGGGAAATTTGGGGGGTAGGTTATTCCAGGGACTCTACGGTGGCCCGGGTCTGAAGAGGGGTGGGCTGGCGGCAGCAGCACTTGGTCCCGGGTGTTCATTTTCCCAGCAGGGATGTTGTTGCTACTACTGCTGCCGCCAGCAGCCGGCTTGATGCGCGGGATGAGTTGGTCGGGGTTGGCCGTGGGGGTGGAGGTGAGAGGTGGGCGGTGTGAGTTGGGAAAGCGGGAGAAATGGCGGTCGCGGGGGTTCTGGACGCCACCCTCGGCGGCCGGGGGAGGAGGGAGCACAGTCCTGTCGGTGACCAGGTGCGAGTTTTTGTAATAGTCCTCGTCATCAGACTCCGTCATCTCCCCCGAGCCGTATGCCGACACTTCGATGGTCTCCTCGCAGTCCTCCTGGTCCAGGGGGCATGGGGGCCGGCCGTTGGGCAAGGGGAAGGACTCTTTGGTGGTTTCGAGCAGGGTGAGGAAAGGGCGGTAGGTGGTTGGGGGCGGGGGGATAACTGGATAGTGGGTTGCGATGGATGGGGGGTCTAGGGAGTCCACTGTTATTATTGGCAACACTAATTCACCTCCTAGGACAAGAAAGAGAGAATGGAGGAAAATAATGTCAGAGACTACCTGAGAAAGAGACCACCTCCAGTCAACAGAAGAAAACAGTTCAAATGAATACAGCAACACCAGTATTAGAACAGCACTAAGACTTAACATGAGGTCAGTTCTACAAGTTTAGACTGTTCTATTTAAAAAGTTAATAATCTGACTAACCCTGAGCTGAAATAAACTAGAAGCTGTAAGAAAATTCTCCATTACTGTGCTTCTGATCTGACCTAACTCCCTAAACTTTACATGTCAAATGACTAAAACAGGATAAAATCAGACTACAAATTACACTACAACTTAACATCTATTGTACTAGACAGCCTATCCTTCACTGCTAACTTTCCTGTCTTACCAATTCTTAATACACTAACGCTCACACGTTTCTGCTGTGATTGGTTAAATAAGATAGCAAACCACGAGGTTCAGGTCACTTACATCAACAAATTGGCCGCATGATTTTTGCATGAAAAAAAAATTACAAAAAGAAAGCTGTGTAAGATTGTTCTTGGATAGTGATAAACAACTTCCCCCCCCTTTGTTTACCTCCTCTTCTTGTTCGTTATTCGGTATATATTGATAAGTCATTCAATGTGTTCCTATTCCTCAATTTCCCCCTATGGTGGTTTTTAACTCATTTGTCATTGGCTTAATCTCTGTGCAAACCCTCAGGAGTGGTTGCAGGAAACCGATGCCACTACTTTCCAACACAAACTCTCAGTACACATTAAAGAACACTGAGATACACATTATTAAACACTGCTGCTTCCTTTTCAAATGAGTCTCTGATGCCCACTTCCCTCCCAGCCACCACCACTAGTGAACAGTTAAAATTGTAATCTAATTGTATCCAACTTTAAAATGAACACCCAGATTATATAAAGGTTATTTGGATGTAAAATAAAGTCAACTGTAAGAAGGAGGAATTCTACCAGTGTATGGAAGCCCAACTAGGGTTAATGGTTAAATATAGTGTGGGATATATTAACAGAACATGGCAGAATATCATTATTATACACTACATTTGAATTTGAGAGGGACACAGTCAAGGAAACATTAGAAAACACATGGCAGGGGGTATTAGATCATGGCATATCTTGTTGGGAGAAAAAAGGGAAGGTAACAGCAACACATGACCAAAGAAATGCCAACATCACCAGCATAAAATCATGACTCTGGCTCTTTGTTCAGTTGAAGAGGTAAATCAGTGTGACTCAGTGGGAGAGGGGTTGGGTCAGGCACTTCTGGGATGATGGGGGAGCTGGAGGGGGATGTTTTGGGGACTTTAAGAGTTCCCCGTGACCTCTGATCAGCTCAGCAACCCACCCCTCAAACGTAGTCAGTTGTACAACCATACAATTTCACTCAAAGAATTGCTTTGTTACAAATGACGATGCATTGAGTTAACAAAGCCCCGGCAGCACATCAGCATATAACAACACACTTGACAGAAACAGGCCTTAAAATGAAGAAAAAAACTTAGAGGAGTTGAACTTCTTATTTCAATGCTAGCGCTAGAACTTTCTATTATATTTTCTTAATTTTTTTCCTGTGTTTGAGGGCTGTGTTTCACCTTGAAGGCTGAGAGAACAGCAGAGCATGGTGGCTCATTTAAGGAAAAGAGCACCAAGCTATATTTTGCAAGTTGTTTTTTTTTTAAATAACTTGTCAAAGTCAGAAAAGAGAGAAACTGTTTTTCGGGACCTCAGAGATACGAGATGAATGCGTGACTGAGGGTGAGACGCTACTGTTATCTTTACTTTGCCATCTGTCTGTGTTGCAGAGATGCTGAAAGTGCAATTTCAAGCTTTATACCTGCTGCTCCGAGTGCAGCCCACCCATTACTAAGGAATTACCTCCACTCACTGTGTGCCCCACTTGAAGTACATGTGGTTGACATCCAGTATGACTGGCAGGCAGTGGCTCCTTCTTTATCGTTGCCAGAATAGGAAGATTTTGTTTCTCAGGAGGTTAATATTAATATCTTAAAGAGTATCTGTACAGACAAATGACCTGCATGACTCTGCTGTGCCCTACTGCTTAAGACCTGAAGCATGGAGGCATCCTCCCATATGACTGGCAGGCAGTGGCCACTGGAAAGATAATGAATCTCAGCCCTCAGACACAGTGAGCCACATCTCCAAACTGGAGGGAGTTATCAAGTGAACCATCTTTTCATTTCCTGTTGTGTGACCCAGACCTACAGCACCCATAGTTTAAACCAATCAACAACTTAGATTGGCTCTCCCTGTTCCTGTCTGTATGCAGCTGTGATTGTTCAGTCGACACCCAGAGGCAGGCTCGCAGCAGGCTGACAGAGTTTAGTTTGGGAGGGGAAAAATAACAAGTCACAAACAACACATGTGTTCACCTGCTAAAAAGCTGCCAAGAACCACACACTGATAGAAAAAAGGGGGAACTGGATTTGTCACCGTGAACATGAGGTATTAAGGTATTTTTAACATTTCGTACACACTGCCATCAGCCTATTTAGCTTTCAAGCTCTTACTCTCAACTGAGTCACCTTGTGGTTTGCACCAAAATCAGGCGTGAGCCCAATTTGGATGCAAATATATATTTTTTTAAAGACATACAGCATGATTCCAGTGCACGTCTCTTTCTTTGAACATTGTGTGAGTGTCGTTTGAGCGTTAAAGCGAGGGAGACTCGAAAGATATTGAGCCTGATTGATTGAGTTTGACTCCAATGATTTGAACGGCTGAGGCAGAACCACGTTTGGCCCACATGATGACACTTCTTCTTTATCTTTACCCACAAGGCTGCCAGTATGAGTCATACCCCCCCCCCCCCCCTCTTTTTACTCAAAATGAGAACAGGGCAGATGGATACTGATGCATGTATGTTGGTCTACTGACAAACATTGTTATTCTGCCTTTATGTTGCCCCGCTCACATCCATTTGAAATATTTAGAGCAAAAAGGGTGTTTGGAGTTTGATGATTCTGTAATGCAGCTTTGATTAGGCTGCAGATGGAAAACTCAACAGCGTTCCTTCGCTGGCTGTCAAATCATGCCACAGTAGGGACAGTTGTGGCCATTATCATCTATGCTACAGGAGTGAGAAAAATAGCTGCTGCTTCTTCATACACGTAATTCCATAAACTGCTGCTGTCACTATCAGGCAAAGTGAATTGTAGAGACACAAAGAAATCATGCCCTGCATATGTGGTGTCTCATACTGGTGACAGTCAGTGTCACCTCCTTGCTGCTCAGTAGCACCTGGACCCACCCAATAAAGCTGACTGGATTTGTTGTTCCTGCCACGATGATGTGAATCTCTGACATGAAAAGAGAATTTCTACCTGATGCGTTTCATAATCTACTGCTTTGCACCTGCTTTGCAGTGGCCCTGTTGCTGCCCCACTACATGGGGGCTGTAGCTTGTTTTTTTTTCCTTTTACGCGCATTTATGAAATTAAATAACTAGGTTAACCCTAACTCTAACCCAATTAATAAGCTTAATAAGATATCAGAATAATGAGGGAAACTGTTGAAGCTGTGTTTAATCGTTAAAAACATTTGTTTATTTAGTTTTTTGTTTCAATCAATATCACTAGTTAGATTTAGACTTTTATATTAATAATAATAATAAAAAATAGTCATATTACTTAGTTTTGAGTTTATGCTTTTGTTTTGAAGGTACTGAGCACCAGGCGATATTATGGTTAGGCAGGCATAAGCAGCCAGGCACCAGGGAGGGTTCATGGTTTTGGCAGGGCAAGAGACAGAAACTCAATTGCCCTTTGTGTGTTTGTTAGAGCCACTTAATTTTATTACGTCGTGCCTGTACTGTGTAATGACAATAAAGGGATCTAATCTAAAGCTTCATTGACTTTACCATAAAACTAGTTATTTATATGTACCTATTATGTAAGTGAGCACTTACATAAACCTCAGGCCGGATGGATTAACCCAAGCTACCTACTAGAGGTGCCAAGTCAACGTTATTGTCTATCAAAGTAGTTAGCATCTGTGCACAAGCTGCAACCGGCAGATCTCTTGAGTACTGATGGTGTTATCTCTAAAGCAACAGTGTAGCCTAAAGCAATCAAAATGATACATCACTGTGTCTGACTACTTCCTTTGTGAATTTGCAGTCATTTGAGTTCAGAAACTCAAGTGATTGAATGGTTCAAACACTACAGCTGACATGTTGTCACATCACTGTTAGGCATTACAGGGCTCATTGCAGTTCCGTAGCTGACCAGATTTGTAAGACGGGAAATTGTGTGGCTCTGTGATGTGCACTGCCCATATGAATACTTAACATTACGCTATTAAAAACATAAAACTGTCCGTGTCTCAGGACTAAAGTTTCACAAATATTTTTGTGGTAGGACTGCTGGAACCCTGGTAATGTTGTTCATGCAAATTGTAAACCAGTGGTTTTTTTTCACCATACTCATGGGAGAAACTATGATATTAATTGTTGAAGTGTGAGTCGAAAGCCCCCCTGCTGAGAAAACAGGGGCACACTAACACAATTTACTTTATTTCTTTCATACGCTGCTTTGTGTTAACGTCAGGGTTTAATTATTATTTCAATGAGATGTGTTTTGAAAATAAATGTTTACAGGGGAATTCAAACAAATTTCATTTTTTTAATGTTAAAGTGTATTTAGCAGTAGTCTGAGCACCAGCCTGTGTATTTCTTTGTTTAGACTCACCTGTTGTAATAACTCCCCTGACTCTATGAAAATTATAATCCTTCTCTTTGTTAATGTACCTCCAATGACTAAGCAGTGTGTATAAACTGCTGTTACTATAACACTGTTCATCAGCATGTATATATAAATGGTGAATAAATAACGAGTGGTGGAGTAATTAAATATTGATTATTTGATTTAAGCTTTATTTTTCCTAAATTATGTAATTTGTTATCAAAATTGCATCTTAGAATGTTGAAGTTATTATAAATAAGCAATTAAGATAGGTTGATAATTTATTAATGACATTTGAAATCAATTATGTTTTTTCCATTTCAATTCAGTTTATTTTTATATCCTGTATTATTCCTTTCATCCAGTTTCTGATACTACCCTGTTTTAGAATTCATTAACTATCTTTTTCTTACACATTCTAAACCACTTTGTTTATTTGTATTAGTTATTCCTAAAATTCCGCCTAAACTCTGATCATAGTTGCCACACAACATGATCAAATGTGAAGAATGTTTAAAAATGAGAAGACTTCCTCAGAAGCATCAGCCTGTGGAACCACACACCTAGCCTGTAGAAACAAACAACTAACCTGCGAAACAGGGATCATTTAAGAATCACACTGACGGATATCTAACCCCGAAACACATCTTGGTGTTAGATATCCGTCAGGCCAAGTTGCAATCTTGGCCTAAAAAGAACATTCGCAGGTTCTTACTATTGCGATGACTGTTTCTGATGAATTATTGAAGAGCTCCTCTAAGCTCTGATCTTGTCACAGTAAAACCCATATAGTGCCTCTAACATCCTGCTACTGATAAGTAGCTGGGAGGATTGCAAGAAAGAAGGAAAGTGAGGTCGTGCTGAGGTAGAGAAAAGACCCGAAGTAGAACATTGAGATGAAGAAATTTAATGAGCTTGTGTTGGAGGAGGAGATGTTTATATAATTTCTCTGTCTATGTCACAATTATTGCCTATGTATGCTTTTAATCTAAGTGTGTTCATGTGAACATACAAATAATGTATCTATCTGAATTTATGTGTGTGGGTGTTCACTTTGTTACTCCATACACACTACATTCTTCAACTGTAATCCAGGTTCCTACTTCCTGGGTCTCGTCGCTCTCCTAACTCATTAACAACGCTGGAGGATCCACACCAAAGCCTTAAGTGGATGATGTAATTAAGGCTTCCTAACAAAGTCAAAGTTTAATTAGCCTGGTGGGAAACGCGGGAATCGTTCACGCAAATTTCACTCTGCTCACACTTTCAATTTCGCATTCCTCTCCTCGGCCTCCTACTTCTCTTCTCTCAGCAGCTCTGTCTCTCTCCTCTCGCCGTTTCTCCGTTCTGCTCTGAGCGCAAAGGAACGTGACACAAATCTCAATGAGGCTCAGTCCCTCACAAACGCAGTCCTTCCAGCTCTTTCCTGATCATCGCTTCCTCTGGTCATTTTCTCCATGCCTCCCCTGCTTGGTCCATTTTGCATCCACCCTGAGCCTGTCACCAAGCAAACGGCCGCATCTGGCTGGAAATCATCATCTCAGCTCTTCACATCGAGGGTCATCACTTAGCTCTAGGCAGTTAAAAAAAATCCTGGACCAAAATGGAGTCGCAAGAAAATAAGTAGCATGCCTGGCATTGTGTGAGGTAGTACAACAGCTGCAGGTAAACACATCTGTTCAGCAGACGGAGCTCCACCGGCTCTATAAGAAGGTGGTGTATTGATCCCCATGAATTCCCAGCAGTCATATCTTGCTGGGCTTAATAGAAAATCCACAACTTAGTTTAACATTTTTCCTCCTTCCTGAGGGCACTTCAATAAGCTCCATTCTCACGTGTAATTGAAAACACTGGGAATCGCTGCTGTCACACAATGACTGCAGGCCTGTGTCTGCGGAGCAGTGATGGAGAGGGGACATGTTTCACGGACATTGTTGATTCCTCTTTCCTTGTCCACAGTTCTCACCCAGGCTTATCCGACCCGCTGGGGCTCCTCGCAGGAACGCCGGTGTTATCTGGAAAGTGCGTACGGAGCATGTGTGTTTGTTGTTTCTCAGGAGAAATGGCTGCAGAGAGAAAACTTCACTCCCACAGAGTGAGAGAGACAAGAGTCTGTCTGGAAAGGGAGGCGTGTCTGCCGCTCTGTGTGAGTGTGTTTGTGTGGGCACAAGAGAGAGAGAGAGAGAGAGACTTGCATTTCCCCACAGGAGATTAATAGCATCCACTGAAAAACTCTCATTTCTGTTTTCGATAAGAAGGGAATTGAGCCTCTATATCTGTCCCAACCACCTACAGAGACCACAGGAGAATGCCATACTTGAGCTCAGATCAGGTTCTCCTCACACCAACATACTGATTACTGTAATATGCCGTCAACAGTCCAGCAAAACCTCTAATCCTCATCCCTCCAACAACTTCTTCAAATTTGCTCTAACAGAGTGAAGCGTTTTTCACAAAAAAAGATATTATGGTTATTGTTACTGTGACTGACTGTCCGCTCTACCCTCAAGACCATCACAAGAAATGTCCGCAAACTCGCCTTGGTGGACCCATGTTACGATAAGCGATAGATACTTGTTATTTGCCTTTCTTTTTTATTTGTAAAACCCTTTGAATTGAGCCCATAATAATCTCTACAAACTGTTTTGCTGGGGTTTCTTCTCCCTCAACAGTTGCTTCCCAGGATGTGTCCTGGGCTAATTTACAGGTATCAAACCCCTGATCTGATTGCTGTTTACTGTCCAAAAACGGAAACATAAATAAAACTGATTTAAATAACACTTGAGCTTTGGTTGTAACTTGCAAAGCAGAATGGGAGGAGGGCTTATGAAACGTATAATATTTAAGATTTGATTTAATTATTTCTTCCATAATCTCCTGTTATAAACCACACCTACCGTTGCATGACCCAATCAAATGTAATGATCCGATAAACCTCTCTTAAAACTAACAGGATGTACTTGTTCACTTTGAGGTACTTCACATTACTGACGGTAAGAATAGTAACTTCTGTTTCAATGGGACTTAAAACGTCAGGTCTTCAGATTGAATCTAATAATTAAGAATTTTTCATTAAAGTTGCTAGTTTTTAACGATTGCTTATGCCTAAGGTCATATTACTGCATATTCAGAAGAACAACATATATATATTATAGTCGTAGTTTTCATTGAGGCAATTGTTTTTATCTCTATCCTACCCACACCAGAGTTAAATCCATTATGCTGTCAAACAGGATCTTTCAAGATAAAATATCATTAACTATGGATATGTGTGTGTGTTTTAGGAGCTGTTCCTTTAGAGGCTGCAGTGATTTGGATCACACTGCTTCACTGTGTGGGATTCTTGGCAGTTTTTGACCGTGGTCAGCTTAATAGAGCTAGAAACCACAGAGGCAGGGACTTGGACACATGGCCTTTAACTTCCACCTCCTGTCATGGTGTCAGAACATTGCTTGACCCGCTGTTCGTACTAACAGCGTCTCAGCCGTCGGGCCTGCCAGCCTACAGCTGTGCTCCGCGCAGAACAAGCTGCGTTTCCACATTGTCCTGCCTTGTTAAAGTCGGGGCAGGAGATCGGTGCAACAGCTGGATAACTGCCAGATAATACCACTTGGCTGAACACTTGATGGAGCGCAGTGCTGAAGACTGCCTGCTGCTTTGAAAACCAATAAGAAAGGAGTTTCGATCAAACAATCAGAGCTGCATACAGAGGGCTGCGGAGTCATCAAGTGTCACATGAAAGTGCAGTAAGGAGCACAGCATTTGTCTACCTACGTTTCTAGACTGTGCTTTGTTTTTGTATCAAGCACAATGAAGACAGAACTCCCTGAGTTGACTCACCATTTCCAGGCTCACACTCCTCCAAATCTTCGTCATCGCTAGGACACTCGGCTGATGCCACCAAAATGTCATCCGCATTCTAGAAGAACAGATACAGGGAGCAAGAGGACACAGAGTCAGGACACATTTCATTTGGGCAGAGGATACACAGAACATCCATGGGGATTAAGAGCTTCAGGCATCCACAGTGAAGATCCGTCAATCCAGGGGAAGAAAATATTTCTCTGGTTATAACATGACATTTTTCTTGTTTAGCTATTTGTTAGAAGTAGCAAATGAGCTGTAAAGGTGGGGATGCTTTATGATTACAACCTGTGTGTCTATAGTGAAAGAAGCTCTTTCTGGACAAACTTCAAGGATCAGAGTAAAAAACAGCATTAATCCTCCATTGAATAGACACAATAAATATTATATAGACCTTACCCTAATTAAACCTCATCTAAATGAATGATTCAGTTGTTCACCATCGGTATTGTGAACATAATAAACATGAATTATTTAAGGTGGTTATTTATCTAGTCAATGATATCTTGGGGTCATCTGAGAGCAGTGACACTACGGGACCTTGGCTGAGTTGTTGTGTTTATTCACTGAGTCTAAACTGCAGAGCTCTAATAGTTCACAGCTGTACCGCAAACTTCTAACTCTGCTCCAAGTTACTAAGCTCACTGAGGCTCAAAAACAACGCACTGAAGTATCCCTTAAAGGAGCTGTGCTGCGTGTGTCACAATATCCTGACTCCAACCTTTTTCAAACGTACTGCATGAGATGATAAATCACTGTGTCATTTGGTCGGTTACTTGCTTCTGCTGCCTCCCAACACTCAGGGAGAAAAGACTGATGGAGGTTATTTTACCATGCACACGTTTCCACATACCTCTGCGCATGTGTATAATAATATGTGCAATGTCATGACTGAAAAAAGAAAGGGGGAAGTTCAGTCAAGGGCAGCTTGACAAGCACACTTACTTTACTTAACCAGTAGCTAGTGGCCAGTCACTCAGAGATAGTAGCTGTTATCCTCAATATGCACGTAGAAAAGTACAAATATACACACACTTTCCTTTTTGACCTACAGTTTGCAGACATTTCTCTTCACCTGATGCAAACAGATTACAACTGACAAGGTGGTTCAAACTTAGAAGCCAAGGTTTGTCCTCACTCCTGCATGACTCATACAGCTGCATGTCTAGACACCCTAGAATCTCCTCCCTGCTGCTATCCTCATTCTCCACTTGTTATTCAAGATGGGGTCATCTGATTGAAAATGGAGCCTTTATGAGCATAATTGATTCAAGAGACACACTGCTACGTAGTCTTCTCTGTTATTTATCCATGACCTGGCTGTAATCAATCCTAAATTAAATTGTTTGCTTTGGAGTGTGTGTTCAGCTCGCCTGGCTCTGTCAAATGGGCCTAATGACTCTGCCTCAGTTACCGAGCAACATCCCAATAAACATGCACTTACAGTTCTAGTCTATCCATGCAATCAGTTCCCTGAGTCCATATACTGCAGCACATAATGCATCCCTGAAAAAGGGCACTTTTTAAACATAAACAGTCGGACATAAATGAATGTTCTAAGCATGTTGTGTTTGAGGCGACCAATGTTTTAATCTTTTTGACTCAATGCAAAATTAGTCATTTTTGCTGGAGTTGTCACAGTTGTAATTTAGTTTAATATATGACACACTTGTAAACCTCAATTCGCACCCTCCCCCTCTTGAACGCCCACAGCATCAGCGCTGAGTGTAATTCACTTGAAGGAAAATGGTCCCTTGAGGCCCACTAACGCAGTGCACTGCTGAAGGAGTGCCTCCGAACTCCAGTTGGACACGGTCAGAGCTCTCCAAGTTGAATCTACTTCGGGTTGCATCCATTCAAACAAGAGAAACACCTGGGACGGCTCTCGACCTCAGACAGCAGCAGCACAGGCGCAGCTTGTGATCCTAGTTTTATAACATCCTGACACCAAATTCAGGTCA
Organism: Platichthys flesus; assembly: GCF_949316205.1. Classification (NCBI taxonomy): domain Eukaryota; kingdom Metazoa; phylum Chordata; class Actinopteri; order Pleuronectiformes; family Pleuronectidae; genus Platichthys; species Platichthys flesus. The sequence goes on from NC_084968.1 coordinate 3,379,614, forward strand.
GAGCAAGACAAGTGATGACTCCAACAGTTTCATGGAAACCCACAGTATCGGGGAGGGGGGAAAATAACATACCCCCACACACTTACATCAAAAGGTGGATCTTTTATTCTAAGCATCAAAGCGCATTATTCCACCATGATCAAAGCTACAGCGCGGCGGGTTGCTCAGATCTTTTGGAGAAATTGAAATTTTGGTTTCCGCTCGCTTGCTTTCCGCCACCCTGGCCCGTCTCCTGTCTCAGAATGTGTTGGTGGTTGCTGGGGATATTCATTAGACTGCAATAGTTCCTGTTAGCTTTGCCTTTGTAATAGTATTAAGCATACTATTACTTTGTTTGCTCTAGCACAAAATTACACCACAGGCTCCATATGATAAGGTATTGGTGTGAGCTGGAACTGATAGTTATTACTGCTTTCGATTCAAGTTACCACACACTCACTTTCTTTCTTTTAATCCTTTATTCCTCCTTATTTGGGCTATGATATATGATACATAACTCGAATAACAAATAAAGTGAGTTATCAGTTTCCCGGCAACATACTGTATGTGGAGGTAACTCAGTAAGAATCTATATAATGGCTGACTTTCATCAAACAAACCTATGAGCCACATAGGGTTATTTAATCATGTTGGGTGTATAATACAAAATCTGACTTCATTACTGTCAAATTTAAACAGATCTGCTATTCTCTCTGCTTCACAGTTCCTTTGTATAAACAGCTGAACCAATCAGGTAGGTGGGTTGTCAGGGACGTCATCTTTCTTTGCAATTAGCGACAAAGAAAGGGAGAGCACAAAGCAATCTGAATCTGCATATTTCTTGGACTGCAACAGTGATGACTAACACAAGATTGGAAACAACACTCTCTCTTGATTGGAGAATAATGTCGAATAATTGCTCCACAAACTGATCACAGAGAGTGACTAAGTTGTGTCAGGTTTGTGATGACACACAAGTTCCCGAGGTGTTATACCCAATTATAATTAAAAATGGGGGTTTAAAGTTGTTTTAAAAAAAAGATAGCCTTAGTGTTATGTAACACTGAGGCACAGAGCTTGTCCAGATATTGAAAGGATCACACAGACATCCGTTTGAATTAACTAAGAAATCACATTTTGTGTCACTCTGGGTGAATACTACAATTTCCATGGGACATTGCAGAGAAGAAGCCAGTCAGAGTCCTGAATATGAAAACCCTTCTTTTCAATTGGGAACTAAACATGGCACCCTTGTTACTGAATTCATCTAAAATTAACCCAGATTCTAAGAAAACAAATGGCTTTAATCTGCAGACTGCAGAAATTCCCCTTGTGAGTCAGAGTTATTGCCTCCCCTGAAGTTTTTGTACACAGACAAGGGACCACATGTTTTTCGTTAACAGTTGTTCATATTTTGGCCTGATGATTAAACCAATTTCATGCCGATCCAAGCTGTCTGCACAGCTACGATACACTCCATTGGTGCTAAATACCCAATTTTCTTCTATTTATGACAAACTTTGTTTGCTGCCGTGAATGTCAAAACAAACAACAGTACTTCCTGTGCACCGCAGGATTTTTCCCAGGACAGACACACCAGACACTGAGTGTTTACAATGGCAAATATAAGAGATTTCCTACACTGTCTGGTGGCCCTCAGTTTTTCAAAATCAATATAATCCTTTTGCTTTAAAGACTTTTTGGCTTATTTGACAGGCTACAACTGTGTCTACTCTAACCATTTAACGATATCTTGACAAATCCTGGAGTAAAAAATATTTTGTCACACTTGGAGTGTCTGTAGGAATAATCAGGACTTTGTAGCAACGACACACCACAAAAAGGATCACATGTTTTTGTGTGCACAACAAAATTTGCTCATTTAAGAATGTGGATTGACTCGTCGTTAGTATCTATTCATTCTCATGCACATATCCTAAATGCTATTTTGGGCTATTGTGACAGTACACCATGCTCAGCCAGGTAAATAATAATAAAAATAAATAAAAAGGATGTTAAAATGTGTGCACACTCACTGTAAAATAGATTCTTTGCAATAAAAAACACTCTAAAGGTGGTACTCAGCTTTTTTATGACCAAACATAAACGTCTCTCCGCGAGTGCAGCACACATTAAGGCTTGTAACAACAGAGCAGCAGAACACTCTCCGAGTTCTCTGCTATCCGAAAATGGTTCCAGATAATTCATCAATCTGTGCTGTCTTTCGCTGCCAATTTCATATCACAGACCGCTGCTATAAAAGCTGGTTAAATGATAAATGCAAAATAATGTTTCGGCAAAAAGTCTGGAGCCCAGAGAAATACCACTGAACTGAGTAGATGGCCACATGTGACATCTAAGAGTCGGGCTCTTTTGATCCCATGTTAAGAGAGAAGTACCAGAAATGCTAAATCGCAGACCATGTCTCAACAACCAGGCACAACCTCGACATTTTTGTAAAGAGGCTTAACTGACCTGTAAGTGCACAAATTCTCAACTTGCTTGCAGTTACATGTCAGCCACAACCGTGACTGAAACTGCATGTGCTTGGCTGAACATTTTTGAAACAAGACCACCTTTGTATCTTTTGTCAGCTGGCATCAGAGCACTGCCTTGATGAGGCTCTGGAGGCTTTGTTAAGTGACTACTTACAAGAAGAAGAAAAAATAAAAAATAACCTGGAGTTGAGCAGTGAGCTCAACTAACATTGCAATTTTCTTTCTACTTGGTGTTAGCAAGGCTCACCTTCACTTCGCACTAATTGGCAACGCTGAATTTATTCATAATGAGGTCGATAGAATGCTGAAAGGAAGGGATCTGCTGAGGTTTGATATGATGATAAAGGGACAAAGAGTGAGCGAATCCAAATCTATTCAGCATCTGCTGATCATGGTTGTCAGGGAGGAGTGTCTTGCTGACTGATCTAAGATAAGCTTCTGTGGACATGAGTCGCACTAATGAACACATGTGCATAAGAGAGACACACTGGTAATTGGCACCTTGCCCTTGTGTTTCTGGCAACATCATCTAAGTTGGTTGGACGGCTGAAGTTTAAAGTATGAAATGGACAGCCTTTAAAGACAAGAGCTTTAAAGTAATTCCAGTTCACAGCTGTTACAATAATGTGGAAAAAGGCTGACATAATGTACATCCAACATAGACACGGTAATCGTTTTCAGTGATGACCTGGATCTTTCAAAACGCAGCAGTCTTTTCGCACGGCACACAGCATGGGGCTGGTGATATTGTGTGCGGACTGAAGCATATTCCTCCATGGAGTCTGTTATTTGGTCTTATTATGAGAGGAGTGGGCCTTGATGACCCACGCCTTCCATGTAGGGAGGAGCACTTTCCTGCTGTTTGCTAATTGCTGCTTATAATGCCGGCAGTTGCTACACTTAGCATATGTGGATAATCATTCGACTATAAATCGCAGCCTCTCACACGCGCGTGAAGAGGGGCAGTAAGTATAAGTTCATGGTACCCTAAGTTGTTTTGCTGTAGCTGCTGCGGGAGCTTTTTTTCATAACGTTCCTCCCGCCTTTGTTGATGTGCCTGGATGTGCTATAATTTCCAGCATCATACCACATCTGGGGTTTGGTCAGCCATATTGTCTTGGAGCGAATCAAAATTGCTGTGTTGATTGGTCTAATAGGACTAGCCACACAAAGCTTCTCTGCCACTCCCTCTCAGGCTGGGGGTTGTTTGAACATCTGAATGTGGCTGAGGGCTGACAAGGGGAAGCTCGCTCATAACACTGAGCGAGCTTCGTGACTGTTTGACCTTGCAGCCGATGAACGATTCCTTTTGATATGCAAGCCTTCACGTCTAAGGAGGGTCATCTGGTTACTTGGCCATGCTGTTTAATCTCTCAAATATTGTTCTCAGCACTTTGAGATTTTGGACGAACTTTGGAAAGCCAATTAAAAGTAACTGGCAATGTTTCATCACAATGCACTGCAGTGAAATATCTCCCCCGCTCAGTGACTCAAACAGCAGCATCTTTTTGCTACGGGTTCTTCTTGTGCTTCTCAGTGGGAGTCATGCAAATAAGCTTGGAATTACAAACTCACCTGTGTAACACTGTCCCTCATGGTGGGCGAGCGCTGTTTGCGGGTTGTGGTTGTTGCCATGGTTGTGGTTGTTTCCATGATTGTGGTGGACATGTCAGCCAGCGGGGTGGTGGAGGTGGTGTCAGTGGTGAGCACTGAGGGCACGTCACCCACCAGCCGCAGGTTACCCTGGGTCTGGACATTGGGGTCGGCCTCTGCTGCCAGTTTGAGCACCTGCAGGCCATTGTAGTACAGACCTGAGATCTGGCCCTGGAAGTGGCGCCCCGTCTCTCCACCACCACCAATTTTGATGAACGCCTGGCTGTTGAAGATGGTCAACTGGCGACCTGATATGCGAGAGACAAGGTGAAGGTCGCAGAAAGGAATGAGAGAGAAAGTGGAGGTACGAGAGGCAGAAAAAAGAAATCATGGAAAGAAGGAAAGCAGAAGAGAGAAGGCAGAGAATATAAATGAGTCACAGTCTCTAGGTGAGCTTCCACATGAAACACAAGGTTGTACATAGTGTGAAACAAGGGATATAGTGGGACTGTTTCAATCACAGGGGATGTCCTGAGTAACACTTTAGGGAGATTGGACCCTGACTTGCTGTGGCTGCAGCCATTACAGAGCTGGGCACGTGCCATTTTCCCACAAAGGCATTCTGAATCTGACAGTCAAATAGATTGCAGGCCAGTTGTGGCTTGACCCTGAGACTGAAAGTTCACAGCTAAATGCATCTCATTTGCCCTAAGAGAGAATGTCTTCGAACAATGCCGGGTCTGTGTCATTGACCTCCAATGCACCTGTGCTGCACAATGATAAAGTACCTCTGCCAGCAGAAAAAAATGGCACCTTGCTCTGCTATCTAAAGGAGAAATATAGGGTCCTCATTGGAAGGAAATGTTTAATTCAGCAGCCTCTCTGTGGTCATTACCATTCATCTGGATGGATAGATGGATGAAGGGAGGATAAGGTGGTCCATTTAACCAGGGTCCAATACTAATGTGTTACCAGGACTTGTGGTGAAGGGGTGGGGGGCGGGGCAGGGCACAGTCTGACAAGTGTAGTTTTTCTCTATGGATTTTCTTCAGCTGATGTCAGTTCAGGTTTTATTAAGACTTTCTTTTTTTCAGAACCAATATTTGCCCCCTGGCTTCCCTCGGGGACGTCCAATCATGCACCATGGACTGATGTAAACCCTTTAACCCTTATTATATTACCATCTAGATGGTGAAGGCAAGTGGGTTAGAAAACAGACCTGATGAGGTAATCATTAGAACAGAAGGTCGGAAGGAGGCAAAGAGCTTTTTTTATGGATTAATCAATCCCTGTAAGGAAGGAGGGAGTGTGTTTGTGAAAGTAATACTACACTAATGTGTGCATTTGAGAGGAAAATTTAGACTCTCTGGAGAAGGTAGGCTACGGACTTTTGAAATGAGATACCTCTCTGGCCTAATGGGAGTGTGTGTTTCTGTGTATGAGTGTGCATGCATGCATTTGTATTTAGTACTCTTTACACAGGTATGACAGACTACTGCTCTACTTCTGCTCATGTGTGGACTTTTGCCTCTCATGCACATGTCATTTGCAGAAAGTGTAAATGGGTGTAATGATGACGGATTAATCTTCTGGAGGTCTTTTCAATGTAAGTGTTGTGTCCTGTGCGGGACTGGCAGCCAGCGAGGACAGCATTCTCCTCATCAATATAGAAGCACTGGAGGCTGGCCCCGGCCCCATTTGTTTTCAATAAAGACAGCAGAGAGGGTACTTCATCACTGTAATTATGATTTACTCTTTCTACACTTGCATGTGCACTTGTTCTGATTCATGTGTAACCCTGTGTGGGTTGATTTATCAGACAAACGTCGATTAAATCACATGTGTGTGTCTGTTGTGGGCGTATAAACCACATATTCAGAGTCTGTGTGTCAGTAAGATTTCTATAGAAGAGCTGGAAAGATAAATCTATTCCATTGAGATGGGCCATTACACGTGTCATCCCATTATCAGGTCATTAGGCCCATCAGGGGCCCACAAGGGACCTAGCTCCCCTCGCCTAACTTTATAATGAGACTTAATGTCTGGCATATGCACTGTTGACATAATAAGCTGAGTCTCACTCTATTATCTCAATACCAAATGCATGTTTTGCGTGGGAGTGATACTGCAAAAAAACAGAAGGAATGGGGGAGACAGATTGTGGACATCAGCAGGGAAAATACAGGAGAATAATTGCACTTGTGTACATACAGAGGGGTTGAGAACACAGGCAAGACCACACTCAGAAAATCACAAAAGCAATGTAACCCTGCCTCATGCCTACCCCTCCCACCCCACTTCCAGTCCATGTCCTTGACCAGAGGACACACATATATACAACCTCAGCACATCAGCCCACAGGGTCTCCCTTTTCAAGCAGTCGACTCCCACTCTCCATTGAAAGGGTTGGGGAATAGGAAGAAGTTGAGGACACACGTGAACATCTGACTTCTTGAATGCTAAGAGTCCTCTTAGTTTGCTAATCAGCTCAAGTTCCTCTACAAATGCCCGACTTTCTGTGTGTGGGCTGCAACTCCTAGTCAGAGTGTGATCTGCTCAGAAAAGACAGTGTACTCCAGAGACCTTAAGTTTATTGGTGTCCCAGTTGCACCCTCAGTCAGTGACACAGTCATAACTAAGCCATATTGACAAGTAGCTTATGGTGTAGAAGGGTGGGGGGATTAGAAATACCTCCAAAAGTCAGCGCACATACATCGGTGTATCATGACACATTTTTTTAGGTGTACAAGCATCCATGGGGTGACCGATTTAATCCTGCAGGTGACAATGGCCTCCTTCTCAAAGGGAAAAAAACGCAGAAAGACGAGCCTCTAGTGCAGGAGAGCAATGTGATCTGAGAGTGAGACGGGCCAAAAAAAGAGGAGAAGAAAGGTGCCCCCCAGACTATATGAAGGGAAATCATTGTTTGTTTTTCTAGCTGTCTGCTCAGGATGAGACTCTAACAGGGCCTGATGAAGTTATTGTTTCAGGGTCTGCCGGGTCAAATCAAAAGTGACATGCGGTTTTAGAGCCAATTTTGGAAGCGGCCATGAGCGGGGGTGGAGTGGGGTGGGGGTTCGGGGGTAGAAAAAAAAAAGAAGCCGCTGCATGACAAGCAATCACAGCACGTTAAGTGACGGAGCTGGGTTTGGCAGTGCTGCTGAGAAGAGGGTGTGTGTCGGGGGTTTATAATAACTCAGTGAAATGACCTTTATGTGTGTGATAGTTGGCCTTTTCAAGTAGTGTGTGTTGGCCCAACATTTATTTACATACGCTTTTTCCTTTGTGTGTTTATGTGCGCTTGGACAGCCTTGTGTGTGCAGCAGACAGCCCAGAACATGGGGTTTGCACATTGATGAGGGGCTGTTGAAACAATTTGGCTTGATTGCGTGGGTGCTGCCTCATCCCTCTCCCCAGGGCTCTGAAGGTGATAGGCATTTAATGGGCAGAGGTTTGTGCTCGGGAGGGGCCGGGGCAGGGGGTAAGGGGTTAGGAGGGGGGAGGTTGGCAGTCACTTATTATAACGGACATTCACGGCCGTACACAAAGCCTTAATTAACCGCAGTGCAGCCACCGGATTGATCAGGATTTCTGCAATGAGCCACTGCAGACGAACTGAGAGACTCAAACTTGATCTAGCCTTCGATCATTTGTCTGTCTACCTTTTAGGGTGTGTGATATGGCAAAACAATATTTGTCAAGTTGGGGGACAATTCTACATTTTTTATTTCCTTCTGCTCAATTTAAACATGCTTATATTGTTTAGGTAGCTCATGCTACTATAGTTTACTTTAATATCTTACTTTAATACGTTACTTCAACTTACAAGGCTATCAGATTCAATCTATCAATCCATCCCCAGGAACAAATATTTGAGAGGTTAGTTCTGTTCTTCTTTTGATTCTGCACACCACTCTCCTAACTCTGTCAGTCCCTATTACATTTGAATCCATATAGCTTGTTTTTATAGAAAACCATTGAGGGAAGTGGAATGCACAAAGAAGCACAGAGTGCCCCTCAACTTTAGGTTACAACAAAGCAGAGTAAAAATAGCGCTGGGTAATGAAGGGATGTACAAAGTAACATGCTGGAAACAATGTAGGAGGAGCCTGAGGATGGCTGAGCAGTAAAACCCATATTACCTATAGTCATGTTAATAAGAGCTAAGGGTTATTACTGATGAGGATTGTATTCTTTTTCTGTTCAGTCCAAAGTTTCCTGAGTCGACATGGTGCTTCAGAGGTGCTGCAGCTGAGTCTTTGCACTTGTCCTATAGACAGGAAAAACATAGTATCCTAGTTGGGAGCTGTGCACTCTTTGATGCTTAAATGGGGCATCTGGGTAAAAGAAAGCGGTCACGACTATTTCTAAAGGCATTATCATCTGCAATCACACCCGCCTTTGGTTGGATCACCCGGGGGGCTTAGTGGCTGACAGGCCAGCAGCGCTCCGACTTCGATTTCCTCGCCGAATCATTGTGGTAATGACCCCTGCATGTCACAGTACCTTGGGGGGGGGGGGGGGGGGGGGGGGGGGGGGGGGCATTTTACATTTATAATGCACAGTGGAATAGTGTGCAGCCCTCCCTCCCTCTGTAAGCTGGCAGGTAATCAATATGAAGGGGGAAGTGGACTTCCTCATACTGTAGGGCATACAGTGTCTTAAAAAAAACGTAATGGTAGCTGACTTTAACAACAGTGCAAACACATCGTTTCAAGTAAATTGCAACTATTAAAGATACATAACATGTTTGTTATTTTTTAGCTGACCATCGGGCAGCTCCTAATTTATCTTTTCAAAAGAGAGAGAGAGAGAGAGAGAGATAAAGTAAGAGGTCGAGCAGGGACTGAGAGAACGGGGACATGAGAGATGACAGGCATGCGGTAGGATGACACACGAGGAGGACAGGGAGAGAGTGGGCCTGCATGAGGATAGAATGTCAAAGAGACAGAGTGAGGGCACACAGGGAGTGGATGACAGGCTGGATAAAAAGAACAAGAGGAAGGGCGCAGTTTAAAGATAGTGGCTGAAGTAGAGAATAGTGATGCGCAGATTGCAATTATAGAGGTTTGATCCGCAGGTCGGTTTGTGAAAATTAACATTTCTGATTAATACCGTATAGTTTGGGCATCATACATCATTAACGTGTAAAATATGAATTACATTCTCTTAAATGTAAACGACAAACAACTTGAAATCTTTGAATTCCTGCAACGAGTGCTGCAAGCGAGAGCTCAGCCAGGTGCATCATTGAGGCCAGGCGTAGTCTAAATTTTGGTGCAGTTTGCAATTACTAGTCAATGAAAACAGACGGCCCTATTTTTTGGGCAAAGGCGCACCGTGCAAAGTGTGCATTTGATAATTAGGTGATGTTTACAGATGTACCATATTTTTTCCCCCCAAATGTCACCAGAGGGGCTCCATTAGTATGCAAATACATGGTACCATTTGAAATTGTCTAGAAAAACTATTGCTCTAAATAAATGTGAATTTAATTGAAACAGGCCTTCTTAGGTGTAATATGTCACCATATTGTCACCAGTAGAGGTGGAGTGGATTGTTCATGTGGCTGCGGGTTTCTACATTGGAGAAAATAATTCCTTCTGGTGGGTGATGGGCGGATGAGTCAAGCATACGTGCGGATTTGGATGTCATTAGAGCCGATGCGCATATCTTTTGTAGAGACGGACGTACAGTAATACCAGAGTAGGTAGGAAAAGGTAAGTGCACTTTAGTGCCTCCCATGTAGATGTTATGGAACCCCTGGTGAATATACTCTATCGTCCCACTGTCATTTTCTAGTGCGGTCTGCTAATCACATGGTTAACCTTGCGGTAATGAAAGGGTTTTATTCTATGTACCTGCTGTACGTCTCGCTGCATCCCTGTGATTTGACCAGAGAAGATGCTCATATAGAGGAAGTGGGTATATATTTACAAAGGGGTGGGAAGTATCCGAAAATAACATATTAAGCCAGATGTGCTGTCATAAATACTGCTGTGATTATAGACTTACTGTTAAGAAAAGTAAAAAGTACAGAATGTTAATTGTGTTACTGGAAAGGGGATGGTCTTATAGGACAATTCCCTGTCTTCTCACAGTAATAGAAACATTGTGCACGTAGTTTGATTGCTGAGAATTCTGGGAACGCTGAGTTCACCCAAAAGACCCCAGCGGTGAAACAAAGGCGAGCCAAATGTGCAGTACCTGAAGTGATAACAGAAGTGAATGATCCCAAATGGTTCAGTCTAAACATTGGTATGCACACTTTACTGTCTCAAATATTTATGGGACAAATTTTTCATATTACAATTTACATTTTCAGATTACATTTAAAATCATATTCATCATCATATTCTTGATGTAAGTAATCACTTATTGATTACATTTATCTACTTTTGAATTTCCTCAAGCTGAAAAAAGACTGTAATGCAGGCTGAGATGCAATTTCTGATTTTGCATACCTTCAAATGCAATTTTGTCTCATATGCCAACAATGTGAACAAACCATTTTGACCCACATATGTAACTGATTGTGCTGCCTACTCTCCAGTGTCAAATTGGGAAAACATTATCAATTACAATAATCCAGGGATGTTGTTTTTTTTCTGGTTTTACAGAGATATCTTATTCCTTTTTTTTAAGTTGGAGGTGCTGTTGGTCTTCCTCCTTCAGCCATGTTGGCTGTAGCTGTATTTACTAACAACTATATGTAAATGGAGTGCATTTATATTTCACTTTTGTAGTCTTAATGACCACCCAAAGTGCTCTACATCATAGCACTCACCATTCCAAGCAATTAGGGACATTGTGGGTTACAGTGTCTTGTCCATGTACACCAACATGTGGACTGGAGGAGCTAGGGATTACTGGGCATCACTTCCTGTTTGCCTGAGTATTTTTGAAATGTGTTAATAGTTGGGTGCAGGTTGCTCTTCTCTGTTGCAGGATCCATCAGTGCAGGGGTAACAGTAATGATCACATCTGTCAAGGTCAACTTGATCACTATAAGCATGATAACGATCACTTTATTTTTCTTCGCATGTAGATCACCATCTAATTGACATTTGTATATTAATAATAGCATGAATAAAATGTAATCACAGATAATCGTCCAATCATCATCTAGTGGAGTACTTCATTATAACCTAATTATTTAATCAGCATTTGTAAAGGTTTTTATCTATTCCAAAGTTCTGGCTGATCACTGCAACCATGATAACTACTAACAGCTTCCTCTGTATATGATGGAAAGTTAACTAAGATTAGTTGCAGGAACAGGAGTAAAATTTAGTTTGTAGTTATAGCTTTGCATCGATGCACCATCCTCCTCAACTTTTTTCCTGAACACAGAGAGAAATGGCTCAGATGAGATGTGGTTGGTAATTCCTAGCTGAGCTGGGGGAGTGGGCTGGGTTTGGGCCACGCTCCACTTGCTAACATACATATTGCTGGTTGGAAGCTTTAAAATAATGGTTGTATGTCTAGAACAACCACCAGCATGTAGGTGGAGATGAGGGGAGGGGAAAGGGGGTGAAGAAAGGATGATCCAAGTGCACCCATCCCTGTTGGAGGGGATATAAGAAGGAGTACAGCTGGAGAGAGCAGTATCTTTCTCCCACCACCCTCGTCATTACGCCTCTCTCATCCACCTCCTACTCCTGTTATCTCGCAGAGACGAGGAATGCCATATGGTTGCAAGAATCCTCCATCTGAAATGTTTTCTCTTAGCCGAGTTACAGGGTGGGAGGGATGGCCCAGAACTCACCTCTGTGAATACAACACTTTGTGGTGTGCAGAACAGATAGTTGAACCATTTGGAGGCAGCGTCTGTACAAGTTTGTGTTCATAAATCCTTCATTTTGCCTGCAGAATTTGTCGTATCAGTATCAACAAACAAGAACTCCCTCTATTCCTATTTTCTTCTCCGAAGGAAAAAAAAAGACAGAAAAGAGAAAGTCGAAGAAGACTGGAGCACAATGGGGGTGGGGTGGGATGCTGACAAAGTCGATTATGAAGTGTTCCCCAGTTATCTCCTCGGCACACGGCTCTCTTTGGTACTTAAGAGCGTTTTACTCCTTTTAACTTGGGCTGGTTTTGGGTAGAGCACTATGAATTAATTGTGTTTTACAATGGGGATGAGGGGCAAAATGCAGCATGAAGTTAGATGGAAAGCTTTGCAAGGCAGCATGGAGCCCTGAGGTCCTTGAAGGCAGCTGAGGGTGCAGAGATTGTGGCGGTGAATTTGCAGGACTCTGGAGACAGTAGATTGGATTTAATCTTATGTGGCTCTATCCCGGCTCCTATATCTGTATGCAGATCTTAAACAAGAGCTCCTGTCGCCGTAGAGACACAAAGAGAGATAGCACGGTGGTTAGCTGGGGACAATCTTCTCTCCTTTTATTCACTCCAGCTGTGATTGTGTTGTTTTCAGGCCATTTCATGGTTGGGGAACATGAAATAATGGCAAAGCTTTGCTACAGCCACTTTTCTATTCATGAGCAAGCCTTCTACCATTGGAAATGTTTCCCCTGCTTCCCTCAAATATGGCCAGAATGGCCCAGGAAGATCGAATGAGAAAACAAGATAGTAACTCAGCGGGATACAAAGCTCATCACAGGGGTACTGAAAGGCAGACTCATACGGATTTGCTCTCTGTTGACTGCAGCCTGATGTGAGAGAATCTCTGAAATAAAGCTGGGATCATGAACAGCAGATCTGGACCAATTCCGGGCGTGGAGATGTTGATTTGGGCTCTGGCCCCACACCAAGAGGGACGACTTGATTGCTTTCGATTAGGGAATGGGGGGAGGTTCTGCCAGACCATTAAACACTAAACATTACACCGAATTCTTCAACCTGCTTTTTGGGCCACAGTGACCTGGTGTCCTAGTATTCCTCCTCTCTCCTTCCCCCTGCACTCCTGTAGCTCAACTTAAAGCTCTATCATCATGGTATTGGTTTGCTCCAGAGGGACAGGCTCCAATTCTTTTGTGAGCTTTTTTGCTCATCTGCTAACGTAAAAGACGAAGGCAAATTGATTACTACTGTTTTTTGTAATCTTTGTTTCCTAGTGGAGCTCCCTGAAGAGTCGGAAGCTGCAAAGCATTGTTATTGTTCCTGTAGAAAAAAGGGCTCCACTGACAGATGAATGCTTGCAAAGTTTTCCATGAAAAACCTGGGATGACAGATCCATCACGTGGAGAGAGATGATCTGAGTACGTTTTGGCTCACATAGAGCTTCTAAAACTTTTGGGACTCCCTGTAATGGCTGCCGTTTTGGATTTAGTCAGCAGGCACTGAGTTGGCTAGAGATGCTCACTCTGATCTGCCCCACACACAGTAGAGGAGATGGGCTGAGGGCCTCAGAACGGCATGCAGTGACACAGCTTTCTTTGGGGACACTGCTGGCCGAAGCGACTGCCATTATACATTGGTGTGACTAACATCCTGATTTGTATGAGTGATGCGAGTGATTTGTCTACTTATTTCGTGTCTTTCCAAACATGCACAAAATGGTGTACACGTCTTGTGATTGGCAGTATGTGGAGTTTTCCCATGATTTTTGAGTTCAGTCAGACAACTCACGTTCGATCATGTAATATATTTATTACACCGATTTAATGTTTGGCGTCTAGGCTCCAACTTAATCACTCCCCCATATGATTACATAGGAATGATGGGAGTGATGAGCAAATACTTGTAACCCCCCGTTGGAGCCTGCAGGTGGATGCTGGGGTGGTTGAGGGGCTGAAGTAACTGGTGGCAATACTGCAGCAGCAGTGCATGCAAGAGGGGTTGATGGGAAATGTCACTGGTTAAATAGACCAACTGATAAGGTGGGAGTGTATTATAGATGGTTGTGGAGAGTGGGTATGAGACATGACGTATGTCACATGATGTATGTAACATGATTGGCGCAGGGCAGCTTGATTGGCCTGCCAGAACTAGCTCGCCGGCGTCGCCACATTTTTGCATATTCTAGGAAACATTGATAAGACTGTGAGAGGAGACCTGTGGGGCTGATGGTTTGTGCGCTCTGGTCAAGGGCTTTTTAACATGTTAAAACCCTGTAAGGCAACATGGTAGGAAAATCATCAAACATTAGACACAAAGACACTGGTAACACAGCTGGGACCATTTGTAAACATCTATTACAAGAGGTCTCGGCCTTTCTATGTAAAGTAAAATAAAATTTTATAAATAATTGAATGATCCAGACTGCTAACCACACACAACAGTCAATAACCCTCATTCAAGTGCTCACAGACTGTTCACCAAAATGAGCAAATATACACAAAAATACATCCAAACCATTCCTGAGTGGTGAAAACAATAAATGTTAAAGGGACCTTTCTTCAAATACATTCTGTTTCAATGAACCAGAGGTCCGGCATTTTTGAATTTGGTTATTTGCTGTTTTAACCCTCTGAGTTTTTTTGTGGACGTTGCTTGGAGTTTTTTTTTCTTTTAGTGGAAGTTAGACATTTGTTAGCTTTTTGTTTAGTTTTTCGTCCCGAGTGATGGTCGCAACCTGTCCAAGTTCTTCCAAATACTGACGTCCAGGTCCAATTGCATTCAGACGTTAAAACATAATTTATAACTTGGTTATAACTGAGGGCTCGCTGAATTTTTCACCAGCAGGGCGAAGCCGGAGGGTTGATCAAATTGTTTCAATCAAGGCTTGCAGGGGAAGGTGGGAAGTCAGAGAAGCCCTCAGTGGTTAGTGTGGGTGGAGTTCGATTTGCTGTTAGGTGGTTAGATTCTGCTTAGATGCTTCTTTGCATTAATTTCTAGCTGCTTCCTTCTCAAAGCAACAAACAGCTTTAACCCTTTGAGCTCGGAAATGTCTGGTAATCCCCCTCATTATCTAGAGTTTTACACTCTTTCTGTCTTTCCCAAACCACTTTGCCTCTTCAGTCCATGACGTGTGTCTGATTTTCGATGGAAGGAATCCAATCAGATAAACAAATGAGCAATCCTGCACGTTGTTCTGAAGATGCACGCTGATCAAAGCTGTCACTTGAGGTCTGATTGAGATTATTTGTTCATGTGATCTTCCTGCCTCATCTAAAGGATTGGATGCAGGCTCATTTCAAACTATAGAAGCAAGAGAATAATTCATTCACTTTCAATCTCATTCTCTTTATAGTTTAATGGCATGTACAAATCATTTCATAAGCGGGTAAGTCATTTTTTATTGATCCAGTTTCTCATTCAACTTTAATCTCCATCGCCTTTTTCATTCTGATTTGTGTCCTCTCTACCCTGTGTAGTAGTGCACTCCTCAATGCAAAGGAGGTAAGAAAAAGTGAGAACACAGGAGCCGCAAATAAATGCGGGATTGTTTTGTCTCCATGTAATAAATATACAAGAGCCTCATTTATCTTGTTATCTGTTAGATGAATACTTCATTTTGCTCTCGGAAAACAATCTTTATTATCGTCATCTGTTTAGTATTTGTTTATAATACAGATTCAGAGAAGCCCCTGAAGCTAAATGGCTAAAGCTTAGAACTTCTAACTCAGTGATTTTAGTAGATCTCTGAATCCAATCAAAAACGTTCATCTCTGGACATTCTGATAATCTCCATCAAAAAATATCTGTTGGTTAAAATGATCATCCTTGTATTTTGGTTATATTATTCTAAATTGTGCTTCAGGTTCTCATAACTCTTTGTTAATCTTAAACTACCTGAGTTCACCATTTGCAAAGTGCATGAGAAAGTTGTTTTAAAGAATCAACCACCTTCAGCAACAGAAACACAAGCCACATGACAAAGACAAAGGGGTCGGGACATTCGGCACTCAAAGGGTTAAAGAATCATCACTTTGATGGGACCATATTCGACACTGAGAACATTAGTTATGTTTGATGGGCCGGAAACTGCGCCCACACGCTGCAATGAATGTAGACTGATCACTGACCAAACACTTCAACAGTCCCTTTAACTTTTAGTGACTTTCATGGGGGAATTCTTTCTTCTTGGAAATCCAGGGATTGTGACAGGTCATACAGTGTTTGTTTGTTTTCAAGACTGAAAATTAAATATAGTCAATGCAAGTTCACATTCAGCCAACAAAAGACAAGGGAAAAGCATATGGAATCAATATTCTATTTAAATGTGGTCAGGTTATTCGGGTGGTTATGTTGGGTTATTTGGGGGTTAATCCTCTGAAGAGATGCAGACCCAGTTTAAGGTGCTTTACATGTGGTCCCCTGGTTATTTACACACCAATGCTACAAAATGGTGGTATTGCTCAAAGGTATTTGCTGGCATTTCCCTAAAATGCCAGCAACAGCACATCTTCAAGTACAAATCGATTATTGGATTATGATGTATCGGCCAATCACAATTGGGCCTGTTAAGTATTTAGTAAAAATACTAAAAAAAAAAATGTTGAGTGTTCTAAAAAATGTAAGTCGCTTTGGATAAAAGCGTCAGCTAAATGACAAATGTAATGTAATGTAGTAGATTAAAGGGGACCAACAGTTCTGTTAAAGAGCCAAATCACAATCACCCTTGTTGCATGGCACTGCACCTCCTCCAGAGTGGTGGTTAACGGTAGGTTAGGCGGTTAGATCATTAGTGGAGTTAAAGGGATTTTATTACCTTTGTCGAGTAGCCACTCATCAACTACCCGACCGAGTCGGTATGGGATTCTTTGTCTAGCAATAGCCAGGCGCTCATTATCAAAGTTCCCTTTAAGAAATTTGGAGAAGACAAATTAAGAGAGGTCACAAAAAATCTGGAAGTTGAAAGGTTAGAGGTTAGAAGGGCAACATGGCAAATGTTTAGCAAGTTATGTTCTTTAAATCAGCTTTATTTAGGACAGGAAGAACTTGAGGATGTGTTTTTAGGCTGGTTGGTTTGGTTAGACAAGTTAACAGCATTCTAGTTACATTTAGTTTAAATGATTTTAAAATGTACTAAAAAGTTAAACAGATTTATGAATTATTTAGATAAAGCATAACTACACTTGTAGAAGAGATATCTTCCGCAAAGTGAATACACTTTAGAAACACATTAGCGGTAATGAAGTAAATTAAGCTAGAGTCGCACAGAACCAGCAATCATTGAACAACACACTTAGTACACTGTAAATGAATAAAGCAGGAAAAGACACATCAATGTCAGCAATAAAGCATTGTTATTTCACACGAGCGTCAGATAATCACACAGTAGTAAAACAAATTTCATGGTTGTTTCAAGGAAGACATACTTTAGTTCCCTCTGCACACAAAGAGTCGCTGATTAGGAAATCACTACCTCGCAAATCCGACAACAGGATGGCATTCTGCCCGTGGAGCATCACTTCACTTTGAATCCGACTTTTCCAATTCACCTAAAGCAAAAAGGACTTAGTGAAACTGTCTGCACTCTGTTTTTCTCAGGGTTTTTCCTCTCCCTTATGCAATAATTGAGCACTTTTCAGTGGCACTCGGCAATTAGCATCACTTCATCAGCGAGTCAAAGAAGTTCCATCGTTGCTGTGCAAACTTATTATCCCGCACTTCACTTCAATCAACCTCTGGGTCGTACTGAGCACATCTCCAACACTGCCAATAGAGGGGAGGTGAGAGCTGGTGGTGGCCAAGCTGGGGGTTTGATGAAGTCTAAAGTGGTTGCGATGTCAGAGACTTAATTAGGAGTAATTGTGTATGTCTAAAAGGAATCTCCAAAGATTGCAGGCTAAAAATAAGACCGCTATGCTGGCATAGTGATTCCCCAAAAAATGGGGTCAGGGAATACCCAGGTGTCCTTGAAGAGCGCCAACGAATACAGAACATATTTAATATATTATTTCTATAATTTACAGGAAAGTATTTCATTTAAAACACAACACAATAAATCTAACAAAAAAATGTGTCACTTTTCGCATTAAAGGAGATGCAATTCAACTTTTAGGGGCTATTCACACAGCCAACGACATCATATCACTTCATTACCCACGAATAGCACCATAGCACGACTGTCATAGTTCTGATTGCATAACCGAGCCAAGTAGCCTACTACGGTAAAGCAGACGTTTCTGTAATGACCTAATGCCGTGATTTCAATCTCATTCCCCAGTGAACATTATCTTTAAAGTCTCAACCTGACTTTGAGTCTGTTTTAGTGGTTCTGTTACCATATGAAATGTTAAGGAGCCATACGGTTCGACAATGGCTGCAGAGATTATCTGCAGAGAAAATAGTCGTAGTCAGAGACTGAGGGAGGGCTTGGGAGCAAAGTCTAAACAGCAAACAGGAGAGCTCTGAAGTAAATCCTGCATCCTAATTAGTATACTTTGATTTTGCTCCCTTCGCTGCTCTGTGCTGCTGCAGTGATCTAAAATAGACCACCTCTCCTTTCTGCAGTACCTACTTCCACTCCCCAGGGGTCTCTCTACCCACGCCTGCCTGCGCAATAATGGCTCACACACACTGAGGAACTGTGTATATGAAAATACATAGTTGTTTGTGCATAGAGAGAAAAGCTACATTGAAAAAATATAATGACAAGGAGTTATTATATAATAAAATTATATATATTATATAATGTTATTATATAAAAATATAATGACAAGGAGTTCCAGGTTAGACATGGAAGAGACGGTGGTTCCAATGTACGGTAACATCCGACTCGGTGTTATTCATATGCTGCACCTGGAACTCTGCTCATCTGGGCGAGAGAACTGACTCAGAAAGGCAAAGATAGAAAACGAAGCAGTGAAGCTCTTCCTGGATGTTTTGATCTTTGAATAATCTATAATTGGTGGTAACGGCGCTTTTTACTGCCTGAATAATAATAACAATAATGCCGGAATAAGTCCTGGAGGGGATGTGAAAAAACTAAAAGGTGGAGCAATTTATAGGTGATCAAAATAACAACAAACAATGAGAAATATATTGGGAGTCAGGGAGATGAATCAGGGCTGTGATTCTATTTTCACATCTGCTATCTCATCTTCTATCTTTGTCTGAATCAAATTGAGGCAGCCGCTTCCAGTAACTTAATCCTATGAAGGATCCATTTTATCATCCAAATAATGGTTGATAATGAGTATTAACTACTTCTCTTGTTAGGTATTGCAGTAAGGAAACTGCTTCTCCAATGGTCTCACCTTCCTTTCCTTTGTGCCTCCTCTGAGGAATAGTTCCTTCCTCTCTTACTTCTATTGCGCTTTCCTTAATCCCCTTTTCCTTGTCTTACTCACTTTATCCTTCGAGCTTCCTTCTTCCCCTCTAACCGCTCTTCTTCTCAGCCTGTCCTTCCCTTGTTCTCAAACAATCCTTCATCCAGGGTTCATTCTTAACCTTCTGCCAAAGTCCATTTCCCATTATTTCTTCTATAGCCTTTACTCTTTCCTTCCTCCATCCAGTATGTCCTATTCCCTCTCTTCTTGCACAGTTTTACCTTTTATTTCTCCATTTACCTTCAGTTTCTAACTTCCTCCTTTTCCCTTTGCACCAATTACTTTTCTTTATTGTTAATTCTTTCTTCCTCCTTCCCTCTTCCCCCATCCTTCTTCCCAGCCGGGTAACACGGTGAGTTTTGTGGTGGGAGATTAAATGCATCACAATGTAATGCAGGCATTGTCCTCCATTACTCCACACAGTCATACTAAGTGCTTGGAAATGAGATATTTAAATGCTAAGAGAGACATGTATATGTGCAGTATGTAATATGTATGTTCTTTCCCTGGCAAACACAGGAGAGAAGAATCTACATCATCAACCCCAATAATCACTGAGGATCAACACACAATGGTTTTGTATCTATTCAATAAAAAGACATAAGGTAAAGCAAACTGAGGAAGTGATAGAAGTAATACAAATCATGGAAACCATATTGTAATTTTGGCAGCCACCCTCACACATATTAATGTAGAGATACAGGAAAAAATAATGCCATAAAGTTCTGTTGGACAGCTTTTGTATCTCCACCGCAGTGTCAGGAAATGTAAATTCCTCCCTGTCCCGCTTGTTTGTTTGCATTTGCTTGACTGGGATCCTTGGAGAAATAAGTCATTCTGAGTGAACCAGAGAAGCGTCTCCCCTCTCGCTCGTCTCCACACCAGCTGAAGCCTGCTCTGCATGAGAATGGGGGGATAGATTAAACATCTGGACCCTTCTCTTCTCCCTCACCGCCTTTATCGCACTGGCTCCTCTCCCACGACTATTCCCTTTGCTTGATATGAAAGACGGCAAAACAATGCAATCGGACCTGGCTCTCAAGGAAATCTGATATACAAGAGAGAAATATAAACTAGTAAATCAAAACGTGCCTCTTAGCTATTGAGGAATATATTTTGTCTTTGATGGCCTAGCGTGACTTAAGGACTCAAGTGGCTGCAGTCAGTTTAAATGGAGACTCATGTTCTCTTAATGGTGCGCTCCATTCAATCACTTCTAGAGAGGAGGATCTTCAGCAGGTCTGAGAGAAGATCCCTGATTTTGCCACAGCCATGTGACTCAAAGTGAAGGGTGGAGCTTACCAGAGATGTATCTGGTTGCATTATGTGAAATGTAGGATACAGTATTTTTGTAGCATTATCAATATTAATGATTTCTCGTCATCTTCTTCACGAATTTCAAAATCTATTCAAAGATTTGCCTGTTAAAATTAAATCTCACTATCTGAAAAAATAAGTATAATGATAAATATCTGTAGCATACTGTGTCGTATAACTGGTGGACATATGGAGAAAAAGCTTGTTTATTTTAAATATAGAGCAAACATATAACTAATCTTACACGAGGTGTAGGACAATGTATGGATCACAAACCAGCAGACTGAGTGCATGTCCCAGGCTGCTCCACACTTACTTACACTAATCACGTTTGTTTGCCAAGCCACAAGCCTCTGGACGCCCTAAGGTGCAGACTGTCCACCCTGAAACACTCTCTCCTCTCTGGAAGACAGAAACCTGTCTTTTCATCTCTCAAACCCCCCCGAGTTTGGAGCCCGGATCATTGGCTACATCAACAGATATGATGTGCCTGTGTCCGGGGTGGGGATCACAGCTGTTGTGCTAGGGGCAGGGCAAGGACCCACTGACTGACTGGCACCTCTGGGAGACAGACGGCAAGGTGGAGGTCGGAGCGAGAGAACTTTGTACGAGCTGGGAGTGTAGAGTGTCAGATTTTTATGTCTGTCTGGGACAGTTGGGCTCGAGTGTGCTGATAATCTAGCATATGAATCACACACTGTTCGGTCTTGCCCTCTGTCTCCTTCCGTATCGGTGCATGTGTGACCACATGTGAGTGCGTGTGTGGAGACTCTCCCAGGAGCCAACTGTATATCATGTAGCAGGCAGGCAGGCAGCCAGATGCCCTTGTACAGGACACACGCATTGGAAATCCATCCACAAGAATGGAGATTACATTGGAGACGACTGGCCACCAGCCATCTCACTCTCCCTCCCTCACAGAAACCGCTCTCTGTCAAACCAGCCTCATTCTGTTTTTCATTAGGTAACTTTAGATGGATTGCTCTCATATCCACTGGGTGTTTTTCAGAGCAGATGGTGAGAGGAAACCACTGCCCCATGTACTGTAACCCTATGCTACGAAATTCATCTCTGTTCTGAAATCCCAAAAGTCCTGTTTTCTTAAAAAGTCATACGGCATTATAGATAGTCAGCCTGTTTCACCAATCTGATGCTTCTTTGTTTCAATATTTTTTAGGGACTCAGTATTAACAGGATTACAGTAGTAAAATTAAGAAAATGTTACATATCTAGGTTGTTTGAAGTTGAATTAATCTGCACAACCAGATCTGATAACTTTAAGATGCTCAAAAAGTGATATAATTTATCATAAGATTGCATTTCTTTGCAGCATTTTTCCCTCTCCCAATTCTTTTAAGACAAAGATTGCAGACAAGTTTTCTCTTCATGTGGAGCGGCAAAGGAAAAGAAAGCCATTTACCTCCTAACCAGTCTCCTTTGTTCAATGTAAATACGTCGCCCACAGCTTGTGTTGGCATGCGTTTGAAAGATGAAATCGCACTGTTTTAACTACTCATCTTTCATCTGTGCAGCAGTTATCAATCCAACAGCTCGTTTTCATTTCTTCTCCCCCCTCTCCTCTCACTTCGGCGGGATCCTCACCACCTTTCATCTCGGCCACGGTGGATTTGTGCGAGGGTGGCTGCCAGAGTGAGCCAGAGAAAGCCCCCCCATCCCGACTCATGTGGAAATCAAAGTTGTCACTTCTCTAATTACCCAAAGCAATCTTTTCCCTCTCCTGCTCTGCACTACTTAGCCATTTCTCCCTCCATCTCTCGCTCTCTCCTCGTCAGTACTTTCTTCACCACTTCTCTGTTCTCTTCTCCTCCATCATCTCATAGCCACAGGCCAATAATTGGAGATACCTTCCAACTGTGCAAGATCCAATCAGAGGGAGTTGCAGCGCACCAGAGGCCCAATAAGAACTCACAGAATGAGGTGGAGCTGTCGCCAATAACAAGTGGCTGAGCGGGTTGACTTCATTTAACAGCCTCCGATTTTTTCTGCTGTTTAGTCCTGAATTGCGTAAAATAAAATTTATGACAAATGTCAGTCATGCATCACATCGGATATATGACTGACTCCCACACAGTCTGGAGCCCAACTTCAAAAACTCCAGATGCTTACTCTACTAACTACTAGAGTTAATGAACGTGTTCATAATTTGTGTTTTAATTCAGCCTGAGCAACTTGAAATGAGAACCCCTCAGCTACTTCAGGGTATCAGAAGGACCATTCAAACAGGAATTCTCTTCTTGATAATTTTTTTAATGCTAAAAGAAAAATGTAGCAGTGTAAACTGACGATCTTTGTGGTTTTTCAAAAGACAGCGAAGACTTGCACTCTGAGAGGTTCTACTAATCATATGTCATTTGTTATCGTGGGTTTCTGCTCACTCGTCCAATCACTGTGCCTTTTATACAACACAATTTTTAGTAAATATCAGAAATAGAGAGGCTTTGATTCAGTGGGTGACATTTTGTAAATTCCTGTCAAACTACTTGTTAATCAAATATTAACAAGTATATTAGATTAATATATTGATTAAATACTAATAGTATTTAATCACATATATCATATGTTTATCATAAAAAGTATCATGGTTTGAAAAGCTGAATGTTTCTACATACATGTATCTCCTCTGCAGCGGAGCAGCCGTTGCTGCGGCATTAATTTAGTAGATGAGCGGGACTTTCATTGTGCTGCTGCAACACTGCAAACTGTCAGGACTTTAAGTGCCATAGATCTCAGACACATGAGAATAACCTATAGCCCACATAGGTGTCCCCGCTCATATGAATGGGATTTAAAGGACATGAGGCCACACTGTGCTGTGTTCATGTCCCAGCTCGCTCCTTTGACTCTCAACTTCTGCTTTATGGGCATCAAACTCACTGCTTCCATATTTCTTGTGTGGAGGCCTGAGCTAGTGAAGTGAAATCTAGTCCATATGCCTCCAGCTATTTGTCTGACTGTGTTGTCTTGTACAAAGTGCATCACTCTTCTGTCCTAATCCTGTTGGTCTCCCCTACTTTTAGCATTTTAACTGACTCAGTTGAGTGCTTTCATATTGTTTTTGCCAAAGGGAAAAGGGAAGCAGATCTTTTGGGCGCCCTCTACAATGTCTCTTTATCTTCCATGTTTATTCACGCTTGGTTTTCTTTCTCTCTGGGTGGGGAGGTGGCCATGACAAAGATGGATATCTAGACACAATAGGGACATAAAGGTCCAAGGGATGATACAGAAAGAGTGCAGCCAAGACCTTTGTTGACTCCTTTTCTTAGACCAGTTGAGTAAGAAGATATTAAAAGCTCCAGCTCTTCTCTCTGAGCGGTTTTCTCCCACACATAGATCTTCTCTCCTCCTTCGTGAACCCACTTTCCTCCCTACTTCTCTTTCTTTCTCTCCCTAATGGTCAGCCGCCATGCTGAGCTGATTTCTCTAAACGCCTTACAGAAGGAAAACAGGGAATGAAAATAGCCCTCTCTGTACCTGGTCCATCTTTCCTCTAACTGATTTATGATCGGTAGTATGCGGTGTGCTAGTCTGTTAAAAATGAGCATTGACTTGTCGGAGTGCATTACAAGTACCAAGTAATTTGTGTGTTTGTTATGAAATTAATCCTGGCTTGTGGATGATGTAACAATATGTGTGTGCACTCTTGCATGTCAGGAGCGTGCATGTGCCGTATCAAGCTTTATAGGGCCACTGTTCATGTAATCTTCCCTGCTGTGATGCAATCCAATTTGTGGAACGTGCAAATCCTCATCCATCACGGCAGAGACAGTGGTTAGCTTCCAGCATGCATACTGGATCTCGCCTCTCTTTTATTCCATCCAACACTCATCTCCTCCCTCAGTCTATCATTTTTCAGAAATGCATACCCGGCACTTGGTGAAGAGTGCTATTGCTTTTCCCCTGCTTCCACGCAACCCCCAAACCACCCCCAGCATCCTCGGTCCCACCGCCACCGCCACCGATTCCACTTTCTAATTCTAATTTTGCTCAACCGCAGCCTTGTCAGAGACTAAATCAACGTGACAGTTTTATAGCAGATTTACTGTCAGAAAATACTGCCATGTGAGAAAGAAACAGTAAGTGTGAAAGAAAGACGGCACACTGTGAGCTCTCACTGGTCATAATGACACAGTTATGAGCCAGCAAAATATGTTAATCACAGCCAATATGGTGCGATGGTGACAACATAACTACGGCTGTAAAATGCTAAATGATTATCCAAAGCTCAGGGGGGCACTGCGATGAAGCCCGAATGCCAAGTGTGGTATAAACCCACAGGAAAAGGACAGATTTTTCCTGAAGCCCGCTTCTCACAAATTTACTGTGGCGAACTTCTACAGTCACAAAAAATGGAAATGTGAGGCGAATTACAAAGAGACAAGATGATGATTAGAAGCCGAGTCTGCATTTCACGCAACTACACCTACATATTATTCACTGCACACATTCTCTCATTCAAATGTAGATGTATATACAGCACATGTATATGCATACAATTCAATACAGATGATTAAACATATACATTTGTACACAAGCAGTCACATTAATATAAAATAACAAAGACAAAGGTATACTATAAGCTATACACATTGCAATCATATAAGCACTCTCAAAAGTGCTATAGTAGCAAATCCTATGCAAATCAGCAAGGGTTCATTTTATTCCTCAGGAAATTGACTTTTCCTTTATAGGGGAAGAATATGTTGCATCTTAACTTAAAAGCTTCACATTTGAGCTTTATTTATTGCTCATTGATGTTACTGAAAAACAAAAGAAAACACAGAAGCTAAAAAAGCCCAAAAGCAAAACTGAGGATAGTCTTTTACTTTGTTTTGCATTCATTTCAGAGTCTGTATGGGTCAGAGGGGATAATCCCAGCCTGGGCTACGTCCAGTTCTGTCAGCAATACTGTCTTGAAGAATATACCCTCTTTTGAAGTAATTCTCACTGGAATAAATATTACCTTATTTCTTCTAACAAGAGGAACCTGTGGTCTGGAAACACAACAACGAATGAAGCCTCAAAGCTTTCAAGCCAAAATTTAGAACACTGATGAGGCCGCTGTGTACTAGTGGTGTGTGCATTTGATAATGATGCCCACCCTTTAGAAAACCTGAACTAAATATTCTTCCTTGCTGTGGTATATAATTGAAAATAAACCAGCACTAAACAGTTAGCAACATGGGGTCTGCTACCTTCGTCACAGCAGATGACCAGTAAATAAAGGGAATTGGGTGTGAAACTGTACAATTATGGTCCGTATGGCACTCCTGCTAACATCTGCCTGTTTGTCTGTGGCCAGGTTGAGGTGCTCAGTGTGACACAGGGCTGTTTTTATTGAGCCAGTCTGCCATTTTGGGAATGTGGAAGGCAGGGTGGGCCAATAACTGTTGCTGGAAGACCCACTGGGGACACCTGACACGCTGGATTAGTTGGTCGGGTGCTCCTCTGACACTTTTTGTCTGCTCTCTGTCCATCAAATGCATACATACACACACAAAGACACACACAAACAAAAGCACAACGCGTGCACACAAACACATATGCACTGTCGCACATAGCATCAGACCCGGACCGAAAGGGACTCCCTAAGGACTATAAACATCACTTCGTGGGACGTCAGGAGACGTGTTGCTTTGCCGATGAATGTGTCTGACCCGTGACGGCCATGTTTGCTGTCAACATCCTGTCTCCCTCAATCATCACCTCGCTGTGGCCTTCTCTTTATAAGCCTGCTGCCGGGGCCTTAACGGAGGCTTTGTGCAGACAGCAATTCAAACTCATCTGAATCTGACACATCTTTCGGACTGTGGCCCTAATTATATTGTGCAAAAATGTCAGAAAAGGATACACATAGATAACCCGTCTCCGTGCTTCTTGTGCTAGATGACAGATTTACATTCTCTACAATTCTCATTCCTTTCCTCTGGGAACGTTTGCATTTCTTAGACCAGGACTAGAGGAGGATAAATGCCACGTGTAAATTTGTGACCACAAAGCATTAGACAGGGTTCAAAACTGCAACAACATCCCAACAAGATTGTTTGATTTGTAACACAACCGTCCTTTTGGGGAAGGAGATTTCACAGGAAACTGCACATCCTTGTTTTGTCAGAAGAACTAGACATATTTGGCACCTGTGACAACTAATGGAGAGCCCGGTTGGTGGTATCTTCCAACCCAACTTCTTTTTTATTTTCATCTGGCTATGTGGTCAGTGTAACATGTATACTGGGAAATGCCAATGCTACTACATAATTTAAGCATCAAGAAAATGAAGGAGGTTCTGAACACGCTCAAATACTGAGCATGGAGTGTTTTGTCTCGTTTAGAGAATCAAAAGATGTCTGAATCTGGGTTAGAGAAACTGGTTTCAACTAGGGAGCTTCCCCATACTTATTTCTCCGTTCTACAAGATATAGCGTCACACTGTCTCGTTGCCTTGTTCCTGTCTCAGTTAGGAAGATGCAATCCCCACTTTCCTCGCTCCATCCCTGACTCACTCGCTATCTCCCCTATGTATTCCTCCGCCCTTTTGTGCCTCAGCCTCATCCGAGGTTTTGCTTTCCTAATGTGTAACATCTCTGTTTCCCCAGGACGCCACCCCATCAGACGATGATGAGTACAGCCTTCAAAGCAGGTGCCGAAGCCATCAAAGCACGCACCCCAAAATAGTTTGAAAGGATCTAGTTCACATAAATGAATAAAAGCCATTCTACAAATCAACCAACTACACCCCCCCCCCCCTCTTCATCCATTTCCTTTCTTCATTTCCCGTAACCTCCTAAAACTTCACACGGGTTTCCAGCCCCCTGCAGACAAACCCGAAACTCCTCAAGTAAACTAACAATCAACAACTAAATAACACCCTTCCATTCTTGATCAGCGGAGGAAAAGGAAAGAAATGTTTGACTACGACAACAGCAGAAGCCAGAAGGGCGGAAGGTAGGAGGAATAAAAAGAATACATTATTGGCTGTGCATTTGCATTTCTTGATGCAACAAAACGGATATGGATGATGTCGCTCACTTGCCATTTCTAACACGCTGCTGCGTTGTCGTCATCTTCTAAGCGCTTAGTGCTACTGTTGAGTGCCACTGTTGTTGAAGGCTCTTCTTTGGCGTGTTTGCTATAGCGGAAAGAGGCTGTATTTACATCATAACAACAACTGAACGAGTGATCTGTCAGGGCTCTTCCTCTTCAGCCTCACTGTGCTGATGTATTAGCAAGAGAAAACACTTCTCTTGATGCCAAAACATAGCTTAAAAATATGAGATCACTGCTGTGACACAGGATGCCACACTCGCACTGCTTCATGTCAACTAGAGTAAATATCATGGCTACATTAGCAGCACTCTCCCTTCCATTTTAAACAATGACAGTACATAGTGTTTTTAGACAACGGAGACGGACACACTGACTCCACGGAGGAAAGAAATGTAAAAGTCTGATGTTGAATGTAAGAAACACTCAAAGATTTGAAAAACTTCAGCAGGTTATTAGTTTTCCCCCTGATCATTAATACCTTACACCAGCAGGAGAGACTCGCTTCGCCTGGTATTCACCGAATGCAATTTGTGATTGGAGCACAAAATGTCTTCCTTAAAACAACCATGAACAGAGGGTAAACACAATGGAGAGAGAAATTAAGTGAGTGTTTCTGTACCACCAAAAATAGCCTCATCATTTGGGCCAAAATAGAATTCCATGATTATCGTTCAGTCGCAGTGACTCATTGGGTGCTTGCCCTCATTTAAAGTCTGTATGTGTAATGATGTTGCGTCAGTGTTTATCTTGGAGCCAAGGCATGTCTAAACACCTCCACAGACTTTCCCAGTGTAAAGTGTTTGTTTGGTGAGCATAGGCTACAGATTGAGCTCTGTAGCCTATGCTCACCAAACAAACCTAACTGGCACATTCACATTGTGCTGGCCCTGATTCAGTGCTGGCTTTCACAGTGCCAGGAGCTGCACTGAAAGACTAACTGCAGAGAGGTCGATGCTCTTAGACGGGAGATTGCTTGCCTGAGGAAACATGTTTAGCTCTTCCTGCTTTTTAGACCAGATCCTGACTTAATCACCTAGAATAATGCAGACTGGAGCCCTTACAGAATGTTCTATACAAATTACTTGAAGAGGCAGGTGGCACACTCAATAACATCCCTCTTTTTCTCTCCATTGTGTAAGCAAGTTTATCTGAGAATCCAAACTGTGAAGGCTTTAATCAAACATTGCCCAGATTCAGGACCTGTTCCTACCTGAGGGGAAACGTTCGATGACGGGCTGGTTGTCCACCTGTAGTGTGGCATTGCCACCACTGCGTGTGAAACGCACCACATGGTATTTGCCGTCGCTCACCATCACCGCGCTCTCCTCGATGATTATGTCGTCTGTTCCCACGTTGAAGATCACGCCGATCTTTCCCCGTTCCTACAGGCAGAAGACAGAAGATAACATTGTGAGGAGGGTGTAGCTAAATACAGTGCAATCAAGAGTCCTTAACATTTTTAAAAATTACACAAAACCAACCTTTCAGGGAAAATAACTTTTTCTAGGTTTAAAATTTTAAGTCATTTTGAGTCATTATAACATTCTGTGTACAACCTATCCTATGAAATCTCTGACTTTCTTGCCTACATCTTTAATAGCTGCCTGGTTAAAAACAAAATTAAGGACATAATCAATCTCTCCAGGTCATTGGTCTATTATCCTGCTTCAGATGGAACATCAGATCTCCATCACATCAGCCTCGTAAAGAACAAGTACTCACTGAGGACTCAGGCACCTTTAGAATTCATCAACCCAGTGACCCCCTCCCCTCTCCCATCTATTAGTGTTGACAGCTGCCCACTGATTCAAGTTTATTACAGTCAACCGCCTACTCTACTCTCATCTCCCGCCATCTCTCTGCTCTCTCTCTGTGGGTCCTCTCCTCAGTCCCAGGAAAGGTCAAAGTCATTTACAGAGTTACAGTGTGCAAAAGATGCATAGAATGATGGGTGGGGGAGCGAGAAACAGACAGAGTACATATACCAGACAGCATCATTATAGACCAATTCTCTATCTGCCAGTAAATCTTTTGTCGCTGTTTAGTTCTGCACACCCAGAAGACCCTGCTGCCCAACCTGGAACACTTCCTGGTCAAAGCAGGGTCACGCTCATTTGCAGACAGGGTCACTGTTACACAGGGCTCATCTTCCCACTGCAGCAACAACTTCATTGATTCCATTATCTCATTAGGTATGTGCATTTATTTTGCCACCTTCCATATGCCAAGATATTCAGAGGTGAACGCTGGGCTTTTGCTCGCAGCGGTTTTCAATTATTCATGGGTTATTAAGTATTTAAAAACGAAAATCCCCCCCCCCCCCCCCCCCCCATGTTAACAGAACTTAAAATAGCAAGTTAATTGAGTAAATAAGTGCAGAGGTTGTACAATAAGCTAATGAGCGGTATAATCACAAGTCAAATTTATGCACACTCTAACCACTACTCTGTGCTGCGTGAAGTGGGTAATATTGAGCTAAGGCCACAGTATGGCCATGCACTGATGACAGCCATGATTAGGCTATTAATTGAGCATGCTCAAATGGCAGTGAAGGAGGCAGTGCTGCTGGCCGTGATTAATGCTATAGAGGGATCAACAGAATATAAGACACAGATCAACGGTCAGAATAAACAAGAGGAATAAATGTGGAAGCACAACAGGAAATAGATATACAGCAAGGAGCTCTGTAGGAAGATCAGAACTGAGTTAGAGCAAGATGAGTTTCACAGAGTGGAGCCTGATGGACTGCTCAACAAATGATCTCATTCTGCAAAGAGGCTTGGACGTCTCAAATGTCCAAGTGCTTCAAGCTTCCAAGGCACTTAATCAATTGATTCATGTTAGGGACTGACCCATGCAGTCTTGACACTCGCTCTCCCCATGCATTCCAAAATCCAATACTGATTCTCAGACATGAATATGAATACAGTCAGAGAGAGATTAGTGGGGCACGTGCTAATACAATTTTAATCAAAACTTCGACTATTGAAACCTTTGTAATACCCGCATGAAGAACAACAACATGGAGATGGTGAGTGAAATGTGTGTAGATCAACTGGAGAAGCCAGGATTGTCTCTGCACCGCATCAGGAAGATTAGAAGAATCATAACACCTTTGCCTGGAAAATGTATTCAATTTGCCAAGGCAAAGCAGAATGAAGCAATGCTATTATGACTGAGAAGCAGAAGGGAGAGTGAATTTGAGTGATATTTACAGAGATTAGCATTTGTGTTCCGCAACATTAGGGTTCTTCCTGGTGCTGAGGGAATGTATTGAGCTCATTACAGTGGGAAGCCGATGGGAACCAGTGTTTTTTTTTTTTCAATGATTTTAATGCAGCGGTAATGGCCATTTCCCTTAAATGAACATATCTCTGGAAACAGAAGCGGGAAAAAAAACTCTTTGAATGACTGGATGCAGTGAAGCCTGCAACACTGAAACCGAGGGACTGGGAGGTAACTGACAATAAGCCCTGGCTGCTCTTTAAACACTAAAGCGTCTAAACTACTGCTTAGCAGCTCTAAATCTGCTGCAGCTGTCAGCCAATGTCAGGAGTGAGAATGTTACGCTTTTTCCCTTTTATCCAATGGCTAGCACATTTTCCATCTGTTGGTCAATCAGTGGTGCAGGTAGGGGGTCCGCTGTACACTAGAGGGAAAGCTCTCTGCTTTATGATAGATTTTCAATCACATCCAATTTTAACCTCAAGTTTCCGAGGAAGGCAGCATATCTCTGAATTACGGAGGTTCAGTTAAACAAAGACCTTGAGGGGATATTATTTTTTTTAGTTTTAACAGGAAAGATTTGCTCAGATGAGAAAAGTAAGAAAGTTGAGTATAGATTTTCTCTTGGATAATATTTTAATAACTAGACAAATATTTAAGATCTCAGTACAGTGAAAAAAATGTTTTCAGCAGAGAACAAATTGCTGATGTGCTTCTTACATAACAGTAAGTTGACAGCAGATTTTAGTTGCTGCAATAAAAAAAGGAAAAAAAAGTCTCATTAGAGTTTCTCCTTCCTTTTTTCTCAAAGACAAAGAAAAGTGGTGTTGGAATTCTGTGCAGCAGCCAGACAAGAAGGAGCAGTGCTGGAATACGGAGAGCATTTCCATCTGAAATATTTCAACATGACCTTGCAGCGTGCGAGAGTGCATAGAGGTAAACGCTGCTGGCGAGATCGGAATGAGAATGAGGAAGCATTAGAACGTGGCTGCATTTGGCCTGTGGGTATCAGGGTTATCAGCAGCCCTACGAGAGACCTGGCTGATCACGCCAGGAAGAAAAGGAAGAGGAAGGAGGAGGAGCAAGGTACAGAGTGTAACACTGCGATAACAACACAGGAGGAACCTTGATGATCCTCACAGGCCTCAAGGTCCATTGACATCTTTAAAGCCCCCTTAAAAATGTCAAGATGTTGTTCTCTCGCTTGTAGTCAATTAAGATGAGGGAAAAACAGACCAAAGAAGATTGTGAATGCATTTTTGACGGCTTTTGTTTCTTGGTTTCATTTCTAAATCATGATGCGCTTTTTCCTCGAATACCCCCTACAGCTTCATCTCCGCACACATCTCCCTCTTGATCTATTTGCATTTCCTCAACATCTTCCTGCAGTCGCCTCTTAGAACTGATACATGACTTCCAAAAAGGCAAATTAGAAAGAGGAAAACAACAGGGAATTGACAGAGATGCAACTGCCGGATAGACTGGCGCCTGGATTCAGTAGGACTCTGGCAGATACAGTGGCAGTCGTTTTAAATCCCTCGAAGTGTTTTGCATTTTGCTGTCTCGACGTGCCTCAAGAATCGGTGGGAGGAACATGGCTGACCAGCTCCGGAATTTGCTGATTCGAACAATTTGGTTTGACAGATATCATATTAATAGTCCGGCGGGTGGTGCAAATGCAAACTATTCATCAGCCTCTCTCTTCTTTGCCCAATAATGATCTATCACAGCCTGTATCTGCTTGACGAACAAGCACAAGTATGTGGAGCTGTAGTATTTATTAGCTTATGAATCACCCAGTGGAGCAGCGTGGACACTGGAAATGATTGATAAATAGATTTTTACTGGATGGCCAGCAAAAAAGCGATCAATCGTACCCTCTTTAAACCACAAATCTGACACTTCCACATGGTTTCAGGCAGCTTCTATTTCCGACAGTGGTACAGCTTGAGCAAGCATTTCAACTATACCAGCTCTATGCATTAATGTTAAATCTTATGTGCTATATGCAGTTAGGTAGGATATTGATATTAGTGACAGATGCCCCACATGTTTGTGCAACTAAGCCTGATGTATCATATTATGGTATCTTTGCATCTCCCTTCTGAGGATATAGGGCTAATCAGCTTGTAATCACGTGATGCATAATGTCTGTGAGTGGACAACGGCTGAGGCATCTGCTATATGCTACAAGGAGAATAGTATAGTGGGCTAATCTTCCATTCTGAAACTGCAGCGTTATGTAAGAAGAAATAGGCGGCTGCATAACATTCAGACTCCTCGCTGGCTAAATCAGCCACTGCCCGTTCACTTAATGTGTGCAGAATGTTTGTGACCAAGAGAGGAAAGGACTAAGGGCCAACAGCCATTTTGTAACTGAAATGCTTTCATGTCTTCTCCTCTCATTATTCACCTCAAATGACACAGGGCTCGAACACAGAGAGGCATGCGTGTAATCTCAATTTGGGAGGCAGGGGGACGAGAGGAGGGCAGCTTCTAAACACTTTGCAGATGGGTTGTGCTTGATTCCATTTACCACACCTTCTCTCTTATTCTGCTCAGCCAACTCATTTGTATAGGTTTGCAGTGGTCTCTCGCAGTCACCTTGAGAAAGTTGCCCTTCATCTACTCATCTTATTAGCACTTTATCTCTGCCTCCCCCCCCCGACTCTTTCTTTTGGCTTATTTCGTTGCAGTGGTCACGGCTGTCCATTCTATTCTGAAAAGAATGAGCGGCAGCTCTGATGGAGAATCAGATCTGATTGAAAAATCAATGAATTAGACTGATGGTGTGGGTGTTTGAATATACTGGATGAGTGCTAATGTGTGTGTGTGTGTGTGTGTGTGTGTTTGTGTGTGTGTGTATCCGTCTGAATCTGAATCTTCCACCAGAGCTTGACTCACGCTGGGCTTACCCATTTGTCCCGGAGTAAACATACGCTGGCAGCAAGCCAAAATGCAGCGGTGGGAAGCAGCATTTATGCTAACAAAGGAGACAGGGAAAAATAAATCAGCCAAAACATCATCTGCCATAATCCTGATTATGTTGTCAGCTAGCACCAAAACTCCTGTGTCAGCCACCAGTCTCAAGAACCAGAAAAACAACACACGCACTCTGACTGGATTCAGGGAAATGTGCACCACTGAGACTGTTGATGGATTGTGTCCTTTAGCACAATCACCATCAGACCTGTAGGTGTGAATCCCATCTGACCCACCCGCTCCCACTAAAACACAAACACTCATGCAAACATGAGAACGTCCTTGAGTGAGGTTATGCTGAGCGCCGCCACACACCACGGCCTTGTTTACAGAGCTTCAGAGAGCTGATGGATACACAAACTTAAACGCACACTCACATATTCAGGGATTTGTTTATGCCTTTTGCTAGTGGCTGGGATCCAGCTGATTGGAAAAAGCTTGAGATGGGGCACTGCTTTTTGTATCTGTGGAAAATTTGAAAAATATCTCGGTCTTTACGTCTGCATTTGTGAGTACAAAGCATCTGTTTTATACTTTATACCATTGTTGTGGCAGATGACAAACTCAGGCTTACAGAGATCATTGGTCTTTAAGTCATGTGACACAATCAAACTAGCACAGTGAGCTCACTCAGGTTTACGTCCCTCCTATGGTTGGGCCAATCATAACCAACTATCTAAAATAGGGCGGTTTGATATATATACTGAAAGAGAGGCATCGCTGGAGCATTTTCGTTAATAAGCTATGGCTGTCACTGATAACGATATGAATCCGCTATCACAACAGTATTAACGATTGTTTGTAGAGAAATATAATGGTGCTCTGAGGCATTTTGGTCTACGACCTTTTAAATCCAAAATTAAGAGGTTCCACACCCATTTAAAAAGGTGAATTGATCTCCCAATACCAGAAGAAGAATAGAAGACCACAAAGGTAACATGTTCAGCTTCTTCCACAAGGACAATCAGAAGCAACACAGTTTATTGCCACAACGACTGTAGGAATCAAACCTGTGACCTTGTGTCTACACTCAAGCACATCTAACTGCCTCTCCATTAAGTCCATGATGGAGACATTCTCCACTTCTGATGAAAGTGACACAATCTTCAAGCATCCATCAAATGTTGCCTGTCTGCCTTTCACCGCCTTATCATCAGAAAAGGAATTAAATTTGAGTGGTCATATTAAGGTAGTATGTCACCTTAGTACTCAAAGAGAATCATCATTTACATCTCAGACTCCTCGTGCTGCCAAGAAATGTGTTAAGAAAGATTACATTCATCAGGATGCACAAGTGAAACCTGAACATCTCAAAAAGCACATTCCTTTCATGTCAGTAACCAGAGATGGATGGAGGATGGAGAAGAGCAAGGACAAATATGGAGAATAAACAACGAACAGATATGAGGAATAATGGGGAAGGGCAGGAAGAAGCGGTCATGCAACGATATGATGAAAGAACAAGCAGCAAGAAGGTCTACAGAGGAAGAAGTGGTAGAGATCCACAACACTGGAGCTGCGGGGGCGTATTCCTTGAGGCCAGAAAAACCAGAAAAGTATCTGTGTTACAGTGGCGTTGGAAATCGATTTCCATCCGCCCACTCGACATCCCTAGTACCAAAAGCCCTGGTAGGCCCAGACACTGGTAGATACTGGCCAGTTTTGGGGACTTATTATGGGACAAAGAGGCTTACAAGACCAATAAGGTTTCCCATCCACATCCTTTTATCCTTTCCGCTTCTTTTTTTCTTCATTCAATTATCCTTTGCCTTTTCCAGCTCCACATAATCCTTCATCAATTCACTCAACACAGATATGGCAATAATCCCTGCATCTGCCACTCAGGCTAATTATACTGCATACCTTTCTGTAGACACTCATTTAATCAGTGTAAGAAAACTATTACAGAATTTAAATAGCAGATAACAAAAAGGTATTTGCTGCCTATTAGAGCAATGAGAACCTCAAAATCAAGTTTGGATTTTGTTTGGAATGGAGTGGCTACTGCCTCACCTTCAGATGTCCTCCATCATCATGTCGCTCGCTTTGGCTTTTACCTTTCCTCCTTTCTCTCCATTTTCTAATCTGTCTGCCCTCATCAACCACTCTTTCACTCCCAAGAGGCTCATTACTGTGTTGACTGGAGTTGCTAACATGGGTTTGGTAGAATCCAATTGATCCAAATGCTCTTGTGGGTGATCGGATAGAAATAGTGGATACTCCCAGTGTTCTATAGCTGATGGAGAGAAGTGTATAAGCTTTAAACAAAATGAGTTTGCAGATTATTCCTGCCTGGCAGCATAAATCTAGTAAAGACTGTGAAATGAGATAGCTGAGTCCTTGAACATTGTTATTAAGCTGCCTTTTGTTTCGTAGCTCTAAACAATATTAATCCTTCTTGACATTGTATGGGTTAATTGTGTTGCATGGTGTTAACTTTGTCTTACTAGATACTGAAACGAAACCATAATAATAAGGAATTTATGAATACATCAACTTCCCTGTGCTACTTATCCCTATTAATATTAACCTTGATAAAAAACGGTTCTTATTTTGGAGGTACAGATGGAATGTCAAAGGAATAATGTCCTAGTTCACTGTTTTGTGTTCTTAAAGTACCTTTTAAATCTTTAAAGGCTAAAATCCATTTCACTTGAAAAGAAGTTAATGGTGGAAACTTGGACCGAAGAAGAGACATGAAAAAAAAAAAAAAAACTGAAAACTATTTGATTTATAATTAGACCTGATTCAAAATATAGCTGAGCCAGACAGAGCAGACGAGTAGATAAACACCAGTTCACAGTCAATTGGAAAAGAAAGAAAGTCATAAAAAAAAAGAAATAATAAACATACAAAGACCAATAAAGCTGGAGCCTACATATAGGTTGAGCCCAGCCGGACTCCCAAAGACATCGATCTGCATGGAATGGACTGCAATTTCTCTTTTCTAGTCTAACATTCACCCATTCCTCCACACATTATTGCAGCACTTACTATACGTCCTTTATCTTTCACTTTGAAATCTGGGGTTCAGTGTCTTGTCCACGATCCTTTGACTTGTGGACTGGAGAAGTCAAGAATCCAACCACCACACTTCAGATGACGACTTGTTCTACTTCCTGAGCCACAGGTCTACAACTGCTCAGTAATTTAGTGTGATTAATGCTCTTCCCAACCCATTGTTTCCTATAACTCCAACATCTTTGTCATCATATAACTAACACGCCTCATGTTGCAGTTATAGGAGAACACTGGCTATGCTTGTTCATGTATTGTGTCCAAACAATGGAGGACAAGGTTTTGTAACTATGTAAACTCTGTAAAGAGGGAGCACGAGATGACTTGAGCATGTAAGTCTGGAGATTGTGTGAGAGAACAGAACTGTGCCAACGCCGTCTCTTTTCATCTTCAGTTTGCGCATACAATTTGTCATGCTGGGGTATACACTGCAAGAAGAAACTGAAACGGGAGATTACCTCTTTTGTCTATCTCTATTTGATGATTTTACACTTTGTGTGACTGTGTAGCTACGGGTGGTGCATATGTGTGGATGTCTGTTTTGGTTTGTTTGTGTACGTGTTTGTTTTGAAGCAGCCGGTTCCTCTGTGCTGAGGGGAAGCGAGTTAGCCAGCTGGCCGAAATAGAAGGGAATGACTGTGACCTTCGGACAATTTCGAGAGCAAAGTGTTTTTCTGTTCATTGTTTTCTCCACCCTTCTCCACTTTCTGTCCTCGCAGCATCACTTTGCCTCTTCTGCTTTATCTCTTTTCCTCTGCACTGAAGAACAGAGCCGCAAAGAAAAAATACAAGAACATGATTATGTGAGGCTTTTACTTCTTGGCCTCTCTTTCCTCCTCTGCGGTTGCAAACCTCTTTAGATTGAAAACAGCAATGGTACATATTGTACGGTCTGTGATCTTGACAGATTTAAATAGTGAACCTTTCCGGGCACAATGAAAGAGAAACTCTGAAAGTGAGAGCCCTGCTGAGAAGCTGAAGAAGACCTATACCATAAAATGCAGGCAGGATGACAAGCTGCACGCAAGTCATCATTACAAGTCCTATACTGAACTCGGAGGTCTGATCCAACAGTAAAAAATAGTGTCTCTTTTGAACTGGACCACAGACTGCCCTCTTTCTAACTCTGACTTTCTCTCACTCTCCGTATTCTCTGCCATGGTTCTGTCTCTGTTCTCTGAGCTGCCTTTTGCCACTCTCCATCTGTTACCTTGATAACTCAGCTTCTCTCCCATTCATCCTCTCCCCTCCCCTTGCTTCCTGCTCTCTGTTTTGCCTTTTAGTCTCTGCGGGCAGGGCGTAAGGTTGAAGCCCAGTAGAGAAGAACGGCTGCCGAGCACACGGGCTAATATTTGCCCTGCGCTAAACTGAGCAAACAGGGATAAAGCGGACACAATCTCTTTCTGTGTCTCTGTCCCTGGCTGTCTGCCTTGTTTTCTTTTCATTGCCTTCCTGTGTCTGTGCTGCTGCTGTGGAGCCGACTGCTGGTAAACCAATGCACACAATGTACACATGTTGTTTCCAAGCAAATCACTGGGTGTGGGACAAATCTGATACCATAATCCTTGCTGCTGTGTGTCTTTCTACATCAGTGTGCGCAGCTTATTAGGTACACCTGTTCAATCCAATTCAACTCCCATGGAATTAACTCTGCACTTTTGAAGCTTATAAAGGTCACATCCTGGTGACAATTGTTAAGCTTCCAGCATCGCAGCAAAGAAGGAATTACATAGCTAATGGAAGAGGAGGGAATCCATCATTTGTAGCCAATAGCAACAATCATTGCAGTGCAGAAACAAGAGTAATGTGCCTTGGTGCAGCAAGATAGAACGTAAGGATATGGAGGTCTGAGTGGTGGATGGGTGTGTAGTATCTAACCTAAACTCCTCTTCCACTATCAAAAATCCATCTCACATCCACTTACATCCGGCTTTTGTGTGCAATGGGAATGAATACAATCGGCATTCACTCCCTGGTCAGACGATTCTGCAGAAGACATAGTTTGTAATAGTCTCTGGCTCCGGTTGGTCGATGAAAACACGACACCCAGGTGAATGAGCTAATTGGGCAAGACAGTGATGTTTCTATGAACCATAACAATGACAATCAACATCACTAACCAAACTTAAGTTTATCATCATTATGTATGAAATATAAAAAATTAGGACATTTTAAAATAATCAATCACAACAGGCACTTCACAGAATCAACATTGTTTCCAATGTTCTTGAAACTTGATGGAACTTCTCATTATTTTTACATTTCAAGCTAATCATTTTTGTGGCTGTAGTTATTGGCATGAGTCATTATCTAAAACTCATAATATGTTCATTCATAACACATTCATGCACTCCAGGCCACCTTCAACCCTTTGAGGCAGAACTGTTGCCTCGAGTCGTTGACCTCACATCTGTCAAGTGCTTCTGAAGAGCTTGTTGCCTAGTGGAGCCCTGCAGGCCCAAAACGAATCTGTCCTCTCATACCTGTATCTGCGCGGTTAGAAGAGCCTGAATGGGTGTCGGTGACTTTGTGTCACTAATAGGTTGGGAACAATTTGATGAGAAGTCCAGACGAGACAGATTGTTTGTGCGTTCATGTGTTCTGCATATATCAGATGGGAATAAAATGAAGATATCCACATGTGCTTCAAACATCCATGTTCTTCCTCAGTTGAAGTGAGCTCAAAGTAAGGCTTTCAGTAAAAAAAAGTCCTATGTGATATTTTCTCCCCTGTGGCAATCACTGTTCAACACTGAAAAATCACCTTCTTTCACCTCTGATTAGCTGAATGTCTGCCGTTCCCACATCTTAGGCGAGATCGAGGTGAGAGCAATGTTCTACATCAAAATCGTTGCTAATTAACTTTAAAACCCTGCCTGTGAAGCAGGGAAATAAAAGATATTTCGTTTTTGTGAAGTGCTTAAAAAAAAAAAACTGAACTGCTTCTTCAAAGACAAACACAACTCACGGCAAACACAAACAATCGTTTTAAGATCAACAATTGAAACAAGGTTCATTAAGATTAGTGAATTGAATTATAAAGAATGCGTCGTGTATTTTTGGTGTTTGTGTTAGTGGTGTTTATAAACCAAATCAATAAAGACAACAGTAACAGTAAATGTAGCAGAAAGAGTAGATATAGTTCCGAACAAAAGCATAAACTCCCTGTAATACTTCCTTTCACATTTGGACTACAGATGGGGATATGAATAACACAGTGTATTCACAGGACCACAAATGTCAGTTTGAATTGCTTAAAAAATTTAATTACTCTGATTTCTCTTAATGTTCCTCAAAGGTAATTTGACAGTGACATGAGTGAGATACTGTTGTACCAAATGTTATTTCATGCAAACTGCTGCCGAAAATACTTTTTAAATTCCAGGTCCTACATCAAAATAGATTGCTTGTTAAAAGCGACAAAGGCAGAAGAAAATGTCAGTGATCTCAATAGGGAGCTGGTGTGCCACAGACCATTATCTACCTGAGTGACAAGAAACTGGGAACAAAGCAGTTCAAGCTGGCGACACCGATTTTTCTATTCAAGCGCTGAGAATTCTTCCTTATGTAATAAAACCAGTTAAATTAAGCATGCCAACTTTACATTAACTCTATAAATGTTGCAGCCACGTTTCACAGATTACGGAGAAGAGAAACAGCGGGGCATTGTGTATTAAATAGCAGCTAATGAGCTCATATAGTGCACACTTAAAAAATTCAACAAGAGGTAAATTATCGTGCAGCAAATTGGAACAGAAGATGAATAATTAAATGTATAAATTACATTCTTCTACCCTTTCGCCTGTGTCTAGATGGGGTGACTGCTTTTACAGTCAAACATGGTGCGGATGAAACACTTACACTGCATTGTTGCAATCACTCGGAGCAGAGGCACATAGATTAATATTGTAACCTACACAGCGCTCGACATTTTCCACTAAAATAATTAGTGCAGGGATATAGACTATTGGGATTCATGCCAAATCATAAAGGCGTCACTGCATTCTTAAAGGCAGCAGTGAACACAGAAGCACAAAGTGAATGTCGTTTGTTGCTGATGTCAATGTTGTTTTTGACTGTGGTTATAAAAAAAGAGCAGAGGGTTTTGTTTTCAAGTGACAGTGACAAAGTTGCTCTTAATGCATCGACGCCGTCTGCGGCAGTGATAGCTCTGTTCGTCATTGTTTACAAGGCAGCATCACAGGAAACCCCACCTCCCCCCCATCTCTCCCACAGATGTACATCGGGGCAGCATGTCAGGGTGCACGCGCCCCCCCCCACCTCCCCCCCATCTCTCCCTCAGATGTACATCGGGGCAGCATGTCAGGGTGCACGCCCCCCCCCCCCCCCACACACACTACCTGAGACTACAAGGCAAGACTGAACACACATATACCCACATTGACAACATGCTCACACCTTCCATCTCATTAGTTATGCTGGTATTAGTCGCTGCAGCCCAACATCTCTGATTTAGATGGCTTTTATGATTTGATGTTTCAAGTCACAGGGTAAAGCTGCCCCCAGCAGGTGATAAACACCACTGTCTCACCGGCTGCAGGTGCTCTCGCTGTGTCACCACAGCAACCCTGCCGTGGCAGTTCAGAGTGCCACCGGCAACGGTTGTCTGTCGTGATGAATCATGTGCCAGGAAAATGAACATTCATGGCCTGACATTCAGTGTGTGTCCACTCCTTTTGTTAAAAATGTTTTTCCCCTACCCACTACATAACCACACACACAAAAACTTGAACTCACACTCCAGCTATACAGCATTGTCTGTAGAAGAATAGATGGTTTACAATAAAAATGGAGCAGGCACTGTGAACATCATTGTGATTGTGCTGTCAACTAGCAGCAACAATTTCCCCCAAGTGTCAGTCTGTGGCACGTGCACACAAACACTAAAGAATGCTCCTCTCTCCTCTGACATCTGCAGTCACAGTCTTTTCAAATCAGCATCATTTCTACTGCAAAAGCCAGAATTAATCAAGTGAGTTCAATAAGTATATATTCTATAGAATATAATCAATAATTAAGATCAGTTACTAATCCATTTTAGCATTAAATCATCTGCACTTTGAAAATATTCTCCTTCACAGTGTTCTCCAATGAGTTCAGTCATTTAAAGAAAACCAATGTGCCAATGTTTACTCCTAACAAGTGACAACTGGTTGCACTTCCTGTACACAATACATTCATTAACAGTTCAAGTGTTAGCAGCTGCAATGCAAACTATTGCGTTTATCTAAAAACTCTGATGTGTGGTGAGCTGTTAATGTTTCATGGCTGTGTTCGCCCAAACTCAGGATCCTCTGCAGAGAACTTGAGCAATTCTCTACACATGAAACACTCCTACTAGGGAATATCCTGTGTCAGCAGGCTGCTGTATTATACATCTGTGCGCCCTGCTTGTGGCCGGACTATGATTTCCTTGCCAGTGGGCAAGTCCACCTGTACCAGGTCACTGGGAGGGAAGCCAGCATTAACTGTGTGCACATATGCCTGTCTGACCTACGCCGGCATGGAGCAGTCTGGATGAACGATAGAGGGGATCGAGGCAAAGGCATAAAGGACAAACAGAGGTCATATCCCACTGGCCGATGGGACCTCTGGCTCGCATACATGGTCCTGCAGTGCACACACACAGAGGGATGAACTCATCTATAAATGTGCACAAACATAATGCCAAGTGACCTGCATTGGGTCAGAATAGGCATACAAACCCACCTGTCCTTCTGGACTCATGGGTCGTGTTTGTATCTGTGCCAGACCCCCCCTAACACCCACACACAGAGGATTTATGAGGTTGTGTTGTTGGTTATTTACAGGTTTTGCTCTGCTCTATTTACTGTCCATAACTGAGACTGTTGGCCTTGTTTAGCACTACTGGGGCAGAACCACTTACTGTACTGTCAGAGTGTGCGTGCCTGTGTAAATGTGTGTGTACATGTGTGCGTGGCACCCACTATAGCTCCAAAAGCCAGCTCCTATAAATCCACAATGATTTAATGTGAGCTCTTATTTACTCTGACTTCTCGCGTGTGTCTCCTGCTTCAACACACACGTCTGAGGCAGAAAATATAAACACCACGCCAGTGTGCAGCTTCAAAGGCTGACGAAAAAAAAGATACCTGGATGATAAAAGAAATCACACATCAAATATCAATCACAGGGCACCTCAATCGCTTCAAAGAGCGTGCGAACGCTTACGAGAGCCCCCTCACTCGATACTCAGACACTACCCACTCTCACCCGCTCTCTGCCTGTCCCCTCGTAACACTAACCACACAACGTATCAGCCAATCGAGCAGGGAAACCTCAGACTACGCAGCTCATCACTCCCTCCAAATAAATGTCTTCAGCGTTGGCATTGGGATGATGGAGAGG
Source organism: Platichthys flesus (assembly GCF_949316205.1). Taxonomy (NCBI): domain Eukaryota; kingdom Metazoa; phylum Chordata; class Actinopteri; order Pleuronectiformes; family Pleuronectidae; genus Platichthys; species Platichthys flesus. The sequence continues at coordinate 3,422,860 of NC_084968.1, forward strand.
GGAGACGTGAAGGGGAGCGAGGATGAACGGCAGGAGGGTGAAATGAGCAATTCATTCAGTCCACTTAAGAGAAGAAAGTCCACAAATACCTGCCATTTAAACTGTGAAATCAACATTCGCCTCCAACCCTCTTCTAGTCTATGAGTCCTACTACGTTTAATGAAGAGGAAGGGCATTTCAAAGTGAAGGAGCACACATGCACACTGATATTCCACTATTGTTGGAATTTGATAATGGTCATGTAAACAGCGTACTCAGTATTGGGAATTGTCTGATGAAGACGTGTGATATGCAGATATTATTCAGGTTGTGGGAGCACTGTTTGCTGCAATTTCAGAATAAGCTTATTAATTTAGATTTGATGTTGATTCCATTTCATTTCATCCAATGTGTAGTTTTTAGAAATACATGCAGTATACAATTGAACAACACTTACCCAGTGCAATGACTCACAGGAAATTCAGCTGGTGTTGGTTGGGACACATGCTCAGCTCTGTTCTGGCTTTGTTTTTGTGGTTATGACAAATAACTAACTACGGTAAGGAAATTACAACACTTGGTGAATGATAGGTGCATTTGTTGCAGTCTGGAGAATGTACACAAGGCTTACATTCAGGTTTAACTTCTTCTTGCACTGAATGTTGAAATTGTACGAGAACAATGAGGCGTGTTACTTTCCAATAGGAACATACATTTTGAGGTACACTACATTAGTTCAAATATCAATGTGCCAAATACTGCATCAGGACAAAATCACATTGTTGTTGAATGCATATTGCAGTTATGTTTAACAATCTGCTATATTTTGGGTTATAACTTAATATTCAACATTTCTAAGAGTGCTGTCATTAAAAACTAATAACATCTTAGGAAACAGTTTTTTTTCTTTAAATCAGGATTAGTGTCAGTACAGTTTATGTAAATGTTCTCAGTTCTACTGTAACCTGCATGTCAGACTCAGAAAATCCCTGTGACTGATTTAGCTGGATGTATGTGAGGACTGTGCAACAAAGACAAACAGAAAAACCTTTGGTCGGGGCTTACGCTCAGCGCTCGCTGTTCTTCCGGTCACGGACTGCATATTGACGGAAATCATGTAATATATATCACCATGCATGCGGAAAATGTTACAAGAGATTTGTATGGGGAGCTCATCTCCATGCTGTCACACACACAAACACAGAACACTCATATGTTGACAGACCGTAGCCGAGTGTGTACCAGTGGCAGCACCGGGCAGTGCACCAAACATGCAAACAGCACGACTGTGTGTCATATTCAGCCTCTGGACACAGGCATTGTACATGCTCTCTACTGACATCTAATTAAATAAGTAGGAGCCCAATGAATACGAAGAAACACCAGCGCCAAAGTACATCTGTGATCTTCACCAGAGAGCCATGGTTGGGCGATAATGTAGCGCCCGCTGAGTACAGTACATTACGTGTGGTACAAAGTTGATGTAGGTTGGAGAAGAAACGACAGAAACAGTCAGATAAGATCAACGTCGGTTTTGATCCATCACACTACAATACACTGTTGAGTCTATGAAAAGGGACCAAGCTTAGGATGATGTGTTATTGTTTTTTTAATAATACCAAAAAGAGTAATAGCGACAATATATAACTGTCAACTGCAGAACTTACTTGGTAGCAAAGGAAAGGTACAGACTGAGGTAATATTAGATCAAGTAACAGTCTTCAAGGTTTTCAAGTAAAGAAAGTAAAAAAAAAAGAAAGAAAGGCAACTATGCTACAATCTACAAAAGTCTGTGACCACTGGAGTTTGGATCTTCATCTCAGACAAACATATCATCCTGGACAGCTGGCTATCTTCACTATATGCATGAATGTGTGTATTTGAGTGTGTGCTTCAGAGATAGACTAAAAAACATGGGGATGGACTTGAGCCGACAACTCTGCCAACACGCATCATTGCCTATCTTACACACAGGCCGCACAACACCTAAACCTCTGCCTCAGCCTCACACACCTGACACCTGCCCTCTCCGCCGCTGCACCGGCCACCCCCTGACACACACCACCTGCTGTTTGCTTGTATACACACACACACTGATAGGTTTAGACAGGAACACACACGTATGCATACTAGCCGTCTACTGGTACATGTGAGGACTTTCAACTGATTTTTATTTTTAAATAGCATTTTCAGTCAAATTTGTTTACCCTGAAGCTCAAGTCCTAATCCTAAACCACACATTTAGGCCTGTTTAGACAAATCATATACAATCAGCTGCTGGTCTCCCTTCATGAAGGATATAATGTTCTATTTTATTGTACCTGTTTTAGAAAAATGCTTTGATTCACCTGTGCAGCTGAGTCAGATTATGTTGCTCTGTAGTGAAAAGCTCTCAATTCAGTCTCAATTCAGGACTTGCATCCTTCAGAGGCTGCATTCGAAGGCTGATTGCGTCACAACAGCGTCACTACTCTGTCCCATTTTCAAAGTCTCTTCCAAATGCAACCTAAAAAAACATTCTTTCATCTTCAGGAAACGAGAGCTCCAATGGGTGGATCCTTTTTAGCCCAACCTATCCCATGATTCATTGCGCTTCAGTGGCTAACTGTTTTTCCAAGAGGTAATGGTCGTAGCATGAATGTGGTGTGACGTTTCAATTTGACTGAACAGCTAACCTGGACATGTTAAAAAACAGAATGGGAATCAAAACTCTCTCGTCATGTCCAACTGCAGCTCTGTTGCTAGGCGACAACAGCAAGGGTGGGACAAGCTGGTGACGCCAATCACATCCTCTGTAGACCAGACCAGCTCATTTTGGTTTGGCCTGTGCGGTCTGTACCGTGTCTTCTGAATCAAGCTGCCCCTGAATTGAGAAACAGCTTCAGTCAAGGTCAACTACAGATCTGTTTGTTACTGAGAAAAACAAAGACCACACCTCATTTCCAATGTCTGCCTTTCCCTGTAAAGAATCAGGACCTTGACTAACACACTTGCACATGCACTACTTGCCCCACTTGCAAGTAGCCTATTATTCAGGAGAAGGTGAAGGCTAATGGGAAAACTTCCAAAAGAGTGGAACAGGGATATTTTGAGAGCTGGCCCGATAAACAGAGCAAAAAGCACCAGAAAAGGGAAACGGAGAAGGATGAAAAGAGACAGGAAGTCAATGAGTGGAACCTCATGGCCGCTCTCTGCTCCCGCTCGCGCAGCCACGGAACAACAAACTTTTCCTCAGCTCGTTAATTGCGGTGCCATTGGCAGACGCTTGTGTCTCTTTCTCATTAATCCACTTCTTAATTACAAAGCAGAAGGAAAAATGCAGCGCTGCTCCTGCCCGAATTTCTCCTAATGAGACTTCTGCCTTTTTTCTTTCTCTAGCTTCCCATCTTCTAGCTTCTCTGACTCTCTACCTCCGGCTCTGCTCCTCACTTCACCTGTGTCTGTCTGGCTGGTGTCTCATGCCCACCAAAGTCTTGGTAAAGTATAGAAACCCAGCAAGACTTATAGGTTCTTTTATCAAGTGGGTTGATATGAATAAACATGCATTTATCAGAAAGGAGATCTTTAGAGATCTTTATCTTCATTAAACCAATGTATGAATATATGACATGTTTTTTGACTCTGTTGTACATTTATCTTTTGCACACACAAATGTTAAGGTACAGTTTTAAACAACAATAACAAATGCATATCTTTTTCTGTCATAAATATCTATTTTGGTTAAACGTGCAATATTTTATTTTGTGTTATTGAAGCCATTTATTTCAAGTTTTCTGTTTCTGTTCTCCTTATTCATTTTCATAATTGCTGAATATACATTTGCATAAATACTACCCAGTTGGTCGTCTCCCCCTGCTTCTCTTTGTACTCGTTATTGTTTGCTTCTCTCTTGAACTCTGCCACCTTCTATTTATCTCTCTCCCCTTGCTTCTCTCCACTCCCCGCGCTGCAAACATTAAATAATAACTCATACCCTGCATGCTTGGGTGTAAAAATTGCGTTCTTGCACAGCTAATTGCACCTTGTGTAAAAGACCAATGTATATTTAACAGAAACTCATGCAGTTATGATGGATTTTCAAAGTTTCTGGTGCATGCATGTGGATTTGATTTGGCCTCTACTCTTTTTGTGATTATGGATGTGCAGCGTCAGCGTGAATGTACAATTCATTTGAACTGATAAACACAGATCTCAATTGTAATGATGAGTTAGTGTGTGCCTGCACACTCCTTGATCAAGGAGATAATACATAATGGAGATTGATTACTGCGACACTGATCAAGGCAGCTGATGTGATAGGTTAGGGTTTGCATGTCAGGGCGCAGCTGGAGATGCTTCATCGAGAGTTGTTTACATGTCAGAGGCTCGCGGCTCGGAGCTCAGTGTACATGTTTAATAGTTGGCTGTTCTGCTCTGCTTGGTAAGGCATTGACTTTCAGTGAGGTGTCAGGCAGAGACGCAGAAGAAGCTGGGAAACACTGATCGCTGCCTCTGCCTTGAATCTCATTGAATAGGAAATGAAGCGACCCACACAAGGGAAATAGAACACACACACACACTCAAATGCACGCACACGCACACACACACACACAAGATGTTGAGCTCATCATAGCGACAGGTACGAGTAATGACACTTGGGGCCACCACTGGTGAAAGTCAGCACCCACCCACCCACAGTTTTGTGAGGTGATTATTTGCATTAGATAAAAGTCCTATTTCCATATAACCCAGATGGCCCCATACTTTAAGTGTTTTGACAGTGTCTGTTTGAGTGTGTCTGTTTTGTGTGTGTGTGTGTGTGTGTGTGTGTGTGTGTGTGTATGTATGTGTATGTTGTATACTGTGGATTCTTTGTTCGTGTGCCAGAGATAACGTCAACTACAGAGACAGCACGATATCAGAGGCATGGGTGTATGCAAATGCATTGGTGTGGTGTTCAAGCCCTTCAGTCTGAGTGCTCGTGCAGTGCACGTTCTGTGATGGCTGTATACGCATCTGTGTGTCACATTAAAGGCCTTATCTTTCCATGAGGATTAGAGTGCGTAAACTAAGCCCGGGGTCTCTGATTCCCCGTATCAAACACTATCGTCACTGGACGCCACCACCGCTCTCTCTATTAAAGACCCCCTCACATCCAAGGTAATGGGCCGTAGATAGCTCACTGATTTTACACAGCTGAAATGGGATTATTCATCCCCATTGTGATCGTTAAGGACAAGGTGAAATAAATAGCCCTCATTTGTAGCTCATGATGAGCTGTTAGTCAGCAGCATGAATCCACTGTGCATTACCATGTATACACAGAAGGCATTTTTAGGCTAGTGTGGTGATGCAAGCAAAAACTACCAGCTAATGCAAATTGCTCTTCAAATGTAGGGATTGAAAAGAGCAGTCAGATTATCAGGCAGGTGGTAAACAAGCACCAGTGCACACATTTGTTACACAAAACGTATTCAGTAGAGAGAACTAAATCTTTACCAAGTTCATTGCTGTCTGTCTGTAGTAAACATCTATAAGCAGTTTTCCGGACGTGAACTCCGCCCTATGGGGTCGAGACCTTCTCAGACATTTGCCTTTCACACATGGAGAACCCAGCAAGACATTCTCCGGTCAAATGCATTCACAACAACACATATCTCCTGTGCGTTCAGGCGAGGGGAGGCCCAGCATGCAGAGGCAGGACTTCATGTATAAATTCTGCGGCAGGGATTAGTGACAATGTACATTGTCTCTGGTGTCGGACCGAATCAACAAAAGCTCTCGGAATTCGATGTCTTTCCTAGTGGACATCGTTGTCTGCGTCTCTTTATGTGTTATGGCATTTCTTTTTCATCCTATGACATTTGTATTCTTTCTGATCTTTTCAGGTTTCACGGCAGTCACAATCAATCAGACATTATCTGGAGGGCTGGCAGGAGAGACTACAGAGACTGACCGCAGCAACTGACTCAGACGTTTGCTTTTTCACATGCAGCTCCTCTGGTTCATTTCAGGGGATTATCCAGAGGTCGGTGCATGTCTGAAAGCAGTTTAAGACTTGGCTTGAGCTGGACATACATTACATCAGTGTAAACACAGCCTGTGAAGAATATTGAATATTGGTCTTGTCCTCTTGCAGACATTTTTTACAGAAAACTCAAATAGATTAATCTTTGTAATGGCCAAATTAGATGCTTTACATTCAGCCATAAATATAGATATTAATAGTATAGATTATTGTCAGATAGATGAATTGCAGCTATGAGCAGTGACAGTAAGGATGTTGCATTGAAGTACGTTTTTTAAGAAGTGTGACTAATTCAGAGCATGCTGGACATTTTTCGGCTAAAGTTCACTTCAGAGCTCCCACAAAGTCTTTTTAAAATCAATCTGTAGAGCACTTTTGTGAATTTTGGTCCCAGTTATGAATGATCTGTCTGCACTGCGTGCAGCAGTTAAAAGCAATAGGAGACTATTGAGCTGTTATTTAGGGAGAGAGGGAAGCTGGAGGGTCCGCTGTGGAGGCAGAGTTCTGATCCCAGCATACCACATCCTACAGGGGCCGAACTGATCTCAACATTACTCCGATTCACAGGGTTCTTCCTTAACCTAATTCTGCCTTCCAGCCAGACCTGGGGCGTTCCATTCTCAAGGCAGAGAGAGGGGAGACTTTTCAGATTTTGGGTTAGATAGCCTATGGTAAGGTGCACGCTGGCAGCATGACCCTCTTCCTGGACAGCAGATGCTTCAAAACAGTGAGCACAGTACCGCTTTGCACTGAAAGAAGAAAGGTGAAGAGGCAAAAGAAACTGAAGAGGGAGATGTAAGGTGAAAAATTCTAGGATTGTATCCCCTGGGGGAAGAGGTGTTTTTGTAAAGCTGTCTTGGCCATAAGCAGAGACTGACAAAACAGATAAATCCACAATCGTCGATGACGCCTGTCTGGGACAAGCTCCTGCACCATGAATATTTCAGTGCAGCTGTAAAATGTTGGTTTTCTGCTTATTTAACAACTGTCTTGTTTTAGTGTGCTATTCTGTTGATATTTTTGGAGCCTTTTTTATGTGACGAGTAAAAATGTCGGAGTGAGTGACATGTTTGTATCACCTCTTCCATTCTCGCAGTAAGAGAAGAAAGCCTATGGTGGGATTGCATCCTGAAATGGATTCAGTGAGTTCGAAAGGGTAAAGAGCCAGTTTTTGGAAGAAAAAACAAGAGCCGTTTATCTGGATGCAAAGATTACTATTCACATCTACTTAACACTTAAACTAAACCACCACCAGAAGCTTCTCTGACTCTATGATGCAGATCTATTTCTGGAAATGCTTAACTAAACTACAGGAAAAAGGCACTGAGCATCTAGGCTGCAGATATGAAATTATGCTTTGATGCCACTCTTCCTGTCACACTATTTCAGCAGAGGCTGAGTGACCATTAATGGGGAATGAATGTTTTTTTCCCCCATATGTATTATAATTCTCCCGGGGAGCGCAGGTCCGGTGATAAATGAACAGCCACCTGGGAAATGTTGGAGCCAATGGGAGCCATTTTGGCTCCATTATTCTCAATAAAAGGCAGGTCAATGTGCCACCCCTCCCTCTTGCATCCCACTCTGCCCTCCCCCGCACGTCATTAAAAAGGCCTCAGTGAATAAAGCCAAGGGAACATCCTTAGTTCAGAGATGAAAAAGAGGCTACAGTGTCTGGGGAGGATTGCAACGACGTGTGTCTCAGAGCGATGCTCATACGAAGTAAAGACTCTGGATTTGTTTTTTGAGTGAGAGCTCTGTATTCAAAGTGTGTCTGTGTGCATGTGTGTCAATGTGTGATATATAAACTGGTGTGATTTTGCCAGCGGATATTAGTTTTTCTTTTCACTATTTTAAATAAATTGCCTCTCCTCAGCTGAATATCAAGCTGAGTGCAGGTACACTTCTACAGGAGTGTAGCAGTACATTCAGCGGTGCCTCTCCATTCACTCAAACAGACGCACTGGTGCACTGTGCATCACCACTCAGCCTGTGTGTATCTGTTTACAAGCCTCAGTGTTGCAGAGCTTCTCTCCATCACCTACATGTCAGTAGTGGTGAATTGTTTTTCTCCTGCAGCCCCTCTCGTTCTGCAGTGGCTGGAGATTGGAGTCCTGACCCAACGTCTTGAAGACGATCTCTATCTCATGTTGGCATCTGACAGCCAATAATGAAAGCATTTGAGGGCTTCATCTGAGACCCCTCTTCGGTTCCTGCCTCCTGCTTTTCCCCCAGACTTTTTTCCTCTGTTCTTTACAGTTTCATCTCTGTCCTCCGGCTCTGGCTCACTGTTGCCTGACATCCCAAGTCTGTCCATCAGTCTCCCAGACTCTTAAATTCATCCTTGCCGATGGAATTGTCCACTTGCTAAAGTGCTGGCTATCAAAGAGCTTGCAGTGTGGTCGACAAGTGATGGAGTGTTCTATCAGTGCCAGAGCACGCTGTACTCTGCTCCTGGAAACCTTTACTTTGTGTTGGGGGCTGTTCCCAGCTGTGGCCGTCAACCTCTCAGTCATTTACAGCACTTCAACTTCTCTGACAACAAACGTTCATGCACATTATGACGATTATTAGTGTACGACTTTGGAAAATTGCCCTGACGCAGTAAATGCATACAATTAATCATACTACTGTAGATGGTCTAGCGCTACACACACAGAATCTTTCAGAATAATGAGACTAGCCGGAGCTGACTGCTGACGAGATTCCTCACTGGGATGAGAATATGTACAGTGTGTTCATTGTGCTCGTTCTGGAGGAGGCAGGCTAGAATCTGCAAAAGACAGATCACCTGGTAAGCTGAATCCCTTTAGGACTCAGTTACATGCTCTGCACCTGGCTACACTACAGTGAGAGGGTACAGTTTATTGTATCAGAGGTTTACGTCAAACATTCTCTGCTTCTTCATCCTTGACCATTTTAGGTATTGGAAACCACAAATGTTTCATATAACTTGCAACATTTTAAAGTAATGAACTATTTTTTTAATAGTAATTATCAATGCAAATTTGAACCGTGGATGGGGTTAGCGGCTAACCCCATCCAGTCAAAACGGTCAGCCAATGAGTAATCCAGTCGTGCTATTCTCATGAGAATAGCACGACTATTCTATTCTCATGAGAATAGCACGACTGTGCCAATCACGACTGTGCCAATCTTTATTTATTTACAACCATGTCATGTTAGGGTGTCAGACGCTTGTTTCAAATCAACTGATGTGAAAACAATTATCATGATGGGATTTTTTTTATAATACATTTTGATTATGCCAAATAAAATAAGCCAATTTCTCAATTCAACTTTTTCATGTTAACCAATTCGACTAATCAAAAGGCCGCCTGACTTATAGCATTTTACTATGTAATGGGAAAAATAATAGTGAAGAGTTTAGAAAGAAGATTCAAGCAGCAGCAGTTTCCAAAACAGCCTCCATTCCTGGCAATATAGCCATAATTTCAACAGCAAAAATATTCATACATAAACATCTATGTCTACTGTCGTTTGTGCAACACAAACACTAAAACTGCAAATGCCCAAACTTTAAATCTGAAGAAAAACTTTAAGGTCTGTTTCCTTTCAGTTAAATGTGGGAGGCATTTTACGTGGGGATTTGCTTCATTTATTTTCATCACATTGCTCGTAAACCCATTTTCATCTGGCACAGTCGTCTAGTTTATAAAGGAAGCATTAGCTCATCTCATTAGTTACCATGTGATAATGAAGAAACTAATGATTTTGGATGGTTAATTTGTAAAATGCATTTATTAGCATATCTTTTGAAAAGTTTCAGGAGAAAACAATTGGACTGCACCCTTTTTATGATAATTTAAATGTTTGTCTCTGAAGTAACTCTAAACTATTAAACATATAATCCTGCTTATTATGGAACTACAGAATTACAGAATGCAAATTGTATTTAGTAGATTGCAAAGTAATCTGATCCAAGCATTTTTGAAGATCATGCATTAGTTGAGAATAGAGATGTACAGCAATACTTATTTTAGGGTTGATTACAATAATGCTCTTGACATCTACCAACACTACCCAATACTGTACAACTAACACATTTACAGTGAGTTGACTACAACTGCATGGTATCATTAGGAGGTGAGCGAGGGTTAATGAAGTCTTAACTAAATGATTTTGCGGCTGGGCTCTGGTTGTGCAGCCACATTCGCTTGGCTCCGTTTCAACACCTCTGTGACAGCTGAACATGGTGAACTCTCATGTTTTGCTTATGTAATAGGCCCCATCCACCACCACAGCTGAAATGCAATTATCATTTGGCTGACACCAAAATGCATTTTCATGCCCGTGGCCACTCACGATGCTATTTAGAATTTCTCAACTTTAGGCGAGGGAACAGGGGAAGAAAAGAATGGAAGAAGCTCTCTTTCCCTCGCTCTCCTTTCGTCCTACTTTTTGGGGGTGAGCTAGAGGAAGAAGGCGCTCCATGAGAGAGAAGGAGGGGAGAAAGGTAGGGGGAGGCGGAGGCGGAGGGGGAGCGGGGAGAGGAGAGGAGAGGCAGAGTTTCTGGGAGGATGCGATAATGAGGACAGTTAATTCAGAAACAGGGTGTGAGAGCCAGAGATTAGCCCGCAAGCACGGCGATGCAGTCCACAGATTTCCTGCCTTGAATGGCTGTCAGTGAGGGCTGAGGGGCTAGGATGGGCCACCGAGCTGAGAGGAGTGACAGCTTTAATTAAGGATGTGTTTGGGTAAATATGCATTTCCAGGGTCAACTTATTCTGCGTGGGAGACAGCTGCGAGAGCGAATGGTGGAGGGAGGGATGGAGAGGGGAGCAAGAAAGGCTAAGAAAACCATGATGACAGCAGTTAAATGTTAGAGGTGAAAGATGTTAACTTGTCTTTCTGTTGCTCCACCCTAATTTTTATTCTACAGTACAGTATAGCTCATATACTGGATTGATAGTGCTTCTTTTGACTTTCCTAGTGATCCTCAGTGGCTGAACGTTCGCAACAGGAAGTCAAGCCAGCTGTGCCTGCCATCAGACCTCATGACATTTTGACAGTGTGATCTTTTATGTTCTGAAAGGGGGTATATATGAGATACTGTAGACCGAAGGAAACATGCAGCGCAGTTCTTCTTATTCGATTCAAGTGAGTACATGTACTAATGGACCTTTCCAGACTAATTTTTTTTTTCTTCTTCTTTTTACACTAAACCTCATGACCTTCACCAGTGTTGGAGGGAAATCATTTTGCCTCTCACATCTTCTTTTGCATCCCCCACTTCATCCCTTTATCTCCAGTACAATCCCCCTCCTCTCGTCTCTGCTCATTGTCCCAGGCCTGTGCCTAAATGCAGCTCTTTCATCTTTGTTTTTATCTGTCCGATCAGTGAGGCGCTAGTCCCACTCCACACAACTCCTCAAAATATAAAGTTAGAAAGTCTCCCAAATCCGGGCAGATCAATGGATAAGGGTTGGCAGGCCTAGCTAATGGAATGCAGCTCGTGCCCTAGATTAGGATGTTTTCTTCGCTTGGCTGTCCTCAAACCATCATGAAGCCATACAAACATGTTTGTGGTAGTGGTGGTGGTGGGGGGGGGGGGGGGGTAGTTGCCTGCTGAGACAGGCAGGTGGACAAACCAATAAACACAGACGATGTGGATTTATAAACTGGGAAAGACTGTCAAATCAGCCAGGATGATGTTAAAGGGCTTTTACTGCAGATATTTATAATAGCAAAGATCTTTTGATATGGTAATTTGCAGAACACAGTTACAAAGTCAAATAATAAAAACTCTATAGGAGAAGCAATGAAAGCAATAAATGTGCCCCCTCCATGAATAATACACTCCTCCTTTGTAAATGTTATGCTGCATCATGAAAGCATTATGATCGTCTTAGTCATGCACAGTTGAGATTTAAGTGACATAACACAGCAAAGTTCAATGGCATAAAATGAGTGGGCATGTTTAGATAATAGACAGATGCTAAATAACAGCTCGCCAAATTAATTGGGGGGAACCTGAATATCAGTTGTAATCCCTCCATGCACAGGAAAACTGTAATGCTTAAAAAGAAAAATTATAAGATTGTAACATTAAGGAAGTGGAGGCACCTTGTCGTTCAGCTCCCACAAATCACTGTGCATTATAGTATTCATGTAGAGCAGGGTCTCGCTGAAAAGAACTACAAGCTTGGCTGACTTTTCCTAGATAAAAGACACTGACAAATGAAGGTACAACCAAACCTACGGAAAAACAGGCGGATGAGTAATACCCTGCGACACTAATGGACATCACGACCCAGAGGTGGCTTTTCTCAGGGCACCAACGGTACGACCAGGGGAGCTGAGTCAGTGTGAAAGTACGCAGGAGAGAAAATGAGCAACGTGATGATGCAAGACTCCACCACTGAGCCCATACAGGAAGAGAACGGGGCAACGCAGACTCCAATGGGATTTTTTCTGATTACATTTTTGCTAAATGGGATTAGTGAGGAGGGTACACGGTTGGATGCACCCAAAGGAAGAAGTGGGAAACGCTCATAAAAGATGGATATCTTTCATTCACTCCATCCCTGTCACTTGCTGCTAATAGCTTTTGCAGCCATTGCTCTATAGCAGTTTGGCTCTGCAGTTAATACGTGTATGTGTTTGTGAGCTATAGGTGCGTGTGTGTGATTAAAAGACATCAGAATAAAAAATGTCACTGCTGCTCATATAAAGTAAAGCAGCGTCTCCCTAGCAGGTACATTTCATACATACTCTAAAGTCCCAAACTCAAATAGCTTTGTACAACTTTGTTTTTGATTAAGTCAGAGAAAGCTGTTTCTGAGTGGAAAGTTAACATTGTCCTCTGAGTGACTCAGAGGCTTTGCTTTATTAATTAAAGCTAAATTAAATGCTGAAAAGGGGAAAAGAAAAGCACAGCCCGACGCCTCAGTGAGCAACACTGATGTAAGAGAAAAGACAGATTGATTTTTTTAATGCATTATTTAAATTGGTCAGACATCCTTTTCAGCAAAACACATACTATGCTACATGTAAGTGCATTGAGCACTGGGCTGTGCTGCATTAAGATGAATCATCGCCAACACACCCCACTAAGTCATATGTAGTTAACAGTGCTGTGATGGAGTCTGAAATTCTTTGAAAGGTGCAAAGCAAGTGATATGTCAGAAAAATGATATTCAGTCCCACTGCCCGGAAATTATGGCACACAGCTGAGAAATTCCAACATTTTCATTTGTAATATTTCAAAGAGTGTCAAGTGCTCTGTGGCTTCGGTGAAAGGTCTCCCACTTCATGATCAATTATGTTGACTTGTTAAAAATACTCTGCTACCTACAAGGATAAAAATGGGACAGGCTGGATACAAAGTTGTGCACGAAGCACATTCTCATCAAGGTGCAAAGCTACTTGAGATTTTGATTATCTTCCCAATCAAGTAAACTGCTCTCCACCGAAGAGGCTCGCAATGTGTGACATCCAGTGAAGATGGTGGAAGGCAGGAAGGGGGTAGAGACATGTGGAGGAAACTGAAAATTAAAACGATCAAAGCAGGATAACAATGGAGTGCAACACTTTGGGTAATATTGTGAAACATGGGGCTGGAGTTAAACTGCTGCCTTCTCATATAAAAGGTTTCATTTGTAGGGGTTTTATTGAGGAGCTTTACTGCCACATAAAGGTCTAAATGCTGTTTCATAAGCTTTTCTATCCTGCAACAAATAGTGTACATTTATAGGGTCATCAAATTTGCATACAGAATGTTAATTACAAATACTGGCTAGAGTGAAAGTCCTCTTAATCCTCACATGTTAGTCCTCATGACCGCTCTCAAGTTAATCACAGCCTCCATCAGCTTCACACCGATCTACCGTCAGCTGCAGAGATTCACATCAACCTCTGTGCAAAATGTGACTGCAGGGTAAATGCTGTATTCATTATCCCCAATATTTTACTGTCAGTATTTCATAAAACTAGTGAAATCACATCCAATGCTTTTTTAACCTCAGAAGGAAATCTGTTGTCACGCTGGAGAGCTACAGCTGCTATGCTGAGGTGATATCATGTAGCACTCAGCTCATGTCTCTTGAATTATTCACAGCCTATGTGGTGCAGATGGGAAAGTGAACTTGTGAGAAAAAAGAAAAAAAAAGATTGCACTGTATTTAGCTTTATTCAGAAAGTACATCCAACCACATTAGTTTTCTGTTTGAGTTTTAAAGCCTAACTCTCTGGATGTGTGTATTTTGACACTAATGCTGAAAGTAGCTTATTTTTTCTTACTGCGGTTTCATCTTGGTTTTATGATTAGTTCTTGGTTTCTGTTCTTTTTCAGAGTTAATTTCTTTCTTACAATTTGCTGTTCTATACAGATTTGACTTGACGATTCATAACAAAAAAGGTCTTTGTTGACCATTTGAAAATAGTAATATCATTACATTACATGTCATTTAGCTGACACTTTTGTCCAAAGGGACTTACATTTTTAGTTCACTCAACATTTATGAGGGGCCATTTAGGGGTTCAGTATCTTGCCAAGGACACTTAGGCATGCAGATGGGAAAGAGTGGGATTCGGACCGGCAACCTTCTTGTTGCAAAGCACCCGCTCTTTCCCCTAGGCTCACCCATATCACTGTGATATCGTTTAAAGCCCTTTTAACGGTAACAGTTTGAAATAAACCACCCATAAAATGCAACTGACTGATGTGAACCAATTCACATATGCAAAAACGTTACTTGAAACTCCAAAAATGTAAAGTGCTCTTCAGTGATTAAAGGTATTCTGGCACTCTAGTCCAAGACCACTTAGCAATATAGAGTTCTACCATCTGTTGAGCATTACCCACAAACTAGGGAGGTGCACTGGACGTCATTGACTTCAATGGGCTGTGAATATACTTGTGTTCTTTAGCTGACATTCTGTCGTGAATATAGAGGAAACCTGTCCATTAACAAATAAAACTGATGTCTCATCCTCAGTACAAGCCTAAAATAAATTACCACACCTAATATGTGGAGAAACTGTGATTTATAACATTCTCAAAGAGATTTGAACATTCCTGACCAGCTTTGGTTCATCCCTTATCCACATTTCATGTCAGAAATGAGAACAGCCCTCCGCTGCCCTTACCTATCAAGACGGTCATCATTGTGACTCAGGACATGTTTTTCCTGTTTGATAAGAGGTCCATATTGGAGGTCCAACAGGGGAGGAGGGAGGAATTTTGAAAACCTCAACTGACGGATCAGTTCAGAATGTGGACATTTTATGGTTTGTGTCATTAGAAAGACTCAGTCATATACATATGGGTCCAAATCTCTGATTGAACATAAAGTGGAATCTATCCTTGACCTATTCACCCACTTTAGGATTTTCATGTTCAATGTAAATTTAAAAAAATGCTGTGTATTGTTAGGTATTTTTAAACACTCGTCTGATGACTACAACATGCAGCTTTGTCGACCTACAAGTGAACAGAGAAATGAGGAGTTGTCTGCTTGTCTCCACCATGTGGGATAGAGATCATGAGAGTTTTAATTAAATAATCACAAACAGATGAGGCAACAAAAAGCCAGCACACTGCCGTATGACCCAAAGGGGAAAACAATTACAGAAACATCTGCTAAAGTGTGAAGGAAAAATGATGAATCCTTTGTTTTTAATAAAGAATCCTTTTCTCTTCATGTGGTGAAAGCTGACAGGAATTGAAAGGTTTAGCTTCAGGCCATGGTAAGGCAGTTGCTCAGCTAGTTTTTGCTATAATCATTTCAGATATATCTTTTGCTGACCAGAAATTCCAGTAATATATACTTCTCGATGGGGAAAAACTGAAATTTTCACTTTAAAGGGCTCATTTGTTTTCTGAGTGAATCTAAAAGGCATTGATATATAGTATGATCATCACCCTTGGGGCACCATTTACATTTAAGCTCCGAGTCGGAAAGGTTACCAATTCACAACTGCATGAATTGTCTTAGTATCTGCCCCTCCTTCCTCCTGACCCATCGTCTTGGATTCATCCCAATCCAAAACTATCAATCAAAGTAATTAAAAAGACATCACTGAAATGTCAATGTGCTGTAATAAAGCTTATTAATGGTGCCCACATTTTGTGCCGGCGCCTTCGAATGATGGAGGGCCAGATGTTTGGAGCGATGGGCGTTTAAAAGTACCATGATCACTAACTAAAGGTCTTGGAGGCTTTTTGTTGCTGTGACTTAAATTGAGGGAAATGATCATGATGAAATGCATTCGCTCTCTGTGATTGTAATTTCCTGGGTTGAATTATAGGTTTTGAGGGAAGCAAGGTTGAATGAAGGGCCTGGTTGAGACCAAGGTGGGGGTGGATGAGAGACGTGGTCTGACGCCTGGGACTGGAAATCAGGGCACCTTGTCTCAGCCTGGCGTGCACCCTGCCTTCTATCATAGTGTCCTTCATAGACACGGTGTGCCTCAGTCATCAGACCAGCAGTATCATTTTCAACACTATCAATCTGATACACAGTCTTGTCTCCCATAAGAGAGGAGGGAAACACGGGGTGATGGAAAAAAGGGCAATAAAGCAAAACCAGTTGAAAGGGTTGACTGACAGAACAGTCAGAGAATGATGATAATAAAGTGCCTGAAGCAGAGGGAGACACTATTACAAAGTAAATGAGTCATCCGTCCTCAGTCAGAGACATGCAATGACAGCCAATCAGGTCACTTGACCTGAATCAGTCATCATTTATGCAAATTAAACTGGTGGGGGGACTGGGTGGGTGTGGAGCCTGATTCAGTTGTTCATACTGGCAGTGCAACAAGCAGGAGAAAGAATGGTAGTTCCGAGTTGAAGAGGAGGAACTTGTCACGATCATCCCCGGAGCTCGGTGCTGTGTTTGTATTAATGGGCTAACAAACTCTGCCCTGTTTGTTGCAAAGCCCTGTGTGCTGCTTTAAGGTCACCACTGCCTGCAAATCACTGTTTTGCTATGGTATAAAGTGTTTGCACTTTGCATTTTCCTACTAGCAGGCATAAAACTTGATGTATTTACATATTTTTCATGCAAGGTGCAGTGGACAGAATAGCCCGGGGCCCGTTGAGCTGTTTAGCTCTACATGCTTTGCCAAGATGATTCTAAAGTGGATGAGTCTGTAGTGACGTGCAGTTGCCTTATGGCCCTCGGCGCTGTGGCAAGAAAACACTTGCTGCTATTACGCAAACCTACCTTCTTAATTAATGGACTAATGTAAAACTTACGAGAGGATCACTGTCTGAAAAATTAGATCCTTCAACCTCCCACTATCAGGGAATGTCACGGTTCGTAAGTAGCTCTCGACAAGAGGCATCTTATGCTGGAAAAAAGTTGCCAAAGTTACTCATTTGGCCAAATTATGATGGAAGCACTGCGGTAAGCCAGTTGCCTTTTCTGAGGCCGAAACAAGATGTGATGCCACCCCCAGAAAAGAGGCAGGGTTTAAATTTAGATTCAATCTAAATATATATTATGTGTTACATATGATCAACTACAAAATTGCTGAATAAAAATTTAGCCAAACAACTGAGTTGTAATTTGGATGTTATACTACATGATCACCTCATCGAACACACACACACACACATACAACTAGATCTTGCAACCCCAATTACTGAGACTAGTAAATATAACCTTCCTTCAGCCGGTGCTGAAGGGGCCAGAGCCAGACACTTCCATTTTGGCTGAAGAAAAGACAAAAGTACTGCAGACAGTGCCAAGCAGCATGATGAGAAAATAAGAGCCAGGAAGAGGGTGGTGGTGGTGGGGTGGTGGGAGCAGTTGAGCAGATGATGCGGCCCCAGTGATAGAACAGCCAATCGCTACACTGGATTTGGCAGATTTAGAGCCCACAGATAATGGTTGGACAAAAGTGGAATGGCACTGAATTGAGTAAAATAGAACAGAATAGAACGTGGGTAGCTGCTTTAAAAAATATATCAGAGAAGCAATCTGTCAGCTATCATCTGATGACAAATTAACCTCTGAGGGCAACAGGCAATATTTGTTGGTCTCCTTTTCCCCCCACAGACTCAGCATATTCACGTGCACACTTTCTACAGAAAATACATAAATCTACTTGTACTTACTGCTTTGCGTGATTGAGGTAATTGAAGTAGTGGGCGCCCCACTCCTCCCCCAAAAATCCCCATCATATCATCCCTATCTATGATCTGCATTGTGATCTTTCATCTCCATTTTGAAAATGAATGTTGAACGTGAAACAGCCTTTGGACTAAAGAGAGTTGCAGTGTCTTAAATGCCACTTTGACTGCAGCTTTGAATGTCACTACATCTTCAGCTTGATCAAATGGGACCTCTTCAGTCACCTCTTTCTGTTCGTCTCTGCTTTTATTGTATTTTTCTCCTGCTCTAATGTATCTGTCAACGATACATGTTTTTGTTTTGGGGCCTTTCAGATACAGACGATCGGGACACTTTCCTCATGTTCCTTTAGATGCTTTCTTTTAAAGTGGTTCAATAGATTTATTGCATCACTTTCTATCGTAATATCTGACTGTGCACAACTGAACTACTGTCATACTACTGACGGTGAGACCTGTTCTTTTTTTGGCACCAGCTCTTCTTCTGCCTTGCTGCTAGCTCATGTTTAATTGTTTTTCAAATACGAGTACATAACGCATGGAGGAGACTTCATGAAAGAGACATGTGATACAATTTCTTGCTTCTATTTGGTGGCAATCATTCTGTTATCGGCGTTATCAGGGACAGTGTCAATTTAATAAAATTTCATAATCTCTAAGATTTGGCTGAAAAGTAGATTGTAAATCATCATGATCTAACATGATTCTACACCCCCCCTCTTGTGTATGTGTGTGAGACCACTGTGTGTGAGACCACTGCTCAGGGATCTGTCATCCGGCCCATGTGTATTGTCTGTGCTGCAGTGACAATAGTGACTATTGACTATTGACAATAGTGACTATTGAGTGAGTGTCCTCTTAGTGAGGACACTCAC
This sequence comes from Platichthys flesus, assembly GCF_949316205.1. NCBI lineage: Eukaryota > Metazoa > Chordata > Actinopteri > Pleuronectiformes > Pleuronectidae > Platichthys > Platichthys flesus. The sequence continues at coordinate 3,441,821 of NC_084968.1, forward strand.
TGGCATAATGTTTTCCCTAGCCCCTTACCCTAACCATCAAAACTGAATGCCTAACCCTAAAACCAAGGCTTAACCCCCAAACAGTCCATTAAAGTCGGGTCACAAAGTAAGGACCGGATAGCTGTACAAGAACACAAACACGCACACGTACACAATGCTGTTCCTTTGAGTTGTTGGCTTTTTGTTTTAGCATAAACGTACGTACTTTAGCAGTACATACTTCCATCAAAGTACTTGATAACCTGCCTGTTTGTAAGGTCTGAAAAGCAATCAAACTCCACTAAAGCTTTATTTATTCATTTGGCAAACACTTTGCATTTTATATAAAAGGAGCGGCAGCAACATAAAATGTAAGTTATGTCCAAAACTCAAAGAGATTGTAAACTGACCATTTAAGTGCTGCAGTTTGGTTGAGTATTATGGCATGGTTAATAAAAAAATACAGCAGTGTAGATACACATAGACAGTTATACAGTCAGATGATGATTGCTTAATCCATAGAGCAAATGTCTGGGAAACTCAATGAGATGTCCATAACCAGCCTTTCCAGGAAGGCCGGCAGCAGGATGTGCACCGTAAGTGTTCTTGGAAGCAATAAAAGATCGTCAATCCTCTCAAACAAACTTAAAAGAAAGATTCAATTCACTCCTTGTTCCTTTACATCTTCCCCTGCAATGTGTGCAGAACTGTGCATGTAGGTGGAGGACACAGGCATGGGATAGAGAGGCCGGAACACGCATATACATATGGGGATGGACATGCCCAGGACGCAGACTTCCCGACAGTTCTTATTAAAGCGTGCCTTATATCTTAGGTGGCAGCAGCCAAGTCGCAGCCCAGGGCCCATTTATTCAAGAGGGGGGATAATGAATTCTTTGTGGCATCTCATCTTCCCATCACTATTAATCTGGCCTTCTGCAGGTATCTGGGCCTCCAGACTGGAACCTCACACATGCAGTTGCTTTACCCTCCACAGATTTACAGGCTTTCACCCTCAGGATGCTAATTGCGCATGAGGTTTACCATCTACCCCAAGTCAGTGTTATAACATGCATGACATCCATCACATGCTGTCTCATTGGAGCACAGAGCTATGGCTATTTTACATAGCATGATTTAATACCTGATTTTACCTAACAAAATGTGTTGCTTTGCTATTGACTAAATACCTGCAGCCTGCTCTCGTGTTAGAACCCTGGGAGCACCACCGTTGTTCACCTCTATAGCGTGCACACCAAACACAAACACACACTCCCTAAACCATTTTGTGCCAAAGGCAGACGAAGAAGTAATTTACCATCCACTGAAAGTGGCTAAAAAGAAAGGCAGGGATTAGCCACAGGCCAATTACAGAGTTGGCTAAACCCTGTCTAACTGGAACAAATACATGGCATGGTCCAGGCTTTTTCAACATGCATTAATTTGCCCATCTTCAGAGCAAGGTGAATAAAAAATAGGTGGATAGAAAAATCCAGAGAGAGAGTAAATGAGCTTTAACGTGATGAAGGACTGAGGGACAGAGAAGTAAATATGTTAGAGAAATGGCTGTTATTTTAAGTAAAACTGTGCTCTTATTGAAGAAAAATAAGAACCCAGAGGAGTTAAATTATTAATGTATACTTTGATGATGGCACAACCTGTCTATGTATGATACTGTCTGAGAGGTTGTTTTTTTTTAATATATATATATATATATATATATATATATATATATATATATATATGGTAAAGAAGCTTTTTGCAGACAGCTAAATAACAATTTAATTCAGTGTCACTCAAAATAATAATTGCATTCAGCTGTGACATCATGAGTCCACCTCGGTTGGCACAGAAAAAAAAATAGACTGCTGCACAACTGAGTTTGGACTTCAACTCAAATTTTTATCTCATGTCTCCTTCCCTCTGCATTTCTTGTGTTGCCCGTGGAACAAACACTGTGACGTCTAAAAAACTACTTTCCAGGTTAGAGGGCAAATTAACAACAGCACGCCAATCAGCTTAAATACACAGCTATACAAGTTAAGTTGAGACTGTTTAATGGTAAATGACAGGGTCTTTATGAAATAAATCAACAAAATGTTAAAAAAAAAGCTGTCAGTTTTAATCTCATTAGATAAAACTCGCTTACAAATTATCTTGACGCCTCTGCCTGTTCAACTGTCACATATATACACCGACATGTAGGCAGAATTTCTGATGAAATGTTTTTCTTAAGAGCATCTGTTTCTTATATAATAATAAATACTTTGACATTATATTAATTATGTGGACTCAAAACAACAAGTAGTTACAAGGTTAATAGAGTATTAGCTACAGTCTTATGGGGGAATGAAGGGCCATCATACTGTAATAGCAGTGGAGGAGACGCTAATTCAAAAGAGTGAAGACCTCAGTATTGAGATGAGGTGTGGAAAGAAAATGTTGCAAACAGAAGGATCAAGATGTGGAGAGGCAGCGACTCAGGGCAGATTGTATCTATCGTGACTTTGATAAGGACTGAAAGGTTACATGACACCCTGGCCTCAGCTGATACTAACCTGACCCAAGTAACACTGACAGGGCGAGAAAGGCCGAGGACAGGGCCTTGCTGGAGGACACGCCAGGGTCATAATGTGTTACATGCCCGCAAGACCAGAGGGTCGATGCTTGTTGCTTGGCAGAGGATGCTGATTCGGGCAGTGTGGGGATATCTGGCTCTGTCTGCTCATTTTTATAACATGAGCCATATTCCACTGATCAGAGAGTGTCTGAATCATACAGCGGTTCCGTCCTGGCTTTGACAGTCCCGTCAGCTCATATTTGGATGTCGGAACGAAGTAGATAAAACGAGAAGTTAGGATGGATCTCTTTGTACAAATGCTGAATCACCTATGTGAGACAGGGGTGGCAGGAGGCAGCTCTCACTGGAGAATGTATTCAGGAGCTGCCGCTTTATCAGATGCTGCTGAACACACAAGCGGTGACATTACACGATTTCCTATCAGATTCAAAGTCAACTCTATGGCTGCTGTGAACAAATATCCAAGAGAACCGCAGCGGTGTGTGATCACTTCCGGTAATTATAGGGGGATCAGCACCATCGTAACAAACACCTCTTGGATTAATAACTAATAGTTTCCAAGCAGCAGACTAAAAGTGCTGTAGGACACTGGGAGCAAGTTTACATTTTAATTAAAGCTCTTTTTAAATTTTGTGTTTGATCGGGGAATTGGTTCTTTCTCCCCTACACCAGCCAACTTGGAGTGGGAGATGAGTGCTGCATCTCTAAATACAGGAGAGAGAAGACAGTGGCATATCCTGTTAATATCCTTGTAGAATAAAACAATGCAACAGACATCTTAGCTGCATACAATACATTTATTGGTTGGAGTGTATAGCAATGTACCTAGGGTATACTATAGGTATAATAAACTATATAAACTATAAGTATATAAACTGTGCAGGTGCATTCTCAGTGCTGGTGATGCTCCTTCACACAAAACACTGCACATCATAGTTTGGCTCTCGTGATGCTTTAATTATAGTTGTACACTTAATACTAATAACACTCATATATTATCTATAATTTTTGGTTCAAGAGGAGACTAATGGACCTGATAAATAGCAGATAGGCTTAAGAAAAAAGAGATAGAGAAAGGTGTACCCGTCACTATCTCTACCCGTCACCATCTTTCTCATTCTGATGACCTGAACCTGCGTCTGTTTGGTTGAACGCTAACTTTTTGTGAGACAGAGTGGGCTGCGAGGTGTCGGTGTGTGTCTGGGGCCACAACCTCCGGCAGTCACGAAACGTCGCCCAGCATAACTGGCAGATTAGGGTGACCTTAGCTCTCTTTATCTCTCCAGACAGACATTAGACTTTCTAATATGGCACCAGCCCGAGCAGGGGATCTCATTTTATAAATGCTTGGCTAAATGACCCACCAGCCGCCACGGCTATGGCTCCATCTTTACTATTTCTTTTTCATTTTCATCATTCCAGGGGATAATTAAGAGTCAGGGACTTGTGGGGCCGGTGATGTGTGGCTGGGTGTCGGAATGCTACGTTCCTCGCAGCCTCACATGGAGGCATTTGCTCTGTTTAATGGCCTTTTGCCCTTGTTTCTTATATGTCACAATATCAAGATGCCATCTAGGGCTAACAAAATTATTCCTTTCAGATACTGCCCTCTGAAAGATAAGAATTATAAAATGCTGTGTATCAGGCATCACATCAATATAAGCGTTTTCAAATCTTAAAAAACAAACAATCAGTTGCCAGACTAACCTGATTTAATAATATATTCCCTCACTGTGCTTCATTACTGCTGTCGGTCTGGATTGTTATACATGTTTTGACTGATTCTCAGACACACAAGCTGCTGCTCAGTACAACAATTCCTTTTAATCACACACAATTGATACAAAATATATTCACAAATATTTAGTCAAAAGTTAAGGGTTGATCTTTAATTTGAGTATTTAGTATGAATTAAGTATTCCTCTACTTGATGATAATACTATATTAGTACTGTTTACCATCTCCTATTGCTGTATTGCAATTTAATAGGATCAAACAATAACTAACTTTAATTTACTATGTACTGCTTGTTTAAGTATTATATGTCGCAAAAAAACACACTGTTGAAAGTGAAATGCTTCTTCAAATAGGCTAAATTAGAAATCGTGCCCTGAAAAGCAGGTTCCATGGATCTCAAACATCTGCAAGTAGCATTGAAACATGATAACATGAACTACTCACTCCAGCATTCTTCCTTCTTTCTCTCCCCCTGATCCATCAACACATCCACTGTCATAGCAGGAATGAACCTCTACGCGCTGCCGATCTGTTATCTGTTTCACCCAGATGAGAAAGCGATGGTTGTGCCTGCAGTTCACATCTCCGCGTTTGTTTGTGTGTTTGGTTTACATGCATGCCACTGTCGGAGAAATGTGTATTTTTTTAAGTTATCCTGAAACCAGCTGCATTCGTATTCTGTATTTGCAGGACATTTCTTGCTTTTTTGTGGATGTGAAAAACAAAACATAACCTTGTATGGTACAGAGAGATCGATGAGGTCTTGTTGTGCTTTGTGGATAATTGGGAGCAGTGCAATGGTGATAAATGGTAGTATAAACACATCACATAATAGTTATTCTTTTTAAGAACATTCATTAGTTTACCAGTATTCTGGCGTGATTTATGTGACATTTTGTGGGTGAGAAATTAAACTTCTTATTGTTTGTACACACTGCACTAATGTAATGCATTGTTTTATTTTAATATCATTTTTATCAGGACTTGTCACAGCTTGCATCAATGAAATACAGAATGTTATTTTGTTGTAGTAACAACGATTCAAAGACCGTGAATCTCTGTTGAGGTTCTGATTGATTTATGTTTCTGGTCAATTCTTTTTATGGTCTTGCAGTAAATACAAACAACAGTCTACTGAATATAACAAAAAAAGAGACAGGGAATGTAAATGTTCACATAATATTTTAGTATGTGCATTGATCCTTATTGCTCCGTGTGCTCATAGTTGGAGTTGAAACACTTCATTACTCACTCTACAGCTGAGAAGCACCTGCTGTCTGAGAAAAGCAGCAGTATTTCTCTGCTGGCAACACGCCTTGTCACACTTTTCATTTAACATCTGATTCAGTGGCTAACCTGCAGCCCCCTCCCCTCACAGACTGTATCCACTCTCAAATGTGCAGGACCCTCCAGATTTACACATTAAACACTGGTAGTGCTGTACCAGCTGTCTGGTCGACTCCCTGAATCATCAGGCCAGATGTGCAGCTAATTGTCATGGCAAGCATGGCATCTCAACACCCTGCCGTGACAGCCTCCAGCATGGACAGATTTATGGAGCATGTGTCTGTGTGCATGTCTGCATGCATATGTGATGTTTGGAGTGTGAAAACGTTCCTCCCTGCTTCCCCTCTAAACCTTCCAGCCTGTGGGATGGCTCTGTCAACAGGAACTATTGTATGGGACAATATAAGCAATGACCCTTTTGCCTTTTTGGCGCAAACTAGATTTTTTGGGGATTTTTTGTCCATGAAGATCGAGGAGAGTGCAGCAGGATACCACAGAGCTGTACACCTGGTGGGGGGCACCAAAGCTTAAGAGGCCACACCCCTGATCGTCTGACCCGTCAAAGGCTCTTGTTAAAACAGCAGGTGGAGGCCCTAGGAATAACTCCTGGGTCTTCTCCTCTTCTCTGAGTAACTGGAATCACAGTCAGTGCTCAGGTCATCCCTCCCAGGTCGGTTGCAGTGTATGAGCCTGCACATGTGTCAATGCATGAATATAAGTGAGTGTGTGTGAGAGAGAGAGAGAGAGAGAGAGAGCGAGAGAGAGAGAGAGAGAGAGAAAGAGAGAGAGAGAGAGAGAGGATGGACGGAAAGTGCCTGTTGTTTACGCATCTTATTTCCTCTCTGATGATAATACATCTGCTGCAGACCACTGATTAGTTAGCTCACTGCTTTTGATCAAGTGGATCCAGCGAAAGAAATAACTGATGCTCAAAACATCTGCCTCATATCTGCCAGTGTAAACAGCTTGAGGACGCCGCTGTAAGTGATTGCTGTTAATCCATCGAGGAAATGGTCTCCTTGGCCTTGACTATTGCCTTTTTCTAATTACTGGGACTGTCAGCTTTGATAACTTCACTCTATCTATCAAATATGTATGGATTATGCCCCGGCTGAGTGAGCAAAGATTGCATAGCTATGTGAGACCAGCAAACAGGTGGAGTAAGCAAGACGGGGGAAAGGCTTCATTTGTCAATACGGAGACTGTGGGCGGCCCTCTCCTCCATTTATCATGCTACAAAAGCAGTAACGTGGATCTGCAAATCCAACGGGATCTTCTTTAAACGCTACACCACAAATGCCCGGCACATGAGTCAACAGTGGCAAACTGTCCAAACTGACATCCAACCTGGTCACCATGGAGGGAGCTTAAGCCGAGCAGAATGGCTGGGAGAAGATCATTTTCATCTGCGTATTAATCAAACAGGCATATGGGTTCAACTAATTACTCTGGGAAGACGTCCAACTAACAAGTCTTTTTTTCCTCGAGTTGGCCCAGCTCTTTGCTCAGGAGATGAACAGCTTGACGGCTACTGCCCCAGGCTGCCCCAGTCTTAGTTGGGTGGGATGACTCCATTGGCCCAAAATGCACAGGATAATAGTCAAGAGTTGGTGGACTCTGACTTGGAAATAACCCCTTATGCAAATTCATGACCCTGCCACTGCCAGGTACAATCTTTAACTTTACATATCTGCTGGAAAATGTCTGATTCATCCCTGCTACATTTGCTAATCTGCTCATGTCCCCAAATGTCCCGAATCATAGCCGATAAAATAACGTCTGCACATTTCCCTTTTTGGGCCCCTTCCTGCCCTCATTACAGTCAAAGTGTTGAATTTTCCATGCCGTACTTGCACCAGCTCTCCCCTCAGCCTTTTGCTACATCAGCTACGGATATAAGAGTCCTTACTCAGCATATCAATCTGAAGCCTGACTCTTTAAGTGCAAGTGCTGACTCAGCAAAGATGGAGCGGAAGAAGAAAAACATAGATATTATAAAAAAAAGAAAATGACACACTGAGTTGGGAAATGAGGAAACACGAGAATAAAATGAACCCACTCACTGTTGCTACTTCCTCAATGTCGTTTGCTAATTTCAAAATTTCAAAAAAGGAGCTTCCAACTAATCTAATGACCTGTATGTTTGGTGACTCCTGCTTGCCGGATTAAGTATTAGCCCAAAGTTTATTTGCTGGAGATTACCTTTGCTTGTCTTTATCTTTCACTTGCAAATTATGACGTTCCTTCCATCGAGCAGAGTAGCTTGTGATTTGTTCTCAGAAGTTACCGCTCAAAGTGAAACTCACAAAACAAGATGTGATTACAAACTAATTGACAAAAGGCAGTTGCTGCTTCTTGCATGTGATTGTCCCAAACCCAACTGGATGAACCAAGGAAACCCAATTCCGAGTGGTGGCAGCCACTGAATGAATGATGAACTTCCTTCTCCTCCTAAATTGTGCAGGAATAATAAGATGACACCAATCCTTCAATCACTTATAAGAGGTTCCTCCCCTGTGACTTTGCTTCCCCCTAAATATTAGGCATGTGTCTCCGAGCATGCGAGACAGGTCTGCTCAGAGAAAATCAAAGAGCCTGACTTGACTTTGCAGAGTAGTCTCAGGCTGACACAGTTCTTTTGTTTGCATGTTTTCCTCCACATCTTATAAACGTGTCACAAAAGAATCAATCACCTCCCTCTACAGGTCTTGATTTTCACAGCTCCTGTGAACGCAAGCTTCAAGAAACAAAAGCCCATTTTTTTGTGTTCCCTTGTTTGCTGATGCCATTTCCTGTTTGACTGCTTGTGTGATTCCCTCACACTACCCCACCCCCAGGAGAAAGAGCAGTGGCCGAAATGAAAGCTATGCAAATGTTCTCCCCCATCCCTCCTTTTCCATCTCTGATCAAATTCAGAGCCAATTCTAACACAAAGCAGACACAAAAGACACACAAGAGGATACAGTCAAAGACTACACAGTAAACAGAGTACAAGCCGATTGTTGTTGAAAAGGGGGGAGAGGGGGGATTGAGTGAAAGAAGAGAGCATTAAGCTGCTGCTCCTTTATGTCGCACGGATAACTGATACACTGTAGAAATGATCAGTATCATGCAAAAGAGGAGGGACCACTACAGGGGAATCATAATTATGACTAAACCACATACATCTGTTTAGAGAAACATTTAAAGCTACACATAAACTTCCCTCAGCACTCTTTTTTCCGTCTGTCCACACACGTCTCAAACTTGACCAATCCTACAAATCCAACCCAAACTGGTCTTCACGACAGATTTACCAAACAGCAGCCGCGGCAGGGGAATCCTATTTGCAGCAGATGAAAGATGCAGCAGTGAACAGTCATGGCATGGTCTCTGTGACAGGCTTGCAGAGACCCTGGGGGCCCATTGGACATCGGTTATTGCTTCTCCGACAACAAGATTTCATCTCTCTGGGAAGACAGGACAGTTGAATGCTCAGTGAGCTGAGACCTCACTCACCCATATCAGCAGGGATGGATTACTGGTGAAAATACTGGACTCGTAGAGCAGAAAAAATTGAAAAGAGAGAAGAGGGCAATGTGCTCAGTATGAGGGATAAGACGACATTTTCAGTTTTGATCTTAGAAGTGAAACTTGGATATTGTGACTGTTCTTTTTAGTCTCAGACCTTATTCTACAAATGATGTAAGTTAACTGCTGGGATATGGTACGACTGCAAAGTCACCACAAAGTAAATCCAATGAGATAATTATTATGAGCTGTCAGAAGATCAGACAAGCTTTGGAGGAGAACCAAAAACAAAATGGTAAAAATTATTACAGAACTGCCTGTTGTGAACAATTATCATTAACATGCACTGTGGTTGTGCGCACAGCTTTCCTATTAAATGCTGCCATCAACGCACAGGGGGCTGGAAAACATGGGCAAGATTCACATTTTTATGATGGTACAAGCTGACATGTCAACACACAATTCAAGACAGGTGTGTGATTGCAGAAGTGGTTGGGTGAAGGATGGCATATATTGACAATAACACTGTTTCCAGTAAATGTGGATTGAATTGCCATAGATGACAAACTAAAGTGCATTAACACTTCCCAGGTTTGGACTTTTCAGTTCGGGCCGAAGCAAAACAACAGATGTGAAATGTACCTCTAAACAACACATAATCTAACTGGATCAAAATCAATGAAAAGTGGCGGACAATTCATTTTCTCCCTTCCAACAGAACTTTTCCTACACACCTATTCAAAAAGTACATAATAACGTGTGCCATACGCTCATCTATGAACCAGTCAATGTCAACTATAGATTCAACCTCAGTGAAATAGTAAAGGATCACGGACAAGCCACGGCTCTCTTCCTGGTCCAGCCGTTCTCCCTCGGGGGATTTATGTGGAATTGAATTCAAACATACAATGGTTTTTATTAAGAGCTCCTTAACTCCTCAAAAAGAAGAGTTTTTAAAAAGCCTGTTCTCCTATTATCTTTGCTCTACAACGACCCCTTTTTTAAAAGCTTCCCTCTCAGCCATGACCAGTTTTATGCTGACGGCTTCAGACATTACTTCTTAATGGCGTTCATTTTCTGAACAACAAAAGCAGTAAATAATGAAGTGGTTTTCTCGTGGTCTGTCAACAGCAGAATGGTCAATGGACTTGCAAAGTTAAAAAATGGCGACAGAGAAAAGATGCATTCATCATTTCTGCCTTGAGCACATCGCAGATGCCTTGAAAACATAGACATGTAGACTCTTGCATGAATGAGCAGATGTAAACAAATGTTTTGCATCTCTTGGCCATCTCTCTCTCTCTTCTCAGCTCAGTTGCTTCTCCTTTTTTCTACTTCTGTCAGTATGTTACTTTCTCTTTCTAAGCGTCATTCTTTCCCGTTCTGCTTTCAGCATCTCCTTTGTGTTCAAATATGTTCAGGTTGAAATACCCTCCCCAAGGTAGTTGACAAGTACACCGAGATAAGAGCGAGCAAGGATGTGGTAACCGAGTTTGGGCTTTAAGCTGACCACTATTTTAAGAAAGAGGTGGAAAAGTTCAAAGCAGATCTTTGGACTAGCATGACTGTGTTGATTTTCCTCACTGCAACAAAGCCCTCGAGGTATTGGGCAAAGAGCTATGCCTTATTTCTCCCAAGGGACATGGGGCAACAGTGATGCTCATTTGGTGGCCAATGAGATATTAAAGGGGAAGCAGTGCACTAAATAGTGGCTTTGCAATCAATAGAAAGCATAAGCTTCATTAAAACAGTACAGAAAGTCAATAGACAAACTTCCATGGAAAGGTCGAGTATGATTTAAGAATGTGGTGCTGAACCATAGGGGAGAAAATACACAAGGGTCAGCCAAAGTCCAAAATGTCTTAGATAATGCTACGAGGCAGCTCCCAATGATACTCAAGGCACAGCCAGATGCTGGGGGGAGGTGTTATGAACATTGGGAGTTTGCATGGAAGCCAAGGAAATAGGTGTGTGTTTTAGGATGACATATCCACTGTGGCGTATTAGTCATAGAGAATAGTTGATAGCAGCAGCAGCAGCATTAGTAGGTGTAGATTAATAAGAATGCAAATGAAGGCATCATTTCTAATGAGTGATGCTTGTTTGTGTTGTGTTAGATGAATGTAGATACTAAACAGGACAGCCTGTCTTTGCTAGTCAGGGGCTTACTGAAGTGAGTGAGGAGGGATAAAGTGCATCCAGAAGGAAAAAGCAGGGTGGATGGTGCAGCTGTGACATTCGGAGAGGACCTCACAGTGGTCTGTGCCTCAGGGCATCTCACCAAAGACAAAGCAGACTGGGTAAATGTATGCTTTCTCATCTTTTTCCACCATCCATGCTCTTGACTTTCAGTCTTGGTCAGTCTCAGAGGCAGACGATAGAAGCAGCCAGTGGATATGGCTCAGGTGCAGGGATCCTTGCTGGGCTCCAAGAAAATCAACATGACAACGAGTGATCATGGAAACTGATTAGTGGGTAAATGTTGGAGGCTGGTTCTGGGATGCCAGAATCTACCAATGAGCCCTTTGGAGATTTAGTTGTTTAGTCAATGAAATATTGACAACATGCCCACAACAAGGTGAATCTGACGCCGGTGATCCGCACCTTTTGGCAGAAGGGGTAGTTTAACAGCACATCTCTTTCCTTCCCTCCACCTTCCTTAATTCGTTCGATTCTTTTCTACTTTAACTTTACCACACAACAAACGTAAAATACCACACATTTACACAATCTTCAGTAATATGACACGGTTATGCCGGCTGTGTCAATGCAACCTAATGCCAATTGCAAAATTTTTATGGAAATCTATAAAAATAAAACACAGGCATCAGAAGAAGACTTCTGGACTAAGCTGAACCAGTGTGTACTCTACAAGCATGTAGCAGGAATACAGGGGTAGATTGGTGGATGAAAGGAGATGACGAGAATGAATAGAAAGAGGGTAGTTTGCCTTCCCAGGTGATTATTAAAGGCAGGATGGAAACCATACAGACAGGTCTGCTCTCCTGGACCCTAATAGCTTATTGATCCAAAAGTCCATCTCCCACTTTGTTCTCACAGGATACATAGCCAGAGTGAGCTACATGAACAGTGACCAACAGGCAGTAAACAGAGGTAAGGCCACTTTGTTGACTAAAAGATTATTATTTTTATTATTTTATAATTATTTTTAATGGACTGATCAGTTACAAGTTTGTATTGTCCACGATTTAGGTGGAATTTTAAGGTGGAACGATAAGTGAACTACAGTTCCTTGATGTTTAAATATGAGGACAAATTAAATGTAAGCGACAGAACCATCAGCCAAGAAGGAAAAGCGATCCTGCACTGGAGTCAAGTCTTCAGATTATGTTTTACGGGTGATAGCTTTGATACTCTTTTACTGTCCACACCAAACCCCGAATTGCTTCTGATGTATGAGCTGCTTTGAACAAAACATTTGTTAAATCAGCCTGGTGTAATGTAATGCCTCCTCTCTGTGGACTCGCTGAGGCTAAGGCGTAGCAAACCACAGTGCAGTGAGGTGCAGATAAAATAATCAACAGTTGTGCATTCAATTTGATTCCATTCATCACTTTGTTCAGAGAGTATATCTCAAGAGTAAATCAATGCAGCGTTTCTCAGGCAACAGCTGCCCTTCTCTGCACTCAACGGGTTTTAATCACATTGAGTTTGTGACCACACGTCAAACAGCAACTTCTAACCAGATGTGAAAAGGGGTGTGGCCAGAAGTGCTTTGCTAGCTTAAGGAATTATGTTCTTGAAATCCTTCCAACCGGTGCAGTGAGCCGCGACTTTCTGACAGCATATAATTCAGTGTAATAAATAATTGGCCGTCTAATAGACCACTTACATTCAAATCTGACACATTAACAAAGCCACACAGCGAAGTGAGGCGAGCCGCACTTCAGCACTTCTGAGTCACGTGTTGGATTTGTGCTCTACGTCTAACATCAAGACAAATAACCAACAGGTACAAGAAGCAGGCTCCTGTATTTTTTGTGTCAGTAATTAAACCCATGCTGTGTATAACCCTCTACAAACATCACCAGTCAAATGAAAGGATTTTAGTAATGAATGGTTGCTTATTCAAGAAGTCTACGGATCCTAGTGAAGGAAGTGGGATTTATAGGAAGGTCTGCCTCCTAATCTCCTTGTTAGCCCCCAATGATGAAACATCTAAGGTAGAATCTGCCCCCCCACCACCTATCTTCAGTGAACACACCACACCCACATGGGACGATTAATTAGTGATGTGAAAGGGGGGGATTAATCGATATGCTGTCATCCTCCTGCCGACTGAGGAGAGAGACCCTGCCAAACCCACCAGGATCCGATCTCATTACCAACGGTGGCCCAAGCTCCCCTTTGTGAGGCAGCTGCATTCATCAAAACAATGCCTCCCTTTCCCCCTCAATTGTTCTACACGCATCCTCTGTCCGTCTCTCCCGGCGTGCTTGGCTTTTTCTCCCCTGACAAGATGAAGGAGAGTAGGCCAGAGTAGTGACACCCATTTAAGAAAGGAAGTGTTTGTGTGTTTGGGGCTTGTAAATAAAAAAATAATAACAAGATGCAGGGTGACAATAGGGCTACTGTTGTAAATTGTGACTTTGAATGAATTCAAGAGTCTACAATGTCTAATCACACCTGTCCTGTGAGAGAATGTGAAGGTGTCCTTGCAAATGTGTCTGTACACAACTTAAGCTGGAAACTCAGAGCAGTGGGCGCTACTGACAGCTAGTCGGGAATAATGGCGTGTGTGGCTGTGTGTTTGTATGTGTGTGCGTGTGTCTGTGCATGCATACACACCCATTCCTCTGTGTGTGTGTCTGTGTTACCGGGGGCAGGGAGTGGAGGATAAAAGCCTCTGCCTCCCTCTGACAGTTTTATCTGCATCACCATCTGCCTTTATCTGACGCCAGCATCTCTCAGCTCCCCACTGCACTCTGAAAGCTCTCCATCCACCCTGTTCTCCTCGCCACTCATCTTATCCCAGGCTGCCGTCACATGTCAGATCACATTTTCAACCCATAATTAAACAGGTGTCTACTTAAAGCCTTGATAGATAACCTGTGGCTGTCGGAAAGTGCAAATGAAAAAACGCAGGGCGGTGGTGTATTAAAAAAATGTGATTCTCATTAGTGAGCGGTGAGAGTAAAGGAGCTCATTTCTGACATTAGCATCATGAAGCTCATGAAGTCAGATGCTGCACTTCACATTTGACTGCTGGGATGTTGGCCACAAAAAGCTTGTGAACAGAAACATGAACACTGGGTTGCACTATCCCTTTTCCTTTCTCGGCCAATTTGTCACACGCTGGGCGAGGGGTAAGGGTGGGGTCAAGAGGAGAAAATATAGCCATGTCCCCTTTACTCAACGGCCCCTTCCCTTGCTCTCTGCCCCTGCTCGGAGTAGACAGCTGAAGTGAGGGATGTGTCCCTCACGCGTAATCAGAGTCAGCCCTTATTTAATGCTATGAGCCGGGACCGGACAGCCAGTGATGGAGGTATTCGGGTTGGCCCGCTGTGCGCTGTGCACTGGCCCATAACTGCAGATGAGACACATCCCACAGAGCAGTTACTGCGACAACTTGCCAGCTGTAAATGTAATGACTGTCAAAGGTGAGCGGTGCCTGTGAGAACAGCAATAAATACAAACAGACACCCTGGAAAAATATCGAAAAAAGATTGTGCAAGTCCTTCTTTGAAAGGTGCATCTAAACCACCACAGCTTCTGTCAGGCCATTTAGTAAGTTTATGAGAAGCTCATGAAAATAATGACTCCGATACTTGTTGCTTCATTAATGAAAACAGCTTCATAAAAACATTAAAAAGTAAACAAAGCAATGCACATTACTTCTGCTGAGAGTGAAGAACCTGTAGTTCCTGTTAATCCTGATGAGTCATAAAGCAGAAGACAGTAGACGCAGTATGAGTTAATTCTAGACACACTATTTCCTCAATATTGAAGCACTTAGGGATGTTGGATACATAAGGTGAGTTGGTCTTCCAAACTTAGGTCAGCTCGATGCCATAGTTTGCTAATGGGCAGGGTAGTGGCTGACTGCATCACTGTCACCTGAGCCAGGCAGCAAGGACAGCAGAGCATGCGGCAGGAGAAAGATGAGGCATTCTAGCCAAGGCAAAATGAAAGGCAACACTTTCTGCATGGCAAACTTTGGAATTGCCAATGTTTGTGGAAAACTCAGGCTGTCAGCACAAAAACAAAAAGGATAGGACCCTAGGGCAAACACACCAGACTCTTGTCCTACATCGCATTTATCACACTGCAAAGGAGGAATGTGCATCCTTAAAATAACACTTGAACTATGAGGTGAGCTGTCTGGGATACGGACTCAAAAGTCTCATCTTAAACCTGTTCTGAAAATGTCATTTTATAACTGTTGCTAATGAAAACTATAAGGGGAGATCTAAGACTGCGACCAGACACATGATCAGCAACTTAGGCTCCTTATACTTGGACACAGTTTTGGTGCAGTAAGTGAATTCAAAATGGCTAACCAAAAGAAAAAAAGAACGTACTGAAGATAAACACTGCTTTTGGCTTCAATAAACTTTATTCTTTAAAATAAATTATAACCTTTTTCTTTTTATGATTGAGTTCCAAGGTCTTGCAAGGACATCTACCTTTTCCAGCAGCCACAGATGGGAGATTTAGCTATCAGCCCACTTCGATATCTGTCTGTACCCTTCATTCCCTGAATCTCACACCCCAGGCCCTGATGGTAGAAATGTCATGAAGATTGGCAAAGATGATGTCCTGCCCTCCCAAATGACCATTTGTACTTCTGTTGAGCTAACACTCTGTGAAAGACATCCGGGAGACTGGGGGACATCCTGTCGACTAAATCGAAAGAAAACAGAAAGGCTCACTGAAGTAATAATAATTGTGTCTGTTCCCATTGAATTCATGCCGCGAGTGGTGAAACCAATGGGTATTTTCAATGTCGGAGAGAATAAAGTTTGTAACGCAGGAAATTAGTCACATCTTTTGATATTTGCCACTTCTGTTTGGCTTCGATTCCTGATTGAAAAAATGTGAAGATTCATTGTTAACCTCTGGAACAAAAACACTTTCTATTGTGAATATTCCCGAATCTACAGCCTGTTAAAACGTACAATGTGTAACTTCTCCCTCAAGGCATTTAAGTGAGCTCTTAAATGAAACCTCATACATAAACTGGAATGGCGTCAAAATCATGGACAAGGGAAATCCAGGAGTCCATTCACAACCTTCATCAGAAATCATCATGCAATAGAATTCTGTGAAATACTGTAGATGGATCCAGGAGTAGCAAAGCAAGCTGAAAAAGACCCAGCTTTACAGAAATAACATTTTGTCTAAGAATGAAAGACGACAAATTTGATAAGTGCGAAGTCTGCACTGACTGATTAAACCAAAAAAACTGCCAGCCTTCTATAAAAACAGCTGTTAACTCAGACGAGTGCATTACTCCGGTTACAACTTGAGCTACGTTCTACCGGCATGATCATTTGAGCACACAGAGTAAAAGGTGACCAGACTTACTGAGTATTCTTGAAAATGTTCACCATTTATCCAAGAGGCTTAATTAGTTCTAGTGACTCTAGGGGAGTTGTGTGGTATTTCACTTCTCTGGATGATTGAATGCAGCGGAACTCCCCACACCAGTCAGCAAAAGCAATGAAGTCATCTGGATGAACAGAGAGTCCAGCTTGCTATTTATTTGGTTTACTAGTGCTTGATGTCCCTTGACCTGGGTGACGGAGGAGCATTAGACGCACCTGATAAACACTGCACTGCAACAAAAGTATGCACCGTCATATTTGGTCTGCTCGGCGATGAGTCATTCCTATGGCATTTTCCAGATAATGAATTTCAAAGCTTTTTCATCAAGTACTTTCAAAATGTCAGCGGGAAAGTTTGCCGCACTTTCAGACACAGTAAATAATTAGTGGAGTGCACGAAACAGGGTCTTGTGGGGATATTTCATGTCCTTTTTTTTTTTTTTTAAAGCAGTCCCACTCAGCAGATTCGGCTCAAGCGCCTCATCCCACAACCTCCACTTTACATCTTCTACCCTGGTGCCTGATGTTGCCGTGTCAGGAAGATGAAGATTTAGTGAGTGATGTCCTGCCCTGTGTCAGGTAATGGAAGGGAGTGGGTGGGGGGAGGAATAAAGGAAATGGAGGCCTGCTATAAGTAAGGGAGGGTATAGAAAGAGACGAATGGATTTGTAGCATCACATCCATGGTGGCATGTTATGAACAGACGGTGATGTATCATGAGACAGAGTCTGTGAAACCCACTCCATATTACGGACTTATCTTAACTTAACAATCAATATAATAATTTCCTTTATGTGTAATTGTGGACGTCTGTTCTCAAAAATCTGAATTTCAAAAAATGTCAACAATGAATTGAAACGAGCACTTTTAAATATGCCAATTACGTTCTTTAAAATGTTATTGGAGACCATGGCACAGGCTAATCTAGAATGAAAAGAAAAAGGCTATTTGGGAACCACGAGCCAAAGCTAACGAAGAAGGCCCAAGGTATGGTACCTCAAGGCCACCATCACTGTTTGAACGTAGAGCTATTTCATAGTTTGATTGGGTCCGTGAGGCCCCCATCAGGCGGAATGATATGAGGCCACGGCTCTTGGGTTCTCAGGTCTAATTTGCCTGTACTCCTCGCCTCAAAGAGAGACGGGCATAATTAACAGGACCCAAACACCCACCACAGGCTGAACAGAGTCATTTAGGGGAGCGACACGGGAGGAATGGCAGCAAATGAAATGTAATTGCAATGGGAGCAGAGAAGCCGGGCTGGTGTGGCTGAGGCACTGATGTGTTTGTGAGACGGAGAGAGAGAGAGAGAGAGAGAGAGAGAGAGAGAGAGCGGGCCAGAGACGAGGCAGTGAGGGAGTAAATGAAAGGAATAAGTAGATAGAGACGATGCACTTGAGAGAAGAATGAGATAGTGAGCAACAGGATCAGATAAACGGAGAGGAGCTGTTCCTCCAGGTTAGAATAAAAAACTAATGCACTGTACTTACTAAAGTACTTAAAGTTGAATCGAAGTTAAAGGATAAGTTCCCTGAAATTACAAAAATAACTTTATCTTGCCAAACTTTTGTGTCACCTCGCTCTGCTCATATATGTTGGATTTATTTCCCCAGGAATATAGATATCTGCCTCTGAAATTTCTTGTGACACCCTATAGGAAAATTAAAGATACTATGCTATAAATTATAGAAAAATATTAACACCTCATCCCGAAAAACTAAATCTCACTCCTCAGGCTATTCTACAGTAGATGCTGCCAAAAGTTTAAACAGGGTCCATTTCTGAAACAAGTTGTTTCAGGATAAACTGAACAGGTCTGTGTCTTGTCTTGAGTAATCTGGATGTATTAAATAAGAAGTTCTAAATTGTTCCAGTTGACCTACATCACCACTTCAACTCCAGCACCAGTTGTTGCATCAGTATAGTCATTGTCATTATTTATCACTGACAAAATATCCCTCCTCCACTCCCCCAACTCTTCCACCTATCCCTCTCTCCTTCCCATCATGCATCCCTCCGTCCCTCTCAGTTTACAGAGCACTGGATGGGAAGTGACCTGGGATCAACTATGTTCCCTGTTGCTTCCAGGAATGGGCAGCTCGAACAAATTGGGGTCACCAGGATGCTCTCACACACACACACACAAACGCTCACCTACATGTACACGTACACACACATGCACACACTTGTGCAGATAGTGCAGTTAAGACTAGAAAACAGTGACACAGTCGTATCTCTACACATCTTTCCCCCCAGCTGTTACAGGGAAACACTGTCGTTTGAATGAATATAAACTCTGGCTGTAACTCACTCAAACAAAATTATTAACATGCCATTTAATGACAATTCAATCACACTCCACGCAGTTGCCGTATCATGTCTAAAAGACCTTATGTTCCATCTTAAGTCCTAATTAAAAAAAAAATGAACTTTAGTATGACTAATTATTCCTGAGATCTAGGAGTGCACAACAAGTACACATTCATCTTGTGTCTCCTCTTTCTTTTCTTTCCTCCACTGCTCCTGCTTAGTTCAAAGTACAATTCTCTCCTTCCTTATTTCACTCATTTCTTCCCTCCTTATTCATTCTCCAGTGACTGTGTATTCTCCATGGAATCACAGTGCACAATGCAAGTCATTTTTTTCCCTTTCTACCATTCTTATATAGGTTCTTCCAAATCCCCCATTTTTTCTTGGGGTTTTTCTCAACGAGGCATCTGATTGAATATAGATTATGATACATTCTCATTCCCCCCTTATTACCCCCTGAGGCGGTATCTTACTATGTGCAGCTCCAGGTAATCTCCCAGTCCCTTGGCACTCTCTACCCTGACCAGAATGGCTTCCTTCAGCTGCGTGCTGAAGCCCACCGCCAGCCGATCTGCCCTTGTGCTCGGCCGGTCATTGGGTGGCCAGGTATATGTGATGAGGGCTCCGCCTCGCCCGAAGATGTAAGTTGTCCCAGCTGCAGAAATAAAACAGGGAGAAAGTTGGACAATCATTTAGTTACAATGCAATAACAACATTATAAAAGCTGGAAAGACGACTTCCGTGTTTACAAACACAGATGCAGAACATGATCGGTCTCGGATACAAAAGACTGATCATGAAGCTTTCTTATTAATATTTGTCATACATTTTTAGATAATTTGCACGCACAGACATTGAGAGAAAAGTCACATTCTGGCTCACAATATGAATTCTACTTGAAAGCATTTCACAGAAAGTGGAAAAATGGCTGGCTTGAACATTTCCATTTGTAAACTGTTGTTTTACTGCCAGTGAATATCGTGATCCTGAAGTCATGTTTAGCATTAGCGCTAGCACTCGCACCCGTGCTGGCTGTCACTGCTCTTTGAAATGTTAATGTTCAGGGCCTCTGCTGTTACACTTGCCCTCGGTTGCCTGCAGTTGCGTTGCATTCAAACTAGGGCGAACTGACAAACTTTGTGTTGGCTATGGTGTCAGTATAACCAGCACAAGTCAACGTCAACAAAATAAATACCTCAGATCTCCGCGTCAAAGGTACTTTGCCTCAATTTTTTTTGATTTACAGCATAAAAAAAATAAAATCCACCTCGTTCACTGAGCGGTTTCACGTTTGAACTGGAACAGAGGAGTAAGGACTTGGCTTGACTTTGATATGCCCGTTGGTGAATGAGAAATGACGGGCGTTGGCTAGGATTAGCATAGAGTATATGAAATATGAAACCTCACTTTTCAACCCTGTGGGCTGTCTGTTTTCCCTTTCACATACATGCAGGCACACATATATTTTACACCGGATGCTTGTGCAAAGACTGGTGCATGTATATGTATCTTTATGAAGCTGCATAATTTTAACTTTGCCCAAACTGCCAGGCTAACTACACGGACAGCCAACTCAGGCCTTTAAAAATTTGGATCTGACTGATCATTTTGTAAATCCTTATCTCAGTTGTTGATAGCCTGACCATCAGAGCACTAGTGCCCTTTTTGGAGATGAATGGGGTCAAATTAAGCTTTGTTTTACTCCACAATTTGGCCCCTGGTCATATGCAGCATTTTTGGTCCAAATTCAAATATTTTCCATTATAATGATGTAAATAATAACTATTATAAGTCCTCACATTTGAGATGTGAACAAGCAAGTGGCTCCTACATGAAAAAGCAAATCTAAATTAGCTGTGCTTTGTTTTTAAGCAGTTTCTCTAGTTGCAGATCCTCCGGTATGGACACAGCATTTTGCAGCACTGGGGTTTCATACTGTGCTCATCTCATCCGTAAAAGCACAAGTTCTCTCATATGTGCACACAAAGACAAACCTTTATTATTTATATAACCAACAAATCTCAATCAAGGTGCGCTCTGACCAGAGAGGATGGAAAGCAGAGGCTGTGATGAGGAGAACAGGCATTTAAACTGCAGCTCACTCTCTTTTTTTCTCTCTGTCTTTCTGCTTTTTTCTGGCTCTGGCTATTCCTCCCTTCCTCCTCCTATCCTCCTTCCCTCCTAGCGGAGCTAAGCCCTCTGCTGAGCTCTTGTTGTTTTCTTGAGGCTGTATTATTTTAGCGCTGACTAATTATCGCAGCATGGCAATGAGGGCTATAAAGAGGTTGTGTGCCGGAGGAGGGAAGAAAAAGAGAGAGAGGGTGAAAGAAGACAACGGGCTAAAGAGGCAGGGTGTACAGGGTATGGGAGTGTGTGAATTGTCGATGGTGGTAAGATGTGGAAAGTTGGTGTTTTTCTTTTTTCTTTCCTGTTCTTATTAACAGCACAGCACTGGAGCCAAAGCGACCGACTGCTGCGGAGGATGGAGGAGGAGAAAACATTTCTAAAATGGCCGATAAAATTAGGGTGGGAAGCCATGTTATTATAGAAGAGAAAAGAGCCATGTGGGGAAAAAAAAAAGAAAAGCTGAGCACAGGTGAATGGATGTGACTACACTGGAAACGTGCAGCGCTTCCACTCAGTCAAAATGTGCCAAGTCTGGTTGAAGCAAATCAACACACAAACAAATTGATGAAAGTTCACCCATTTCTTTTTTCCTGAGTCACTGTGTTCCTGATATGACACTGGTCTCACAGGTCTTTCTGCTGTTATCCGGTTGATAGTGGCCAACTTCTGTACAGCAATCTTATGTGTGTGTGTGTGTGTGTGTGTGTGTGCGTGCGTGTGCTTTTCTCTGCTCTAAATGAGGGGACAAAGAAGTCTCAGAGTCACCGGCGGGTGGCTTGACAGGGTGCATCCATGTGTCACAGTGTCTCCAAGCAAACACCTGCTGCTTTGGTTGAGACAAAATACTGCAATGCAACACACACTAATGTTAGATGAGATGGAGCAGAAAGAAAGAGGGAAAAACAAGTTTATCATGACAAGGAAGACAAGTGCAGAAGGCTGCAGCTCGGCTTCTAACACAATCTAAAAGATGCAACTATATAATCTCTGTTTTAGCATCCTTGCACTGGCTGCTTGTTTATTTTAGGATGATTTTAATATTATTTTAATGAGCTGGTCCCTCCCTATATTTCAGACAGGATTGAGAAAGTGTTACTAACCATTCACAAATCTAGGTAAAAAACCAAAGGAATCAGAGCCTTTGCCATGAGGGCCTCCATAAACAAATTTTGAAGAAGCGATTAGACTTTCAGAACCCTACTTTTTCTCAAAATTTTAGAATCTCTATATAATCTCTGCGAAAACGTTATTTTGTGATGTCTATTGCTTTTATTATTATTATTATGATGTTGTGAAGCACTGTTATTTGTGTTGAAACATGTGACACAAATATTGTAATGTTATTATTGTTATTAAGTCTGAAGAACATTTATCTTTGGCTGTAACCAAGATAATGATTTCCTCAATATCACAAAGCGTCATAGGCAAACCATGTAAAATAAAATTGCAAACTGTTTCTTCCCATCAATTAAGTTTTGGTCTGTGTTGCAAAATGGCCAGCACTGATGTGCTATATGTAAAACAATATAGCAATAAAGTGGGTATCATAGGTTACATATAAAACAAAAAAGGAAAAGGACTATTCATAACTTTTTTCAATTTAATTAATTATATCTGCAGTTGAGTTATAAACTCATATTATCCCAAATGTTTGCTGCAATTTTCAAATCTAAAGGAGTCTATGATCTGAATCACTGTAACTGTGTTTCATCTGGTTCACCTCTCATGTATACTATTGTGAAATGTCTTGATCCAGTGTTTCTACCAGTATTAATTACCACATCTACCAAGCTGAGGAGGAGACCTCATAAAAAACCTCTCAGAGACAACATGTCTCATGATCCCACTTCATTTCACGACATGATCAAACTATTGTTGTTTTGACTGAGGTTCCCCAGCAGCAGAAACTCCCAAATTGTGCATTTGAAACAATGTGTGGTGTTGCCTTTTTACTAACCTCTCTGAGAAGCAAAGGTGCAGTTGTTGTAGCACTTAGAAAACCTCATAATGAGGTTTATAGTTCTGCATTCAAACTGAATATCACATTGGGGTGTTGCCTCTGGGTTCAGTCTCCTACCATCAAAAGACGCTGTTTCCATTTTGTTACAGTCCAACATGAACCTAACCTAAATAAGACTAAACGATTTTGGAGTTCAGAAAACATCCATGTTGATTATATTTGTATTGGTCGAATTAAAGTTGCTACTATGTTCCTAAGATAATTTATTGTGTATGTGTGGATGCACAACTGTCCACGTGCAGAATAAGGCAGAGACATCTGCATCTGTCTCACAGCAACTATTTGCCTCTATTTGAAAAGGTGAGTAGTAAATTAGTACTGCCGAGGGAGTTGTTGGCAAACAAAATCCTCGCCAGGTATGGATTCCTTGACCTTCATTCCACCGCGCTCTAATCAAGCAATCAGACTACCTGCTTTTGCTAGAATAGCCATAGTGATGGAAATGCTCTGTTGCACCCAGGTGTTTCACAACCCCCCCCATTGAAAAAAAGACGCTAAATATTTATTACTTTTGTTCAATTAGCTCTGGGGCCATCGATCTGGCAAATCAATCCTACCTGTGGTGATAGAGGTGGAGAGAGTGCAAGGAGATGAATCAAAACATTACAGGACGCCCCTTAATTATTATTTCCATTCACACGGGCTGGCTGGTAATTTCGTTTAGAGAAGAACGGACCAAAAAATACCCCACTTTCCTTTTTCCATGGATCAGTGGGAAAATAATCAGAAAAGTCTAATGAATCACAGCGGTAATGAAAAACCTATTGATTTTGATTTTGCACACCCCCTCCCCTTTTTCCTCACTCTTCCTCTCTACATTGTCGTCAGAGAGGAGTGCATTTAGCACTAAGTTTATCATCCGGGATGCTTTCTCTGCGAGGGGGGCATTGATTGGTATAGTGGATTCCAGGCAACTCTCATCTACTGTGGGGATAAGCAGGTCATATCGGGGAAAGCAGAAGCTACCATTTTTCATTAAGGCTTGTGGTCAATGTTGCCGTGTCCAACGCCAGCCGCAACGCCTTGTGGGAGCTGACAGCACGAATACTGCGAGACAGGCTTGCGATAAAATGAACAGTCGGTGAGGAAAATAAGGGACTGATGAAGTCAATTCTTTAGAGGCAATAAGCCCCGAGGCTGCACGGCACTGAACACCCACGTAAATTTATACATAGCTACTTCTTATTTTAAACTCTCAGACAGGCTCTCAAACAATAACTCAATAACACAGATGGTTCCTCCAACCTTCATGTATTATTGCATCAGCGCTGACTCTTTGGAGCAGTTAAGGACGGAGACAGAGCTATTGATTCCTTTTTAAATGAGGACACTGAAAACCTTCTTGTTTTGCTCTTTTTTTGACATATTATATTGGAAACATATATTCCAGAGACAATTACAAAGGGATGTGTAGACTGGGAGTAAGAGAGAGAGAGGGGGGGATGGGGTGATGGCCGAGATGAGACATTTGCCAAAAGTTTCCCGACAGCTGTTGATCTTTGAAGCTGCAGAGATACATACACACATCCTGACTCAAAGTCAGTGATAAGAACACACACACATGCCCCTGCCCTTGATCTGATAGATTTTTCTCCATGGTGGTGTATTAGAAAATGCAAAAATGTCACCCCGAAGATTTGTTGTATCTGAAATAAAAATAGCAAGTCCCCCCCCCCCCCCCGATGTGGTTGGATAATATCTATCTTCTATCTATGCTTTCTATAAGGCTGGAATGGAGAGACCTTCCTGTTACATGAGGCAAGATGACACTTGATTATGGAGGTCCCAATGCTTCCAATACTTTTACCAGAGTCCAGGTAGGGTGGCTGAGAATAAGATGACATCATTTATTAAAGATAAAATCTTTTTACTAATCAGATTTCTGCCAGGCTGACTTTCAAGCATCTATTACGATGCAAGTAAGAATTAGTCATCCTGATATAAGTAGGAAGGATAAGAGAGTAAAACTGTTAAGCCATATCAGAGCAGATTTTTTGAAGCTGCAACTTAATCCATCACACACCTTACATGATTCTAATAGTTCTGATCTTGTTATATCCTGTCCACTCTATACCTCAAGGAAATTCAAACTCTTCCTTTCTATTTGACTACTTCTGATCTCGACAGGGTGATAAGAGCTTCAGTGGTAATTAGGTCCGGAGAGTTCTGCAGCACTAGCTTGGAGATGGGGACATTGAATCCCAGTCGCCTGAAGTATTTTGAAAAAGAGTAATTGGACTGACCTTATACTTGGAAAATCAAGGCACTAATTAACTAATTATATACATATTTCTCATACTGTACTGTACTCGTCTATATCCGCAATTGTGGAAGTGAAACACGTCCCCTTATACTACAGTCATGTAGATCTCAAGTATGAAAGTCTCCTCGAGTGCCTGATTCACTTCAATTAAAATGTTAAAGTGAGCATGCACACTGCTTAATCATCACAACACAAGCTTCAGACTATGAGGTCAATCAATGTCAGTGAGGTCTTGCCTTAAAGCAGCTGCAGCATTTTGTACTGGGGTTATTGATGGTAAGGGGCCCCACGGGAACTCTTGACATGGGAAAACTAATCTAGTTGGAAGTTATAGGAAGTATCAGTAACAGTAGTCAAAGTCATCGACCACACCCAAAGGGCAGCTGATCATCAAGGCCCTGCAGAGAAGAAGGATAAAAACTGGATGTTATCGAGGGATTTAACCCTTTAAACCCTTGCTACAAAAAAACAAAAAAATATATCTATGATTAACTAATGGGGTTGCTGGAGTCAAGATCAACCACCAGAGCAGCAAGAAGGACATAATCCCTCACTGTCCTCCCACTGGTACAGAGTCGATTGAATTTGTTGGAATCCTGGACCAATCCACTATGTATTAAATTGTGTGTTACTTGAGTGCCTTTTGTTGAAGACTTTAATCTTATGTGTCTTATTTCCAGTTTGCTGTTCTTCTAACTGGAACACCAATAAGTGTGGCCCTTTGCCTTGACTCTTTTCACACAATAATGTAATATTTTCTTGCCTTTTATAGCTGCACAGTTTTTATGACATCTCTGTAAAAAAAAATTATAGCTATGATTCGAAATCACTGATTGTGGCTTCTCAATCTGTTTGAGCCAATTAATACAGTTCATGTTCAACATTGAAGGCTAAATTGATCTTTTAGTGTCTGTGTCTGAACTACACTATTAGGGAGGTTATAATGAGGGAGTTACATCACTTAGAAACTGCTGCTTATTTTTTCCAAGTTGATTGGCAAATCTATGGAGGACCATACATGACATAAGTAAAAATAAATAAATAAATAAATGTATAAATAAATACAGAAATAAATAAATAAATGAATAAATAAAAATGGAAATAAATAAATAAATACAGAAATAAATAAATAAATATGTTAATACCAAAAGAAATGTCAAAAGAAATGTCTTAAATATATTTTAACATTTATTTTTTCCCTGATACATTTCCTTTGCATTTGCAGTGTCCTTATGCTAATGAGAAAGGCGGGCCTAACCGCAGTCTCATGCAGGATTGGTCACAGGAGTGTAATGATCCAGCCCTACTACTTCTGCCTTTCAATGCTGGTGTCCAGTAGCTGTTTGGGACGTTGAGCCAGTTCACACTTAAAATGAACTAGTTCAAGTTCAGAGGGTTAGTTAAGGTTATTTTTTATTGGGATGATTTAGCTGTCAGTAGTCCTGACTGTGAGCGACACGTCTCGTGTTGTACTGAGCACAATGAGCGAGCCATGAGGAGAAGGAGGAAACAGAAACTCCAGCTCGGTACAAACCACCTGCCGCCTCTGCTCTGAACATGAAGCCGCTGATCTCTGAGCAGATGTGACCAGAGAAGCTCTGTGTTTTCACTGTTTCCACTGTTCCACAGAGTCACTAACTGGCTGTTTCACGGTGAAGAGCTCAAGTCTCAGTCACTGCCCGTGTCTCTGAGCGAGTGTGTGGCGGAGCGCAGGGGCTGTGTGTGTGTAGCTCAGTTGACCAATCCTGCTCGAGACTGAGGTTAGGCCCGCCTTTCTCATTAGCATAAGGACACTGAAATGTGGAAATAAATAAATGTGGAAATAAATAAAAGTTGCAATAAAAGTGGAAATAAATAAATAAATGTGGAAATAAGTTTAAGACATTGATTTATTTTATTCTGCATTTATTTCCATATTTATTTATTTATTTCCACATTTATTCCAACTTTTATTTTTCGATTTCAGTGTCCTTATGCTAATGAGAAAGGCGGGCCTAACCTCAGTCTCGAGCAGGATTGGTCAACTGAGCTACACACACACAGCCCCTGCGCTCCGCCACACACTCGCTCAGAGACACGGGCAGTGACTGAGATTGAGCTCTTCACCGTGAAACAGCCAGTTAGTGACTCTGTGGAACAGTGGAAACAGTGAAAACATAGAGCTTCTCTGGTCACATCTGCTCAGAGATCAGCGGCTTCATGTTCAGAGCAGAGGCGGCAGGTGGTTTGTACCGAGCTGGAGTTTCTGTTTCCTCCTCCTCTCGGCTCGCTCCTTGTGCTCATTACAACACGAGACGTGACGCTCACAGTCAGGACTACTGACACCTAAATCATCCCAATAAAAAATAACCTTAACTAACCCTCTGAACTTGAACTAGTTCATTTTAAGTGTGAACTGGCTCAACGTCCCAAACAGCTACTGGACACCAGCATTGAAAGGCAGAAGTAGTAGGGCTGGATCATTACACTCCTGTGACCAATCCTGCATGAGACTGCGGTTAGGCCCGCCTTTCTCATTAGCATAAGGACACTGCAAATGCAAAGGAAATGTATCAGGGAAAAAATAAATGTTAAAATATATTTAAGACATTTCTTTTGACATTTCTTTTGGTATTAACATATTTATTTATTTATTTCTGTATTTATTTATTTATTTCCATTTTTATTTATTCATTTATTTATTTATTTCTGTATTTATTTATACATTTATTTATTTTTACTTATGTCATGTATGGTCCTCCATACAAATCAGGAGAATAATGCCCCCGCATTTCGTAGCTCAATCATAGTCTACAAACAGCACATTTTTAATGACAGATTGTTACCTGCTTTAAAAGAACGTCTTCAAACCATATTTTGTTCTGTCTTGCTTTAAAACTCAAATTGGACTGAAAGCAAACTTTGAGTTTGTTAAGAATGAATTCATTTACTTAATTTGGTAAAATAATTACTTTATTCATTGAATGATTGCGGCGGTGTCAACTCTGTCAACAGTGCTTGTCTCTGTCAGTTACCACTCAAACTGTTGGGAAATGACGTCTGTCAACTTCAGATGTCTGATATTATTCCCATCCAGTTTTCTGCCATCGGGGACTTGATACACAGGAGTACCTTTCACAGTTTGGGAGGATTCAAATGTTTCTCCTCTCTTTCTTTCAACAACTTGTAAGGTTTGTTTGAAACATTTCAAAATGCTATGTCCCTTGAGGGTAAGCGACTAACAGACTGATACGTAAAAATACAATGCTCAGCTAGTGCGCAGATGCTGCCTTTGTCTTTCAACAACTATACTTAAATGAAGTCCTCCACTGGGAGTAGGGGGAAAGGCGGTGGGGAGGTAGGTAGAAGAATAATATAGGAAGGGAGCGATGGAGGAGTTGTGAGAGGTTCCTAGGCAGACCAGCACATCTGCCCTGCATATATATCATCTAGAAGGTTTATTGATCAACCCCACATACCCTCCTCTATCTAATAGCCTGCTCAATAGTCTGCTGACTTTGAGACAGTGCTGCCCAACAGAGTTGCTTAAACGGCGAGAAGCAATTCTTATTTTCATGAAAACACACATGGTCACACTTACTGATGCATGGATATTCAGTACATCAGTTCCTCGTGGCGTTAGTGATTATTCCAACCTTTTGTTATGGACTAGCATCCTTTTTTAGACTACATGTATAAGCCTGAGGAAATGTCATGACAAAATTTACTTCAGCTATCATTTGCTTTTGCTCCACATTTAAAGAGCCGAGAAGAAGATCAAAAAGCAATCAAGTGGTTTGAGAAGTAATAACGCTGAGTCATCGATGTAAATGACTGTACTATTGTGTAACTGATGCTTGGATGACTGTGGGAACAATGACGTGCTGAGGAGGAGCATTCAAAATACAGAGAAGAAAAGATTCTCGTCTCGACAGTACCGAGAGGATATAATCTGTGATAATTTGGTTGGACAGTTGTGTATCAACAGAAAAACAAAACTGTCGAGGTCAGAAAAGGTTTTATTGGGAGTTTGAATGTATAAAAATACTGTATATGCGAGCACAGAGTAGAAAAAGGAGCAAATAGATCAGAGCTGAAAACCGGCTGACACTCGGCAGCATGCAAATACAACGCCATCCTGTCATGAATGTGCAAATTAGCATATTGCATCATCGTGCGTGTCAGGCTTTAACTATTTTCCAGTTTTTTATTTTTACCAGTTCACCAACAGTTCTATTCTACGTCAACAATTTCACACTCCCATATATCCAAACTGGGATTGACCTCGTCTTGAACTAATGCAATGATGTAACTCAGATCTACAGCAGCAGGAATACAGAGTTGTTCTTGACTACCGCAGGAAAAGATTATTGGCTTCCTGGAAACATCGACTGGGGCAATGAGGCTCTAGTTGAATTTCATCCAGAATCTAAACATGAAATATTGATTCAGAGACTTTGGGGTACGGCAATGTATCTTGCAGCATCTATTCTACCAGAAGTATATTGCAAGTAGGACATTTCCAAAGGTTTGTGGTAACTGTGTTTATCAGCATTAATATAATTTGGCCACACATGAAAGCAGGATGTGACACCTGCACACCAAAGTCAGAGGAGTCTCTTTCAGACATGAAAATGTTTGCCTCACACATAAGAAGAAAACATTCAGGCCCATGGTGGTGCCTGGGACCACCAAAAGCTCTCAAATGTCATTGTTTTTTTCCAAGTCAGCATCTTCTATGTCGCTCTTTCATGCCAAGATATTCGCTTTTTGCCTACGGCGCTTGTTAGAAATAATCAACATCCACTTGCTCACTGTGAATTTTCCTGCCTTATTCTCACATAGCTATTCTCCCATACAGCCCCTCTGGAGAATGTGCGGAAGTAAGTGCATGTCTGAAAGCATCTACACTGAAAGCAGCAATAACTCTACTAATAGCATTCCAATCAAAAATCAGCTGCAGACAGAGACACGTGAATATTTAATCTCGAGACTGCATTGTTTAATTATTAATCACCTGTTTTCGGAGGGTCCGCATCAACAAACTGACCCCAGCCCACCACCCCTCAGCAAATGTCCTTCAAAACACGGTAAAAGCAGATTACACAGAGTAAGTAAACGTCTGCTGGTGTTTGTGTTTAAAAAACGAAACAATGAACAGTAGCTGTTGTGTACCAGAGATAAAATAGAGAATCAGGGACTTAAGACCGAGAGTGGAGAGGTGAGAGGAGACAGGTGCACTTTGCGTATCAGCAACATTGGCATGTGATGCATGAAGAAATAATTACAGACCAGCTCAGTATACCATCCCTACTTCCCATACAGAGTCATTAGACCGTGATGTTCTGAAAAGGTCAGAGTGTTTTGTTGCTGCTAGATCTATGGGAATACTTGTGTGTGCTCTTCTTGATATAATTTAATACACATGGACGCTATTAGTGTTAACATCATCCTAATTACGTTGGAGTAGCCTTCAGAGTTCATAAACAAACAAAGGACAAAGCCGGGGTGAGTTATTCCATCCCTGAAGTGGTGACCTCATGAAAATTGTAAAATTACACAAACAGGAACAGGATGACTTGTTAGGCTGTAAACATGTAGCAGTATATAAAGTAAATACAAACCTATGGATAAAGTCAATGTTAAACAGCTGATGAGGTCTCGAGTGTACAGTGACAAATGCCCAACACAGTTTCTCAAAGTGACAGCCAAATTGCACATTTTGTACAGAAAAGTAGAAAACCTGAACTTTAAGGATTAATTATACAGAACTAAGAAAAGCAGCAAATTGCAGCAAATGGCCTGTATTCATACAGCCCTTCTCTAGTCTTGATGACCTCTCTGTCATGCGTGACTCACACACCGCTAGCGCAGCCGTCCTGGGCAATTTGGAGTTCAGTACCTTGCCAAAGGACACGTCTGCATGCGAAATGGGGGAGACTGCGATAGAGCCGAAACCCCTCTGGCAAGTGGATGACCCACTGTACACTTTTTAAACGATTCATGACAAAACCTTCACACACTAAACAATATAATTATCACTAGTCTGTCTCCTTGCATAAACAGAAAAGGAGACAAAAGACAAATGAATCTCTTAGTTTCAATGTTTACCATTGCAGGACACTTAGATACTGACCAAAGTAACGTAACTGAGCTTCCCGACTCTGCTTGCGTCGCCCACTGGATAAAATTAATCTCCACTGACCTCTCTAGCTTGTTACATGTTTGTAATGGCATCTCTGAAACACCACTCGTCGCAAATAGAGTGAGTAAGTCAGCACCTTTCACAATCAGTTTATCAGAGCTTACATCAACTTCCACTTTAGGAACTTAAGAGCCAGGGCTGCAGAATACTTGACCGGTTGGAGCAGCATTTGAGATGGCTGTTTAATGAAATGAGCATAGTGCGCTGTGGGGCTCAAATAACTTATTATTGTGGTATTAGAAGCGGGGAAGTGTCAAAAGAACAAAGAACAATGTGCTCAGCTAAAGGAATAATGACCTTCATCTTGGCTGAGGAGAAAAGATGCTTATAATGGATGTTGGTGGAGGGACAGACAGATGCAGTGGGGGAGGTGATGGAGAGCGTGATTGAAGAGAGAGAGAGACAGAGAGAGAACATTAGACGCAAGGGGGATCAATGGGAAGCCTCTTCCTAGGAGCAGGAGCACAGATCCACTCTGTTTCATTCCCCAGGACTGTATTCCTCAGACTCCAGGGTATCCCACATCAAAGGTGGAGGCGGATGAAGTGGGGAGATGAAAGAACGACACAGTCTGTAGTGGATGTGTGAGGTGCATGCATTAAACATTGTGCGCATGTATGTTGAGCGTGTTTTGAAATGCACGCAGGGTGAGCTGACACAGGTCAGTCCGCACAGGATTCTTAGATCTTGTAAAGCTTTGACTGTTGTTGACACTTGAAAGCTGAGGGGTGGGATTCAATGTTGCACAACTGAATGTCCATGTCTGCCCCAGTAGCAGGTCTATTACCCATTCACACAGCTATTATGAGATCATATCCATATAAGACTGGCCCTTTTGAAGACTGAAGGTGGTCCAATCCCCTCTCATCTAACAAGATTAAAATCTGACACACACTGCTGTGGGAGATTTGGAGCTGAACAGCCAAATGCTAAAAGCTGAAATTGGGTTGGACCCAGTACATGGAGCAAGAGGGCGATTTAAAAGTACACATATATATATAAGTATCAACCAGCCATCTCTCTGAGGAACCAGAGTAGTCATCTGAAATGTCATTGGTGCCTCTGTGCCGTGATGTCAACTGCCGAAGTGCCCGAATAACGCAGAGACAGTCGATTGTATTCTTTTTGTCTTTCCTCCCTCGTTTCAGCGAGCCCAGAGGGACTCCTGGACAGAGGCGACTGTCTGAGTGCGCCTGTCACAGAGCTGATTATTCACACGTGGGGGGAGCTGGCAAGACGGACGAGCTGGGCAAGGGATGGGAGATACTAAATAAATGACCGTCTGCGCTTTGCTGAGAGCCCCTCAATGGAAAGCAAATCAAGCCGAACCAATGATGTGATGAGACAACACCCAAACACGGTGAGAGAAAGGAGAACAGCAGAGAAGATTTGCTGTGCTGTGTCTGGAACCAAAACATTTAGCCAGAGGCACGTAACTTGCTCCTTCCCCTTTTTCTAACTGCCTGCCTGCCTCCCTTTCTTTCTTTATCTTTTACCCTCCCTTTGTCCCTTGATCCCCTCTCTTTCTGTACAGATTGGCAGTCAAACACAGCAGGCTGTGGCTGTTACATAACAATCCATTTGTTGGCTGGTGCTGAGAGAGTGCTTGGCGGCCAATGCACAAGCAGCAAATAAGGCTGCTGACGGGGGTAACTAAAAATTCACATATGCTTTTGCACACAAACAAAACAAACACAGACTGTAAGAAGATGGAAAACAAACACTGGGGTTGCATGTGGAGGTCTTGTGCTCTTCGTTGGTGCGTCATATAAGCAGAGGAGCCAACCGGACTTCCAAGCAATCTGCTGCGTTTAATAATGTTGTGTTAAAGTCACAGATTTTTCACCCTGTGCAGATCATTTGTGATTTATATAAACAAATTGTAGAATGTTACAGCGCTGCGTTTCCATTTCCTTTGGAAGGAAATGAGCCATAAACCCCGTTTCATGCCGATTGCACATGCCTTCACTCCATGCATATGCAAGATCACTGCATCTTTAGTCCGCAGGGCCGAATTATTATGAAGTCAAGTTGAGTTTATTTACACAGCCGAAAAACACAAGTTTGTCTCAGAAGGCATCTTCCTCTATCCAGTCATCCCTCTTTGAACTTAATGAAACCATTGAGGAAACTAAAATGTGCATTGTTTTCAGTCAAAAAGGGGACATCAAATTTATCACTGCAGTAGCTTAAGTAGCTTAAGTTGCTTCAACTTAACCACAAATAAACCTTTAGATGGCTGACTGTTGTTGGTTGTGAGATAAGAGGGAAATATTATTATGGAACTGCAAATGGAGCACAGAGCCGAGGAAACTGAATGGATGGATGGCTCGACAAAACCTTAGACCTCAATTGTTTTCTCTCTCTCAGAATCAGGGTGCTTTCTCTAAACAATGATTGCGATGTCCCCTGAACTTTACATGGTAAATCCCAATATTTTATATCCATGCAATTTCAATATCATATATATGCAATACCGTACTGTTTAAAGTTATAAACAAAAAGCCAATTTATGTATTTATATGGGTTTATATTGTAGTATTGCTATTCGTCCCTTTTTAGGTCTGTCTGTGAATAGGAGAAGGTGTTAGCAAGTCATTACTTATAACTGATAAATGTATCTTTACATACATGTTCTTCTGCACGTTTGCCTCTCACGCAGACTTTCTATACTTTTGCACAGGTTTGGTTAGTCCGACCTTTATGCAGCACATTACACTCACATGTAATTCCCTCAGCTCGCAGCCCGGAGGCGGTGCTTGAACCTAAGCTGTGTTGATGAATACAAAGAACCTGCATTTTCTTGAGGGGGACGAACAGGGCGGGAAAACACGAGCCAGTGTTTTGCTGCGGGCTGTTTCAGAGCCTGTTGACAATGTTGGGACAATGCGTGGCAGCACGGGTGAGACGGGCTGAGGCTGTTACAAAGCCATTTTCAATTCTTAAATGTCACTGTGGTGTAACTCTGTAAAGGAGGAGGAATTTCTTTAACGCTGAAAAAGACGATGAAAAGACCAAATGTGTGGCTCTCTGGTGTGAAGACATTTGTTCTCATTGCATGCTCATTCAAGTGCCTTTAAGTACAAAGGACTGTTCACGCTCCCTCTCTAAGTGAAATAAGACAGGTTATAGAAATGAATTGAAGCCAAGATGGCTGAAATAAATGCTGGGAGGCAAATAAAGCACAAATCTTATTTCATCTCGTCTTATTAACAGATTAGAGCAGATAACAGCGCAGTTGCCCCCAAAACACAAACAGAAAAGTGATTTGATGCAACCAGGCAGCCATTTCTTTGTCCTCGCACTCCAATGGCATCTCCACCATCACAATAACTCCAGCGCCCCGACCGGCCCCAAACTCATTTCCCGAGCTCCTACTTGGTGTGTATGCCTCGGCTAATGAGGAAAATTAGACAAATAACGAGGACAGTTCACCCTGGATTTGAGTCAACACATCTCAGACAACAGCCAGTCTGGGGGGGCCTCACGATGGCATGGAAATATATTGTTTCAGCTAGTTCTCGCTGGTAAACAAATCGCTAACATTTTCTCTGTAATTAGCAGAGCTTCCCTGCCAAAGCTTGGACGGGAACAGGTGATTACAGGGATCACAGCAATCTTACAGAGCCTTCAAGATGTATGACATATACGCAGAGTATTTGTCAAATCACACAGAGAAGCTTCTACGCCCCACTGTCTTTTGGAAGGTGCTATTTTTTTCTGCGTTCTCTTACTGTCTCTATTAGCCAAAGTTTAACAAGTTTTGGTTCGCTAAGCACAGGTGGAAACTCCTTAAATACATGACACCCACTTGTTTAGCTAAATACACGAACACAGAGAGTAAATGGAAAAAGGAAAGTGAATCTATAGTTTAGCTCCAAATGAGTGCTATATCCTTTCAGGCTCATCGAAATTTCACATTTCTGCACAGTGCGTTGACTTTAACAGGGTTTATGATATGTGATGTGAGCTCCAACCTTGCAATAAATGATGTCTGCATAGAAAAAAAAGGATTTCCAGACACATCACGGCTGAATGCCCCTCTCGGCAAGACCAAAGGACGTGCCAACCCAAAAAAATGTAAGAGGATCATTTTCAAATTGGAGCTGATTTTGTACACAGAAAACTCCTGCAGTACTTCCTCATCTCTCCTTTCCTTCCTCTTTTCTTTTCCCTCCCCATCACTTTCAGTCAGCAGATTAAAAAAGGGTTTTCACGGATGTCAAGAAGTATTAGCTTCTTGTACGAGGCTATGAGGATATAGAGATAGACCTCCTCATCTTGTGCTCCCTATCTTATTTCTCCGCCTGCATCACTCGGGTTTCAGTGCATGAAGCAAGGCTGAGGCCCCCTAGCTTTCATATAATGACATTGCACAGTTGCTCATTTAAACAAGATTCACTGACAGAGAGGACGAGGTGAAATGTAAACGTAGACCATGATTCAGAAACACAAAGGCGGTTAC
The DNA here is from genome assembly GCF_949316205.1 of Platichthys flesus. Taxonomy (NCBI): domain Eukaryota; kingdom Metazoa; phylum Chordata; class Actinopteri; order Pleuronectiformes; family Pleuronectidae; genus Platichthys; species Platichthys flesus. The sequence continues at coordinate 3,477,852 of NC_084968.1, forward strand.
ACGGGTGAGTCATACTAGATACAACTCAACAGTATCTGCTTCCATTCTGATCATTTATTTACAGTTATCAGAGCAGCTGCAACAAGATGTAACATTTTGCAACAGAATCACTTGGGTCTGCAAAGAATCTCCAAATTGTAATAAGAGGTAGATTAATGAAGTGAATTCACTGCACAGAGGCTCAGAGGAAAGTAGGAAAACATGATTTTACTGGAAACTGTTTTATCCAGAATAAATTGTTTCTGGAAAGACAAAATGCCTTTTTTTATTATTCACCAATGTGAAGTAATAAAAGTACATATCTGAGCGAAGGACAATTTCAAACTTTGTCATTTAGTGAACTGTGTTTATGACAATAAACACAATCTTTAATTTCTAGAATCAACAGAAGCCATTTTCAGTCATGACCTGCAGAGGAACTCATACACTAAGGGGCCAGATGAAGAAGGTCCACAGAAACTTTTAAGGCTCTCAGTTGGACATTTGGGTTCACACGTACACCACCTCCGATTAACCTGTGGAGGATCTCAAGAGTTCAGTGAATGTCTGAAAGCAGTTAGAGGAACAGGAAACATATGCCTAAAACTAACATAATATGGTCAATTAATCTAAAAATTGCAAAACGGTGCATAATTATGATTTGACTAAAGAGCATTGTGGTAAAATGTGTCCATGTCTAATATTTTCAGCAAGTTATCCCAATTTTTAGGTCATAGCAGTAAAGACCCTTGCAAGTGGAGCTTTTCTGCGGCAATTTTTCTGAAAACATTCAGAAAATTGTATCTAGCCTACATTGCTTTGTGAAGCTGTGACTGGTTGGAAGTATGTCACTGTCTAAATGCTGGTGGAGACAATCCCCGCTAAATGAAATATATCCTGTATATACTGCTACATCCCAGGAAATAGGATTCAGCACGGAGCAGGGCTGAAGAAAAATGTGGGCTTTCAGCAGCAGCAGGTGTTTGAGCTCTGGGTGATCTTGTCAGTGGAGACAAAACAAGAGATCTCCCCTCTCAGCAAAGTCATAGGCAGAGGTGAGATTTATGGGGAGGGGAGAGGAGAAGATGACAAAGGAGAGAAAGAATGAGCTGGTGTCAGCCATATCACAGACACGTTAGCTGCGGGTGCAGATGGAGCAATGAGATGACACTTTGCTCTCCATTTTCTCTCACTTCTGTCGCAACCAGCATGCAAAGGCAGAGGGAGAGAAGGAACGAGACAGATGGAGAGCGATGGTTAAAACCCAGATAAAGGAAGGAGGGATGATGAGAAGGGAAAGAAGGGATGAAAGATTGCTAACCTGCCCATTACTCCTTCCCCCTGCCCTTCAACTGCTGCTGCTATATTCTCTGTGTTGTCTCTTTCCTCACCGCCCTCAATCTCTGCCCTCATTTCTCTCTCTCTGCAGAAGCCGACACAGGCCGCACTCTGCCAGCAGCCTCGTCCCAGGTATGATGAGGAGGCCTTGCTGTTTTTAAAAGGGTTACATTGGTGAGATTTCTAACATCCAACACACCTCCTTGCCTTTAGCAATACTAGGACAAAGTGGTGGACAGGGAAAGGTTAGAGTGAGGACAGGAACGATGGAGGGATTAGGAGGGAGGCCTGGAAGTGATGAAGCATGAGGCAAAAAAAGAGAGGCAACATTGAGGGAGAGGCAAAGAGGTGAAGGGGAGCTGGCCCTTTTCTCACGTCAAGAGAGATGGGACAAGTCTAATACAGCAGATTTTTGGGATTCTGAAAAAGGAAAAATTGGGTGACAGCCAGATCTCCATGAAAGACAAGCTGACAAAGGGCCACTACAAGAATGAAATACCTTTCTCAGGCTTGTAATCTAATGAGCCAAAAGTCAGTCAGCTCTCGTTCTGCTCTGAGGTAGCACCCTGGCTCAGAGTGGGTTCACAAGTGAACAATGTAACTTGAGGGCGAGACCTAATTGCGCTTGAAATATTGATCAATACAATCGTAAAGCTATTCCCCAACGGGTGGCCTAAAGAGCTGCCTTACAGTGACAGGGGCAGATTTCCTCTGCTCACATCTGACCGCTCCCCCTCTAAGGGAACGGGGAAGGAGAGAATGGCTGAGTGCTTTTCTCTTTGATTGAAAATCAAATGTTAGCTCGTGGCGACACTAATATCCATCTTACCAAGGCAACCTGTGTTCTGACATGTAACTTCCCTAAAAACAAGCAGGTACTGTCTGATAGAGAGCAATCATATTTCTTGATAATTGTTAAGCAAAATGTCTTATTCAACCTTATTAGCCACTAATGGTGAAAGCAATGAGAAATGCTTCTTTATTTAGAAGCATTTCTCTATAAGACTTTTATTGATAAATAAGACTTCCAATCAGACAATTTATCATAAAGTCTAAATTTGTATGTGCAATATCAGGGTTATAATGTTAAATACAACTGAGTTTAATTATGGAATCCAACTGAACATACACAAAGTTTATGAGTGTGCATGACTGAGTGGGATGGCTTTGGTGAATAATACACTTGCTCATACAAGCAAACAGACGACAAAGCAGCTCTGCTGTAGACAGGAGCCGAGAGAAAGGGGAGACATTAACAAGAGAGATGAGGGACCTGTATCAGGGGCTGCAGTGAGCCGAGGGTTGTGTGTGGCTCTCCCTCTGTTTCATTTACCCCTCGGTGACCAGCCGCCACATGGTAATAGCAGCAATGTAAACCACTCACTTCAAAGCCATCACAAGCCATCTTCTTAACTGAGCGCTGACTTTTGAAATCATCCCATAATGTGTGTCCCATTTTCTCTCTTCCTCTGTCACTGGTTCCTCCCTTACTTCTTTTTCGCGGAGCTTGTTAGCTTCGGACGACTGCTGTGCAGCCCTCTCAGATCACAGGGAAACTGTCGCAGCGGCTGGCAGGCAAGCGGCCGGGCTGAAAGCCTCCTTCGCCACCCATCCCTGGTGCATTTGGAGCTTTAAGAAGTTTGACTCTGCTGGTTATGTTACACATGCCAGGGTGGCTACACTATACCCATCTCGTTAACACTGGCTTAAAGGCATTAACCAAAGCTAACGCTTCATCTTAACCCAGTGTTCTTCACTGAAGCAGCCACAGAGGGAGTTAGAGCGCAGGCCTACTTGACGCTGCTTCATCGTTTAGGAACAACTATCCACTGGGCTACAAATAAACTGGGTTTTAGTCTTATTAGCTGTTATTGCCATGGTTAATAACAACACCCACAATTCCCTAACATTATAAACATGTTTTGCAAGGCACACAATCAGCCCATTTGCTTTCTCGCCTGCAGCTTATTGCAATAAATCCTGCTCCTTAATGCAATTTCAGATCCTTACCCTTGCCACGTCAGAGAGCTGACAAGTTTGCAATATAAACCCAATCTCTGTGTAAATATACAGGTATGTTAGAGAAATGAAAGCGATCACCGAGGAACCAGGAGTTATGGTGCATGGATGGAGTGATTTACAGTGGCCCTCAGTTTTGCAGTGACCTACTTTAGATTTGGCAGCGAGGGAGAGAGAGATCTATAATAAATGCATCACAGCTCACACTCTCCATGAGGTTTGTTGCAACAGCCAGAAGTTTCTCTGCTGCTGACACCACTTTGTGTCTTGTAGGATTCTATAAGAGATATACCTCCACACTTAAAAAAGTGAATCAGGTTGTAAGTCAAAACTAAAATCAAATATATATTTTTTTAAACAAAGAAGCATCATTATTAGGTGAACATTTTTCTGCAGATTTGATTTCTCCATGAAATTTGTGCACAGAAACACTGACATGGAAGTGGAATTGGAAGAGGAGTGGGATGCTCTCTATTTCTCAACAAACATGAAAACAAACAGCATGTGACTCAGAGCATTAATGGCAGAGGGAAGTGAGTCAGAAGTTTCAACTTGCAGGAAATGTGTGTGTATTTATCATTATAAATAGCTGTTGTGAATGTTATACATGTAAATACTGTATGCATATTGATAAATAGAATAAAATAACCTCATATCACTCACTCCTCGCCCCCTGCCTCTCTAAATCAACCTCACTCTTCACAGTCAATCACGCTACTTGACTCATTGTTAGTGTTACACTAATCAACCCGCGCCTATTAAAATCCATTCTCTCCCTAGCGGAGGCGTGCTGTTGACAGGACGGGGGAGGAGGAGAAGGAGGGATGAAAATTGGCCTTAATAACAAGCGTACACTGGTCGCTGTAATCACAAAGAAAAGGGGGAACGACAGAGAATGCGGGAGCAAAAAATTAGAGAAGGACTGCCCTACATCAAGGGACGGACAAAAACACAACTGACCTTTTCAAAATCCGGACGCTTGTCAGTGAGAAAATGGAGGCCGATGCAACTATAAGCTCTAACATAGAGGAAAGTCACTGTGTATGAGCTGCCTCCAAAACTTCCTAATCAATTTATACTTCTCAATTTCTGGGGACAAAGTGACGCAATGACTAATGTCTGACTAAATATGATTAAGGTCGAAGTCATAAATCATGTGGAAGTAATTAATCACTTCATGTAGGTCACTAAACTACCATCTCAGAGGAAACTTTGGTCATGGAGCCTTCAGGAAGCCCCTTTTCCACTGGACAGGAACCCGCTTGTATCAGAATTAATTCCTGGGTCATTTGACTCAACTCTATCTGGGTGGACACAGTGATTTTGGTCATTTTTCTAGCTGATGTGATGACACCGTCATGGAGGCAGTCAAAGCTGTACATCTGTCTCAACCCAAGTGGCATTCAAACAATGTTCAATTTATAGAGAGTGAAGTAAATGACAAAAGACCAACAGCCAGTACAGTCACTCATCTCCATGCTGCTTTCTTCTGCTCACTAATCCTTTTTACTGATGTCGAACATGAATCACCACAAATAAGCAAAAACATGTCTATTGGCAACGGGAGATCGTTTTCACTGTGTTTTAAAAAACCTGCACAGATATGCTTATCATAAACAATGAAAATGTAAAGTCAAAATCAGTTAGGACCCTCATTAAGTTACTAATGGCAAATCATAGGGTTGATGAGGATAAACAATTATTGTGCTGGACCATACAAGAGAATGTCCACAGTTTGCACATAAGAAAAAAACCCACAGAGACTTGCATCATCTCATTCTTTGTAGGCGATAAAAAGAAACACAGCGTACTCCTTCCTCTTCACTCAGTGAACTGTGCAGTGAGAGCGGCAGCCATTTTGTGCCTGTGTTTTCCCCCCAAGCCTAAGTGCTGAGAGAATAAGGAGAGAGTTGGGATGGGAGCCAGGACAGTGTTTTGGCAGGAGTAGACATACAGACCAATGCATGACAAATGAGTGTGTCAAGCATACTGTTGAGCCCAGGCAGAGACCTGCCCAGCTCATCCGTTTGATGAACACGGCACAAGTCAATTTGACTACAAAGCCCCCCTCGCTGCTGCCTCATTCGCACTCTCTTGTATCTGAGAGAACAAGGAGGGAGCTGTCTTGATTTGTCTCCAGGAAGGAGTACGAGGGGCCGAGGGGATGAAAGCCGGGGTGCAGTGGGGAACAGGGAAACATGGGAGGATGAGATGGAATAAGAAGGAACATCCTGGCAGCGATTGGGGCGAGATGGGCAGCATGGGAAGACAAACAGATCGTGAATCAGGGGGTGACATGCAGACGGAGATGGTGGCAGACAGGTAGAGACAATGACAGCCTAATACAAAAAAGGACAGACTCAAAGGAGTGAATGTTATAAGGGGAATGAAAGAAAAGTCAACCAGTCAGAGGTTTAAATTTGTAAGCTTTTTTGCCTCTCTGGGTTTTATGATGATTTCCTGTTTTAGAAATACTCCTCAGTGGGGGCCACAACTCCGTCAGAACACATACAATATGCATACAGAGCAGAGCCCTTGATCTCCCTGCGACAATAAATCATCCCCTCCTGACTGTTTTATGCTCAGCGAAGCACTGGCTTTGACGACACTTCATTTCATGCCAATTGTTCACCCCATCCCAACCCGGCCGCCCACCCACCCCCTCCTCCGTCAGCCTCTTCATTCTCTTTTCATTCGACAAAGGCAGGCTCCTGCACGCGTCTGATTAAAAAGCTTGCTCTGACAAGATGTTGGCTGCTGCACGAGGAAATAAATGGCACCAAATGGCTGCGTGTGTGTTTAATTTTCAATTTGGCAAACGTGGTTGTGCATACAGAGCTGAACTGTACGGCTTGGAGTTTTTCTTTTAAAATGCCCCTCCTCACCTGAAATGTCACAGATGCTGGACTGTGTCGTTCACGAAAAGAAAGCAACGTTTTAAGTTTATTTAACTATAAGGGAACACAACAACAATACTTGAAGAAATTACACAACAGACAGGTCTCCATTCCAAGACTTCACTTTGAGTGTGACCCACCACCACTCAACATCTGACCATATGCGTGCGTCTACACTGAAACATAACTAAACAGGGCTCAACAGAAGATGGAAGAAAGAAGATTACGGATGTGGTGTCGCTTTCTCTAGTGCTGTTAAATCACTGCTGTGCCTCAAAGCTGTCTGCTTTTGTTGTTAAATCAGTTTTTCCAAGTGTGTTTGTGTCTGTTGATGTGCGTGCAGGGCCGGTCTTTCCTACAGGCGACATAGGCGGTTGCCTAGGGCGCCATTCAGAGGGGGGCGCCAAAAACTGCGCAGAGCAAGAAATAAAATAAAATAAAAAAGGCAGAGTTTTTGGCGCCCCCTTCTTTATGTGGTATGGCCAAAAATATTGTATTTAATTACTCTGACAGTAATTTAAGTAGTTTCATTAGAGAAATCAGTAAATGACAGAAGCACTCAGGTGGAATGTTTGGCACTGGAGCAGTTGCACCCCGTACTGTCAGGTGCAGTCTGGATGAGGAACTGAATGCTCTGTGTCCTTACTGCTGCTGCTTCCATCCTGTATTCTACAGGGTAGTAGTGGGTGAGAGTCTCCTACGTTAGCTCCTAGAGCCTTGCTTGATCACCACGGGTGTCATTGAGACGTGTTGACTGGTAAAACTTAGAAACTCCGCTGGGCAGTGAGGAGAGACACTGGCATACTAGGTGGGCGGGGCTACATTCGCCTGTATAGGTGTTTATTTTACCTGCACGTCGTCTTGCAGGCGGGTCGCAATAGTATATTGTTTACTTTACAGTGTGTAGTTCAGCTCCGACACACACAGACTCTGTAATTCATGTATTGTTATTGTGCCTTATAAAGACCAGTTATAAGCTAATGTTCAATAGGTCTATATTGTAAATGTTTATATTTCTTTATGAGTGATGATGTATATTAAGATGTTTGGAGGAAAGAGTCACCATAATAATTGAATGTATGTTATATGCACTTAAAAATGCAGTTACACTCAAAGAAATGCTTGTACTTGAAATTGTGTTTAATTTGAATAAGATGCAGTCTGGATGTGGAACTGAATGCTCCGTGTCGTTACTGCTGCTGCATTCAAGCTGTATTCTACAGATATACTTTAATTAGAGTAATTTAAAAAAAATTAATCTAACATTAGGGTAAAATGAGGCAAAAATTTAGGTACGAACCTCCTTGGTGTTGTCAGAACATGCTAGCACATTGAGGCTTATGGTTAGAGTGTGTGTGTCCAAGCAACTTCGACAAAGAAAGAAATAATTTTGTAATAAGTTTTCGTGTGGGGGGGGGGCGCCAGGAGAGAAGCTTGCCTAGAGCACCAAATGTGCTAGGGCCGGCCCTGTGTGCGTGTGTTGGTTTGTGTGTTGGACTTCCCAGACTGGATGCCGCATGTTAAGTAGCAGATGCTGATGTTCCTCTGATGGGAGCTGGTTGTAAATCTCCTCCGCAGACAGCGGGCCGACAACAGTCCATTAACTATAGTGACTCCTGCTTCTGATTAGCTGGTGGACCCGGGTCAGCCTGTCCCCCTCTCTGACACTCCATGTTGTTTACTGCTCCAGTCCTAGAGGCAGTGCACTTGAGGGGGCTACTGACTCAAGAGCAGTCCTCGCCGCCAGCATTTTTTAAGTGTTTAGTGAGTATAACATCGATCACCTGTCGAAGCCTCACACAAATGCAAAAAATTAATACATTATTACCCATGTTCTTTTCTTCTAATCTTCACTGGCAGCCAATCATTCCACACAAATCTTCCATTTTCTATGATGTATGTTATGAACATGTTCAACGAATTGTTTGATATTTGGGGGAATTATTTTGCTTTATATATGATGATCTATTAGGGACCCCATATTTTACTACGAGCTTAACAAGGGCATATTGAGCTTATATTGAAATTATTTAATGTATCTATAAAAAACATAATGATTCACCACTAACATTTCATACACTGATCTCTCAAAAGTGAATCAGGTAAGGAGAGTGTGAAAAAATGGAAGGGACAGGCTGGGGTGGCTGAGTAGGGAGGATTCACTGGTCCTACACAATGCTGACTTGAGTTTGGTTTAACTAGGGGTTACAGTAACATTTTAAAAGGTGCATGTGGCAAGATCCAACCTGTTTGAAACAGGCTGAACCTGAATATAAAATAAAACTACATTATTAAAGGACTGCCATACTTTTACACTTTCAAGTACACTGATGGAACACAAAAACGCACAATATCTGATCTTTGAATAGGGCAGAGTTGGCATTTAGTGCTGTGGGAGCAGTGAATGACATATTTCCACTCTGGACTCTTCTTGTGCAGCTATGTGCCTTTTTCTCCATTTTCCATTCGAACCATCAAATGTTTATAGTTCCATCTGCCTGCTTATCCTCTTCCTTGAGATTTTTCATCCATGCAACCCACTTATCTTTCTGCTGCGTCTTGTTTCCGATCATCCCTGCCATCTAATCTCTGCTAATGCAGGTCATTGTCATTGGAGGAGGCGGCTTGACTGTGTCAGACAGCATGATAAAGCACTAATGATGCAGGTGCCAAATTAAACACCTGTAATGGTAATCCCACCAGATGCATGGCTTAATATTGCATTGCTACAAGGCACATCAGCTTAAGAGACATCGGTGTGTCAGCATCGTGCACTGAGACTGTGTTGTCACATCTATGGCAAAGAAGATGCAACTGAACAGGAAAGCAGGGAACATATACCTGCACGTATAAAGGGGGACTACAGGTGAAGAGTTAAAAGGATAAAATCAAATGTGAAGAGGGAAATTCCAGACTCCACAGAATGTCAGTGAGACACGGAGCCACCTCAGCACTGTGTCTCCCCGAAGAAGAAACAAACAAACCTCTTCACCACCTCCTCCCCTATTAGGCATTAACAAGGAAATGCAGGTCTCAGGAGCACGCAATTTATTGATGTCACATTAAGGGATTTTGGGCTAATGAAGTCCTTAAAGAAAGACTGAAGCATCCTGGGTCGCCCACAGGCTCCATCATCTGAATCAGTCCCATCTAATTAATCAAAGGTTTCGGGATGGGGACCAGCCTTAAGGTAAGTTAATTAAAAACACATTTATCTTCAGGCTGAATTAAGTCTTTACTTCTGGAAAAAAAAGAAAGAAAACAACTTCTCAACTTGCCTGTGGCCCGTCAGATGCATAAAGTGAAAAAGCCAACTGCTAATTTAGAGCTATTCAAGGGTAAGCGGATTGCACAGAGTGAGGCTTGAGGCTTAGTGCAGATTGCAGGGCAGTGTGTTTAATGCAAGAGAGATAGCAGGGTCATTTAAAGCACCACTGAAACCAGCAGCTCCACTCCCTGCAGCTCCAAACCTCTGTTCACACGTTGTCCCCGCACGATATTCACTCATTTGCTCTCTGTGACTCTACTCTTCACTGAACTCACTTTAAGTCCTCCGGTCATGTCTGTTATCTATATTTCTTTTTTTTTACGATCCTTATTCATATTCAAGTGGAAAACCGAGAGGGAACAATAAGTCTCCGAGGAGTGAAGACGGGGATCAAACAAATGCCTGATGGACTGATTACCTTTAATTCTTGAGTGCCATTTGAAAAGATAGAGAAAGTGAACTCATCTGACTTTGCCTCAACCAGATCAACGCAGCCCACAGAGCATATTTTTAAATCGTAGGAACAATGTGTGTGGGCTTTTAGAAGTCATGGACATTACTGCTAAATTCTTGGCTCTGGTTAGTTTCATGTTTTTAAATTTGACATGATGTTGTAGAAGTAATTTGCAGAGGTCTGGAGGGATATCACATAAAGTAGTCTGCTCTGGGACATTTTGATACATATTCATTCTTCTGAAGCAGACTGTGAATAGCTGAGCATACCCTGTCTCCAGTCAGAAGATGATGAGAGCTGATAGGATATGAGAGTGAGCCTGCAGTGTTCAGGTCTCCAAGGACATTTCCTCCACGGGGAAAACAAATGATTCAAGATGAGGCAGAGAGGGAGACAGAGAGACAGAGCATCTGTGATTGCATTGCTGTGCTTCTTACTATTTACTGCATGGGTATTTTCTCACAGCTGAACAAAGCAGGTATTCTCCCAAAGTAATTTTTACTTGACTGTCAGTCATGCTGACAAACCCAACAGCGGCATATCAAAACAGGGAACACTTGGATCTCACCGTAGCCTCTGCTTTGCCTGTAATAAGTTTGGTCATTCACAGAGCAGCGGGTGTGCTGCACGGAGCATTTGGTTTTCATGACTGACTTTATCTTTCAAATGCAGACGCAGCACGACAGAGTCACTGACCTCGTCTCTGAGATTAAATCAACATGTGAAAAAGCCCGATTTTACTCATGGTCAAGGTGCATAATGCCCTTTTGTACTCCAGACTGAGTAGAAGATCTATCGGTTAAAGTCATTCTGAGTCAAAAGTCAATGATCTAATCTGCTTCTCACTTATATTAATAGGCAAGTGTAAATTTAACAAATAAAACTAGCACTTTTTTGTTCCGATTTTGTATCAATTAGAAAACTTTTTAATTACCTCTTCCAAAGAGGTGATGTTTTTATGTGCATTTGTTTGTTTGTTAGTTAGCAGGATCACACCAAAACTACTGGATGGTTTACTACGAGACTTGGTGGAAGGACGTGGTGCAAGTCAGAGGAGAGCCTGTTACATTTTGGTGTGGATATGGATCAGAGGCAGAATATTTCTTTTCACAGGCTTAACATTGCATGATAGGATTTGCTTCAATATTTACATCTATTTCTCAGAAAATTAGGTGCAAATCGTGATTAAAAACATTGAGACAAATTAAGGGCGTTGGTATCAATGAGTATATATAGCTGTTTGTGGAACTAATAAAAATCTATATTGATTGATGTTTTCATAAGGGTGCTTTTTTCAGCTATTACTTTGCAACAAATATGGGCTAGAACACTGTAACCACCACCAGTGTGTAGCTGCGAGATGTAATGTGGCCTTAAGGTTTGTTTCAATTCAGAGAGACAGTTTGGTCTTAGCGGAGGTTTGCGCTCTACTGATTTCAATTCTTGTTTTCTATTTATTTCTACATAGTGAGAAACCACATATTAATACAGTGTGTCGTGATTTGTACTCAGAAAACTATCAGACACAACTGTCTACATGTACTCTCATGTTACAAACCAGCCCTTTCACCAAACACAGGTACTGATCAGAAAACAACACCAGTACCAGTAAGTAACGTTATTTACTTACTGACAACAACCATGCTATGGTTCATGTCAAATTGTGATTATGGTAAATTAACTTTACCATGATTAGGGATGGTCAGGGTTAGCTAACTATGATACCTTCTGGAACGTTGAAGCTATAGTTTAATGACTCATATGAAAGTTGCACGAGCTGCAAGTCCCTCTAACTTCTTCTCCTCTAACTTCTTCAAGGAGATTTTACCGGAAGGTAAATTATAAACAGAGGTCTTTCACTCTCCAAAACAAACGCTTATTAAAGCAGTTTCACAAAGAAAAAGGTTTTTCTCCATGGAGAGAGGACATCTTGGGGGACGCTAATAACTCAAAATCCAGACATAGAATGACTGCACACTTTCATCTACTTAAAATATATAAACGGAAAAAATGTTATCGCTAAATTTCATGCTTCTGTATCAGCTTAGCACACAGAGATATGATGCCATTGACAAGCTGATTAACCAGTTTTAACACACAGCACTTGTCTGAAATTAAGAGACACAAACAACCCAATATATGTTTACCCACACCCATAACCCCTTCTCTCACTCCTTTATTTTTCACTGGTGAAAACCTTTAGGGCTAAATGTAGAGGAGTAATCAGGACTAGATGCCTTGATTGGGAGTGTAGAGATGTTATACGTTGTTCAAGTTTGAGTTTCTCTATTTAAAGCTTTTTTATTATTTCCTCTGGCCTGTTGTAATATATCCTTGAATCATCCATTTCATTTTCCGTATCCCACATGTCGCTTCCTGCACTTGCAGCCATGAACTGACTCTTTTATTACCTGTCTACTGGCCTATCAACTCTCATAACATATCACCACATGATGCTTCTGGTTTCATTACCTCTACCAAAGATAAGACAGACTGATATAGTGAGGAGACTCGTCATTTCAGCTCAGCACAATGTTCAGAAGCTATTATGGGAATAATAATTGCAATTTAATCTGTAGGGAAAACGGCTCTTAATAAAATCTAGCTGGTACAGATTCCTACTTAGATCCTTTCACAAGCACAAAAAACATAAATAAACCACTGAATGTTTTGAAAATGTTTGAAAATGCAAAGTTGTGGAGAGCTGATCAGTGGTTCACACTTTGGTAAAAGTTCATAGACAGGTGTTGGTTTAGTTGTACTAATGTCAGTATTCTTCTTGAATTTGGGGATTTTCAATCTTCAGCTTAGAAATATATGAACTCAAATCGATAGCTTCTGCTACTTTGAAATTAGACTTTGCACCTCATTCCCTAAAATCAATATAAAAATGACACTCAGGTGAGTGGTTCACTATCAGATTTTAGATACAATCCTTCCTACAACTGTGCAGTTTTACCACCATTAAGTGTGGTGGCCTTTTTCACCCTCACACTCATCACACTGTTGACTGCAATGGGTTAAGAAAGCATCTTCAAGAAAGTGTGTAAATGGTTCCTATTACAGAAAGCACTTCATCTGACCTCATGCATTTAAACAGGCTCATATATTTCAAATACAGCTGTTGGAAAGGGATCAAATGAGAAAATTAAATTGCAGCACACAAACTCCCGTTGGAAGGTAATGCAAATGCCTTATGAAGTGTCAGTGACAGCGCAGAGACATGCCTTCTCTGATAGGCTTCCTATGTAGAGCAGGCAGTGGGAGCGTAAAATAAGACGGAAAAGATGGTTCTCATTATTATGAAAAGGACAAAAGGAGACAGAGAGGAATAATGAAAAGACAGAAGGGTGGCATGAAGCCAGAAAGACAGATGAGCAATTTGCCTTTGTGGCGGCGAGGAAGAGCAGGATGGTGGCAGAATGCACACGGAAATGGAGGGAGATGCGAGTGAGAGAGGGCTAGACGAAATGAGCGAGAAGTGAAGCATCGCGTCTCTAATGCAGTCTGCTGTGAGCTCTAATGAGCAACCCAATGATACTTTGTTAAAGGGAACCAGCACAGAGTGGAGCAGTCGATGAAAACTCCAAATGTCCCCAACTGGTTTCGCATAAATTGGACCCATCAACAGCACAGAGGTGGTGCCACAAGCTGCCCTCATTTACAAATAGGGCAGGTAATTTGCCTCTTTTTATAAGCCCCTGTATATTGATTATTTGTTATAATATTACAATGTCCCCTGACTATTCCAATAGGATACACAGAGGAAGTCTGAAATTATTCAGTGGTGTTAGCATTCCCCTTGTCTTTTTAAATTCAATGCAACTTCTAAATTCTATAACACAGACCAAGCTCTTTGACAACGTACAGTAAAGGTTTTCCAGGGTTTTAGCTAAACATGTAATTTACAGTAAATTGCACACAGTGCCTTAATCACTGCCAGAATGACAGAGCTATGTTTTCCAGAACAAGAGTTTTAATTAAAATGATACGTTCTTACCCAGAGATCTATTTTAACAATGCCTTCCTTTGTTTCGCAGGTTCACAGATACAGTATCACAACCACTGTCACTCTCGTTCAAAAGGGCTAAAATCCTATTAAAATTCATTAAGCAGTGGAAATGCCTCAAAATTGAAGAAACGTCAAGCCCACTATGCAGAGTGGGCTTGGCGTTTCTTCAAGTCTTTTGTACCTGCTGCCGTAACCTGGCGTGTGGTCTCTGACTTTTCTACCAAACAAAGTGAACAAAATAACTCAATTTGACATTTTAGTGCACAGAGTGGAATTCTGTTACTTACCTATTTGGTTGTTGTCAAGGCATCAGCAGGAGCATGAGCAGAGAGGGAAAGAGAGGGAGAGAAAGAGACAGAAGTGAGAAATTGGTTAGTTCAAATGCACCTGGACAAGACTGTACATTCATCACACAATGATAAATGCATCACTCATTCATCATACTTAGCCATGGCTTCTCTTTAGAGGATGTAATATTTTTCGTCCTTTGCACAAAGTCATTCATCCAGGATGGAAAGAAAAGAACCAAGGCTACGATCAAGAGCGTGATGTGGAAGCCACAGAACATGATGTGAAAGGTGCACGTCATTTTTTTAGCCTCCAAAATCGACAACAACTTTTTTTTCAACTGCCAGCCCCTAAAGTGACCTTTTGACAACACAGATATAGCTTGACTTTTACTACTTGCACTGGTGACATTATGTGCTGGCCATATAAAACGTGTTTGGCACAAGCAATCTTTCCAGACAGGCTTTTTTCGATTCAGGAGAGTATTCATTTTTCAAATTTCCAAGGTCTGATGACCTAGCTTGTCAGAGCGGCATATAAAGAGGACAGGCACTGTCGTCTTCTCTATTCCTGATACTGGACTGAAAAATGCAAACAGTGTGTTGTGATGGAAATACACTGGACGTTGATGAGCGGGTCAGAGAGAGACTAAGGGTTTCTATCAGAAACCAGGGTGGTAGAAGATGGGTTTGAGCATGTGATGGCCCAGAATCTGTGCAGACACAAATGACGTAAAACCAAAAATTCTAAGACAAAGGAAACCATCCATAACCTTTGCTACAGATACTGCAATCCTGAAGTTGAGGAATATGCAAGTGCATATGGAGCAGCACAACAAAAGGCTAGTCCATGAGACTGTTGAAAAGCATTTTGATTCTGCTGAAGTCGTGTTTTTCCATCTCCTCGCTTTTCACTATCTAGGTCAGCCAAGGAAGATTCTGAGAGGAAGGCGGGAAGGAAAAAAGGATCAGGGCTTGTGGTGTGGAGAGGGTGTGTGTTTGCAGTGTTTGATTGCTTCCTATTTTGTCCCCAATTTAGCGAAACGGTGTGCAGACGGTGCAAGAGGAGCGGCTCCAAGTGAAAATTTGGCAGGCGGCGGAGGTTATACTTCAATGTTTATTAGCAGCTAAATTTCCATATCAAACACAGCAAGCAATAACTGCTTTGTTGAGCATTTTGGCCTCAATAAAAGGGAGTGAGGAGTTTGTGGTGGTGGTGGCGGGGGGGCACCTTGTAAGACGGACAGAGTGCCAGCTTTCAAAACGCCTACCTCCTGTCACAGAGGGAGTGGTGGGGGAAGTGTTCAATGCACCTCCTTAATTAACAACACAAACACACACACACACACACACACACACCACCTGCTTTACTTTCTCCGTCTGCATTAATAGAATCATGCTATCAGATACCTGCTATTTTCTCCTACTAAATCCAATTTGCTGATATTTCGAGAATGTCTTCTCCTCCCCAAACCCCCTCTGCTCCAATCGTCTTATCGTATTGCAAACAAACTGTCTGGCTCTGTGCGCCCTGAATATTAACACACTGGTGTAAAGAAGGGAAGGTGGGAAACGTGAAGAGAGGTAGGAAGGAAATCAAGGGAGGAAGGGCTGGAATGCATCAGTCACTGTGCAAATAAAGAGCTGATAGGCTGCAGCTACAGCAGTGACATGCTGTAAAGGTGAGATGAGCAGGGAGGTGAGGTGGTGGTGGAATCCGCCTGGGAGTATTACCAAATTATCAAAGGAGAAAAATGTATACATACAAATTTGAAAAAGGAGTCCAGTGTACAAAAAACTATCATACACCTCTGCACTGCAGTATCATATCTTTATTTTTCCACTACCCAAGTCACATCCCCCTCACTCATGTTAACTTATCATCCTGCGGAGATGATATGACTCCCTGCCAGGAGAGGCCTGTGTGTCCCTGCTAGTGCCCACAGGCTTCAAAATCACAGCGAAACATCACCCAAACAAAGTGGCACCGGTGGGGCATGGCCTCCTCCATCTGTGTCACGCCAAGAGGGAACATGAGACCATAAGGGCTGCTGGGATTGCTGCGAAGCCCTTACCATTTACTGGCATTTCAGAGGGAACGAGGCAGGAGGGGAGGGGCAGTGTGTGTTTCCGTTAAACACTGTTAGCATGCAAATCAGGATGTTGTTTATAATTCAGACTGAGAAAATTATGCTAAGTGTTGATCCATGCTGCGTTGGCAAGTGATTTTTATGAGTGCTGAGTTGTAACATTGAGTCAGAGAGAGTGTGCATTTTACAGAGCTGACGGGGAGGAAACTCGCTACCTCAGGATTGCACACATTGCGTCCTTATGGTTAGCTTTGCTGGCAGTATTTGTTGCGAGTAGAGCAGAGGCAGCATTTGGGGTGGACTGCACTTGTGTCTAGAGCCTAATGAGATGGATATTTACTGTGCTACGGCCCCTCCCTACAGCGCTCAGTTTGACCCTTCAAATCCATTCCAATGATTTCATTGAACATGTATGAAAACAATCAGATGCATAGGGACAGTAAAGACCCACATAAATGCTTGTCTTGGGCTCTATACCCTATATGTAAGCTTGAATAGCAACATTTCAGAAAGAATGAATCATATTAGTCCATGGGAAATGTGACCCCAGCATATACTAAATATCCTAGTCGGACCCTTCAGAAGGAAAAATGTGTTGATTTTGTGAAGCACGCAAACTTAACCATCTGCATGCTTCACAGAATCAACACATTCTTTTGACATAGCCCATAGCTCAGTTACAGGCAGGCAGGTTGATTCAAGCCTTGAGGTCAAGAAGTACAGCCCCAAGTCACTGGTACCTTGCTAATGACCAGGAAATTGCTCAGCAGCTGTCTGTCGCCCCCCGACATTCACTTCTCAGCTCGCTGTGCAGCTCACGTCTGACATTTGGCGTGCCATCCCATGAACACCCATTGCGCCTGTTCTACTCCCACCACCCCCACCTAATTCTACATGTTTATCCTTTCTTTCCCATCCCGCCGAACAGCCCCCTCCACCAGACTCAACACTTCCCCCCTAAATGTCAAGCGAAGCCTTCTGGGGAGTAATGGTGATTTCATGCCGGACACTGAACAACTATAAAGCCATCACAATGCAACCGTAAAAGGGTGCACACTGCTCCCTCTGGGCTTTCAAAATGCAATTAAATACTCAGATGATAATAACAAACAGTGAGGTTATTTTGTGGCATGGCTTTGAGGGGAATGGGCCTGCAGTGAAGCTATTTGAATATGCAACAGAACCTTAAATATGTGTCGACGCACAGGAGAAGAAAAGACAAGGTGGACAGGAAATGTAGGGAAAACCATCATGAGTAATGCAGAGGTGCAATACAGAGGTAAATACAATGCAGAGTGCCTCTGCATTGTATTTGCATGTGTGAGATCTTGGCCCAGGAGTGAACTTTGCCCCTCATCTTAACTCTCTACTATTATGTATTTCCCCAAAGACAATATACAAACACATGAACTGGTAAGCCGCTAGTTTTAAGGTAAAATTAAAGAGGTAGAGGAAGGTAGAGGGCTTGATTGAGCAATGCATGTGTGTGTTCTTTGCTGTGAGAAAGTAAATTATTTACAGTCTACTCCTGACACAGCCATCACCATGCTGCGGAGAGCCAGTGCCCCAGGCAAACAACCCTCCTCCTTTTCTGTTTCTCTTTTTAGTGTTTCTCCCTTTGTTTCCTGTCTCGTATTCAATGGTTCACTTACCATTTTTTACCACTCAAATGGTGTTTTAAATATTATAGCAGATAGTGTTATGTGCCTGAGTGTAGCCTGGAAAATGTATACCGTACATTTCCTCAAAGCTATCTGTCGGCCAAGTGTTTCTGTTTGCAAATAATGTCAAAAAGGCATGTATAATATCGATATTAGTTAGACATCATATTTCATTTGGTTGTTGATTTGCCCGGGTGAGTCAATGGGAGTAATGATGAAAAGCCAGTCCGGAAAAAAAAACTATAACAGAGTCAACAAGCATTACAATTACCACAGAGGTTGAGCACCATTCTCTCTCCCATGTTTGCCTTCCCCATTCCTCTCTTGGGGACTCAGAGGGACAAGACAGAAACCCAGAAGTGAGGTTGTGGTACAAAATGAAGAGTGGGATTGCGACGGAGCGAGTCTCAATGTTTCTCATCCAGGCCTTTGATGTACTAGGACAACTGGAGAGAGGAGAATGGAGGAGGGAATGGAGAGGAGGGGAAGACGGTGCTGTGGGGTACGTGTGCGTGGAGGAGTTGAGGCGGTTTTCATTTCTTGCCAGCGTGGGCTTTCTCTCACAGCAAATTGGCTGCAGCGATTGGAAGTCAGTGAGGTGAGTGAGAGGAGCAGGGAAGCTGAGGTGCCTGCGAGATGGGGCAAAAGATTTCCCAAGGCTCTTTTCACTCTTTCCATCTTCTTCTTCTGGCTTCCCCAGATATAAAACCACATTCAAACTATACCCTCTTCAGTGCAGGATTGACAATAACAGACTGGTCCCAGTGGACTCTCCCTCCCACATTCAAGACAAAAGCTGTATTTAACAGCATTAGACAACACTATGCTGTGTAACTAAAAGCAGCTTTCACACATTATGATACCATCTCAATGACCACAGCCAAGCAGGTATTTCCATTTGTATTCCTTCCTGTAGATTCTCACAAGGTAGTGTGAAGACTTCTAGCTGGAAATCACAAAATATTCATTTTTGACTTGTGACATCAATGAATAATTGGTTTTATGCAAGCTCACTTTTTAGCTCTGGTAGTCAGGGTGAAATTTTCCTGCACCTCTAATCTTGTCTTCACTGAGCAGGAGTGAAAATAAAAAAAGTTGTAAACTTTTAATAAGACTCCAAACTTCACTATGAATCTTCATATCAAATGTGTGACCTTTAATAAAGCTCTTAATATCTTCTGCACATCCAATATTATTTTTTTTTAAATGTCAAATAAAGAAAACTTACTTTATAATATTTTTTGCCTTTTGGATGCAAATACTGATACAAACAAGATATTTGCCAATGCCTAAAAAACAAGTTCTACAGATTGAAATGGTAATACCATTCAGTAGTCTAGTAGGAGTGACACTTTTACCTTTAAATAATGGATAAAATGAAGCCAAGGTTAGAAGCAGGATTCTGTGTTGGCTGATTAGCTCGAGAAGCAGCAGAGGATCAGCAGCCTCAGCAGTAGAGAGCGAGAGCCTTGATTTCAGCACCATGGACAGCTCCCCCGGGCTGCTGCAGCTTGTTCACACTCATCAGGGCCAAACACGGGTCTGGGCCCAGATCAACAACTCCACATACTGCATCTCCGCTTGTTTCACCGCTGCAGCCTGGCACGCGCATGGATCCCTTACACGCCTGTTATGTGGCGCTGCAGTGGGCACATGGCCTGCATGACATGGCTTTTCCATTAGGTGAAGCGGTCGGGTGGGATGGTATATATCGAAACAACAAAAACTACATCTCTCCTGAGAGCAAAACTCGGAGATGGTGGCCTGGCTATGCTCACTTCGTGATGTGCTGAACATTGGTAAAAAAGGAATTTGCATTTGACACTGCATTTGAAATAACTGTGTATCACCCATCAAATTCAAGTAGAGAGGTTGAAGCCTCACAATTCTGGGCAGGTTGTTCTTCTCATACTTTTGTTTGTTGGAATCTGGGAAGTCAACGAGTACATTGCAATGGTCATTTCTATATGCAATGTATTTTACAATGAGCCCCCACCTACAATGACTAACTGCTGAATTACTGTAACCAAGCAGAACCCTTGTATTGTATTCCTTTGTGTGAGAATTCTAATGTGCAGCACCTCACTCAGTATCTTATGAAAATATAAGATAGAAGACGCCAGGACACACCTCAAGGTGAAGACAGCATTAGTTCAACATTAAATAACAAACAATGATCTTTCATCTTCTCTGTGTTCATTTGCACATGTCCTGTACTTGATTGTGAGTCTATCTGCAGTAGGTGACCAGAGAGACGAGAATAGACTCCCCAATAGGAACTGCCACCACAGCTGACAAGCAGTGAGATGATCAGATGGGCTGCAAACATCCCCCTTTCTGTCAACATTCATGCATTGTTTAAGGGTGATAAGCACTGGTGGCACAACATATATAAAACATAAAATAGCTTATTTTGTTGTTTTAGATATGTGTTGCAGGTTGTAACTAATTCAAACCCGATGCTAGACAACAGTGTATAGTATGCTGGAATTAGTATTGCGTTTTATTTTGATGTAATTGCCAGCTGTGGTGCATTTCTAGCAATCCCAGAGGTCTATGGTTCATTTGACTAGATGGGAGATGTTGTAGCTGTTAGAAATTCATAATATCTATAACTGCAAATTGCAAGTCGGAGGCTGAGGTGAGAGGTTTGTCCCAACTGACTGCATGCAATTATGGCTTGACTGATTTTACACGAATGCTGCATTATCTCAAAGTCTGTTTCAGTAAAAACTGTAAACTATTGTAAAGTGTCATTTTCACAATTTCTCAAGCTGCAAGTATCTGTAATTCCTCCCTTCAAGCTCTGCCATGTTAGAGGAGATATCTCCTGCAGTTACATGAGTAGCCACAGTGTAGAAAATGCCAGCCAGGGTAAAGTTCAGGCAGGGACATGAGTGCTAAACTATGATCTTGACAAAAACGAAATGAAGATGTAGTATAGAGTCCAAAGTTACTGCCTGAACATGCTTGAGAAACCAGCAGGAAGTTATGCATTTGTGAATCGACAGGTGCTGCTATTCTACTGCAATGTGGTTTACTGCTTTGGCCTCATTTCTCTTCATACCTCTGTCCACTTAACCACCAGCTGTTTGTTGGTCTATCACATAGTCAATATATGTCTGATTCTCTCCTTCTGCCCATCTGTTGGTTATTCTGCAGGTTTATCAGCCTGTCTTTTGCCAGAATAATCACAGATATATTAAGACACGCGCACATTCAGTTTTTTCATTAAATAAACCAATGTCAGGAAATGACAAGCTCTCCCAGCTTTTTAATTTACAGCCAGTGTCCGCCCACGTCCTCAGAGAGCTGGTCTAAAACTTGTCACTGCCAACTGTCAGGGGATGACAAGGTAATTAATAGTGTATCACTACAAGGCTGCCAGCTCTTGCAGGAGTCGGACCCACACGATGCTCTGAAAAAACAGGGAAGCATATGGAGAGAGGAGAGATTTGGAGGCACGGAAGAGCATGACACGTTGACAGATGTAGCAGGAAGAGAGTGGCACAACAAGATGTGGAAAACCAGACGGTTCCCCGCTGTCGAGTGTAATCTCAGAATGTAAAGGATGCAGATTAAAACGTTTCAATGCAAAAACAGACAAAAATCTGATTTAAACTACACTATCCGAAGCCGTAGGTGGGTTACTCTCGGAGACTATTCTGTGATTGAAAAGCTGCCTTAAGCTGAGGGGAAGCTGTGGACATTTTATGAAGCCATTAATCAGCAGAGCAAGCACCCTCAGAAATGTTTAGCATCTCTAATGCAGACAAAGTTTGCCACTGTGTTTCATCCATCTCTCTTGATAAAGTGCCATCCAGTGATGTATAGGGGTATATATGCACATTCTGCAGGAGTGGAGAGATCAATGGTGCTAAAGGCTTGTCTTCAACCTCTTTGATAGATTGCTTATGTCGCTCATGAAGCTAGTTGCCCCCGCATAAACTAATACATTGCAAAAGTCAGTGGATATGGTGTACTTAGGCCAACAAAGTGTCAACTGGAAGGTATAGGGTGTACATTTTATTCTGTTCAGTAAAAACTTAAAAGAAAATAACACATTTGGGCTAGGAGAAATTATAAAACAAGATATTTAACTGTTATAATTAAGTCAATGCCAAAAAATGCTTTAAAATGATACAGTTGCCGTTTATTTTGATGTACAGGCCCATAAGGTATGTTGTTCAGAAACCTGATACAGGAACATATTATAATAATATTACTGCTTTTCCCAGCAATGAAAAGAGAGACAGACACACACACGCACGCACACGCACACACACACACACACACTTTAAAATGTCACAACATCATTATCATGCAGTATTGATCCCGGCAAGGGTGATTTGAATTCCAACCAGGATGGATGCGACAGTTCTTTGGCTAACACGACGCCAATGTCTTGCCCATTCCCGGCAGAAAACAAGCTATTGCTAGTCCCCTCACGACCACCAAGATAGTGGAATCTCCCTTTAATACATCCATTGATTAGAAGCAGAACACCTGGGTTCTACGGTGTGTTTGTCATGCAGCAGCACTGAGGCAGAAATATGTCCCATCACTTCAAGGGATCAACAGCTTAAGGGTGTTTCTAATGTTCATGAATTTATATTTCTAATCCTGAATGATGGGGCTATATGGTGGCAGTTGCCCGCTCATGTAAAACAAAATGTTCATAAACTCCCCCTCTAACCCCCCCACACCGTTCTACACCATAGCAGCTTTGAGCCCCCCCATGCATGTGGGACTGGCATGAGGATTGCCCAGAGGATAAAACATAGGGGGAGCTAACCATCCCCAATCACATCCTGCTGCAGTATGACGGCATATGACGGCATAGGTGTGTGTGTGTGTGTGTGTATAGGTGTGTGTGTGTGTATGACCTTGGAAACTCAGCTTAAAGCTCAAAAACGAAAATGATGTACAACAATTTGAGAAAAACTTCTGGCAAAAATGTCATGAAGAATCCAGATCCAGGCACTCAAATTGGTTTTGAAAATTATAAAACACTTTTTCAATCTGTTGGAAGCATTGAAATACACTGGTGTGTATAGCACCTCAAATTTGTTGGCATAGAATACCTTCCATTAGCACCAGTGGTTTGAGGGACACCAGTAGCACTCAGGTCACCTCTCTCTAACACACATGACGCGTTTGACCTTTGAGCATGGTGTAAACAATGGCTTCAACTGTGGTCATCACACCGGATCAAACGCACACACTCTGGACTCTTTTCTGCCACACAGCTGGATCTGATAGGTCTGTGTGCATTGTGCATGAGCTAGTCCTTTTCTATTTCTCTCTCTGATCCTTATGCTAGTGCAGATAATCAGAGATCATCTTATCTCCTCTCTCAATCACTGTGATCTCGTAGATTCAGTGTCATTAGCCTGCTCTGCTCCCCTGTTTCCTTCAATCACTTATACTATTTCAATTTTCTTTTTCTTCTGCTGTCTCTGAACAGTGCATTAGCATCACCGATGCCACTCAAGGGTTCAAGTGCTCTTGCTGTCTCTCTGTCTTTGACTCGCTCTCCTACTCTTCAGTTCTGCACCAGTGCGAGGAAACTATTTTCAGGTATAAACTCTTACAGCGGGTCATCTGCACACAGACATACATACACTCAGTGGGTTTAGCCTCTTTGTCAATCCTGCTTGCTTATTGCTGTGACCCAAATAAGGTTATGTTATATGTCTAGCGCACGCAGAATCACTACTAATCACATTACAAAGGGAACTTTCATCAGCACTTTAGCACGTATGTGTTTGTGCCGAAGCTACAGAAACACAACATCTCTGTAATTGTTGGACGGTTTTACAGGCTGTATTAAGAGGTAGGGCCATAGTTCAGTGATAT
Organism: Platichthys flesus; assembly: GCF_949316205.1. Lineage (NCBI taxonomy): Eukaryota > Metazoa > Chordata > Actinopteri > Pleuronectiformes > Pleuronectidae > Platichthys > Platichthys flesus. The sequence goes on from NC_084968.1 coordinate 3,501,716, forward strand.
TTTGGGAAAAGAAGAGAGGGTCTAACGTTTGCGATCTCTTTTTCCTTGTCCATGTGGAGCACATTTTCAGTATATGGTAGATAACAGATTATTTGTTTTTCAGGTTGCGTGTTCACACAAGGCTGCTTATTTTAATTAACTGTACCTTCAGTGCATGGGAAAATTAGAAACCAACTTTTTGGCTGCATGCGAAAGCTTAACTTCAGCTTTTTGCTGGTGACATATTGCATTTGGGCAGCAATAATTAGATGCTAATGGAAAATTTTAACAAGTAATTTTGTCCATATTAAAAAATCCAACAACTGCTACAGTCTGAAGTGAGGCTAACCCACATAAAAAGAGGAAACATGATGCTGCAGTATCTTTGCATCAAATGCCGAAGCGAGGAGATTCTCATTTCTGTTTTCTGTTTTATCACTTACGTCCCAAAGCCATCCGCCACCTCCAACACACAGATAAACTACTTGATAAATCCCCAGTCCAAGAGACAGAGGGGGGCATGCATTTAAGATAATGAGTTTCTAGCATCACTGACTACAGAGTATTCCCCTGTCTTATCACCTGCTGCCGTCACTCACTAATGAAGTTGCTATTTCCAATTACTGCTCGCTATTAGGAATCATTATTAAGCCTAGGCTGTTATTGTGGTGGCTTCTGAGGACAGAGGAAACGCACTCAAACCTCAAGTGTTTGTACAGTACATTGAATGGTGGTATTTACCGCAAGACCGTTTTGGAGGGAGAGACAACATATTTCTTCTTTCAAATAAAACTTGAATACATGAGCAACAGAGCAGAGTAGTTGAAATCAGCAGACTCAAGGGTATTACTGCTCCAGTCTTACCTGAATTAATTCAATTCATGTTTATATAGTGCAAAATCCCAACATACATTTTCTCAGAGCACTTTACATTGTGAGGTCGAGAGTCGACGATATTTGAGTGGGAAACCCGGGAGCTGCCACAATGACCAATCATTTGGTGGCAGTGGAGAGTAAAAAACTTTTCAACTTTTAACGAGAAGAAACCAACAGAACCAGTACCATGGGCGTCTGTCTACCTCAAACTGTTGGGTTGATACCCCCAGAAGCTATTTTTCTATTTGCCCTGGTTGAATAAATAAGCATAGTAATCATTATGACTTGTCAAGCCCTGTCCATTACAGCTACAATTGAGTTTGATAGTGAACACACCTTTAAAGATGTAAAACCAATGTTAGTCAACGTTATCTTATAACAATCACAAGAAGCAGAGACAGGGATATCACACTGACAGTAGCTCGGTGGACCAGAATGCAAGAGTTAACTTCAGTTAAGGGCTTCATACTCTTTACCAGGAATACAACCTCTCACTTGCTTGCTCTTACACATGCACACAATTGTCCCATTGTGTGGATGAAGTAGCTCCACGCTAAAGTCTGATTATGTGATTAATTAGTTCTTCCATTGACAACATTTATATTCATTGCGGCTTATAGTGATAAACGTGTAGTTACGTTCAGTCCACAAGAAAGAAACAGAGAGAAGATTTTATTCAATAATAACCATTTTCTTTTTGTGCTGAGCAACTAGGAGTTCACACACAATCTTCATTCATAATTTACTTACAGTCTGCTCTGTCTAAATGTATTTAAAGAGGCTTCAGCCAGCGAGCAACATGTCTATCTATCGTGTAGGTGTATCCAACAAGGCCAAGGGGTGCTGTAGTGGGTGTGAGTGGGTATTTGCGCCAAGCAACTGACACCTTTGATCATTATTGTCTACAATCATCAGCCTGTCCGCTGTGATGCTGCACTTGATCAATCTCAATGCCTGAGTCTTTCCCCTTCAATCCAGCATGTCGCAGTCTTTCCAGCAAAGTGATACAAAACACTCACTCACTCACTCACGATTGCTAAAATGTTCCATTCCACAACTTCACCTGGAACAGCACGGAGCAGTAGAGGTGTTCAAATCTGACTTTTTCTTTAGCAACTTTGATGGAAACCGAAAATTATATAAAACTGCCGCAGGGATAAAGTGTTAGATGGGTGTGTGTATCTGTCTCTAGAGTGACCTTGGGAGACAATGTGTGGTTTTTGCTCATGTGTATGTGCTTGTGTGGAAGTTTTCCACCAATCATCGGTTCTAGGAAAAAACTATCATTTGCACTAACAGCAAATATCAGTGAAGCATGGCGTGTGTATGTATGGCTACTCTTACTGTTTGTCTGCACTGAGCTGCAAAGCCCTTTTATCAAAGGAGCTATGAAAAAGTGTGTGATTTATCGGTAAGCCACAGAAGAGCACGTTGTGCAATCACTGCACATCTTTCCCTTATTTGTATGCATTTATGGAAGAATTGTGCAAAACTGCGTGAGATAAGATCAGTTTGGCTTAACATACTTACTGATAGATTCACACTATTTACAAGGGCCAGTTTTAGTGAGAGAATCGTGCCACTGAAAAGCAAAGAGTGGATATGTGCTGGGTTCGGGAGTAGGAATTTAAATTAACCTGCATTTCCACATAAATCTCAGCAAGAACGGGCGAGTGTACCGCAGAAGAGTTCATTGGAGCTGCAGTGAATCAGAAAATAAAGTAAAGCTTCTGTGAGAGGAAAAAACATCACCAATAATAAATCAACATAATGTAATTATTTTTTAACACCAAACAAAGTGCAGACTGAAAGTCGTCGCTGTGCGGTTCATAAACTTCAACCTGAAGTTCACTCTTCATAGTATTATGTTGCAGATATTGTGTTTTGCTGCTGGCTTAGAAAGTCAAACCCTAATTACATGCAGACAGAGTACAAACAAGTTTTTTCAAGGACATAAATCTCATCCTAAGTGTTTTTGCCTTCAGGCAGAAGATTTTAAAGACGAGGTTAAATAATAATCTTGCAATCGTGTGTTCTACAAACATTCAATGTGTTTCCCTGATTTTCTAGTTTGGTATTTACTATTTTAAGCGTGTTTTTAAAGATGTGACGTAGAAAATTGTAAAAAGAATGAAGCTCGAGAGTAAAAACAAAGAAGACAAAAGCGAATTTGGTCCATGAGAGAAGATCCTTGGGCAATTGAGAATAAATCCTTCTACAATCAGCGCTCCATGTTTCTCCTTCAAATGACATGAATACACACTTTCCCTGCTATTATATTTTATCATGGTAGAGTGAAACATTGACCGTGGAGACGTGGAAATAAGCACGGGAGTTCCGGGTGGTTGGTCAGCGCCATACTCTCGGAGGGTTAACCCTGGTATTCATACCCCTTTGTTGAAAAGAAAAAAGGGAGATGGAGAGATGAGGAGTGGGACTAAAGTGATGCATGAGTGGCTATTTCTGCTTTCAGTGCCTGCACCTCCGCTGAAGGACGTGGAGGATATGGAGTGGGCAGAATGCTCAAGGAAACCTAGGCGTAAGGATGCATGATGGGAGGTGGCATTTGTAAGAAAAAACAGAGGGAACCTTTACAAGTATTTTAAATAAATTAGTTTAAATGGGAATCAAGACCATTTGGATGGATGAGTTACCAACATATTTAAAGAGTCTGAATGGACCTGCAGTGTGACTGTTTGCAGAGAGAAAACATTATCTGCAGAAACACATTTTGCAGTACGCATTCAGTAAGTGAGGCTGTTCTCTATCAGAAAAACATTTTTAAGTCCCTTTCCACTGGTCAAAAAACCCACTGACACCCACTAGCATCTAGCTTTTGTCTGCAATATGACTGGAAATAATCTGCATTTCCTCCTTAATCAAATGACTCTGCAGCCGACACAGGATTTTATCAGCTCAGGCTCTGATGGCAGTTATGGAAACATAACCCCTAGGTGAGCGTGCCAATTTCATATTCTTCCTAAGTTTAGCAGTCTAGACGTTGCACTTTTTCTGAGCGACATTATGATGCTCATTTCCAGACGTTGGCACATAAACAACCAGTAACGTAGTGTACTTAGTTTTTTAAATCCTACAAACTGATTTTTATTTTCATTTTCTTTGCATCATGCAAGATGCATCACTGTCAGCACAAGCAACTTGCAATGGTTGTGGGAAAGAGTTAAAAGGTCTTCTCTCGTCATGGTGCCACAAAATTACTGTAGGTAGAGGTCCGGGTGGAGGCCAAAGTGTATTTGTCCGGCTTTAACACCAGACACCACAGTTTGTCATTGTGTATGTAAAACACAGTCAGGATTGAATTCCTGACCCTTCCCTTAATTTAACCAAATGTTATTAATTTAAAATTTGTGAAAAGGTTAAGGTGTTAGATCATAAAAGAAGTGTTCTGGTGTACTGCATTGTTTAAAGCAGCACGGTCCTATTAACCCACTCGATAGTAATTGTATGTGGTGTTGTAGTTTTGAAATTGAATTTTAACTGCCCATGTCCACAGACTGCACAAACCATTTTCAAAAACAGTGGATCAATTGAAATTTGGTTTGCATGTCAGGATATTGATTTGTTTTCTGCTACAAGAGAAAATAAATCTGTCTTAAAAATGTTACTGTCTTTAGCTTTGTTCTCACATTACTGATCCCAGGAGAGCAGTGAAATAGAAAGGAGAGTTAAAATAAAAAATATGATTCAGCTTTGCCTCATTTGTGGCATGTTAGAAAATAAAGTAACCCAAGACACAAGGCCCCTAATGAGTAGCATTAACTTCAAGGATCCGACAATCGATGGAAAGAATATGAGCCAGTCAGCCAATCTTTCAGGTGCTGAATTTTTCTTACTTACTCGATTTCAGGCATGTCTGCCTGAAATCAGACATGCGCTGAACAATAAAACAGCGATTAGTCTGAGCTAATTCATTAAGACCCAACTAATCATTTGACCGTAATCTATTGCACTGTGACTTGTTAGGAAAAGAGAAGATGCCTGAGTTGGTGAAAGGCAGCTGATGCCACCCAGGACAACTCCTTTTATAATTTCATCGAGGGACATGGGCCCATCTGGTGTGAAGCTACGCCACCAACAATAGGTCGACCTCGACCGAATCGTCGTGTACTACTACTCCGTCTTCCCTCCCATTTAATGCACTGACAGACACGGAAGTATGTGCACTGGGGAACCACAATGTCCTTGTGAGAAGGGGACAGATGTTCTTTAGATGGAAATAGCCGACAGAAAAAGGATCTTATTATATCACCAGAGATTTGGAAAATCCCTTAACATGCAACTTAATGTTTTATAACGCAATTATGAGTTGCAGCACATGATACTTTTTTTTTATCATGTGTGACTGAAAACAACACACTCAGCAGTTGTTGTTGTGTTCGTTTCTGACTGTACTTGTGCCCCCTCACTTTCATCCTCCTCCATGTTAGGACGTCAATAAAACCTACATGGATGACTGACTTTTCTTCTGCACGCTGTATCAATTGCTTCTCCGGCAATCCAATAATCATTTATACCTGTGATGGCATCAGTCATGGGAAGATAATAACCGAGTCACTACGACGGATGAGTGTAACAAAGTTCCCTGCCAGCTCAGGTTTGAAATGGCCTGTATGTGTTTATGTGTTGATATACAATATCTGAGTAAATGCCTGTACTCTGTCATGAATTACAGGTCTGGATAAGTAAACAGAACAAGTGAAGAAACGTATAGAGCTAAAGTTACACACACACACACACGCACGCACGCACGCACACGCACACACACACAAACGCAATGAGTCGGCAGGAAGTTACAAGTAGTACTTTGCTAATAAGTAGGACACCTTTTCTTTTAACTTGGACTCGTTCCTTCGCTGTGTCTTTAATTAACACTATGCTTCTCAACTTGACATCTACCTGTCCCACTGCTTAACTCTAGTGGTAAAAATAACAAATTAAAACTTTCTGAAATTGAGCAGCTGGTCTGAGGACACAAAGACCGGGCTATAACTTTATTTAAGACAAATGAAAAAACTCACTGTACAACTTCAGCTCCTGATTATCATAAACAATATGTTCAACGGATGAAAGAAACTTATTTCTTAATAAAGATGCAGCTATTTAGCATATGTGGGCATGTTGTATGTGCTTTCGTACATTTAAATCTCCCTGTTAACAGATGTGCCAGGTGCATCCTGTCACCAATATACAAAATGTGCACAGACACGCTCCCTATTCACTAGGCATTTAAATACAAAAATAGGGACCTATGTCTTGACTGACTGCTCCTGGCCTTAATGATGCGCCCGGCTGCGCTGAATGAACGCTCGCTTGCAATCTCGTTGAAGGAACGCACCAGGCTCTCTGTCTTTGTCGTTTACATTTCAGAGAATGTAATTAGTATTTTACACATTAATGATGTATGATGCTAGTGTCACCCACCCAAACCCATCCGCTATTAATTCGAAATCATGAACCTACCCACCCAACCTGCAGATCAACCGCTAGTCTGTGGGTATGACTGCAATCCGCACACTAGTGTGCATGTGTGGAGCATCAGAGTCTCACTGCCGTCCAGTTGTGGGTAAAGTGAAAGGCCTGCCTCCTACTTCTAAGACACAAAGAGGCCACACTGAGCACTCACTGCTCTGTCTGTAACTAACTTCAATGGTAAATCCAGACACCCTCACCTATGCTTCACTTCTTTTAAACATGACTGATGTTGTCCCCATACAAAGCCTGATATGCTGCTACAGAATAATTAGAGAATAATACAGACAAAGTCTCCCATGATAACCTTCACCCACAGAGGTTGTATACAACTTAGCTTTTTTATCTAATCTCTAGACGCTGCTTTATAAAAGCAGCTTTTGTAATAGGATTTTTGTGCCTTTACCCATCACCTCCTACATCTTTCCTTATCAGAACTATGTTCCTGCTGTCTTTGCTTGGAGAATTCAATCTTACTGGCTAAAATGTCCTTGTAAATTTACCACACTTGAAATTCCCCTGTGGATGATGTTAAAGCCATAAGATTATGCTACATCTTTGCTAGAACGGGCTACTAAAGAAACATAAAGGAAGAGGACTTGGGCTAGAACTCTGTTGTGCTTATTCAATAATTGATGGCTTCAATCACCAGCTATAACAGTCCTGGCTCAAGCCTGTGCAAAAACGATACATGGTAAATAAAACAAGCTGCGAGATGAAAAAGAGACGGAGGCAGGCTGAGAGAAAGACGAGGTGAGATACAGAAATGAAACATGAGGACAGGATGGGAGGGCAGTGAGGGAGGCAACTGGACTCGAAAAGCTCAGCTCAACGATGTGCTTTTATGGTTCTTCAAGGTGTGTGGCTAAGTTCCAACTATAATTTATGTACACGCTCATACACAGCTCGGGGCCAACGTGTACTGAATACTGCTCTCTGCTTATACAGTTTTCTCAATTTGCAAATCATTTCCCCCCCTTTCCATTTTTTTTGTAGAACATTTCCTGGTTTATGGGAGCGATGAAGGTGAAGTAGGGCTGAAGGCTAGAGCCCCTCGTTCCCCTCTCCCTTTGGTACCAAATCAAAATCCCCTTCAGGACTTTACTTGTTGTATCTCATTTCTCTGTTAAAGGTTCTCTTATGAAAAGCAGAAGTGTACATGTTCAGTGCCAGCTGATATCACAGTCAGTACTTGTTCTTACCTGCAGCAAAATCACAAATCCATTCATATATGCTGCTTTTTTTCACAAGCAAAAGCAAAGAAAAGATATACCTGTCTAATAATGCGATCCTAAGCTGCTATTCTCCGCTTTCCCTCAATAGCTGTTCTCTGTGTGCGCGCCAGACCTAACCTGATTGGTGTCACCAGTGGGTTTGAGACAGAGGAGTTCACAAGCCGATTCAGAATGCAGCCGGGCGTGTGTGAGGGTGGGAAGTCGAGCGGGCAGAAGGAGGGGGGGGAAATGCTGGGCTAAACACCTGGGTCATACAGCTAAACCTGCTAGTTTCAGAGAGCGGTCTAAGAGTGAGGAGGAGAGAGAGTGACTATGGTTTGTGCCCAGGCCAACTGGAGCACTGGATTGAACAGATGTTTGTAAGGAACAGGTTGTGCAGTGACACAGATTCCCTGAGGATAATTCCGTGAATCCACACCCACTGAGAGGTAACAAATAGATCTGACTTTTCAGCTACACCCGACAAGCTCTGTGTATCTGACAGGTTACTATGAATAGTTACAGGGGATAAAGTAACAGTTTGAATTTCTGTCTGACCAAGGCTGATCCCGTCACCTCAACACGTCACATGAGCTTAAACAGTGTAGTGATATGACTTTCTGATAACTCTCTTTTTTTTGTGTCTGAATGCAGATGGAGCAACAGCGGCCACAATGGCTTATGGGCCCAATTACCTTCTTTGACAGGCCATTTTGCCTGGAGCTGGCAGCTATTAGCAACCCATCACCTACCGTTGCCAAGGATGTTCCCAAATAAAGTCCCCCCTCCCCCCCTGCAGAGACAGAGTAAGCATAGTGACCTCCAGCACACTCAATTATGGAATAATAATCCAGGACGGTGGGCAGCCCTGACTAACTCCTAATTGGGGGTCTTTTTATGTATGAGGTTGGCTTTAAGTTGAAGCAACGCCGCTGTGGGGAAATCAAGGCGTCTCGTCAGGCCTGTCACTCAACCAGAATTGCTTAAGATTGAATTCATTTCCATCTTTAAACAGATTGGGTCATTGCTGTGCAGTTCTCTTCTGCTCGTCCTCATATCCAACACTTATGAGTTGCTAAACAAATTATAACAGATTTGTATTTCCTATTTTATTGTGTCAAGCTGTAAAAGTATCCTGGCAAAGTAAGGGAGGGAGTGGCGGGTGCTCTGCCAGCATTGAAATCTTCAACATGGCAGTCATTGCTGCAGTACAGCACTGCTATGTTCTTAGTGAAGTCTGAGGGATAAAACCCACTGGCTTATAGAAGATAATGTTGAAGTACAACTGGGCCCACATTCCAACTGTGACAGACAGCACTGATGTTACTAAACACTAAAGACTTGCCTACTGGTGTTAATATAAAGTTGCACAATTTGATGTCAACACAGGGTATTAAAAGTTACTAAAATGCAATGTTTAAGGCAAAGGATGATAATTAAGCGGTCATATATGCAGATTTCTGTGAGAAGTAGTGATGTGAATGTTTCCTCTTTGCATGTGCACAATCTGCAGGAGAAAACCATGTATTCACTCAGCTAGCAAGCATACAGCTCAATTCCCACAAGCCTGATTTTATTATCATAACACCAGTTAGCTGCTGTTAGTGCTGAAATATTACAGCTTCCAACAGAAATAGAGTGCACGCAGTTTTGAGCCATTTAAAACATTGGCTTATCTGTGCTGAGATATCTGTGGATGGGAAACCCCTATTTTCACGATTCAGAGGTTTATGGAAGATAGGTTACACTGATTGTTTTCATACTATCCAGGAGCTTTTTAGTTGCTTTCCAACAATGCATTCATAAAAGTCCTGAAAATAGTATTTTTTTTATTTGATGTTTGCTATGATATCACGTACAGTTTACTGTAACTCTCATTTTCTGTGATTCTGTACGCACAACCATTCTCATCTCTCTTTGCAATAAAACAGAGGAAGAGAGAAGCTACACTGCAGATTTTTGCCAACCACTTAAATTAATTTAACTCACATCTGTCTAATAAAAAGCAACATGGACAAGACAGTCTCATATTTGAGGATTCATTTGATTCCAGATTACTTGACTTGTAAACATCAATCAAGGCTTTCGTTTAGAGAGGCAGGGATACACGGAGAGAAAAAGAGGAAAAGCTCTGTGAATCCTGCCATTTCCATGTGGGTGACTGACAGACTTTCAACACTGTTATCCACCGGGGAGTGGTTGCTATACACCTAACCGCCCAAATACTGGAAACCATCCGACAAGCAAACCGAGGCTGATTTCACACATCAAGTGAGGGCGGAGGGGTTAACCCTAACAAAATGTCAGCTTCAATCAAATGTGAATGACAGCCTTCGGTCTTTGAACTGTCAGCGCATCTACAATAACCCAGCACACACAGCCTAGCTATCTCAATCTGCCCAGTGCTGGCCTAAGAGAAGATCTAGCCTTTTGCGACAGGTTTTTATCATGTTTTACTCTTATCCTCCACTTTGCTACAGGGCAAATCTACTGCAGTCACCCAATAATCTGTGAAGTGCCACTTGGCAGTCCGTAACCAACTACATACTCAACAGCAGCCACTTAAAGCTACGCTATGGCTCAAAACAGCTGTCCTTAAAGCGAACATTTTAAAGTCCAGTCCTGAAAAGTAATACTGTATAGGCAGTGAGAGTGTTTCTTGTTTTTGTGCGTATAAAGAAACAAACAAATTACAGACTAAAGTTTGATTGTGTATTATGTGAAACTGTGAAATGTAACAGTGAAAATAACTGGTTGTAAAATACTATAGTACTTGTTCTGGCGGTTTAATTTCAATATGTGCTGAATACATTTTCATTTTCAATTTAGTGTCCTCCCAACTTGTTCAATCCCTAGTGTCACAGATAAACATGGACTAAATTATTGTGCCATTATTAATTCAAGTGAGGAGATTATATTAGTGGCATACAGTGGGGGGAACAGCTTGTTTATCAAACCATGCTGTGCTTCAATTAGTCTAAATAGTCTGGCCTACCATGAGACATACAACACATTAAGCCACGAGGGTGAGTTCTCCAAGTTTTGGTATATGTGATGGATCTGGCATAAGCTCAACATTGCAAATAACATAAGAGTTAATTTTCTTGTGAGTGGGGGAATTAAGTGGAATAATACAGCAGAAAAGGGGGGAGCACTACCTTTCCATCACTGAATCCTATCAGGATCAAATTTAGAAGGAGGAAAAGCAAACTGGGCCAGTGTGAAGGAAATGTCAAGGGATACAAAGGCTAAGAGGAAGCACATACCCACCAATCAATTTTTCACGCCCCATAACACGGACACACACAGCCATTGCTGTTAATTTCTATCCCAACAGCCCTTGCCTTGAATTTCTTATTTTTTTTGGATCAAGAGAATCAGTGACCTAGAGAAAGGTATGAGTCCTGCAGCGTTCTGACATTCCCCAGCAAGGTGGACAGGTGATGATGAAGTGCACCAAGTATCTTCAAGCAAATTCCTTTGGCTACGTCAGCAGGCCTTGTGTAACGCATTACCTTGGCTCATATGCATATGCAATGAGGTGAGAGGACGATGTCCCATATACATGTCAAACAGCTGCCCAGAAAGGATGCACCCACTGAAAAAAAGAAGACAGTCTGCTGTCAGAGCTGTTACTGTGCTTATATCATATCCCTGTACTTGCAAGATGCTACATGCTGGGGATCCTCTTAGTCTCTGCATCCCTTGAAGAACACTTTTGTGTCTGCAACGGTTTTTTCCATCCTCACTGTTTTTACAGTCACACACAAGCCCTGTGGATCTCTCCCTGTCAACACTGTAGTTAGAAATGATGAGGACTAGAGGACAACCGAATTGGCAACACCAAATTGGAGTGAATTGAGTGAGAGATAGAAAACAACTTAAAATGAACAAGTTCCTCAAAAAGCTGAGCTGCAAAGCACCACTGGGCCTTGCATCAATCATGACAAATTAGACCCATGTCGTTTCTGTATCTTTCCAAAGCGGTGATGCAGCGACAAATTCACACCGACTACTTTTCTCCCCAGAGTGAACTGATGTCCATGTGTAGGAGGTGCAGGTTTGCCACTAGCATATGCTGTGTATTGCATATTAAATTAAATTAGCTGCTTCGTATTGCAATAAAGCTGTCAAATGGGTTGGATGTATTACATTCCAGCAATGAGAGTGTGTCCATAAACTTTAGAAGATTTGTTTTTGAGAGACAATTCTTTGGGAGTGAGGGTGAAAAATGCTCACAGCTGCTTGGAGTCAAAGCTGTTGTGGGCAAAAGCCACCAGGTCAACCAAAAAAACATCGGGTGCCCAGGTTTCTGCTTATCATTTGTAAAACCATATCTACAAATAAAAGCATCTTAGCACAGCGAACCCTATGGTCTGTGCTGGCTACAGTGTTCTAAGGTTAAAGAGGGATCAAAGTATGTCTGCCTCTCTTGACCTGGCACCACAAAAATAGAACTGCAGGTGCTTATGTCACGACAGCAGCAATAAGACATGAGGCAGAATGAGAGAAATAGGAGCCAGAAGAATGGGGGAAGTCAGGTGGAACGCAACCACTAACCGCTGGCAGGGGACCGTGCCAAGCCCTGGCCTGGTACATCAGCACATGGATTTATAGGCTGATTTACCTCGCTACTCGCCACTGCATAGGCCATTAAGCTTGGCTCCAACTCCTGCCCTCCGCTTCCACTCTCCTCCCCGCCTCCACCTCGTCATTAATTCGGTCTGTGTGGCACAAACTGTCACTCATCAGACTTTTTACATGGCACAATATTAATTATGTTTTTCTCGGTTTCTCTCCTGTCTGTCTTGACCTTATTCTTCATGACAAAGATCTCAGCCCATCCCATTATTTTTGCTCTTTATATGAGAGTGCTCCAGGTCATGTCTTTTTCTGTTGATAGTGTAAATTAATAAATAGAGTCAAATTGAACTTCAGGTCCTTTTTAAATACAACTGGCCGCTTCAAAGTGTTGCTATTACCCAGCTATCATAAAGCCTCCTTTGGATGACATGGAATCCAAGGCCCACTCAATCTCAGCCACAATGTACTGAGCTTCATGCTGGAAAATAACCTTACTAGTCTCAACATTATGTACCGGTAACCCCCGATCCACCTAACATCACCAAACCCCTTCTGTCGTTGGCCGCCCTTCAGTTTCCCATTGGGATAGTCATTACTGCAACCATGCCCCTCGCTACTTTTTATCCAAATGAAAATGTACGAACCACTGATTACGGAAGCCGTTGGGAAAATCAATTCTCATTTCGATGGGAAACATTTGTCTTTGCGCTCTGGCGGCCCGCGGAGATTTGACGGCAAAGTTTAACATAAAAGGGTAAGTCTGTGTACCAGGCGAAGAGGGGAGGGAGAGAGGCGGAGAAACACAGAGGAAAAGAGGCGGAGGAGATGATCTACCGTATGTGGTGTGTTGCAGCAATGGTTGTTGGATGTGACGCAGGTATGAGGGAGGTAAAGATACAATCGAATGTCCCCTTCTTTTTATTGATCGCGTGAGAGGCCCAGGGGACTGAGGACCCTCAGGCAAGGTAGCTGACTGCAGAGAACATTCAGAGGAAGAGTAGCTGAGTGAGTTAGCTCTGTGACATTTAAAGTGACATTAGTGCTTTGTAGAAAGACTATAAGAAATGTCCAGATAGAAAATTAAGGCTGGTCGATAACAGGCACAATGTATACATTTCATATCTTGGCATATTTGCACTCCTCAAGTAAAGGTTTTTTTTTCTTTCCTGTTGTTTTATGAACTTCTCATGCTTTCTGTAGAGACGGATAGATTGTCTTATACAAGAACAGAGTTTTTTAAAGCTATTTTATCACCAAACCTGTAACCTGCCTAAGAGTCCTTGTGTGTGACACTAAGTCCTGATCAGCAAAAGGGATGCTTGAGTATTCGGAAGATCATGGAACTCCAGGGAACGGTAAATCTCACATGGCTGAAAGATTGTTAGGCAATTATTATTGACCAGCAGCCCTATTCGCCCACTGTAGATATACTACAGCCATTTTGTGTAAAGTACAAATTGGCACTTTAATTGGGACATTGTGTTTATAAAGAGGTCAGTGAAGCACTTGGTATTGTAAACAGAGGAATGTTTAGCCATGTATGGGGATGGCATCATCTCATCATGACCATTGGTGTTTTGGGAGATGCCTTTATTCTGACACAATCTAAACATCAGTGGTAAGGACAGAAGAAATAAATGACCAAAACAAAAATAACCTAAAGTTGGATTGTTTCCGCATGCTTTTGTGTTTCTGGTTCAGTTTTTCCTCTCAATTTCACTGCTGGTGGCTGAAGTGCATCAGAAAAATATTTGACAACAGAAAACTGCTGATCCAAGACAAACCTGAGCTGGCTGCCTCCTAGCAGAAGCCCCTGGGTACACGTTTGAAATAGGACCTGGACCAAGGCGAATGTGCACACAGACACACACATTGACACAAACACAAACTTGCCAGAAGGCATTTTGCACTGAAAAAAATATATCTTGTTTATGTGCTGCTAATGTGCATTACAGGAAATAAAGGTAAATACCCTGGCAGGGGGATAAACATTATAATTTCTTAAAGTTCTAGAACCTTTTTCATGCAAAGCTCTTCGACTGAATCCATTTCAAATACCACATTATTCTCCATTCTCCTTAGCTGCCTTTATCAAATCAAAGAACACAACCTGGCAAAAAAAACTTCTTTTCAACCACCATTATCCAATAACTCCACCACATACACTGGTAGGCTGGAAAATGAGGGGTTACGCTATCTTGCCTCCTACAGATCAGAATAGTCAACAAAGTCCAATTTAAATCAAAAGCTGCGCAACACAGAGTACTGGCAGTGTACCAGTTTGACTGTGAAAGTGAATACATAAAAATGTAGGTGGAATAAATTCTATTTACTGCCATATTAGCAAAATTAATATCACCTCTATTCTTCAATGTTATGCACTGGCCTACATTCATCCTAGTCTGATTTATTCAGATCCATGTGTGAATGTTTCTTCTTATGTGCAGGAATGAGAGTAGACTAAATTGTCTGCATCAGCTTAGAGTAATAACCCATGTGTGGGAAATGGGTTGAGGCTCCAACCTAACTGTATCACAAAAGAACGAACAGCAATATCGTGGGGTAGAGTCCATTATAACGTATATTATTAGTCTGCTGTGCATTCTGGCAAACCTTAATATTTGAGAAATACAGCCGGGGTGTGAGTCTAGCTGCTGCGAGCAAGTCCCGAGTTATTTTTGTACGCTGCTCTTTGTCACTGTTTTGCATAGAAATCAACGGTTTCACAAAACGAGCAGAAAACATGGTAGTTATGCAAAATGACTGTTGAGATAAGAATGTTAAATTTTAAATATGATATTAACTTAATAAAAAAAAAAAAAATTGGTTTGCTTTTGTTGCTCTTTCTTTTTCCTGTATTTTTGTGACAGCTGCTGTCTCCTTTATCATGGCCATTAAATCTTTGTGTTGAAGACATCTTGCAATATCAGTAATTGCTATATAAGCAAACTTTTTTCTGACCAAGATGTGTCAATTACAAGCTAGAATTAGATCACTCTGCTGCCTGTTTAGTAACTGTTGATGTTGGAAAGTAACTGCAGATATTAACTGAGGAGAGTTTGGAAATCAAGACTTTAGTATCTAGACTGAGATGGAAAACTGGAATTTTGCATATGAGCACTGCCATGGTCTTAGCTTACCTTACCTGTCAGGGTCGGAAGTAAAATGTGCTTTGAGCAGTTTCTTATCTGTGTGCCAAACGTATCTCAACGTTTGAGAGATGACATTAGAGACTCTTATACCAACAGAACAGCAACTTCCAGACACGGAAAAATAAACTACTCTGAAAAATCTGGAGAATTAATTAGAAAAATGCAGCACAGGCAAATAAGGATCTTGCTTCTGCCTCTGTGTGCCTTTTCAGTCACCTGATACATGGACTGTTAATTATGTGTATAATATGTCTAATGTTTTCACAACTGAATAAAAAGATACTACAACTGCAAAACAGGAAGCAATTCATAGGATTTTAACTATGGTGTCCAAGCCCAATGTCTTCCAGCACATTTCCCCCAAAAATCTATCTCTTAATTAAGATGGAAGCTTTAAACTCCATTCCGCACTCTCAGAGGGAATAACCGGGTGCTAAATAAATCCATTTCTAATTGCATTTTGGTATCATCTGTAAATTTATTTAGATTTTAACTATGGAGATCTTGATTGCATTCAACTAAAACAATATTCTTGCTTATCAAGGAGGGATGCATTTTGAAAAATAAACTTAGCATAAAAGTGGCAAGCATTAGGGATTCTATCCTCCTCTAACTGCCCCATCTCAGCTGGTATGGATGTGCTTTTGTAGAGGAGACACTAACACATGAAAGAACTTCCGGAACACCTGAGCCACCCTCAGTTTCCATGATAGCACCTGCTGTGGCTGTCTGTGAGTGATCTATGCACAGGTACAGTATGTGTGTGAACAATCTGTGCGTGTGTGTGCATGTGGGCACATGCATGGGTACATCAGCTCATTGGGTATTCTGAATTTTGATTATCTTGCCTTCAGTACTAAGCACCATTTTAACTAAGTATTTAGTGAAGAGTTCAGTGCTAGCAGATGGATGTGTGTTGGAAGTGTTTGTGTGAATGTGTTTGTATTGTGAAATCTGGAGGATAGAGGGATCATCACCTTTCATCTTTCGATATCACAAGCAACTTGGTTCAAGGATACTTCAAAATATAGATACTGGATGGAGAGCTGTGCAGCTTTACAGGGTGTAAGATGCAAAATGCTAATGAGCTGTGCAGATATTTATCTATTTATAAGTTTATGTGTTTTTTTATTAATCTGTTTGCCTTGTTGTTTGTTTATTCCATTTTGAGGTAATTCAAATAGGGAGCTCAAACAGAGATTAGGCAGCAGTTGGCGTGATTGATAATTTAAATGTATTTTTCCAAAAACATTTTTTGAAACAACTATTCAAACTGCAAAATGTTGGTAATTTCTATAACGGAATAAGGAAGACGGCATTACCATAAGCTGCTGTTAAATTATGACTGGAGAAAAATAGTCATGCTTAAGGTTTTTATTAAAGTACAATCAAAACAAAGGTATGGGTAAATGTAAAACTAAGCAAGATAGAAGATGCTAATAAAAGCAAATACACACAGAGTACTATGTATGTGCAAACATCTTCTCAAACCCAGTAAAACTATGGATCCTATCTTACAAGCAGAAGTGGCCTCTGATCAGAGGGTTGGTGGTTTGATCCCAGTCTCCCCCATTCATCATGCCAAAGTGTCTTTGTGCAAGGTACTGAACCCTTAACAGCACCCATGACGGCTGTGCCGAGTGATGGGAGACAGAGATGATAAGTGCGACTCACTAGATGCACTGTATGAATCTGTGTGTGAATGGCACAAACTGTACTGTGGAGCTCTCATTGAGTGATCATTAAGAACAGAGAAGAGATATATAAATACAGACCCTTTACCATTTACAAGCATCACCTAAATGTTAGAGTGCATTAGAGAAAAACTTCAGTAATCCGGATGGAACAATAGAGAGAGGGCACGTGAAGGGCACATACGCCACAATGCACACTGCCTGCAGACATGCCAACACCTCTAAAACACACACACACTCTTGAAAATCCACTTCATGCCTGTGTAACCATCCAGATGCCCAGCTGGGAGCCCGCCGAACTGGCTGCCAAAAACAGTCTGACTGGTAACAGCATCAGAGGGGCTACTCCTTGTCCAATCTACATTAAACCCTCCCCAACAGGTTGTGCCAAATCCATGTCAAGGCTTGGACCATTACTTTTCCTTTCCACCTTCTTTAATCCCAGCCTCAGCAGGCTCCTTGTAACATGGCTGAACAGGCAGGCTGTGTAACCTTAAAGCAGGCAGCTGTTTGGAAGAGAGAGGAAAGTCGAGATGACACGAGTTGGCAAGCAACGGGAAAAGCTGACATCAGTCTCAGTCAGATTAGTAGGGTAAATGAGTGGATGGATGGTCGGATGGACTGGATGGGGTATGGTAGAAGTGGGAAAGAGTGCAAACTAAGGGACCCCTACCAGGGTGAGCTTGTGTCTCCACACAAACAAAATTGTCCATTGTCCTATCTAAGGTGTCGGGGAAATCTCAATCTCAGATTAATATATAAGTATAACGTTGGACAGGTAATACCAAAATTATTTGCATGAAGGGATAAGTGACCCATGAAATTCATACAGACAGGGACAAAGTATAAAGTACCTTTGCAGAGGAGAGACTAATTTAGTTTGAGTGCCTCATTGTCTGTTGTAGCCATTTTAAAAACATTGTTGGTCATATCAGGAAGACAAAATCAATATTTATCATATTCTAAATTACATTGTGATCGTGCACACTGACGACCAATTTAGAACACAGACAATTCCATTTGAAACTATTTGCAAATAAAATGGGATAATAAAAGGAAGCACAAACACAGGAGTCATGGAGCTACCCCACATAAACAAAGAGGAGTTTCTCAGCGGTGCATTAGATCCTTTTCACAATAAAATTGGTTCATGCCTGAAAAGACTTTGGCCCTTTGAGGACTTAGTGGACAGGAAATCCTGTGCCAGGGTTTGGAACAGCAGTTGTGAGAGGGCCAGTAACCAAACCAGGATAGGTGGCACAATTTAACCAGCAGCAAGGCAGAGAATGACCCCAGCCCTGCAGGCTGGGCTTGGGTTAATGAGAGACCTGACTACAACAACCAGGGGCTGGGGGAGTGGAGGAGGGTTGCAGAGAGGAGAGGAGAAAAAGCTTAGAAAGATTTGGAATGTAAGGGGGAGAGATCGAAAATCAAATCCAAGTGGGACTGAAGATGTAAAGAAAAAAGAACAGGACAGCGAGTTTGAGTCAATTCAAGTTGTGACAGCTGTTTTAAATGCTGTTGTGTTTGTGATCATACTCTTTTATCCTCTGCCTCAAACTCTGATTACATTATGAAAAGTATTTCAAATTAATTAAGTGACTGTGGAGAAAGATGCCATAACCAGTAGGGTTTCAAATGTCTTCTTTGCCTTACAAACCATGATAAAGATATTCCACTTTCAACAAAATAAAGTAGAGGAATGCAGTTAACCCTGAAATTAAGAGCTTAGCCATGACCAATGGATGTTCATTCATCCTGAAATCTGAACCATTAACATACAATACACTGCAAATATACTCTGAGTTTTCTTTGGAGCTTTTATGAAATTGCAACTCCCAAAACACAGAATGGAACAGTGCAAAGGCAGGCACAGAGACTGGCAGGCATTACTGGAGAGAGAACATCTCCATATTTATTTATATCATCAGCCCCGTGGCCTAAATATTTAGCAAAGAGCCTGCTTCAAAAGAAGGCCTCCAAAGCAAGGCCCAGCCCAAGGCTATTACTCGCACTGCTCATTAAAATGAGACCAACCTGCACGAGACATGGAGGGTGATGGAGCGAAAAAGAGCTGACTTTGATATTGTGTTGATTTCTCACAAGATAGACTATCCCATCAATAGTTTTTGTCCCATGTGGAACATCTCACCTGCAGACAAAAAGAGAATACCAAGGCTCCTAGTCGAGTGCTGGTGTGTCTCAGCAGTGCATTGATCATGATGGTGTAGGATCCTTGGGTAAATTCATCACTTTGACTGGATGGAGAAGTTGCTAACGAGAATGGGGGAGATGGAGAATGACACCTTGATGCAGATCTGTATTCTGTTTATCACGGAGATGAGCAGGCTGGTCCATGATTATATGCAAGTTATGTCATTGACTCTATGTCCTCTTTCGTTGTCCACCTACTGAATCCATTTGCACTTTTGGGCATTAAGGGGTCTGCATTATATTCAATAAAAGCATTTTACCCTAAACATATTTTGTGAATGATATAAACCCAAACGTGTAGCTTTCCTACATGCAGTCCAGTTGAAATGTTGCATCCCACCTGGGGTTGCAGGTTTAATGCACTATTCTGGGCCATATGTCTAGAATGCAGCATGTGCCTCTTATTATCGTGCCTCTCATACTCTCTTCCTTCTCTCCCCTTGTCCCATTAGGGCCATAGCGGTGCCTTGACTTCCCGCCTTTCCTCTTGGTAATTACCTTCTCTATCCCCTCTTTTTCTAGTTGTCTTCATTCCTCTCTCACTCTCGTCTGTCACCCTTCTTCGCTTTCTTCTTCCCTGGCCCCAGAAAACTCATACATATACATGTCATCTCTCCCAGAGAGTGCCAAATGCGTTAAGCACAGCTTGGAAATTAATGGCCCCTGAGCAATGCAGCGGGCCCAGCAACACCACATGCACTCTGTGGCTGAGGCGGTGGGGAGACTGTTTGACGGTAGAGGATGTGAGTTTGTACGTACATGTTTTAGTGAGAAAGAGATTAAAGACAAAAATAAGACATCCAGCATTTTAGACAAAGGCACGCTCTACATTTTTTTTTTCCGAAACAGACAGAATACATTAAATCCTATCACTATTAAAGATGAGAAGACAGCGTAGACCTAATTATTCTTGTGATCATATTGTTCGCAATTTTTTTCTTATCCAATGAGGACATTGCAGCAAAATTAATCCGGATAGAAGAAGCCATGATGCTAGAAATAGCTCCTTTTGCTGCAGTTCCTTGCAGATGCACGGGATAGATCACCCAAATTGGATGTGTCCGAAAACATCAGTGACCATGAGCGAGAATCAGAGGTAATGCATATATCCATTCATTCACCAGGGATCCCATGTCACATTTCTATATCACAGTGGTGCGTTCACAAAGTCTTGTCAAAGAGAAATTGGTGCTAAAACAGAATCCTCAACATGGTGTAAACCAATTTCCATTGTGACAGGGACTTCAGTCAAAACATGAATGGAAATGGGATGAAGATTTACCAGCGCTATGAGTCGGACACTTCCTGGTTTCTCCCAGATACTGTAAAAGCTCCAGTGTCATATGATGGCAGTTACGAATGTCAGCTAGAACACAGGGGGTTGGAGACTGCTTCAGTTTAGAGGATTGAAAGAAGAAACTAACCTCCCAGGATGAACTCACCAGAAACATAAAAGATAATACACTTGAAACAAGCTTTGATTGTGAAAACATTAAAGTGCAGATATAACATGTAGATAGGATGTTGAGAGAGCTACCAGTTCACTATTCGTCCCCTACTCATTGTCAAGGCAAGTTTCTTTTAATGATGATCTTGCCCTTTGCCAAGTAGTTTTTGATCCATCAACCTACCGATATCATTGTCATATATGTAGGTGATAGCTCAGAAAACACCAAAGCTTTTGGAAAGGCAATAACACATTGGAAAACATTTTATGCACTACTAGACTCTGGTTTTGTTTAAAACTTATTACATATTTCTATCCATAATGACCTTATCCACACAAACAAAATGTCATTTGAAATCTGAATCTAACAATTTTATGTTTAATCCCCACTCCAACCTCGTGATTCACATTACGCCTTCTTAAAATAAAAGGATTTTGCTTTCTAATGAAAAAATCAACAGACAAGCCACACGGTAAAAAGGCTTAACCGAGTCCTTACGAAGCGAGAGGTGGACATATGATGAAATAAACATTGCACTTATGAAATATGCAGGTCTAATGTGAGTCTCTAGGGTTGTGTAAAATGTGCTGCATGGTACATTAGACTAAGGTGCTCGTTCTTTTGTTTTCTCCACCAACTTTGTATATGTTCTTTCAACACACACACACACACACACACACACACACACACACACACACACACACACACACACACACACACACACACACACACACACACACACACACACACACACACACACACACACACACACACACACACACACACACACACACACACACTTTTTTCGCCTGACTGTGTCTGAAATAACAAAGAGTGATGGCAAAATGGATTTCAATGAAAGGAAAGTATTTTCTGAGTGAATCAGTGTCCATAAGAACTATTACTTCTTCCCAGGCTCCTCTCCAGTTCCCCAGAGATTTCTGAAACTATCGAGCTAGACTGAGACCATGGTGCTTTCATTTAAACGTTAGACAGGAGAATAATGCAGCAAAGATGACTTCTTCTCCATCATAGACTTCTTTCTTTACCTTCTATACCTTAAATTCCCTTGGAGGTTCCACTTTCCCTTTTTTATGTTTTGCAACATCTACATTTTTCCCTTGTATTTGTGCCTCAGTTTCTTCCAAAACCTTATCTCCATTTTTCCTGATTCCACCCATCTCTCTCTGTCTTTCACTGAACCTTAAAAAGCAATGAAGGAATAGGGATGATCCAAATACGCAACAAGATCAACGTTTGACAACAAAACATCTTCTATCTAACATGCAAACACACATGCATCCTTCTCGTCCCCAGCCTGCCCATAAAGCTACCATCCAAATAGGTATGTGTGTGTGGCACAGAGATAGCCATAACACAAACACAGCAAGCTCTGTAGAGCTTTCCTGAGGCCGATAAACTGTCTATCCTTCTCCCCCAAAGGTGATAATGTCTGTTATTAAATCATTAAAACTGGCACTTTAAACCATCAGACCCGCTCAGACAATGATGCACCAATGAGTAGCTCCTCATGTACGCAACTTGCCCATTCAAAAAATAACATTTTGTCAGCCTGAACATTTTTTTGAAAGTGAAGTGGTCATTATAAGGAGTTAACAGTGCCTCGAAAACATCAACAAAGAGAGGGTCACCAGGCAAGTTGAAAGATTGACACTGTCCATTTGGCCGGCCAAATATATTACCGTCATTTGCATGTGCTATATGGCTGTTTGTATAGATAAGAGAGAGTGCAGCATGAGTGCCTTTCAGAAGCACGCACACACACAGAAGCATTGGTTATGAATGCAAAATACTACATTATTAATTATACCTTGAAGTGATAATGGCTTTTGGACTTATGAATCACATCATATAGAAAAATAAACCTAGCTTCCAAGAGACATGCCACACACTCCCCCCTCACACACACACATCAGACAGGTTTCATGCTGTGAACGTCAGCATTGTGTCGAAGGGAGAGCCTCTTCCTGGTGGTAAGAGGATTGGCTGGCTAAAGACCAGTGACTTTGAAGGCTGCAGACGCCCTGAGGGGGGCTTCGGAAAGAAAGAGAGGGCCAAGTCAGTTGAGCCGCGCAGCTGAGAAAGAAGCTGAACTGGATTTAATAATTGTCCCTTCATCTAAAGGCTGATATCCAATACAGCAGTGGAACGTCAGCTAGTTTACGTGCTGAGTTAAATTTTATCTGTAGGCAAGGGCCTTTGCCTTGATCCATCCACAATAGAAGGTTATTGTTCTTTTCCCCCGGGCGTATTCCCCACCATGTTTTCATGTCTTTTAAGATTTTAAAATGGCTGCAGAAGGGCTTCTCTTCCTCTCTCTTACAATGCTAGAATAATCCAGTCAAGCCATTCACCTTCATTTAATGTTAATAGAAAACTGAGTTGATACGCTGTACATTTGTGTGACTTTTTGCAGTGTTAAGTCCAAAAGAAGGAATGAGGGCAAAGGATTGGAGAGAAGAACAAAAAAGAACTGGAGCTGTGTAGTGGGCAGAATTAGAAGCCCTTCCTTCCTGTGCTTCAAATGGATTAAATAGACATTTCTGTACTTGTTCTGTATAAGTATATGTCATAGTATATACTAAAAGTATACATCTTTCTGTTCTGTCTCACACATACATTTCCGCCTGCGCAGTTTGTAACATCGAACTTAAATTGATTCTCTCATCAGCAGTAGCCGAGCTCAGGAGCTCCTGCAGATGGGTGCTTAGTGCAGCCAAGCATTTCAGGCATAACACAGACCCACTCCCCTTGGAGTGCTGAACCATTCCTTCATGCTAGGCGCAGTTTAACTAACATCTTTCTCTCCAAGCAACATGCATATACACAAGAATATGCTGTTTTTGAGTGCAATGCATCTCGCAGCTTAGAACAAACTTTACTTCATTATTAGATGATATTCACTTTCTTATGATATGTTGCATCAGAATGGCAAAGATCAGTTTAACTAATTGGACCATAATCACTTTGTGGATTAGTTTTCCTGTCCTCTTACAGTTTCAACCGAACATAGGTGGTAAAGCACTGATCCGATCACTGTGACTAGCTGATACCAAAGTGAGGGGAGAACATTTGCTCTCTCTTGAAGAAAGAAGGCACCACAAGAATTTGAATGCAATAAATATGCTGTCTATGAGTAAAGACAGATGATTTGCCGATAACCCTTAGGCCCATTCTGTCCAAATCTATCTATGTATGCAAGCCATTCCCACATCTCTGTATTAATAATTCACCATAAATACAAAACAAGAAACCTTGTACTATGCATTAAGGCCTGATGTCTCTGCAGAAAGGCATTAGGCATCCAATGTAGCTTTCAGAAACACAGCTCTGTGTGTTCCCCCTCTCCCCCACAACCTTCCTGTTCCATATGATTATATCCATCAACTACCTTGCCATCGATCAGCCTTGGCGTTACCTTCTTCTATGTCTGCTCGCTATGTTGAGCTCATAAAACATCCAAGACATTATTGTGCATTAGACAATAAAGATGTGCTGCAGGGAAATTCCATTAGCTTCTATAGAGAGAGGTTACATGAATAGAGATGTCTAAGGTCTTGACTGAGATGATCCATCGAGCTCTCCTGGGTTGACGTGCAACAGCTCGTGTGTCTTATATGACAGAACATGTGTTACAATGAGAGCAGACTTAACCAGGGTCAATTTGCATAACCATCTATGGAAATTACGTCATTAAAGAGGAGGCAATTCAGTTTCTACCTCTGCTACAGGTTTAGTCTCAGAGACACAGATTATTAAACCCATCTTCTTACTCTCTCAATTTTCGTCTCTTTGCAAGGTTATAAAAACATGTAGTATCACAAAAAAACGGTAGCCATATATCTGTGAAAACTGCCAAGGATATTCATGCTCACCAGAGGACAGATCGGTCACAATCTATCTGGCAGAGAGCCACAACATTTGTTTAACACAATCTGATTTGGAAAAAAAATTATGTTAGGACAAGTTTGACACTTCATGTCATGCTATGAAATCATGGGAATATTTGGCTAAACTGGGGCATATTTCCAGACGTAACTAGACAGGCCTGCAGACTTTTTGTTCTGTTGAGCATTCATTTAAGCCGTGACAGTTAGTATGAGAGTATGAAAGCTGTTTTACAGTTATGGTTCGGCGTTCATAAAATTCTAGTGGGTGTTGCACAGAAAAAGTCTGGTCTGGTAATGCTGGTCACTGCAACAGTTGGTTATGTGTCTTGGCTGCCTTTGTCCGCAGATATAACATCAGTGTTCTTCCTCCTCTGTCAAAGCCAAGCATCTCTAACCTTAAGGTTACTGCCTGCGCCCACTCACTTCCTCTGTAAACTCTCATTCATTCTAATTCCACTTGGTTATTTTCTGCCCATTTCTCAGTCACGGTATAACTAACTTCTGCCAGATTTCCATACCTTTGGCTCCCTTCCTCCTCTTCTCTGCCACTGTTTTTCAGCTGCACTATAATCTCAGGCTATTGTATGTTCTTCTCTAATGCAAAGGCTGGTCTCTAGAGGAGTACGCTTTAAAGCAGAAGGACAACACACCAATTATCATGGTTGCCTATATCTTTTTAATGGCTGAGGACATAGTTATTTTCTTTGTCTCTCTCTCTCTCTCACTGCTTATTCATAAAGCCATATCCCGATGAATATTTACGATATAACTTATGAGTCCTACTATATTAAATTTGCAGTGATTCAACAACAGGACATTGAATTACAATGTTAGGTCTTGGCCAAGATACTCTTTCTGGGTAAATGTCATACTATTACAAATGTTTAATTTAGGATTATTTAGTTTGTTCCATCTCATCTAGTTATAATTGCATTTTACTTGTATTTTAAAAGAAGTTCCTTGGAAGCTTCAATTGAGTTGTAGCATCTATTTTTATGATCACAATGTACAGAGTATACATTCCCTTTTCATGTTGTTCCCCTAACTTTGACCTCCCTACCCACCATTCCATCTGACATGTCCTCTCTCATCACACCCTCATCTGTTTCCCAGTGGCAGCTTTCATCAATCTCAATTGTCACTGGGCCTGTCAGTCCAGATATGCCATCACTCTCCATCTGAGTCAGAGGGTTACCTCAGTGAGCCGCTTAACTAACCCCATAACTGGCTAGACTGGCCTTTGTCTAGGACCCTCCATCACTCCACAGTTGTCTCCTCATGTCTTCACATTAGTTCTGCAGGTATAACTGTGGTGACCAGAACTAGTCCTCATCTCTGCTACTACAACACTTTAAACACTAACAGAATTTAACTGGGATCAGTCAAGTTTTATTGTTGTCCAATAGTCAAACAGTAGTGTTTAAAAAAGTAGCAGTTGCTCATTATCAAACTACATTAGGCGATCAACATCCACTTCCATATTGGTTAGGGCTTAAGGTGCTCTGGTCAAAGCTAATGTCAGGTGCCAACTGTATAACTGATTAAATACTTGGCATCTTCACCAAAAAACTGACCTTTTTGCAATGTGTGCCCCATTATTTGTTGGAGGTAAAAAACTGTGAATGTAAGGAGGTGCATTGCAATTATTTCAAAATAAAAAATGAACCTGCTCTGTGTTTCTTAATTAACGACTTAATTATCTTGCTAATTCAGAAAAACAGGAAAAGACCTGCTTGGTTTTTCTTAATCAACAAAATAGTCAACTGTATAATCCAGGAAGAGGCTCTCACTTTCATGGGAGCAAACATGTCCTATCTTGCTAATTCAGAAAAATAGGGCTGCTACTCTGAATTAACAAGACTTTTTTTTTTTTTTAAACAAGATATTTAGGTTGTTATTTATCAAAAACAAATTTTAAGAATGCAATTCACTCCTGTATAAATAAACAAGGAAAGAAACAAAATTAGCTATGGAGTGTACCTTGGGTTCAGGGTTATACCTATATGAACAGCAGGTGTTAGTGAAATGTCAATGTTGAAGCAGCTGGTTTGTTAGTGAGAATAATCGAGGACCTGAGCTATGACTCCCTTACTTTTTCCTTGACAACTCAACTTTATAAACTACAGTTTGCTAGGACTGGCCGAGAATTCGGAGATTGTTCACTCTTTGTGTTGCTGCCACTACAGCTCCTGTTGTTGTGACTTTAAATGCAGGTGCATCAGAGCAGGTGTGCACCCGCTGTGCGTGCACTGTTTGCTAACAAGAACAGACATGGATGCATAATTCTGTTCCTGTGCTATGAATACATTTGTGTGTTTGTACAGTAGATGCACAAACAGCCAGGCCCAGTGACTGTATAATTCAGACTACAGGATACCCTGGGATGCAGCCCTCACTCCTCGCTTGGTTACTCAATGGGTAAAAAAGGAAATGTACCTCTGATCCAGCGGCAGCTAGGGAACCTGAAAGGCCAATCAACCCCTTACCCCCCACCTAACTTTTATAAAGAAATCAGTTGAAAGTGCCAGGGAACCAGAGGCTATGAATATATACCGTGAAGTTGCTTCTTCCTTGCTATTCAATGTTAATTTACCTCCATTTAATAGACCACTGAATGGATATGAATCATACTCCAAGGCTTTGCTCCTCTATTGTTGGAATGGCTCTCATGTGCTAATACTCTTTAGGTAAAGTCCTTGTGGCTGATATCAGCCCTGCTGTGTGTTACATTGATCTGTTCTGTCAAGGCAAAATACAACGCTCAAGTCAGATCAAATAAATGAATGATTGAGGTCAACGCGGTAAAGTTTGAGTGTGTGCGCACAGACCCCAGATTTCACACCAACATCCATGCTTCTGAAGTGACTTTGGGAAAGAAAAAGAGTGTAAACACTGTGCTTGCCAAAAAGGAAATCTCTGAGCTATACTCAGACACAGCCATTAGTGAGATTGGCAATGCTCTCTCCTACTGAAGCTCTCCCCTCCAAACGTCCCACATTTTATTCGTCCTTCCGTCCCTTCAAGTAGCTCGGCCTCTGTCAACTTGCATCTAGACAAACAGCAGGGGGAACAGTAATGCTTTTATTGGAGAAACATAACTCCAAGTGATAGAATTGCATTAGCTATAATGAGGGGACCAGAAAATAAAGACAAAGCCACCTTGTTGCAGCTGGTAAAGACGGACAGAAAATATTGAAGATGGGGGATGAAGCCAGAAGGATAAAGAAATATGAGGAGGGAGCGAATGAGGGGGTGAGGAAAAAGGTACTACGAGAGGGAATCTAAGGATATCAGGGGCATGTGGCATGAAGGAGTGCATGTCGGATGGCAGAGCAGAGGAATAAAAATCAGGGAGTGGGAGAGGGGGAAGCAGATGTCTGATTCACTGACTCATCCTCCTGCACCGGCAGCAGGCATCACAAAGCCAGTAAGACAGAGAAAAAATCGAATAATTGCCACGGATAGACGTAGGTATATCAAGGTAAAAAGGTGATCTGAAACTGAAGAAAGGAAGACAATGGAAACTGCAAAAAGCAAGAGTAGAGGTGTGCAGAGCACCGGGGAAGGATGTGGAGAGGCAGTGATTGCTGCAGTGACTCTGCTGGGACTGGAGTGGCTTGTTGCATCAGATAATACAGACATCAGGAATAACCGACTGTAACCGACAACACAAACTCTTTTCAGAATATGTCCCGTCTTTTTATACACATACATTTTTGGTAAAGAACAAAGGTTTACAGTGAATGTTCATGTTAAACAATTGTGGTTGGAGCGTTTTATGAAATGTGAGACAAATTATGAGATGGTAAAAATGACCATGGCAACCACATTTCACCATTCTGAATCTGCTGGTGATATGGCATCTTGAAATGCAGCTGGATTGCATGCTATGTTAGCCATTCAGTGCATTTGACAACTTCCATTGCTGTAGTTTTGAAGTTGAGTTTTGATTTCATCATTATACAGATTGAGCAATTATTATATCTGCTTGGTGCAGGCTCACAAAGCGGACTGTTTTCACCACATTTACAGAAGAAACATATACATATATTCAAATATAAAGACATTGTGTGTCCTGTAAAATGAATGAAATGGTATTTTGCTTCCAATTGTGTTCTGAATTATAAGGCACAGTAATGCAGCCCAGAGGCTTGTTCAGTGGGTTTTAAACTAGGGCTCCATGGGCTCTGGTTCTCTTCGTTGTGCCTCCACAGTTACTGCCCCGTTCTACTCCACCAAGGGGACTGCCCCAGGGGAGCCAATTAAGAGTGTCCGCTGTGGCGGTGACAGCTGCTACAGCAGCAAGCTCTGAAAGCCTCCTAGCTCCACATCACTGATGGAGTAATACTGTAGAACTGTCTGGGAACGGAAGGGGGGAGAAGAGAGAGAGTCAGGAGGGGAGAAAGGATCAATGAGGACTAGCAGTCACCCTGAAAGCATCAAGAGATCACGGCATGATTGAGAGGTTCCCCTCATAGGGGTGTGACATCAGGTTGTGCATCTTTTATCAACTTGATGCTCTGCTTAAAGACAGCTGTTCAACTCATTCATTAGGATTATTCAGGTGGGACATTTAACTAAAAGGTTGGTTTGATTGTCATGTGTCTTTAAACCTAATATAACAATAAATCATGCCATTGAAATTAAAATATATTTTGGAAAATCAAATATTTTTTAAGATCTTTAAAAAACATGACTTCAGTGTTATCTATTTACGTCAATTCTGGTCTTGTCTTATAGACCTGTAAAAATCACCAGCTGCTCCAAACAATGTGTGCGCACCTTCCATCCTTAATACCCTCATTCTACTCTGTAACTTTCAGTAAAGAACAAACAAAGTGTCGTCATCCTCCTTGTCAAAGACACTGCGGTGAGGGAAGCGAGAGTAAGCAGTATGTTTTTAGAACACTAATGTTACTGAATCAGGGGAAGTTTTTAATTGGGGCCTCTGAGATAATGCTTATAAGGCAGATCACCAGCAGGGCTGACAGTGGTTCAGTGACTTTGAATTCCAAGACGCATTCTTACGCTCCCATTTGTATAACGTAGCAAGTGAATCAAAATGCTGTTTTTTTGTTTTTTTTTACTTCAGGTGATTGCCTGAAATAACCTCGGTGTTCTGTAAAGTACAGGACTCAGGGTGATGACATCACTTATTTTTTCTTTTACAAAGGAGGTTCTTCCACTTTTCCCTCCAGATTCCCCTCTGCCTTCTGTTCCTCCTCATTGATTGCTTAATGCAACACAAAGTTGCGTCACAGTGACTGATTAAGAGCTTTTTTTCTTCCGACAGTGGCTTTTTTCTTGAAAGCTCTGACAGCAGTATCCAGCCTTGAAACTGGCTTCAGAGTCAGTCCAAGTGGCAGCAAAACGTGCGCTGGCGCTCGCAAAGTCCCCCGTTTCATGTTACAGGAACCAGCTGCCATGCAGCACACCTCAGCTACCACTGTAATAGCACAAAGGACTTCCTGATACAGGACGAATGACAGATCACTGTCTGCATTAAGCTTTACATCATGGAAGATGAATGTAACTAATTATTACATCATAGTTATACTCAGAACATTGTATAAGTACATGACCAGGAAGATAATTGATAGATAAAATGCCTGACCTGCAAGGAAAACATCTCTCCACACCAGACCACTGTCAGTGAACTACCTAGCACTATACATAGCCCTACCTACTTCAGTTGAGGATGGAGACAAGTCCGTAGAACATTTATAAAATTTAAAGTGTAAACTTAGCCCAGCAAAGTTATTTTTATAGTACTATTTATCAAAAACGTTCACCTTAATATCCATCACAGGTTGAGCTTCGAAACAAAACGTTAAGAGGATTGGAGTAATTATTACCTGTGTGGGATAGCAAATTTATCTCAGTCACAAATTTGCTATTTATGTGTCAACCATTATGGTTAGAGGCAACATTTAGATGGATTCTGTGGTAAATTTGGTACAAAGGACTTTTCTATAATAGTTCTCAAAAGAAACCCAGCAAACACTGATTATCTAATAAAGAAATCCCCATCTTACAGCTTCTCCACTGCATAAGACGTCCTTGAGTCTTAAGTACATGTGTTGAAAAGATCATCAGATATAATTTGCCACACCTGTAACAAGGTATTTGTTCCATCCTAGTGTGCATGGCTTAATTCATAATCAAATAGTAATGAGACACAGCCAGAGTGAAGTGGATATTCTCCTGCCAATCAAACCTTAGCTTCAACTGTTTGTTTGGAGTGAAAGTCACCTTTCCAGATGACTGGATGCCAGCCCCTCTACCACCCACACATAAATACACTGTCTACACGCACACACACATATGTATTTTACTTTACTGCACACACATACCTCCCACTCTGTGAAGAACCTTGTGTCAGTTTCCACTCATCAAAAGGTATTGAGATGACAGTTAGCAGAGCAGTTCTAAGCACAAACAATGTAATATGTGTTGCATGACTCTCTAATGAGCTTGGCAACTGATTCTATTTCACAAATTGTACTAACACACACAAGCACAGCTGCACACTAACCCACGCACTGCAAGTATTTGCTTTTCTTCACTTCTCAGCTTCATCCACAACACATGCATTGTGGTTAAACTTAGTATATTTACTCTTGTTTCTGCTGTATTAAATACATGAAGAGAAAGGGATGGCTATAATAGGCAGCCAACTGTCCAAATCCACATCCTCAGGTCACCTCGTCTTTCCTGACAGACTTGACAACCTTCTGGCAGCTTCTATTGAAGAGAGCTTCTGCCATATCTGACATTTGCCACCATTAAACAGCAGCCATGGCTTTGTCGCTACTCAGAAAACGTGTGATTTAGAAGACAAGGTTCCTTCCCACCCCAAATAAGCCGCAAAAGCAGTTGAATGACAAGACAGCTAAATTAATGGTGAGAGAGGTGGATAATGTAGGGAGTTTTATACAATGCAAAGCTAAAGTTGATGGTCAGCTCTGACAGATAATTACAGTTGAGCTGACTGTGTGGTTGTCTTTACTAGATAACTTTACTTGATGACTACTGGCACTGATAGTCGTGGATGCAAATTGTCCGACCCATCTGGAAAACAGTCATATTTCAGCTGGTTAATCAAACCTTCTGACGTCAGCACTGTACTATTTAGAGAACTGTCATATGGATACAGATTTCCTTTGGTGCCATCTTGACAGATTTGCATATTGCAACACGGTCACATTGGCTGTTACTGCTACTTGTTTCCAGCTTGTAGGGAAGGGGGACCAATATGGCAACAGAAGCACTGGGAGGAGAAATAATAGAATCAAACGTGTGCCTTGGTGATTCACTGGACAAAGGCACATATTAGGTATTCATGATATCGCTGCTGGCTCTTCACGTAAGAACTGTATCTTATTAAAATAAACCAGAATTGCCATAAACATTCACAGTGATTCTGTTTTGTAACAAAAATCTTGTAATGATTGCAGGTGAGATAGCAGTTACTTTAGGTCAGCCAACCAAAGGAGAAAACATTCTGAGGGAAGAAGCACTGCACACTGTGGTCCTCCTCTGAGCCTGTTGACAGTCTAATTGATACTGTTGGGCCACAGTCCAGAGGCTGAGCACCAGACACTGGAGCCGACGGTGAGGACAAAGGATTGTAAAACTTTTGGAGGGAAAACATTCTCCAGCAGGCCTGAGAATCTCCCCCTGGTGGTTGGAAAATGTCCTGAAGAGCCTTCAGGACCCCCGCTGAGTTCCAAGCCCCGCCCACTGAGGTCCAACTCTGACACTCAATTGGCTTAAAGCCAGCATCATCCTATGACCAGCACCTCAAGGAGGCAGAACCTCTCAGGTAGAATAAAACCACTGAGACATCAATAATCGCTGCCATTTTTCCCTGCTCTGAAGACGTCAACAGACCCCTCCGGGTCTTTCCAGATGATTTAGTTGCTAAAGGGGGCAACCAGAGTTATTTTCTTTCATTTCTTTCATTGTCTTTTATCTTACTTTGATAGAGACTATTTTTGTTTTTAACTTGAAAAGGCCGTGCACAGGAACTCGCTCGCTGGCCGAGCTCAGAGACTTTCTTTCCAAATCCACAGCGGCGTTACCGCTGTTCATTCCCTGCAGAAGAGACGAAGCAGAATTCCGTTCCAAGAGCAAGAGAAGTTCGCTCGATTCGGCCCAGCGCTGACCTCCGTTGCAACCACGAGGCCCACCGGAGCACCGCTTAAGAGGCCAGGTTTTCACTGATTTGTTTTTCAGGAATCCGCCCGTTCACACGCATCCTGAGGTTTAACGAGACATTCACTGGACGTCCGGAAATCCGCGCCCAACGCGCAAGCAACACCACGGAGGTCACAGTAAGAGGCTTTATTGTCTGGGCAGAGACTAGTTTAAATACTTAGCGTGTCATTTTTTTGATTGTATGTTTGTTTGTAGATCGCTGATCTGTTTTAACCGTGCTACACGGCGGGCCGAGACGTCACATCCGGTTCCTTTGTTTACTGTGTTTTTGAGAAGCGCGCGGTACAGAACCGGTGCTTCCTCTTAACGTGTTACCGTCAGAGATATTGTGCGGAGATTGACATCTGTTAAAAGATAAATCTCACGTAACTGGACTGTCTGCTTCGCTGGAAGTTTGTCTCTGACGATGTGTTGAGAACTTTCCTGATCTCTATATCTCTCTCTCTCTCTCTCTCTCTCTCTCTCTTTTCTCCTAAAACCTGTTTTTACACACGTCCCGACCTACATTTATACATTTCATGTTACATGGAGAAATCTAGATTTAAAGAGCCTTTATACATCTCGACGCCATTCGGCGCCAAAACCACGAGATAAGAAATCCCTTTGTCTTAAAGATCCCCTTTGTTAAGGTCAGTGACCGGCAGCCATTTTGCTTTTCGCATCGTGGCTTCACTAGGCAACCTCCATCTTGAAGGTACGTGAATGTAACATCACCTTGAATTTGGCCAGATGACGTCACCACGTGACCTTGTCATTACGCCATAGCCACTTCCCCCTTTTCTTTCTCACACACACAGACAGGCAGACACACACACGACCACACGCACACACAGATACCCCGTATCACATGCGTGGTCTTAATTGTGATAAGTGCTGCTGCTGTTGTTGCCATCCTGGAAATATTGGAGTTTGTTAAATGAAGAATCATTGAAATAACATTAACTTTATTTCCCCTTTTAATAAATACTTTTGTAATTAAAGTATTTGTATTTCTGTGATTATTTATGCATATGTATGTGAATACAGCTGGATAACTATAGCCTGTGCTCGAACTTAAAACCCTTCATTGTTTATTATATAATCATTAATACTAAATATTGAGATTATTAATATAACTTATAGCATAGAGACTGATATTTAAAGATTGAATTGTTGGTCCCTGTAACCAGGGTGGTGCCCCGCGCCAATAAGCAATTATTACAGATTTGTATTATTCTTAATTGATAATTTTATTGTTTTCATTAATTATTTTAACTATTATTAATAGATAACCGTATAATTTCTAATTAAATGTGTTACTATTATTACTTAATAGCTTTATCATTTTTGATTATTTTTAAGAAATAATTGTTATTTTAATAATCATATTTCATGATTATTAATAATTAGCTAACGTCAATTCTACTCCTACTATTGCACAACAATACATGTGGCAGATCAGAGAGAAAGAATGTATAAAGGCTTAACAATCCTTTCTTTACTTCCTTCTTGTGTGCTGCCTGTTGACGCACAAGACATTAATCAAGGAGCAAGAATTGTTTCCTCTCCACAGCATGGCACAAAAAAATAAAACTTAATTTGCGTCTGAGGCAAAGAGAAGGGTAATGTTGCATGACATTCTCTTCATATCGCCGAGCTAGAGGTCACTTCCCCGCACTGAGAGAGGGAGAAAAATAACACTATCCATCTCTCACCTGCTCACCCACTGTGCCTGC
The DNA here is from genome assembly GCF_949316205.1 of Platichthys flesus. Taxonomy (NCBI): domain Eukaryota; kingdom Metazoa; phylum Chordata; class Actinopteri; order Pleuronectiformes; family Pleuronectidae; genus Platichthys; species Platichthys flesus. The sequence goes on from NC_084968.1 coordinate 3,536,213, forward strand.
ATTGATCACCCCAACTCTCTGTGCTGCTGTCCTTCCATCTATTTGGCCTTGTGTGACACACACATAGTAGCAGTGTCATAACAAATGTCACTGCCTTTGTGAAAGTTGATGGACATTAGTTTGATAATGACGTTGACGAAGCAACACCATCTTCCAGTGCAACTGTTGGTAACAAATGGACCACATGTCAGCCAGAAAGCAGCAATCATATCGGAGCTCTCATTTCACTACCCAGCATGCCTCTATGTTACAATTAATCCTGAGCCTTGACACTATAAAAAGATTCTTTGCAAGTTATATTTACACAACAAAATGAATTAAAAATGCGATGAACATTTAAAAGAGTTAAACGTCTCTACAGAGAATCACACACATTAAAGAGGATCTCTTGAGCTATTTTTGGACATGATTAGCAATTTTTTACGTGAGTGAGTGTGCGCTGGAGATACATTTACATTTGCTCAAATCAAATAATTCATAAGAGATTAGTAGGATACAGTGCATTTAAAGTCTCCCCACATCATCTGCATACTTTCAGCCTCTCTGAATCACTGACAGCTCAGTAAAAAATTGCTGTGGAATCCCACATCTTCCGTCTGTGTGTAAGGATTAAAATCGCTTCCAAAAGTAATACAGTGGGCTGTTGTAACATTCTTGTAACAGTAATTACATTTTCAGTGAGTTTCCGAATGAGAAAAAAAAAAAGGTTTAAATGTTCCTGTTTAAGATAGTAAAATGGTACACTCACTATCTTTCACTTAAAGGCCTCAATCAGAGCCCAACATTAATTCTGTTTATTACTCTTGAACAGCTCTGACTTTTGATCCCTAAAGTACAGCCTACGGACAATAGCCTCTACCTGTGTATGAAATGCAGTCGATACTCGCAGAGCGTTATGTTTTACTGCACTGTATGAGAGACCACAGAGCAGCTCCAGAAAGGAATCGAGGGTCTCTGAATGTTTGGAGGAACTGAAAAAGCAAGACAGATGACTGACAGGTAGGGATCACGGAATCTCACCGGGGGAAATGTTTTATGTCAAGTGCAGTACCGGGAACTCCACCTTTGCATAAATGCAAGAAACACAAGATTGCTATATATCACTCAGGCTAGGGAGTATAAACACTTAGTAATAATAATGGAAAGGAAAGAAATACAAATTAGTAAGAACGAGCTTATAACAACACTAAGTCATTGGCAAATAGATCAAGACTCTTGTACATTAATTGTTTCGAATGCAGACAGACGCACTCATGGAGACAAGTAGACGACGGAGGGTCAAACACGTTCAATAGCAACTGAGAAATTGTGTCCAGGTGGACGCCTTAATTAACTTTGTGCCAACCATCTATCTACCTTGAGCTAGATATGCATGGCTACTGTGCATGTTAAGTATCTGTTGGTAATTCCTCAAATGCTTAACGACTGTTGCTACTCCCCCAAATGAGTCTTGTAGCAATTTGTTTGTCTTTGACAAGATGCCAGGGTGTTTGTCTTGGTAACATTAGAGCAAGCAGGTCTGTAATCTGATCACTACAAGAGCCAGCATTACTAAAAATACAACCCAACTAAATGCAAGGCCCACTCACAGCACAATAATACTTGTCCCCGTAGGATTTGGTTTCAGGATGACAGTTAGTTGTAATCTAAACCAGTTTTGTGGGTAAACCTAGCCGTCTATCCAGGCTGAAAGGGGCAGGACTGCTTTTCGACAACAGCTATTAGCCGCACTGATGAATATACAGATACTCTGGTTCTTCACTAACTCCAAGTTTTCAGGGCAAAATTTACAGCAGAAAGCTTTTAACTGATCCTGAATTACGTTGAAGAGTCAAATTAAGTTTGAGTTTTCAGTATTTAGGAGAATTTTTTTGATGCCAATTTCAATCGATTTGGCTATGGGGGCCATTTGGGCCTCCAGGATAAACAAAGAAACAGATGAAATGTCATGTATCTCCCTGTAAATGTTTCAGGAAGAAATCCTACACTCAGCAATGCAGTTTAAAAATGGGAGAATGTAGGGAAACTATCCATTTTCAAATTCTCAGCCAGACAGAGCCTCTTAGCCCGCCCACGCACCTTGCCATTGGCGGTCAATAATCTGCCCAATGAGGAAACATTACTTGCACATACTGTCATTTGGAAGAAGAGAGGGAGGTGGAGGAGATGGGCAACTGAGTGATTTGCCTTGCATGCAGGCCATGAGATAAGCCTCTGGGTTCCCCCCATGAAAGATAAAGGCCCCCACATTACAGTTATCACAGACAGATTATAGACTCCACTCTCTCTGTAAGTACAGGATGATGCTGGATAGGCCTTCACAGCTCCACTACCGTTAGAAATGCTCTGCCTTCTCTGTTCTCCACTGCAATAAATCTAGTTTACGGCCACCTCAAGTTATCGCTTTCACTTTACTGTGAGCAGATATTGACCTAAACTGTCCCTCCATTGCATGATGATACAAGCTGCACCTTATTCACATGCAATCTGAAAACCAGGTTCTACAAATAACTGCAAACGCTAACTACAGAATAAGATCGTTAATGGTGGTCTGGTTATTCACGTTAACTCTATGCTTTTATACATGAATGGAATTAACTATCTGCTATATGGGAAGACCGTTGATGCCTCCATTTTATTTCTGACCCTCTTCTGTGGTCAGGGTTATTTCCATCAAATGTGTTTAATAGAGTGGTAAGTGATGAAAAGGAAAATGTCAATGCACATTTTAATAGTGCCAAAAGTAGAATAGTGTATAGGCTGAAAAGCAGAGGTTTGGACCTTGTGGCCAAGACCTGTACAGCTGTGCAGGACTTTGGGGAGTGGAGTGGAAAGTAGTATGGGGCTTGACTATCTCTGGTTCTGCTCCAGTAGTGCCTTGGTTCATTTCTACAGCCCCCCCCAAAGGCCCCAGGGAGGACATCTAACTGTGTCAAGAATGTGTGTGCAAGATCATGAGTTAGGGCTTCAATCACACTGTACCGGGGCTCTTTCACTCTCTATAGTTCTCTCTCTCTCTTACTCTCCAATCTTGCTTTGCCATCCCTGCTGTGCAAGCTCTCCTCTTTTTCCCTACTCTATTAATCTCAACTCTTTGCACCGTACTTTCTGATATCCATCAGATAGCTCATCCTACTCCCCATCCTTCTGCGATATGGAGGCTGCATGCAGCGATGACTAGTGGTAGTGGCAAGGGTAATGATGGTGATGGATGCTGTGTCTGTCAGTCATCGGAGCCTTGGCAGAGATGTGTCAGATGAAGATGCGGAGATCTCTGATCTTCCCTTGTACTCCACAAAGTAACTTTCTGCTGGCAGACCATGTGTGGGTGTGTACATGTGTGTATATGGTTATTTATGTGTTTTGGTGTATGCACAAATATAGGAGTTTTCTGTCTGTTTAGCACCTTGAGTAAACATTACATTTTACATCCTGACATATTATTTGAAACAGTGAAATGGATTGGATGAAGCAAAAGGTTACATTTTGCCTTTTGCACTAAAAGCACAATGGGAGTTCCCAAGGACTACAAACAAAATTATAAAATGAAAAATCTACAAAACAAGAACGGCCAATACGGTGCACCATCCCATGGGTTGCTTCCTTTGTCAACCAGATGAAATAAACAAAAGCTGACAAGGAAACCCCCGTTGACATCCTTCTTGCTGTGAGGGCTCTCAGTCAAGGAAATTACATTAAAATATTTGAAGGCAACACAACAATGGAAAGTTTATTTTTAAAGCAATAAAACGCAGGATGGAGCCTCACTGGAGACCAGCCGAGGAAAGCTTGCTCTATAGATGAATGTTTAATGGCTCATGCACTAAATGCAATAGGTAGTGAGAAATAAGGCATAGAATATAGTAAATGCTTCAGTGATTAGTCATTAATCAGTATTGAATTCATTTGAACGGTTTGAAGTTTGCTTTGCTCTTGAACATGCATCAACAACTACAGAAATCATTCATGAGAATTACAGTACTGTGAACCAAAGCCAAGATGCTGCAGCTGCCAACTACATTATCTTGCAAGACGCTGAACTCAATCACATACAGAGCAAGGGGGACTAGAAATAATTATTGTTTTGTCAAGTTCATTGTATGGCTACTGTACTGTCCCATCTAGCTTAGGGATGCCCTGGATGCAAAGGAATCTATCCACAATCAAATCAATATTTTAACTGAAATGATGCAATCCCAACAATCATCATTTCTAATTAAGTGCTTACAATTTTAGAGGTTAATTGTTATGTTTTCATATCATGCAATACACATTCCATATAAAAATGTCAGGATTTTGATTTTGAAAGTGAATACGAATTTTTTCTCTTGTTTGATAGCATTCCCTTTCATATGTCAAGTGCACTGACAACGTCATTCATGTTCAAGGCTTCACATGTGTCGACACTGTCTTTTACTAACAAAAGTTGAATATCCGAATTTCGTCACAGATCTGTATAATTTTCCATTATAATCAAATATTTTACTGAACAATATATTTATTATATACAATTTTATTATATTGTAGGCTAGTAGTTCCTTGACCGCTTTGTGAAACAAACCACACTCAAAGGCCACTTGAAAACTGAGGTTGGAGGTGGTGAATGTCAGCAGGAGATCTGCATTTACATAGTTGCAAAGCTGATGAGTGCGGTTTCCTTTGCCTCCCAAAACTCCTTCTGCAGAGTAGAAAGACAGAGGTGGCAGTTTTTCAAAGCATCAGTCATGCATAATATAAGCCACTTTGTTTATTAATGGCGAGCACTCCCAGTGCAGACTTGAATCCTTGGCGTGGGCCCCCAAGTCGCACTACTTTAATATCTGGCGGCTAAATAATTAAAGTCAGCTTACATCATCGCACCCTCTGAAGATCCGGCCCCCTTGTCTCTGCTGTATACAAAGCCCAGCCGTTGCCTACGCTGTAAAGCACTCCCACTTATGAGCCTGCATTGTTTCATGTGCTTTGGCAGGGAAGGGCGGTATGAATGGAGAGAACATCCCTGCAGCCTAATGCCAACTTATTCCAACCAAAGGGAAACGGTTTGTTAAGACAAATTGTGATTTAAGTACACCTGCTGCTGTTGATGTAGGGTACAATTTAGTTTGTTAGGAGGAAAATGTTGATTTAAAATGTAATGTATGAGACTGAATTACTATTTCAGTAACAGTAATCAACAAAGAAAACACCGTCCATGGCGTAGCTTCAACCATCTTTTTAGCTTGAGCAATGTTTGTGGCTACATAAGAAATGAAAAGACCGATGACATATTGGTAACTTGCAAATAATAAGAGCCTGAATGCCAAATCCATTCATATGTGGTAGTTTGTGACATATTGATTGCTGTGTGCGTTCTTTTGTTTTGGAGGGGCATTAATCAAACCTGAGGTGGAGGAGTATCCCCAGCACCTCGGCGGTACAAAGCACTGTCTTTACCATTGTGTTGGGTAAAACACGCGTTGATCTGGTCGCCACAGTTGTATATGACACCTTATTTTGTGTCGGTGCCTCCACACATTTTAACTCGTCGGATGTATTTTTTGTTATCTACTGTTATAGTTACATTAAACTGCTATTTATTATTACTACATTAACTTCCCTGACATGGGAATATATGATTATGATGCATTAAGATTTTGAAAAAACATAAAATAAACTTTGCAACCTCTAAATGATCATGACAATCTGCTGGGTTTTCTGCCTCAACATTACAGTAACAAACCGGCTTTTTGCAGAAGACAACTTTTACCCAAACACTCAGGGCTAACTTCAGTCCTTGGCTGAGAGCTGTGTGACTGTTACAAATACTCAGGAAAGAAGGCCACCAAGGAGACACTCGTATGACAGCAAGCAAAAAGCATATACAGCTACCAGGCAGCAGAAAGTTTGAGGGTATTGCTGAAGTGCATTTCTGGTATCAGACAATGGAAAAGTGGATTTCAACTGCTGCAGAGTAATGCTTGAAACACCCACTTTCCTGCTTTACACTTCAGAAAATGTCAAAAATGCACAAGCCTGAAGCCAAGTACCAAGCAAGAGACCAAGAAGTTATTGAAAAAAGAAAACATGTTAAAGCTTTGCATTGGTGGGCTCTGCGCTCAAAAATCTCGGAAGTAACTGAAGATGGATGACACACTCGCTCCATTTTTGGCCTTGGCAGCTTTTCAGAGGAGTGGAGCCTGGCACACTTGGCCTATATATGTCCCCTTTTCACTGTAGCACAAAGGGGATTGGGAGGGTAGGGGTGTGGGGGCAGGACAGAAAATATAAAACCAGCGAGCTTATCTTAACTGGCCAGAACACCTGAGGCGTTCTCTCTGTTTCTCATCACTATGCGCATGTCCGTGCTCGTGGTTGTGCACCCTGGACTTCGTGTGGAGGGAGAATCATGAATACTAATGATGTTCTCTGAAAGAGGAGGGTTGTGACTTGACTCTCAAAGGAGAGCGCTCAACAGCTCTCCCCAACATCCCTACACGTACACACAGCCCCTGACCTCCCTCTGCCACCAAGAGATAAAGTGGTGATTATCAAACATAGGCCATTGGTGAAAGAGAAGGACAGGACTTCTTCAGAAGAGCGGGCCACATGATGTGTGGTTTTCAGGAAAGATGGTGCTTAGACCGCAGGACTCAGAGGGCTAGTGGTTCTACTTGTGCAGGACACGGCAGATGTATGGGTGTAGGCAGCAGCTGACCTCATCAGTATGCATGTGCGACCTACAAGCAAGCAACACCACACAGAGGAAAACAAACGGAGGCTGTTCTCCCAAAGGAAGGAGAAGATGGGGAGCAGCAGTCATGGCTTCAATCTGAGAAACAAAGCAAAATAAAAACACCTAAAGATGATGGTGCTAATGAGATGACCTTAATATAGACTGGGGGTAAAGTGACAAGTGAGAGTGGAGAAGGAAAATAACACAAAGAGAACAAAGACAGTAATGGATTGTAAATTATATGTTTAGAAACACCACTGGCATTGGAATTAATCAGTCAAAATGGTAGAAGATAAAGAAGATCTATGCTACAGATGACGATGGGGAATTGAATTTATAAAGTGAGGTCAACATGTTTCAACACTATCTCTGCAGTTACTTCAAGGGCACTGTGTAGTGGGTTGCAATGATTACCACAGACCAGCAAAAGAGGAGGGGCTGGGGCATCCACCATAGCAACCCTGTAATTAACATCAACACAGAGAGTAGACCCTGTGGCTGCAGGCTATTTCACAGTTTAATTTAATGTGGGCAAACTCTTTTGTCATAATTTAATATTGCTGTAAACGACCATTTTCAGTTTCTTCCTATTTTCACTTTTTGATGTCCGTTCTGTTGCTCTAATTCATATTTTGAAAAATGGCTAACAACAAAATTCATCCCTGCTTTTCTGAGTCAAATAATTGTTGTCCTGTTTTATTCTGCTGCCTAGCAGTAAACAAAGCTTTGCTGGGGTATAAAACAATGGACATGTTTTCCTTTTGAACATAAAAGAAAAACACATTTGGGTGATACTCACAGAAACAAACACAAACCACTTGTAAAGATGAAAGGATGCCCAGGTGATGTGAGAGCAGTTGCAATTATGGCCTTGTCTGAATTTTAAATCAGTCGATGGCTTGAGGTGATCGAGACCAACCTTCCATTTCCTGCATCCCTTCCTTCAGTCGCGTGTTTCAACAAACACAGCTGAGGTTGAGCATGTCCTCAGTTTCAGAGGTCAGCAAAGATGATGGGTAGGGAGTGAGGTGACTGACGCTGCTGATTCTTAAAATGTAACCCTAACCCACTGTGGAAGGTGCTTCAACCTCTGGGACATTATTATAATATACACAACATTCTGGGCACGTTAGAAAGCATGTGCACACACACGTATGACTATACTTGTTCATTTGCTGGAAATTGCTCAAAACAATTATATTCTGTCCACTGCCAAGGACAAAGTGATCCACCCAGCAGTAAAATCTCTTGGAAGCTCACCATCCAGAGCATCAAAGACAGGCTGAATCAGCCCCATGCCTCGGGTTGTTCAGGTATGGATTACCACCTATCTCAAACCTTTGCTTTCTGTTTGCAATACAGGGTCATACAACATGTGCATAGGTGTGTGTGTGTGTGTGTGTGTGTGTGTGTGTGTGTGTGTGTGTGTGTGTGTTAGTATGTGCAATAAATGTAGCCAGACACACCAACACAACCAGTCATGCCACTGGTGCAAAAGAGTGATTATCACACAAAAAAGATGCTAATTTGTTTTTATTCAGAAGGATGTCGGCTGTTCACACCTCATTGCAATCTTTCTAATTGCAGCGTTTTTGCATTCATCCATGGACTTTAAATATCTTATGAAGAACATACAAGGTACTTTTAATGCAGCACATCTGTACAGGACAATTTAGTTTTACAAATAGAAAGCCGCATTTTGAAGACAGACACTTAGGGTAGTTCTAAAACACGCAGCTCTTCATCTGTTTCACCTTATCATGGCAACGCTGGAGGATCATAAACAATGGCAAATAGTGGGTCCCATGCTATAGCCCAATTAGATATTGGTTTGCTGATCAACTTAAAGACACGGAGGAAGATATGTGCTTAAACCTAGTGCCGTGTGACAACAGCTCATTCAAAATGGTTCCACCTTAATGCTCACCGACTTCCATTTAATCATCACATTTTTACAAAACATGGTACGTGTAAGGATCCTTTTAGCCAACACGTAATGCAACACGTAGGTATTATTGCTGGTAATAAGCTATGCCACTTGGTTGACAATACATGGAGAGCTGGCATTTCAGACAAGGACTTGATATGCCAGACTGCAATAGAACTTTGTATGATGACTGAAATTGACTCCCCAGACAAGGGCAGCATTCTAATGCGTGTGCGTCGTTTTGTAATGATAATGAAAAACTTCAAGTGTGCTACTAAAAACAACGCAAACCGAATGAAAAACAGAAGTGTTTACTGTGTAGGCGTACATTAGTAATTGCTTCAGCATACTGCAAGGCAAAAAAAGAACAGCGGCTACAGCCATCCAACAACTTAAATCATTTCTTGCTTTTACTTAGCTGTTTTTTTTAATGATCTGTTCTTTGCAGGCAAGTCCACCATACTTGCCTACGACTCTAATGCGTGATGTGGAGCGACATCCCGGCTAGGGCCTGAGCTCACGGTTTGCTATGGAATTGTAGCCTTTCCTATCCACAGGGCAAACAGACCGTTTCTCTTGCAGGCCAATATCTTCTGGCAGCCATAAATCCACAGAGAGAGCCGGACAACATTTTATGTTAATTATGTCAATTTAAATAGCTTAGCAGCTCGAGATGTAGAGGTGCAATCCAATTATCCAAGCTAGAAGGAAGAGAAGACAGGAAAATATAAAGAAAAAAGGAATAAGAAGAGGATAGTTGGTGAGGTGTAATTTTAGAAGGGAGAAATTGTCTGTCTGCTGTTACTCAGTGTTTCTCTCGGATGGACTGCCTTGTGCTTTTAGGGAGTAAACTTTTAAATGACAAAATGAGAAAGTGGGCATTGGGATGGAACACTGTCAATTTTATATTGGAAAAAATAAATGATTCATCCTCAGTTACTGAAAACAGAGATGGGAATTGCTGATTGCTCTGTCAACACTTGGCTCATGCTCAACATATGAAGTAACAACAACACAGATGAGAAGTGCTAATATGCTCATCTGTCTTATAATAAGTGAAGGTTTGAGAGACTATGAACAAACCAAGGATCATCCTGCCTCTCTCGCATCAATCACATCTTGCTACATCTAATAAAAAAAATGTTGACAAGTGTCCAAAACACAAATGCTATAGCCCCTGTTAAGCAGCAACACAAATAAATCAGTGAACATTAAAAATTACAATGAAATTGGAAACCACGGCCAGTGCAGACCATGCTTTCAGCTGCATTTAAACCAAATCTGACAGCCAATTCAGCTCTTAGAGACAAAAACAAATCAATAGATAAATGCAGAATTCCTCCCCGTTCCTTTTTTGATGTCTGTTTTATGCAGTGGAACACATTTGTCATTAAAGTGTGACAAAGCCTCGTGGATAGAAATCCTCTAGTTTTAATTTTTGTTTGTACAGTATAGGCTATGCTATAAACTGGACCTTACTAAACATTTTTTGTTGGCATTCAATTCTCACAGACCATTTAACTGTAAATAAACTCTTTAACAAACTTTATTTTTATTTATCAACACCTTCCTGAAAATAATACATACACCTTTAATTCAGTGAACATTTTAAGAGCTAAAGATGAAATGTATATAAGTTTAACAAATTCAAGGATTTGATGGATCATGATACTCGCATTCAACGTCCAAAAATCCATAATCAATTTTGTCTTTGACAAGACCCTGAGATATCCCCTCTATGGCGCAGGTTAGCCCTCATTAGTGTGTTCGGTCACACTTTGACTGTGAACTCGTAGCTGTGTGATGGGAGGAGAATGTGGGTAACCATAAATCCATTGCAGTACCTAGCACTAGGGAAGAGACTGCGCGCTGATAATGTCTATGGAGGCTCACCGCAGCCAATCGACCACAGAGGGCTATGTGAGGCTCCTCTGCCCATCTGACACCGGATTGATTGATACAGATTACAGGTATACTGAGTGAGAGAGAGGAGAGGTGGGGAGAAGGTAGGGGGAGAAACGGATGGTCAAACAGAGAGAAGAATGGCTTTAAATGGAATGACATGAGCACGAACATGCTGGGATAAGTAAATGCTGTGAATGTTTCGTGTCACAGTAATATATATACAGGGTGTTTGAAGGAGCATGGGTAACAAATTCAGAGGAAATGGGGGAGAAAAATTGCAGCGGTAAAAGCTTGGGGTGGGGAACATCAAAGGAATCATCAGTGTGAAACTCTGCCTCATCCCTGACAGCTTAGGCTAAGAACAGTGCAGCAACTGATGCACCACAAACCACTGAGCCAGAGACATACACTATAGAAAGTAGGACAGTACAAGGAGTGCTCAGACAATTATCAATGGATTTTCCTGAGTACATAATGTACCGTGACGCACACCATGCAAGTTTGAGCATCCCAACAACCAGTTGAGGCCATTTTTCCTTTACTGTCTGCCATCACGCGTCAACAATCATGCTACGGGGATGATTACATGAATCTAAATTGGCTACAGTTCAACACATCAGACCCAAGATGGCTGCTGAGCTTGAAAGGCAAGCAGCAGACCCCAGCTGGCCGGGGATGTGCTGAAAGAAAAGCCCAGAAGGGAAGGGCTTCTGGAAACATCTTCTGCCAATTTGGGGACATGAATCAAGGCTCTGGCCTATGGGGAGTTGTGTCAGTGAGGTTGGTCACCCGGGCCAGGCTCCTTGCAGTCTTTCCAGACATGACAGAGATCAATAGATGGATGAACCAAATGCCTGGGCTCATGTAGTCAAGTTGGAGCTCACTGCCAGCTTAAATCAACTCAGAAGAAAATTAACTGTCATTGATCCCCTAGCTCTATGCCATTCCTCTCATTCATTCTCAAACATGTACTTTGGCATCTCGCTTATGAAAATCAACGGTCAATAATTGGCTGAAGTGTATAGGAAAGACTAACACAAACATATACGCTTACCATGGCCCCCACGTGTAAGAAAGGGCATCCGGTTGATGGCAATGGGCACAGTTCCATGCTTGTTGTGGAAGTGGTGGACATGGTGGGTGGTACTGAGGGAGGAGGAAACTCGGGCGGCCACAGCTGGGCAGGGGAACACCAGCAGTGCCAGAGAGAGCACTAGCCGGAAAAGGAAGGCCGGACTGGCCCAAACCACAGTTGATGCTGCCGCTGGCTTTGGTACCAATAGCAACCCTCTGTCCACCTCCACTTCCACTTCCTGTTCCATGGGGGCAGGGCCTGAAAGGGGCATAAGGCCCCTCCCCCTCACACAACACAAACAGGAAGTGAACATCTCAAACAAATCCGGGGCCCATGATCCCCGGTTTTACAAGCCCAGGGGAGGGGAAAAACAAAATAAGCCAAAAAAAGGAAGAAAAAGGATCCTGTTTGAAAATCCCAAAGTGATTGGAAAGGAAAAACAAAAATTCCTTACAGAGAAGAAAGACTCCAAAAATCCTCCAACAGTCTAGTATTGATATCCAAAAGCTTCTGAGTGGATCCTTGAGAACTCCCACTCTTTCCCTAAAAATCTAAACCTCTTCTGTGACACTCAACTTTCTTGTCACCCAAAAGCAAACAATCAAAGCTCAGCAGCACAGAATTAACAAACACAAGACTCCATCTTAGCTCCTTGAAAAATATCTTGTGTACAGCGCTTTGAGTTAATTGTTCGGCAGGGTTTCCTTTGACTTGGGAAGATCTTCAGAGGGTTTTTCCACTCATAATCCAAGCCTCCATTGCGAAGAAAAAGACTCCCACCATCCCTTCTGAGCTTTCTGGAGACAACTTAAATGAGCAGTATCATGGATAAATAAAAACAGAGAGCAAAAGGGAGAGGCGAAAAAAGAAGAGCAGAGACAAGGGTGCTATGCTGAAGGAGCAGCCAAATCCCGTTTCAGGGCTTTGAATCCCTGAAGGAGCTGCGAACCCGTTCAGTCTGCAGCCAAGAGCCGGAAAAACAAGAGATGAATACAAAAAGAAGAACAGGACTGTGAAGAAATGAAAGATGGTGTGAAGGAGGAGAAAATGGTTGTCTATTTCCAAATGCGGCGGTGCTGAATTCCTTCTCTTGTTTTCTGACCAAATAAATCAATATGGAACGCAGACCCGCACCAAGAAGACACCTTCACTGGATTAACAGATAACCTTAACTCTGAAGCAGCATCAGAGTGGTCGCTGTCCAGCTCAAAACAACAATCCTCCAATCCTTAGACTTGTGAGCAAGCTCCGTCCTACGAGCAATTACTCTTCACCCCTTCTGAAAATGAGTCAGTTTCCTCTGCCCCTTTAAACGCTGCTTTCCAGGGTGGGAGGCAGATGAGAAGCAGCCGCTGGTCCTCTCGGTGGAGCTCCGACACAGGGTGCTGCTGCTGGCTTGCTGGGAGAGAGTCTGATGATGATGCTGCCGCTACTGCCGCTGCTGCCTCTGCTGTGAAATTCATGCTAATTGAATCAGAGGCTGCAGCAGCGAGTGCATCCTTCCTGCCCGCACAGCTCTTCCTTCGCTTTTTCCTCCGATCAAGTCAGACAACCCATCCACACACATACACTTAAATAGCACACGCACGCGGCTCCGTTCTAAGCAAGGCAAAAAAAAAGGGGAGAAACAGAGCGGAAGAGAGAAAGGTGGACACACTCAGATCCTTTGAATACACAGGCAGTGACTATGATACTCTGGGCAGAGCGGAGAAAGAGAGAGTGTGTTTGTATGTGTCTGGTAGGAGCTGAGAGCGTGAGAGAGAGAGACAGAGGGGGAGAGAGAGCGCTAGAGAGAGAGAGAGACAGAGGGGGAGAGAGAGAAAGAGAGAGAGAGAGAGAGAGAAAGAGAGCGAGAGAGAGAGAGAGAGAGGGAGGGGAAAGATTGGAGATAATTGAAGGAGGAGAGCACGCACACAGAAAATATGGGAGGCACACATGCATGTCGGGTTGGATGTTTGGACACAGGCGCATACACAGGGACTCCAGACAGACAAAGACAGACACTTACAAACAACACCACACACATATGTCTTACACCAATGACTTGTCCGTCATCACACACATCCTCCAGAGTATGTGCAATGTATAGTAGGTGGAATATAAACCCTCCATTTGGATTAGTTCATAGGTAGACACTGAAAGTACAGCATTTTAATAAAATTGGACTCACAAAAATGTTCAAATATAAATTTCTCTTGAATTCTGCAGTTTGTCCTAGAAACCCTGTAAGTCAGACACCATTTTGTTAAGTGAATAAATACGTTAACAATTCAAAGTAGCAAAATTATAAATAAGTCATAAATAGGTTATCATGTAACACTTGAAAATGCAACTATCTTCTAATTAAAATCGTATACATTTTCGAGTTATTTATTTACGTGAACCATAATCTTTCACTATATAACCCTGTGTGTTGATCCACTAGTCAGCAGTCCTTAGTTTTGCTTGGTCGCACAGATGTGCCAAACATTTAGCAGGTGTGTCTCTGTATTTGTATTTCATTTGTTGTGTCACTTACTCTTTGCATCTCCTCTGTGTAAGTTACACTCACACACACAGCCTGGCCATGGTCCCACTCACTCACACAATGACACACCAAAGCATAGAGGAGGGAGAACAGGAGGTGATCGAGGTGAGTATGTCGAAAAGTGACAAAGAGAAAGTGTGAATACAGAGTATCCACTACGAACCAATGCTGTAAAACGAATAGCAGCGCTGCTTCAGGGTCAGATCAGAAGCAGCGTCAGAGTCTCTGTACGAATGTCCTCCCTTAACAATCCTGCCGACTTGCGCTTACTATATTTTACCTATAAACACAGACACTCATCAACATTATTAGAACATGAACAACACTAATGTTTATACATAGTCTTTGATTGAGAGTTTATGAAAACACTTATTAAAAGACGTTGACACACACACACACACACACACACACACACACACACACACACACACACACACACACACACACACACACACACACACACACACACACACACACACACACACACACACACACACACACACACACACACACACACACACACCTAGGTGAAACGCTGAGATACTGACCTAATACAATAATAAGCTAAAAGCTCTTCTAAATCATAACCATTCTGTTTTCTGTGCTGATTATATATACCCTGAGCCGATTGTTTATTATTTATTCAAGAGCAATTTTTGTTGACAGAGTCAGAGAGCCCATTTTATTTATTGTTTTGGACGTCTGTGGTTTATGTTTTATTCATTTATTATATTTTCATATTACGTTTCTCATTTCTCAATTATATCAGAAGGCTAACATGGTTTGATTTATGATTTCTCAGACAAAAAACAAACAACAAAATAATAATTGTTAATAATAAAAACAATAAATAAAATACATATTTTTAAGAAAGCACCAGGTTAGAGGTTTCCTTGCACAGTTTACAACTTTCTTTCTGTGAAAATGTATTTCATATCTAGGCAAGATTGGTATTGTGCCCTAAAATATCGTTATATAAATCTATATTCGAGCAAATCCAATGGAATCAAACACAGCCCTAGTTAAAAAATGACCTACGCCTATGGGAACTGCCAAGAAAAGCTGTAATTTGTACTGCGCTGCCAAAAGGCACAACCAATGTAAAAAAGTTATTCAGGAGCAGTTAGTTGTTGTGCAACTACAAATGAAACAAGCAGATAATGATGGATATGGGGGGGAGTGAGAATCCCTGTCATCAGCTGAATCATTTACACAATGAGACATTTAATAAGGACTACTTCTCCCCCATCCTCTGTAAAGACACATTTCTCATATTCCTCCAATGCATTCATTCTTCATTTTCCTTATCAATTATTTCTCCTCTCTTTTTGTCTTTTGGTTTGGCCCGTCTGCACTCATACTCCTTTCAATCCCAATTCCTCACTATGCATGTTTGTTTTTCTCCTTGCACACCATATACTCATTTTCACATATTCTTGTCAAAGAAGAGCCCAGGGAACTTAATATGGGCAAGACAGAAAAAGAAGAAGAGGTGAGGAAAACAAGAAAACCATGAAACTAAGAGTAGTGGGAAAAAACAGGGGATGCATGATAATGATGCAGAGAATGATGTGTATAGTTCAGAAAGAAATGCAGACACAGGATTGCAAGGGGAGGGGAATTCGGAATGAGAGAGGGAGGGAGAGAGAGAGAGAGGGGGGGGGGGGAAGGCTAGAGATGAAGGGAGATTGTGTGTCAGATAAATCATGGCTGATAGAGATCACAGCTGGGACAGGAGTTCCGTGCTGTAGACAAGAAGCAAGACAATTGGCCAAAGAAGGAAAGGCCATTTTAGGTCTTCTGCAATGGAACGGGTCAGAACTACACTGATTCACTCACTCATATACACACACATGCAGAGAGACACAAACAGGTGGCAGACAAGAGATGCTGTGTTTGATGCTGACAGGGTGAAGGAGATATGACACACATGGTGACACAGGTCCTGATTTTGCATGTGAACTGCGGAACCTCTGAGGAAAGATGATGCATTTTACAAAATCAAGATGTTGAGCATAACCTTTTTGCAGGTGCAGCTGGACAAAACACAGCAGTCCGTAAAGCACAGATTTACTACTGGGAACTGTGTAAACTTCAATGGTAATTTTATATTGATGATTCTTTCATTTAATATTGTGTCAAATATATAACTTTATTGTATAGAACAAAGAGTACATTTGTTGGAAATGATTTGTTACTATAGAAATACAATTTAATTCTAAAATCCTAAATTGTCCTAATGTGGTGTTGATATCCAGGTATTCCTTTTTTGGATGTTCATGTTTTTGACTGAATAAGGTAATACATTGAATATTTTTTTGTTTCCTGGTTTATTTGAGTGGTCGATTTATTGAATAAGCTGTGTTAATTTTACACTTTTAAGTTTCATTCCAGATCATATTAATTCACCTACTGGTTCAATAACTAAATTTAATTAAAGTCCTGGAAATGCAAATCCATGTTTTGTTCCTAAATATCAGATGAAAGGTTTTGAAACAAGGTCATTGGATCTGATTGAGGCCATAGGCTTTCCTTTCACCCAACCCCATATTTCTGCAGAGCACTGGAGATGAAGGCTTTATCAGCATCTTGTGTAAATAGCACTGCTGGTTTGATTTGGGTGCTTGATTGATGAGGCAAGAAATCTATTCAAATGAAGGTATATTAGCAAATTCTAATGTTTTTGTAGTGAAAAAAATGTTTCCAAACAGAAAGGGACAAGAAAGATAAAATATGCAAAATAAAACTAAAACTGTGTAAATGTTCAAATTAATCTCTATGTTAAGCCAACAATTTATAATGAAATGTCTATCATGGTTTTCATGATCAAACTACATCTAATCATATTTCATAGTATATGAAACATGGTCTGTGTTCAATTACTGTTCTTGACACCATAGCTCTTTCCTTATGAGGAAAGTGTGCGGACTGGGAACTCATTACGACATAAAACACAAAGGACTGCCAACACCTGCTGCTCCACTCCCCTCCCCTCCAGCAGAGGAAAAACAGGGAATACAGAGCACACAAATACACACAGGTGAACAATCCCTCCAGACACATGTACACTAATTGCACTGCACACACTGCCATGAAGGTCCTCATTGTCATGTGATGCAACATCCTGGTCCCCAAGGCCAAAAAGCCTTGGCACTAAATACAACAGCCTCGGCCCAATGAAACCACAAACTCCAAAATCCCTCAGGGGAAGTGAGGTCACCGATAGAGGAAGTGGGATTAGTTTACTGACAGACGTGGGATCAAAGCCTCCTGTCTATAGTCTAATCCTGAGGAAACCATCTCTCCATTATACACCTAATTAATTACAGTTCAGTCAGACACCACCCGATGTTAAGAAGCAACAGCGATGTGACACAAAGTGAGAGGGGATTTTATTTTAAGACTATTAAGGGTGGTATATAGACAATGTTGATGTATAGATATATTTCAAGGGTTTAAGCAGCAATACACATGACACCCAAAGAGGACAGGCTCGAATTGGGTGAGGTCAGGGAAGTAGGACACGCAGAATGTCGTTGCTCGCACAGCCGGGGTAGGCGTTGCAAAAAAAGCAAGTCATACATTTTTTACTCCTGTCTCCTGTTTGTGCTATTCAGTAGCTTTCTGCAATACTGTGTCCCCGGTGTCCGCCGTTTATGTAAGTGCTCTGTTGAGAATCTTCCTCCATACTGAGTGCTAATGTCGGCTACTCATATAAGACAATGAAAGAATGGTTTGGCATAAGCATTGCCAGTTGTAAACTCATCTACCAGAGAAGTAATTCAAAAGTACTTCAAAGCCTTTTTTGGAACAAAATACTTGCCTGATCAAACTTTATGGTCTTCATAAAATTCAAGTTCTTAAAGATGTCTTCTCAAACTTTTTTTTGTATCTCTTCATTACAAAGAATGTTATTTTAGACTAATGACATTCACTCTACCGCCAAGCCTGAAATAATGCAGAAATAAATGAAGGCTTGACTTACAACACAATTGAAGTGCCTCTGCAGTTGATAGCGCTTCAATTTGTCACGGTTGCGGAAAGAGCGAACATGGTAACTGTGCCAACTCTAATTGGCAAAAGAAGAGGAGGCAAAGAAGGTGAAGCGAGGTGAACAATGACCTAAGGCCAAGTGAGCCCAGTACCATAAGGGACAACAGTTTTTTTACTACGATATTATTATTATTATTAAATATGATCATTATTATTTCTGAGGCTAGGGAACCATAATCATGGTTAACGGTATCAATATAAGCTAAAGACACGTTGTACAACAAAGCAGCCATCGCAACCTGATTTGAAGAGACTTATGATGCATCCCTCATAACCTTTAACAAGGCAACACAATGCTTCATGACTAGAATATAAAAATATATAAAAATAGATCATATCAGGCATTTGAACAACATAAGTCTAATTTGTTCTGGCCAGACTCAAACTGTTCCTTTTCTCTGTAAAACTGTATCATGTCATCTTAAGTGAATGTAAAATATGCAGCCCTCAGTCTTGTCAGTTGGCTGTCTAAGGCAGGGAAGGGCAGGCACATGGTACTGCAGCCTGATTATGGCCTCTGGTTCATACTGTTTATTTACTCACTTTAATATGCTTCTCTACGAGAGGTTCGGCAATTAAAGTATATTGGTTTTCCACTAACACACGATCTGTTATTCTGCAAGTAATCATATGCATACATTGAGCCACCAATACCCTCATGGTGAATGAAAGCAAGATATTAAGCCATCAATGCAGCTGATGGGTGCCTGTACGTTATCGACAAAGAAATCCATTAATAGCATTGTGGCTACACCATCTTTTAAAAATAAGAATGCTGAGTTAAATGATTGTATTGTAATGGTGTTAAATGATGGACAGAAAAAACGGGGTCGAGTTTGACAGTGAAAGAGATCTGACTTGCTGGCTTCAATAGTAATAGAAAAAACAATATAGGGGGTAAGAAAAATGGTTTAATGAAACCGAGCAGATCGGGATGAAAGACAGAAGAAAAAATGTAGGGATAGTACATTTGGTAATTAGAGGGGATGGATTAAAGGGAAACGTGTGTGTTGTTGGCACAGGACACATCAGCTCGGTAGAAAGAGAGCGAGAGAGAGAGAAGATAACTGGCTAGGGGGGTGTCTCCTGTTTCGCTTGAATGGAGGAGCAGGTTGCACACATCTTAATCATGTGAAATGATATATCCTCAAGGGGAGAAAGGGGGAGAGAGAGAGGAGATGAGGGAAAATATATAAATCATTTCCCCCCTCTCTTCCCTTTTCTACCTTAACCCATCACCATAAAAGCCATTTTCTTAGAGATTTCATTAACGATCATATTTTGAATGACATTGTCTGCCAATCTTATGTTAGCTCTCCCTTTCTTATTTAATTGGGGTTTTGCTAATTAGAAATATTTGATATCTATCAGTGGGTTGAGATGTTGAATATTTAATCAGCAGAGGTATGGCTTGCCCCTCAGGGTGCTGTAATGGTGCCTCACCCTGGTCTCATCAGTTGAGTCAGCTTTTTTTCCCACAGTCAAAATTATCGACTGTCTTGACAACACAGTAGCAGACAGGGCTCAGGTGACTCTAGGGCCACGACTGATGCTCCAAAAAGGCTTCTTGGTCATGGATTCATTTTGAAATGATCTCTATAAAGCCTGGTGCTGTTTGATTTTCTTTTTTTTATTTTATCTTTGCCAGAATTGAATGCCTTATAATCATTTGATTATGTGCTTTCAAAATAAAGAGTAGTAAGAGCTAAAGTTACAGGTTGTTGTCTGATGTTCTCCTTTCAGAGAGGAGCACAGTCAGGAGAGAAGCCGCAGGTGTTTTGATACTAAAACATATTAGTACTGTTTCAAGATATGCCCCACAAATATTGAGTCAATAGTAACAAGGCTTGTTTGTGGGTACAAGTTATTAATTTGAGATACAAATTACTGATTGGTGCCACAATAAAAAACAACAACTAATTTACTCATGACACCTGCAAGCTCGGTAGATTTCATCTCTACACAGACAAAATACATTGTCTTTTTCTGCCTGAGTGCTGCAGAAATGCAAAATAAAAGTGCTGCTGGTTGGAAAGCTTTCCCCATCTCTCTCTGTCTCACCTCTACTTATCTTCTCTCCATTGGTTCTTTCCTCTCCCTCCAGCCATCCATCCATCCATAGCTGCAGCCCAGCTCTCTGCGGTGAATCAGCTGTCACTGTCTGTCCCTCCAGCTGTGGGCCCAGCTGTCTGAGCCAGATGGGCTCATCTCCACCTCAGCTTCCCTCATCCATGATGTCTATGAGGGGCCCCCTAACCTGAGGCAATGGACAACTGGCCTCTGAGCATATTAGTCTCAGTGAGCCAAAACAATATGGTAAAGAGATGTTTCTGGTGCACTTGACAGAATAAATGAGGTGTCATTGTAACTTACACTGTGACTCCAAGCTGCTTTGGCTCTTTATTGTTATTAGTGCATAGCAGCAAAAACCAGCCCTTTTTTCAAGTGATTACTACTTACCTTGCAACATCTTCAGGAGGTGATTTACAGGTTTACTGGAACCTGAAAATGATTCCTTTCTATGTGCCATTGTGAAGGTAATAATCAGGGTACATGCTCAAAAGGTGGTAGGGAGGGAGAGTGCCTGCTAAAGCTATTCCAGAATAAAACTGGCTCACAGTAATCTCCTGCACACAGGGAGAAATTTTGACAAGGATTTAAGGATTTTAAATACAATTTCTAGACGCAATGAATACCCAACAGTAGCGCTTGGGAGAGAGGGGGCCAAAGCATGGTGCAAGACAGGAAGTTAGGAAAGGAGAGGGGCGAAAGAGAGAGAGTATGATAAAGAGAACGAAAGAGTCATCATCTTTCTGTGGCGCCAGATTGCAGAGCTCTAGGGTATGAGACGCCCCGGTGTTTCAAATGCCTGCTGAATCAAATCTAATTTATCCGCATGTGAAGAGGAGCAGCAGTTAATGGGAGAGTATTGTGAAAGAGGGTGAAAAAAGAGAGATCGTCAGAACGACAGACAGAGCGCACTGCTTATTTAGGACATAAGCCGTTTATGATGCTCTGTTGGTGTCCATGTTCGATAAATTGAAGTCCCTATTGATTAAAACTCCAGATAGGGAGAGCCGAGTCCTCGCTGATATCACTGAGATTAACACACAACAACAATGGGTAAGCTGCAGGGAACAGATTGGGGAGAAAATGAACTTGGCTTTATCCTGCACATAAGAGATACATGGCTCGAGCTGCGGTTTAATCTGTGGTTAATAACATGCATGGTTTTCAAGAGAGTCAGTGATATTCATGTACAGTAGTCAAACGCAGATATTGTACATACAGACATGTTTCACTGTATTTAATGTTTTCAGAGGGATTTGCACATTAAATTATATAAAAAGAGCAACCTGGGCTAAAAAGGCTTTTCATGATTGGAGCTCAGGTTTTCAGTGAGCACCGCTTCCCAATATGTTTTTATGGGAGTCGCTCAGTTAACACACAAACACGAGGGCAGATGGTACCATGAGCCCCTAAGACAAGTTGTTTGCAACAATAGCACCTTCATTCTCTTAATTGAGACATTTGCCTTCCTTAAAACTCACATTTACCACATTGATGGATTTCTGTAACTGATTCCATCAAGCAGCAATAAATCGGCTAATACATAGATCTGTTCTGTCTTATGCTAATTGGCTAAACAGGCTGGATTACAGGCTCTAAATAAAACCTGTTGCTAAAACCAAATAAGCTCTGAGCAACCAAGATATGAAACATCAGACATTTCCGGGAGACACAATTAAGCGCTGCTGAGAATATGCTGTTGCTCTAATTACGCATGATTTGAATCTCAGGTCTTAATACGTCTTAACTCAACTGTAATCGGTTATGTTCCTCTTCAGCACATTTGTTAGTGGAGACACTAGAGTGATGTAAGTTAACACATACGGTGGATATATTTATGTACAGTAAATGTTGTCTGGCCAACTTTGCAATTATTTTGGCCCCAAGTAACAGTGACATTTAATTTTTTAAATAGAAAGTTTACATAAAATACTCATGGGCAACAGGAAAGAGACTATATGACAAGAGAAACAAATTGAAATAGGAGAGATTGTGTATCAAGGAGAATGGACTGTAATAAGTGTGGAGTAAGGCAGATAGTAACGTAAGCCAGACCCTATCTCTCAATTCCTGCACCGAGTGTCCTTCCACCAGGGAGTACCAATCTGCTCTTGATATTCCTACCTGTCATTTGAATCCTTTCCCCCACTACATATCTTAAACTTTATCATTATCTCCCCCTGGGAGGCAGTTTGGTCCTAATCCCCATCCTGATGTCAGCTGCTTCTTGTTTCATCTCTTATCTAGGTTAGAAACACTTTCCACTGATTTCCCCCCCCCCCCCCCCCCCCCCCCCCCCCCCAGTTCTCTCTATACAGTTTCACTTATCACCGGTAATACAACTTTTTAAAATGTCCTTTTAGGGTATGTTTTGGGTGGATTTGTGTCTACATTCAGACAAAATTGTGTGTGTCTGTGTGTGCACTATGTTGTGAGTGCAGCATAAGTACAGAGGCTCTGCTGCAGTATAGCTGACTGGAATCAGGATTTCAGAGTTAATGGACAGGGTGACTGCTGCCTCCTCAGTGTGTCAGCCTTCATTACACGCTCTGCACACATACGCCGCCGCCGCTGTCCGCTACAGGGCAGCACAGCAGCTGAATACACTTAGGGAAGGCAAAATACAAATGAAAACTATTTAGTCAGTGCACCAACCTTTGACAGTATTGTGTCGTGTCAGGTCTGGTTACTTTACTGTGTGGTTTCACTCTCAATCAACACAAAGGTTACTTCAACACATTTTCTCTATTCCATGTCTGACCTTCTCTCATCCTCCACTGTTTGTGCGTATGACGGATCAATGATATTGTTTTTGTGAATGTCAGCTAGTCTTGTTACTGATCGCTGATACATTTCTTTGGAGGGATTTTCTTTATATAAAAGCCAAAGAGTAATCCGTCGTGCCCAGCGAATCTACCAGTTGGTGCCGTTTGACACAAAAGACCTTGGATTCACCTGAAGAGCCAGGCCCCCTACAAAGCCAGGTCTCCACTCTTTCAACTGACCCCCAATTGGATTGTTCAACCCTACTATAGTCTGATAGGTGCCGGGAATACAGAATGCAACAAAATCATCATTTATCTATACAATGTGGCAAAGCTGGCAACCCTGCTCACAAATCCCTGCAGTTGACAAATCAATCTTTCCTGCAGATTTTCTCCCATAAAGCCAATAACACGTAACCGTAACGACAAGTGGGCTGTGCTCCTGTGGTTGGAGTTGTAATTTGATGGATTTTGAATGAGTATAACATGGACTCGAGATTTGATCTTGAAAACTTCAGGGTGACATTACGTTGAACTGTACCTAAAGTGTTTGACAGAGGGAGGAAGAGTTATGAATCAAAAAGAGATGAACAGGAATGTCCTTGACATTTTCCCACTTCTCTCACATCATTCCATTCTCCCTCGTCGTCAACCTCTTTTGACCAATAGCCAATAGTGCTTCCAATAGTGCTTCAGCTCAATAGACGACATTAACCACAAGTGCAGGCCTCCTTTCGAGTGGCTACATGAGAGCTCATTAGGGATGAGGCTGATGGAGACATCAAGTTCTAGAGCTTATCTGTTGAGTCTGAGCAGCACAAGGTTGAAGGGTTAACATGTCCAGGTTATCAACATGCAGATGGGGAGGCCTGCTTTGAATATGTGAACATGACTTTCCATTATTGTATCGACTGCTGCTGTCAATCAGGATGGAAAAAAGTGCTGTGCTGCACATTTTAATAGCCGGGGACTGACAGAGATTAATTAGAACAGCGTCACCAAAATGATTATCAAACAATAACAAAGTAATTGATGGGTAAACACATTTAGCATCTTCATTTTGTTAATTAATGTCTTAAAATATTTAGTTCAATGTAAACAGCTCAAAAAAATTAAAGGAACACTTTGAAAACACATCAGATCTCATTGTGAAAAAAGTATGTTGGATATTAATACTGATATGGACAGTTTAATGTGTTAGGAACAAAACGATGCGACATCTTTGATGGAAATAAAAGTTTTCAGCCTACAGAGGGCTCAATTTTATAGATACCCTGAAAATCATAGTGACAAAGTGATGGGGCAGGCTTGTCCATTTTGCCAAAATTCAATTTCTGCAACTCAAAATGCTTCTCAATATCTTGTGTGGCCCCCACGTGCTTGTATGCATGCTTGACAACGTCGCGGCATGCTCCTAATGAGACAACGGATGGTGTCTTGTGGGATGTCCTCCCAGATCTGTCTAAGGGCATCAGTGAGCTCCTGTAAAGTCTGAGGAGCAACTTGGCGGCGTCTGATGGACCGAAACATAATGTCCCAGAGGTGTTTTATCGGGTTTAGGTCAGGTGATCGTGAGGGCCATTCAATTGCATCAATTTCTTCATCCACCAGGTACTGCCTGCATACCCTTGCCACATGAGGACGGGCATTATCGTGCATCAGGAGGAACCCAGGACCTACTGCACCAGCGTAGGGTCTGACCATGGGTTCAAGGATTTCATCCCGATACCTAATGGCAGTAAGACTGCCGTTCTCTAGCCTGTAGAGTTCTGTGCGTCATTCCATGGATATGCCTCCCCAGACCCACCACCAAACCGGTCATGCTGAACGATGTTGCAGGCAGCATAGCGTTCTCCTTGGCTTCTCAAGACCCTTTCACGTCTATCACAGGTGCTCAGGGTGAACCTGCTCTCATCTGTGAAAAGCACAGGGCACCAGTGGCGGACATGCCAATTCTTGTGTTCTATAGCAAATGCCAATTGAGCTCCACGGTGCTGGTTCAGTGAGCACAGTGCACACTACAGGACGTCGCGCCCTGAGGCCACCCTCATGAAGTCTGTTTCTGACTGTTTGGACAGAGACATTCACACTAGTGGCCTGCTGGAGGTCATTGCTCAGGCAGTGCTCAACCTGTTCCTCCTTGCACAAAGGAGCAGATGTCGGTTCTGCTGATGGGCTGAGGACCTTCTACGGCCCTGTCCAGCTCTCCTAGAGTAACTGCCTGTCTCCTGGAATCTCCTCAATGTTGTGGAGATTATGCTGGGAGACACATCAAATCTTCTTGCCACGGCACGCATGGATGTGCCATCCTGGAGGAGTTGGACAATCTGTGCAACTTCTGTAGGGTT
Organism: Platichthys flesus; assembly: GCF_949316205.1. Classification (NCBI taxonomy): domain Eukaryota; kingdom Metazoa; phylum Chordata; class Actinopteri; order Pleuronectiformes; family Pleuronectidae; genus Platichthys; species Platichthys flesus. The sequence continues at coordinate 3,561,595 of NC_084968.1, forward strand.
AAGAAATTGCCTCATGCTCCCAGTAGAGATTATGACTCTAATTAAAGCCAACACTAACGGAAAACACGTTGAAATGATCAAGAGGGAGAAACTTGAAATGGCCTCCACATGCAAAACCACTCCTGTTTTGGGGGTCGTCTCATTGTTGCCCCTCTAGTGCACCTGTTGTTAAGTCCATCAACACCAATGCATCTGAAACTGATTAACAACCCCCTCTGCTACTTAACTGACCGGATAATTATCAAGAAAGTGCAATTGAGTTCATGCCATAGCCTGATAAAAAAGCGTTCCTTTAATTTTTTTGAGCAGTGTATTATCCCCCCCCCCCCAGTAATTCTCACATACATCTTCGCCTTTCTCCCTCTTTCTCATCCTCATGCACAATGTTTGCACACATTCAGGGCTAAGGCACGTGGTGACATCGCCAACATAACAATTAGTCCTGAAGCTTTTGTCTTCTTCTCCAGCTAATTGAATGAACTACAGTGTCTGTATCAGTGGTTATTAAACTGAACCATGTAAAGCCATCATGAACAAAGAGAGCAACAGGGTAAAAAAGGCACAAGTGCACACAACAAACAGAAAGAGTGCTGCAGACAAAGTGCTGCTACAGTGGTTACATCATGACAAATCTATGATGATGTGCATTGAACATAGGCTATTACTCGACTGTTCATAATGCAAGCACCAGTTATTTTTGCCTCCCATTAGTGAGCTACTGATCTAAATTGCTCAGACTACATTCGTATAGGTTTTCGAGCACATTCATTGAGCTTGTGTGGGCGACAGTGTCCTGTGCCACACTGAAGGACCGCCTATTCAACTTATGTCCTCTGCGTAAGAGGAAGAACATACTCAAGACATCTCTATGTCCATTTTGAAACCACATAGAGATATGTATTTAACTTGCATCAAAAATCATGGTCTGTTTGGTGGGCCTGGAGCATGGCAAGGAGGCCAGCCTGTACATATTGTTTTGACTACATCTTTTAATTCCCAGCAGACTTAAAATGGGAAGTTTATTGCTGTCTCCTGCCAAATCAACATAATTTGGTCTTTGCAGACATAGACAATGTATGTGTTTATTTGTATATACAGTGGGGAAGTGGGATCGGCTCGCAAGTGTCACACAAGACATTGGTAGAATGAGAAGTATTGTAATGCCAGATGTGAACTGATGACCTGAGACATATGTTAATTTGTGGTATGAACATGGCCTATGTGGCCTTTGGCTAAACTGACGGACTGAAAATAAATGCATATGGGACTCACTGCACAGGGGCAGCTTCTACATTTTCAGAATTTAACAAGCAAGGTCCCATGAATGGATGTATAAGAAGAACAAACTTAATGACAAGTATTTTGTGATGGGAAGTTAATTAATGCTGTCACAGGTTGACAAAATGTATGCAATGTTTTAGAACCCTGATTGATATCACGTAAAAAATTGTTAATAGCTGTCTTTATAAATTTCTGAAATATTTTTGAATGTATCATCAAAATGATTGATCGGCTCTATATGGTTACTTTGTCTCTATATGTCAGCCCCCCACGCCGTCCTGTTCAAGTTAAACCATGACTATCACCCTATGTCAGTTGGATTGGCGCCAGCCTCCCTGCAACCATCAAGGACAAGTGGTATAGATGATGGATGGATGGAAGTATCATTAGCCTCAGGCAGTAAACAAGCTTAGGTACTACTGCTCAGACTAATGTCATACGAGATGTTAAGTGCATTCGTTTTCAGAACTAGATAATGAAACAAACCGTACTGGTGTCTATTTTGGTTAACTTAGAGAAATGCAATTATGTTGTCTGATGAAATCCCATTCATAAGGGCAAATATATTGTTAACTACATTTAAGCCATATGGGAGCAAAGACCAACAGAAAAATCTATAATGAGGGCTTTAAGTTATGGTTAGCATCTGTTTGAGCATTTCTAACTCTCTAATGTGATCATAGGTCAGAAACAAACTCAACAGAACTATGGTCCCAACATAGCTTCTGTTTAGCTTCACGTTTGCTAGGGGCGGAAACCTCAGGCCTTCATATCTCTTTACATGCTCTGTGCATGACATGGCATTACTTATTCATATGGACACAAGCCATGTAAACACATCACATGTGTGCACTCAATAATTTAGACAGAGAAAGAGGGCTTGGTAAGCACTTTCTAGGTGTAATCCATATCTTAAGATTGGGCGAGGACAAGACATTCATCTTTACTCTCAGCTGTCAGACGATGTCCGGTGATTTCAATAGTGATCTCCCAGCAACAGTTTTATAAAATGTTTAACTGTTTCCCATGACAACTAGGCTACGTTACAGTTACATATCTAGGGAACAGTCCGAGTGATAGTGACAGCACACATTATTAGTTTATTAATGAGAGGAAGCAAAATAATGCAAGTCTGCTACATAAATGCTACATCCACCGCCCTGCCCTTCACATTCCAACTTACACCTTGCTTCATTATTGCAGAAAAGGTTCTTACACCAGAACTGTATCTCTCCATTCTTGTCCCAAGTGATGCAATGTGACAATAATGTCTCACTAACCTGAATCCCATTACATAGGTAATTTACTGCAAATACTAGAACAAAGAGGAGGAAGTATGTATCCAAACATTTTATTTTCTTGCCATTTGTGTTACTGACGATAGATGGGGACAGTTGGCTTTCCGTCCTCTCTCCCATCCTCCAGCTCCATAGCGGGCAGCCCTAATGCCGCACTGGGCTTATCAAAAGCCAAGATGACACATTTAATTAAAGACCTTTATTCAGCTCGGCCCGATGTCTGGCCCCGCTTATGCACTGCAAGGTTTGTATGAATCACTATGAGACAGGAGCTGATAAAGTCATTAGGCTTCCACACTAATAAGAGCAAATGTGCAGGGGAGTCCTTTTGTTGGCCAAGAGATAGGCAACACTGGAGCTTGTAACATGAGAGATAAATGGTTATGGAAATAAAAAAAGAACATACAGTGGAGGATTGCTAATCAAGGATGATTGGAACTACAGAGGAAACTGTGATGAAAAACAGCACATGGGATTAATGGAAAACAAAATGACTGGGTTGGAATTCAATCAGGGGAGGAAATGGGTCTCTGGGTTACTGGGACTGGCTTGCAACTATAGGTTACATATAAATAAAACATGAATACAACATTGACAACCTATGCTGTGACATGGCAGTTATTCTTAATGTTTTCTCATATTAGTTTTTTCCCCTTTGTGTTTACTGTAGTTCAAACATGGAGTCTGCTTCTCCAGGCAATGAGGTGTGATATGATTGCCAGGCAGTGTTGAGACTGGAGCTCACAGGATCAAATTCAGTCACACCTCATGTAACGCAGACCTTTCTACCTCAGGGGGCAAGGAAACTTTGTATTTCACATAATTTTGTTAAAATAACCTAATGAGTTTCAGTGGGGCCGAAAGCATTAGTGCGTGAACGGTTATTTTGGAATATAGGACAAGATGTCCCCTTGTAGGGATATTCACCACTCTTAACACCTCAGGGGATTATCAGATGCAGATGGAAGCTGTCATTTCATCCCTATTGACAGTCTGGAATACAGATACTGGAATATTCTACTTGCTCCAAGAAACATTCAGCAAAATAGTTATAAAATTATCAATATTTCCAAAATAAAAACGTATGAACACATGGGGGAATTTAGGGAATGTGGTAGATTGGGTAATGTGGGAAACCTAAGCTTCAGTCAGTTCTGCGGGGCAGGGACCATTAGTACGTGAATGGTTACAAAAATATGTGAATTTTTTTTTCCTCTTGTTCTGGTTCATTTGTTGGCTCTCTCGTTGTTTTATTTTCACTCCCTTGGCCATGATTACAGTGCGAACATTTAAATAATTCAATTTGCAATGCCCAGCTACATAATAATATTCTTCCTCCTCTGCCTTCTCTTTTTCACTGATGCTTCAACTCCCCGTGGGCAGATTTTCTCCTCTGTCTTCCTCTCTCAGTTAAAAAAACATGATGGTGTGGAAATGGCACGTTACTTTGATTCAATCAATTCGAGTCTTTCCCCTCACTTATGTGAGCCAATGCAAATCAAACACAAGCTACCCCTCCCCTAGCTCTTCTATAGAGGACTTTTAATTAACCCAATCCACTTGTCATCATTTGGGGTTTAAGTGGCCATACTCATTTCTAATCAAAGCCACTTTCACTCAGTCATAACAGACCTTTTAAATCCTTGTTTAGACTAGATACAATACCACTTGATCCTAATTAATGAATCCTGCCAAATATGTACTCCTGATTTTGTGAAGTGCACTTCTATATTTTAAAACAGAAATTTACAGAGGAAGAAATGTACCTATTGGGGATCTACCAGGTTTTTCTAAAAATTTTTAAATCTGTCACATCAGGGGGCAATGACCATTTTAAACTTAATAAGGTCGCAAAAGATGTGTCCCACAAAGTTAATTATACCCCAAAACACAAACGCCTAAAGCAGCTAAACTTGAATCAAAGGCACTGAGACACATTCTACCCACTGTCCAAATCATTTATATTTCTTTAAGATGTTTTTTTTTTTTTTTCATTTTTAAAATGAAGCTGATTTATGATGCAGTCAATTGAAGACATCCAGTTTACAGTTCCCAGACTCAAGCTGTGCATTAACAGTGTGTCATCATATCACCATATGATTTGTATTACCAATAAACTCAATAGTACAAATTCTAAATTGCTTTTTAATGTGAAAAATGATCAAACTTTAAATTTATTTTTTAAAGTGTCTACACATTCATTTAATTTTATTTTAATAACGAAAAATCACAATATAAATTATCTAAAGGCATTTTTCAAAACAATTCCTCACTTTCATTTGGTGCCAGTTATTAAGTTTGTGATGTTTGGTAACACATACAATCTGATACACATGTATAACTGAGGGGGCAGGACAGTGGTGTTACTATAGTCACCCCCTCAGAGTAACTTCACACACTGACAAGCAAAGGATTAGCAAACCTGTGCAGGCACCACACCAGTAAATCACTAAAGACGCCAGAGGTTGGGTTTAACACCTTTCCAATTACAGTTCAAACAAGAGCGCGGTAATGTATTTCCAAGAAGGAAGAGTCAGCAGCTGTCTGTAGATAGGTCTGCCTACCTTAACACTATGCATCACACACCTGGTTAGCATGCAAAGTAAACAATGTTGATTTTTACAGTAGCAACTCCATTTAATCGAGTGCAGGAACACCGGGCACCAAGTCCTGGCAACAGCGATGTGATACCTGAGCATTTCAAAAGCTTACAGGCCTCAAAGGACAGTCCCTCTGAAGACCATGGAAACCATATGCAATCTGGTATGGTATTTATTTCTCCCTCCAGGATTTGGCCTTTCAGATCATATTACTCTTCAATTACACGCAGACTCCATAGATTGTGGACTCAAATGCAGTGACAGGATGGGGAAGGACAGCAAAGTTCATGTGAGTTAATAGAGGGGAAGATGGAAAGATAGAAAGTGAGAGAGCGAGAAATGGAAAACATGGTGGTCAGATTGTGCACTGGCACCCTTCTGCTGTGTTGGCACAGGATCAAGAGCCTGATGGCCAATTAGCAATAAGTAGCTGGCAGGTGGAGGTCTATAAGTCTTCAATATCACACATTCAAACCCTTCCTTTCCTTTTCCCCTCCATCCTTTGCACCAATCCTTATTTAGTTTTTCCTGCTCCAGTGACCACTCGCCTCTTAGGGCATCGTTCTGAGGCTCCTGACCCTCCACGGGGGCCTGTACAAGCAATATGGCATTCACTGTAGCATTTATGTGTCTGCTCCCAACCAGACTACTGGACTGCCAGGGCTGCAGGGACTCGGTTGAGCTACTGGCAGTGAATAAGACACGCTGGAATGTGCCAGGGATTTTATGCGTACACTGGTACACTCATACAAACACATACGCACACAAACAGTGCTCTCATTATGACTCATTTTCTACCTAAAAATAGAGGATTAAACTGCAGTTCCTTGCGAGTCATACCGTTTGGCCACAGTACAAAATAATCTATTGGGGAATTCCAAAGAATTCGAACCTGCAAATGCCAACCAGTGCCACAAACCCTTTTTTTGTGGTCATCACCAATATGCCCTCAAGTGCACGTCATAATTGGATTACTTTTTGAAATAATTTAGAATATTGAAAACCTTTTTGCTTGCTTCATGTCTTTTTGGTACCCAGTACCAAAGAGCCGACATAGTAATATCCACTCATTAGGCCTTGAGGAGGCATATTTTAATTTAGTTTCATGTGATTGCAGTATCAGGTGCTGTAATCTGTTAATTACTTGAGGCTCAAGGTGTTCCTTGAGTTGAATACATGATCACTGTGAAAGAATGAAAGATGTATTTTTCCTCTACAGTGAGCAAATCTCAGCATAAATGTACGCAGTGGTAGATTTCCACTTTCACTAAACATGCTCAGTTAGGATTGATGACAAACACTTCAATCTGGACCACCTTCGTATTCAAACGCTGTATTGTAAATACTTAAACTTAACAGTAATTCCTATGACGCATAGTAAATTGGTTTGGAATATATCAAGTGTGAAATTTCTCAATAAATACATCCTAAAAAAATCAGCATCTTAGCTTCCATGTGTAGCTGAAGAATGTTGATGTGCTGGTTGTTAGTCAAAACAACAGGTTTTTAACTAGACATCAGATTTTAGTTTCAGGACACTTGGTTCAGTGTTTTCAAGAGATATTGACAACAGATGTTGGTACCCACTAAGTCACACTGGGTCCATGCTTTTTAACTTGTTACCTCTGTTCTTTTGCATCTCTTTGGATCTCTGACTATAAGAGCATCCCCCATATCCAATTCCATTCTCCTGCTCCTTTATTTAACAGCGGCCACACTACATGTTGTCTTAAAGGAAACAAAAATTGTAGTATGACACTAGTTCAACATTTCCAGCCCATTTCCTCACCCTTCCACTGTCATCTTTCAGTACTTGTAGATGATGTTCCGTCCACCCGTCATTCTTCTACGTGATCTCTCACAGCAGGTTATCCTTGTGAATACTATCAAGTGGGGGAAATACAAGATGGAATGTGTGGAAGATTAATTGTAACCACACCCAAATACATTCATTAAAATTCATAGGCTGTATGCAAAGCATAAATAAGTCATGTTCAATATATCAAAAAATGATAATCTATGAAGTGTATTATAAAATCTAGTAATAAGTCAGTAATTAAAATGTTATAACTAGTCTAATTTAAAACAGGTGGTATTCTTCATTTCAATCCTGACGGTAGGATTTTCTCAATTTATTTCATATCCCCACTCCAAATGCATTTCCCATCAAGCACGGATAGGGCAGCCCCTGTGTCACACTTATGACAAAGTCCTTTTCGGTCAGCTAGCCATTCAGTTCGTAATTGTGGAGTATTAGTCTGTGATATCAATCAGACACTTTCACTGGTGCCCGTGCTTTCTTATTGTCACATGTATCAATCAAAGCCGACTTATCAGTGGTGAGAAATTAATCAAGGGATCAAAAGTATTCTGTGTTTCCCACAGAATTAGATTCAATCTGTGGCGGTGGTTATGGGGGCGATGCGTGTGTTTATGCCACCCCTGACTGCGCATGACGGAGCCTGAGAGACACTTACACAGAGAGAAGCCTGCCCAGGACTGCATGCTCCATACAGGGACACATATAAATACGGAAGGTGTTCAAATCATCTTTTCTACGTGTGAAATATCAGCCTTATTTCAATCTTTTTATACATTTTGCCTACAAAAAGAACTAACCTTCAAATAAAAGAATACCATTGTGTTGTTGAATAATTATTTAGTTTGTCTTATTTACTAAATTAAGTTGAAATAACCTTAACAGCATAAAGTTGATTTATACAATATGGTAAAATGTTTCAATTAAACAATGGTGTCAAAGTATGGATGTTTATATATAATATTTATGTGCACATTTAACACATTTTCCTCTTAATTTAAGTCCCATTCAATCACACACACACACACACACACACACACACACACACACACACACACACACACACACACACACTACAGTGAGAGAGATAATCTAGCCCCTATGGACATGAGCTGAAGCTATTGGTCCTCTGTGTCTCCCACCACCCCCATCCCCATCTACAGCACCACTAGCAAAGGAAGACCTTTCCCAGCTTGCCGACGCATTCCAGAATATTACCTCTGTGTGTGGGAGCGTACCATATCGTAACTCTCAGTTATGTGGATTTTATAGCCATATAAAGCAGTTAGGTAATATCAAAAGGAAATGCTGTTGTTGGAGAGTTCTCACACATCCAGTCACATTGATACGTATGCAGTAGCTTGGATGGGATACAATAAGTAGAGAGGAAGTTAGTCTTGTGCTTGTGTGAAATCAATGCCTCGTACATCTGTTACGGACTCTATTCACGACACTCATGAACAGTTTGTGTATTCATAAAATTCACTCCAAGTTTTGTTTATGCATCTGCTTTATATAACTCTGCACTCTAGAGACGCACGGATCAGCTCTGACAACACCCGCATTCACATGCATTCTTGACTCATCTGCCATCACCAACTGAAAGGAGTTATCATTTCCAATTAAAAGAAGTGCAGATCAATGAACATTCCACCCCACCTCTGCTGGAGAAAATATTGAGATATTATGCTGGTTTCAATTAAATTCACATTTATTTAGGCCTTGGGAACGAGAGAAAAATAACTTTACTAACAAGACCTGTTGAACTGAACTAAAAGAGCCTCTTGGGATTGAGAGATGAGACATTTCACATTATCACATGATGCAGCCATGTAATGGACTTCAGTTTGACACACATTCTTTGCACTGACTATGAGGACACTGTTGTGGAAACATTTGCAATTAAGAATCAATGAAAACCATATGGACCTTTTTCACGCAGCATGACACAGGGAGTGTGCTTGTACGTATCTCTACATTGGTGATAGGATGCACCTGGTGGATCTGGAAACAGGGAGGGATGAGATGTACTGCGCGTGTTAGCAGCGGGGACTGAACCAACCAGACATTGTTGTCATATTCCACTTATCCTTCCCTTCCTTACATATAATATCTGTAAAGGGTTAGGGGGTTGTTGTAAATATCCACCCTGCGAACAGGACATTTAACTGAACTTTGCACGCCTTGGCTCCAAAAATAGGTTTAGCAAACTAAAAAAAAGTTATATTACTCCTGGCCTTAATGATGCACCTGGCTGGGCTGAATGAGATCTAACTCCCAGCGCTCGTTGCAGGAATGCACACGATTCTCATTAATACCCCTGTATTAATCACAAATGTTATTTTTTTTACCCTACCTGAACTACCTGAAGATCAACCGCGATTATTTGCAGGTATAACTGCAATCTGTGCTTCCCTATATATAGTGCACACAGTCATCTCTTGCTTTGTTTACTCTGCTGGTAAGATATATGCACTGCAGCACCACTCCCCAATGAATTCATCAAAGCAAACAACCTGGCTCCCAGATCAGTCAGGACAAATGGACATGAGTTTTTTGTTTTTATATATTTGTGAAATTACCATCTACACACTAGACCCAAGGGAGGGACTGCAATGAGTGGATGCTAACCTAAGCTCTCAATGGAAAGCAGTCATTATTGCGAATGTAAAAAAAAGTCTGTTATTTTCAAAGGACGGCCATGATTGTGTCCTTAATAAAGTTGGCCTTCTCTCACATTCAGCAGTTTATTCTGCAGGGAACATTGCACGTTTGGAGTCTCAAGCACCAACGGCAAAAATTAAGCACCCTGGTTGTCCTGGAGAAGGTTACTGGGCTAGTCTAATTAAGAGGCCAAGTGTTGAAAAAGTTTTAAACATTGGTGCACAAAGTCACATTTTATGGGTCTTGCTATGTTATGACCACCTATTTCAAACCATGCCCTTTAATGCATGGTGAGGCTTAAAGTGAGGCCACCGGGTGTCTGGGAAGGTTAGTGAGGTCACAGGGCATAGGAGGAACCAATAACAGAGTAAACGCTAGTAATTCACTTGCTAGTTTTTGACTGAACAAGGCTGTCTGTGTTGACCCTCCCCCCAATGGAAAATTGCCCAGAATGTAATTAAGGAGAGAGATGTCCTTCAGGAAACTGCTACTTGAGTTCTCCATCACCAGAGAAATTGTTTTAGGTTTCTATCAAGTCTGGGTCAGAATTTATCTAAAGCATAGTCGGAGACTGATTAAAGATGGCGAGCAAGAAGTAATCACCTTGTTTTTCGTCTTCCCCCATCCACTCTGCCTCTTCATCAGTGCTCACGAGTTGTGGACCTGTGGAGTTTTGTGATGACGCAGGGCTGATTTGCAGTGATATGCTAAAGTATGCTAAAGGGAAAAATACATTTTTCTCTGTCACTTTGGTTTTTGGGCTTCATATTTCATATCCCTCCTGGTGTCGAGGAATGCCCCTTCACCCACCTATTACACCGTTAATCACTTCTCTTCCCCCCTTTGCACCACCCTGCCCCAAACGTTTTGCTAGCTCTGACCGGCTCACTTGATGGTGCCTGATTTAAATTCACTGGATCATTATCGCTGTAAATTAGACTGGTGGGTTGAAAAGCCCGCCCTGAACATTTTGGATATAGGCAGCTTCGAGCTGTGGCGCCCTAAATGGGTCTTTTTCCTTGAATTTGGAGATGAGGGTCATTGTGGGGTGACAGAGGTGTGGAGAGGGGAGATCATTAAAACATAGCTGTGAGAACTACACTTCATCACCAGGCTGGGAACATACACACAGATACCTAAAATAATTCAGAGTGTGTTTGTGAGAAGCTTAAACTGCCATTCATAGTTTGACTCCATCAGAACAGTACATCTGTTGAGCCCCCCCTTTGACCCTATGGGAATCAATGGAAGCACTCTTTTTACCCATCTCTTTTCATTAACCATCCGGCAGTTTAAATACAGCGCTACGCTCCTGGTGTATAAATACTCCTTTGTTGTGATCAGGCCTTATTTTCACATCAGCTGTCTGAATGAAATTTTAGATTCAAAGATCTAGGAGAGCTACTCATTTGCCACAGGTCACCATCCCTCCTCCATTGCTGTCTCCACCTCTGTCTTTCTGGGTCATGATTTTGGAAAGCTTGGCTGTCTGAGGGAGGCAACCAGCCACAGTGCTCAGGCACAACGTCCTGACAAGTAATAACAGAAGCAGGTGAGTTCACATCATTTCTAATAACTGTACATGTCTCACAGATTAATTTGTTCTTTCAAGAGTTGATTCACAACTTGAGTGTGCCAGCATCCAGCTACAAGTGCAAAACTTGCACACACACATTTAGTCAAACCCCAAACATGTGAGGGCAGGTGCCTACAAGGCCTTTCTTCTGTCATCTTCTCTGATGAACTAAAACCTGCGTATATCATCTCTGATCTCTTTCATGTGTCCATGGGCTTTTAACAATACACAAGTTTGAAGCCAATTAGATAATAATAGTTATTGAGATACGAGGACAACATACAGAGAGAGAGAGATTATAAATGCTCAAACAAACAAAAATGATCGAACTAACACAATAATTAGTTTTTCAAACATACAAGTCAATATATATAAACTTCAGTAGCTTTAGTGGCATTGCAATTTCTCTATTTTTTAAATCTGCGAAAGCAAATTTAAATTTGATGACAGCTTAAGACTGTTGCCCTTACTCTTACCTACACAGAAGTATGAATATCTGAATACTGTATGAGGCTGACTGAGTGCATTATTGTCACACACATGAGCTATACAGTATTTCAGTTTAAAAGTTTTAGCACTGAAACCATAATATCTCAGGTGATGCTCCAAAAGGAGTCCAGGCTGATATTCATCACTCTGGACTTTGCTTAATCTTCGTTCCAAGAAGGGATTGAAAAAAAGAAAGGTGGGCTCTGAGGGGTTTCCTATCACATATGCATGTGCATATGAGGTTGGGAATTAGCGACTCATAGCACTGGAACATCTCTGTCACACTGTCAGCAGCAAAAGACAACATTGAAGCCTGATGATTAAAATATCCACTGGGATAAGATGCAAATATAGCACAAAATTAAACAGCTTGCTACAGCACGTCTACTATGGAAGCAAACATTCTCAAAATGTTGAGTGAAAGAGACAAGGACAGACAAAGGATTCTAAAAAAAAAAGCTAAATTGATTATAAACAACAAAAACAAACGGAGAATAGATCGTCGAAAGCCTTCACCTCATTTCTTCCTGCCTGTCACCAAATAAATAAGTGAGGCAGAGGAGACTGGAGAGGAGAAAGGGAGAAAGGAGGGATGATAGATCGAGACAGACTATGCATGGTCAAGCATGAAATCACACGTGTGCAGCCCTGCACCGGCTAACAGGAGAAATTAGTAATTGAGTGTTGTACTTGACATCTAACAATGGATCCTAACCAACGCCATCTTTGTGAACGTGCAGCATCAAGATTAAACAAGAGCTGAGGTGAGGGGCATGGCTGCAGCTAGAATTTACACTGACGTGTCAGGGTCGCAGGGACAATCTGTGGTAATGTAAGGGGGGGGGTCACTAGATAAGATGCTGAGCCCACTTTTCTCTTGACGGTCAGGCCCGTTGCTTCTCTGGTATGTAACTGGCATTAGTGTCAGTGGGTGTGAATGGGTGAATGAAAAGTACATTGTTCTGCACTTTGGATATAATGTGATAATTATAGATATGCAGTCCACTTACAATTTACCAAGAGTATTTGTGAGAAACACTTAGGGCTATCTCTAATAGATGCTAAATTTGTCCTATTTTCTACCCACACAACACCCAGACAGACATCAGCAATGGCTAAGGCATAATCACATATTCCCTGTGGCAGTGCAATAAACATTTAGAGCAAAACAAAATCATGAAACAGAATTATGATCTCAAATCGAAGCAAGAAAATTGTCAGTATTATTTTTTCAAGACGTGTGCAGCCCTAAATAGGTGTGGTAAGATAAGTTGCATTTTTTTGTAAAAATGATTACAGTTACATGGATGTTGTAAAACACTCCAGTCTTCAAAGGGCAGTGTTCTCTGTTTGGTGAAATCTTTATAAATCTACACACCCAATAGTTGAATTTTGAAGGAAACCATACACTCATTTTCCTACTTCTGTCAGTTTGTAGGAAGTGAATGAAAAATTGAAGGAATGTAGAAACAACTTCAAGATGCTGAACAATCCATCACACGCCCTGTGACAGGTGACAAAGCTGTGCCACATGTCAGGAGTAATTGACAGCCCGTCACAGTGATGTGATGGAGCAAGTGTGTCATGTTTTTGACAAATTCCGGTTGCCTCTATTGCTTCATCCTAGCACCTCTTCCTGTTGTTGTTAAAGGGGAGGAGCTGAAGAGACAGTGAGGGTATTACAAATACATTGTCTGCTCTAACAACTTCACTTCTCCGTGTAACTGTTTCCCTTTTCTTCGACCTCTTCCCATCGCTTCTTCATGACTGTCAGTCTTTACCTTTCTCAGCTTCCATTACATTTGGTTTCTCTCATTCAGCCTTTATCTCCCTACTCTTTGTACCATCACTACAGGCTCCTCTCTTTTGCTCTCGGCTTGTCTTGACATTTTCCCCAAGCAGAGGTCTGAGGCCAGATGTTGCAGTCTGATTTGAGCCATTTCATGTGTTCTCACAACAACAAGAAGAGATAGTGATGGGCCTGGCAACAGCTGAGGGATGTAAATCACAGAGCAGAGGGCGAGGTATTTGTGTTGGAAATATGGAGGGATTTAAATTCTATATCGACTGTGTAAATATATTATTCAGGCTTGGATCTGTTGTATGTATACTTTTAAAATACTTTAATTAACAGTGACAAGTCATAACGCTTGCGAGAAAACCAAACTTGACACATAAAGTAAATAAATCAATTATAACGCCAGAGGTCCTGATACAGAATATAAATGTAATGCAGCGGATAAAACAAAGAGCAACAAAACAGTGTAACTCCCATTCATTTCAGCTGAACTGACTAAGCTCTGAAACAAACCTAATAGAAGCTCTCTATATACCCAAGGCTTATACTCTCCGGTTGGTTAAAAGTCAAGTGAAGGTAAACGAAACTCAATCTCAAACTTTCTTAACCAATCACACCAAAGTTTTGTATCCCAAACCATTTCACTTTAAACTGATAAAGAGTCCATAAAAGATGATTCCCCTGACACCAGCCCATCTGACAGCAAGATGGATTGGGCGAGTAGCTCCAAAAGGAACTCTAGTTTTCTCCTTTAAACCAGTGCGGGTATGAGGGGGAACTCTTGGCACATCTGTTCTAATTTCTCAACCTTGTTTGCCACCCACTTGCTCACAGGGGTCTGGGTCCCAGCAGTGAAGGGGGGAAATAGCTCCATGCTAACACACTCATTGTTCTCTTTCATTATTCATGGAGGCTAATGGAGGTTTGGATAGCGACCACCTGCCGACAGACTCAGGAAGAATGGGGCTGAGAGCAGGGGGAGCGTTTTATCTCACCTCTGTTTTGTCTATTTCCTCTTTTCCTGCCTCTGCTTCATCCGTCTCTCAGTCTGTCTGTATTGCTGATGCAGGGCTTTAACAGTGTTTCAGTGAGTAAGAGCTCCTGGGCCACTGCGTGAGTAATGGGACATTGAGAGCTTCTGGAATAAATAAATGGGACAGTGAGTGTCTGGAATAAATAAAGGGGGGAGACTCATACAGCCCTGCCCCTCCTTGCCCCAACTCATCATCTACCAAACCTGCTCTTTTCTCCCATCATTGCAGTTACAATACTGCAGGTTGCAAAGGGATCAAACTTCTGAACTATACTTTAACAGTTTTTTTTCTATCTCCTTTATTGAATAGCTATCTGTAATTTGCAAGGATTCACGTTTCAGTTTTTTCGTTTTATAAGTTTCTCCACTTGAACTGAAGGGACAGTGGCAACTCTGTACCCAAGCAACTTTGGGACAAGTGCTGACGTCTTTCGATCCATTCCCTGCATCAGGTAGAGGGGAAAAAACTATTCTGACTAAGCAGATACTTTCTCTGCATGAATTATTCAGCACAGAGGAGAACTCTCTGATTCGCAATCATAATGGGAGGTCCTGAAGTGGTGCGCCTTCCTGCACCACCTCATATATATTTCAGACATTTGCAGAGCCTCTGTCATGTGGGAAGTTGAAAGCCTGCAGCGATGGAAAATGACTGACTTTGGATACAGGAGATGATGTCCTGAAAAGTCAAGTTACTGTTGATCTTTGCTAGTCCCTATGTTGACTCTGATTATTGTTAATGCCAACACAACAGACACAAAAACCAATCATTACTGGAAAAAAGCCACATCTTAACATAAAGAGGAGCTTGTGTCTGCTGCAGCAGTTCATATAACAGTATTTTCACCGTCTGCTCTTGTCAGCAATGGCTGGAAAACGGCATATGTGGCCAAAAAAAAAAAAAGCTATGCTGTTTTTTTTTTCATTCGATTAGGGACCAGACTCAGATACTTTTAAAGATGTATGTGTTCACCATCATTCTGGCCTCCAACTTGCCATTACTATTGACAGACTGATACATCACATCACAGTGCCTTTAGTCACTTCCTCTAATTTTCCACCCAACTCCAACACTCTTGTTTTGCAAGCTATTAAATCGTGACTGTTAGTGTTTTCCCTCTTGTCTTTCATTGTGACTAAAGACAGTCACAGAGCGGCTTAGGCTCTGATGAGGACTATCCAATCCGGAGAACAAGGTGTTGTCTCCGTCTAACTGGCCTTCATCCGGTGCGTTGTCCTGCTTGCTGATGCTCAGGCTTGGATAATTGCTGTCTGGATTCTCCCAGCTAAGCACATTCCTCCAAGTGATTATAAGTAAAAAGTAATGTTTGGGCACATATGAGTCTCTGTGTGTGAGAATGTTTGTTAGATGCACAGAGGCATAGACAGTATCACACAGCACCAAAGCTAATCAAAAAGATCTGTGTGGACTCAACTAATACAAACGCAACAGAGTGCAGACTGCTGTTATTGAACTGATTACCTGTCAGACAGGAGTAGAACATGTCTCTGCTCACTGCAGCTGGGCTGGGGAATTCAACGTTATTTGTAATTTCAAAATATCCCAGCAATAAAGCAGTGGGGTAAACACCGATTTAACTGTGTGTCTAATCGTTGAAAGACAACTCTGATAAACTTTCCAAAGTATTTATTACACACTTAAAATCATTAAGTCTATTAAATGGCAAGTCAATGATTATGTGAATTCTACTGAATGATATTTGTCAAGAAAAATCTGAATCACAACATTTTAAGACTCATCACATGTGTCTCGTGACTAACAATTAAATGTTGTAAGACAAACTGTACAGGTAAAGTGGACTGCATAAAGTGATTCCCTTTATCGTCAAGTGCGCAATGAGACATTCTACTAAGCATGGGAAATCCTAGAAATGTAAATAAACAGTGGAAGCTTTGGCAATAGTGGATGTTACACTGGTGCCACATACAGCAGCCCCAGTATACATTCATTTTAACACTGCAACCTCACCATGAGCCACATATCCTCTCAAAGTCACTATTACACCCTGTTCTATCTCTACATCTGTACACTCTTTTCCTCCTTGTCTTCCAATTGCAGTGTATGCATTAGTCCAAAGCTGTATATGGGCTTACTTAACAGGGGCTTGATTAATGGTGAGGACTCGTCACAAAGCCTTTAGCTTCTAGACTTCCTCAGGAGAGAGTTGAGGGACAGAAGTAAGGAAGGGGAAGTAGAAGTCAGGAAGGGACTTTTGGGATGGAGCTGGACTACACCTGGTGTAGAGACAATGAGAAAGGGAGAAAGCCGGGATGTGTAGAAAGGATTGAGACATTCAAGCTGAAAAGAAACATTCACCATGGCCGAATCTATCAGGTATCAACTTATCTCCAATAGGTACAAACTGTAAATGGGTCTCGTGGCTCATCTAATTCCCCTGCCAGAGTTGTTCACTTCCAATCTTCCCCACCCTCATCATGATATGATTTTGGAAAAATTCTACATGAGAGCTCATTTAAAATATTAATGGTACTTAAATCAGTGCTGTCACAGACCAACACTCAGATGTCATTCCCTAATTCATAGAAAGCATGTTTTGAGGTATGAAACAGTTAGAGAACAGTAAATCAGCAACAGTTTGATAGCATATCTGTAATTCTTGGGGACTGACACAGATTTGTTTTGATGACTAACCCCAGGCCTAACAGATGCCTTCTCCAGTGTCTGCAGATGTTCTCATCAGATTAATTTGTGGCTCTGTTTTTGACATTGCTCTTTTTATGCAATCCTCTTATGAGATCCATCGATTAATAAGCGCAGCAGAGAGCATCGCTCTGGACTATGCTCAACCCAGGGCATTCTGAGCTGTACTGCTGTGTTCATGGAGCACGCACACACACCATTAAAGTGATTTAACATTAACACAGAACCACAAGAGTGTGATTTAGAAACATGCAACAACTACAAAGTGAAGCACAGCGGGTAGATTGGAATAGAGGATATGGGTGGATGCATGGAGAAAACCATGAAAACTAGGGATTACATGGATAAAATAACGTATTCTATTTAATCATATAGTTATTTAAATTATGCTTCAAATTGGTGTCATAATTTCACACCACCTCCTAATTGCCATTGCTCACTTTGAGCTTGATTTAATGATAAAAGCCTGCTTTCCTCACACAGAATGATTATGACGTCTAAGTGACAGTCACATCAGAACGTTCGCCAATTCTGTTGTGTTTTCAAGATTGGGCAAGAAAACATTTTGTTTAACAGAGATATAATTCTTCACTCATGTCTTTACCTTCTAATAATTATTTTCCTGTGCATGGATAAAAATGTCTTCTTTGCATGAACACGCTCGTTCGATTTGATTTGTATGATGACGATGAGATGCTGGACTGATGGAGATACAGAAGAGGAGAGCCGCTCATCAATTCTTATCTAAAGTAATCACATCCTGCGTGAGAAGTAGCAGATGTGGTAGTGAGTGCCGGGTCACTCTTCAATGACAGGACAGTGACATTGACAGAGTGGGACTAAGAGAGTTAACTTATCTCAAATTCCCACTGAACACTTGAATCCAGTATTGACAAATAATATGATATGAAAAAGTCCATAGCTGTCATTGTCGGCGATGCAACGTACAAGCACCGATCAGGACTCACTTCTCCATTGTTGCGACCATTATAACTGCACTGTCCTCTATTCCTGGAAGTCAGGGCAGGTTGTATTGATACCTTTTCATATTCAGTCCCTGTCCTGTGTTTGTTTTGTCCTAACTCATGCTTTGGAACAAATCACAGTGCACTTGCAAAATCATCATGAAAGCCATATACTGGAAAGTGAGACAGACAGGAGCAGGCAGATGGAAGGGAGGGAGGGTATGAACGAGCCAAGAAGAGGCTGCATTTAGAAAGCGATGAATGGAAAAATAAAAAGGACATAAAATGATACATAACACTGGTAATAACAGCTGGTGTTGCTGGCACTGCACTGTTAACATTTTTTATCTCAGACACACTGGTATAATAGTGCTCACATTTAGAGACCTCTGCAGGAAGGAAAATGATTGTAAGCAGAGGGCGGGGACAATCCATCAATATATTTTGCTCATTTGCAAAACAGATCTCATGTCGTATGTCCGTAAATCACCTAAACAAAGGAGAGTGAAGTGAAATAGGAAAACACTTTACAGGTGAGGGCCACCGGCACCACACATGTGACCCTTAACCCTAGAATTCCAAAAGTGGTTTGTGGACTCAAACACGTCACCCACCCCCACATCGACATAGTAGTAAGTAGATAGTGAATGGATTTTCTTTTTTGGGTGAACTATCCTTTGAAAAAGCGGTGGAGACAGAGGGTAAGGTGTGGATGCCCAAAACCACAAGTAAATAAAAAACACTTCCTGCTGGCGTAAACCATTTATATAAAACTGTCAAATATGAAGACACCTATAAAGGGAAACCCAGTTCCACTTGTTATTTTTTGTGATAATAATTGCGTATAAAGAAAAATATAGCACTTGTAAAACAATTTATATCTTTTAGATAATTTGTAAGACATCCAACAAGGAAGTTCCTCATTCTTCATGTCTCCAGTCGGCCCTCGCCCTCTAACACTTGAACACGCCGCTGTCTAATCAGGATTAATTGGCCCGTCTTCGCCTAATAACGCCCGGTGAACTGTGCTTCTAACATTTGCTTGGAGTGACAGCTTTGCTTGTTCCTCTTCCTGACCTTTCCTTATTTGCAGCTTCAGGCTCGGCATTGGTCCATCTTTCCTTCTCGCCGCAGTTTCTACAGGTTCATTATCGTGTCTGCTTTACAGCGAGTTCCAAGAAAGCCACTGCACACGATGAGAGGTCAGTCAACAGACCTCACACAGAAGATGAATATCAGGGCCAGGACGGTTCTACCTGCAAGCAAACGAGCTGCAGCGTGTCTGCAAATAACAAGCCTCTGATAAGATCCTGATGACCAAACTGTAGACAGATACGATATTGATATGACATCCTGAACCAATGATGCCACTCTACTGAAACCTCACTGGAGACAATGTATTTACCCTGAATGTCTGGTCAGGTGAATCTGGTATCGGAGTGTCTCTCCTGCTGTTATAGAGACAACAACCTTTGACGGCAATGCACGTTCATAAGCTCTGCTCACAAAGAGCAAACACAGATCTACACAGGGATAATGATTTTGGCAATTTGGAGCAATTACTTGTGTGAAATGACTTTCAATAGGGTTTTGATTGCGATGTCTGTCTCAACAGGTCAGTAATTTACCTTCAATAGACAGCCAGGGGAGTGAGAGAAACATGCTTTCACATTAAATGGCTTTCCTGCAGTTAAAGGAGCATCATCAATTATCCCACTGAAACACCCTTTTTTCTTACTTAACTACTTTATATACTGAGTGCAATATATTGAATGATAGTTTTTTGAATAATCAAAACAATTATTGAACCAGAATACAACAACTCGAGACGCAAGGAGGTACCATTGAAGGACTATTGCTGTGATGCCATGCAAGCAGCATGTGCAGGATAAGTCTACAGATACAAATATAGATATTTGTCCTGATTATTATAATCACAGTGCATTAGGATTTTATCCCCTCCATACTTATACATATACACTCTTTATACCCAATTTAGTAACCCTTGCCTATTTAATATCTATATGCTCATTTCCTCGTCTTCCAGACAGTTGCCTGCTGCTGTAAGACTGTAAGCCATCTATTATAGTAGTTAACGTTGCTGGTGCTTTAAATCTAATCTTGTATAGAGTAGACCCGATCTACTGTCTTTGAGTCTCTAGACACTCAGAGAACAGACAAAAGTAAAGTGAATGAAAACTGCATTCAGATGAACGAGCAGGGTGAACCTAAGACTTTTCATTGTTCTGACAGAGGCATCAAGGATTGATTAAACCGACGGTATTAGGCAGCCATCCCCTTAATTACCAGCACTCTTGGGGGCCCCTCAAGTGGCCGGATGGCCCCTAAGCAGGCACTGAGTTTGTTTATACCTCGGGCGAGCTCAGGATACACATATTACCTTCACTGCAGTGTGAGTCTCTGCCCTGTTCTTTTTTATTTAATGCTGTAAAGGAGAACACCAGCACATAAGTAAAAAAAAAAAGTCAATACTGACCAATTAGGTAATCTGAAAAGGTGATGTATAAAGTCAAAATGTATAAAGTCAATGACCCCCATCAGAAAAGGCGCTTACTTGGCTCCCTAGTTTATTAGTACACAAAGAATGAGCATTCACTGAACAATATAGGCTCCTGTGTTTCTGTTTGCAGGCTAGACTTGTCCGTGCCTTTTGATTCAAAAGAAACAAGATGACTGTTTCTGCTATTCAGACTGGCAGAGACTCTGTTTTGGGTTGCCTCTGGGCCTCTAATACAGTTTGTGTACAGCTTTTGCACACGCTGTGATTATATTACATCAATGTGTGTTTGAGAATGTGTGGAAATGTATGATTGTGTATGTGGTCCAAGCTGAACATTCTGAAAAGCGGCATGGAGTGTGAAAGATATGCGACTAAGCAAAAGACTGCTCTATATTGTAAATGTTCCTATTGTACAGGGCTGTAAGAAGAAATACTGTGCAGTAGCACCTGTAAGAGTGTATGTTTGTATGTGCAACAATGTGGGAGTTGGTGGTTTAAGCACCTGCCACATCCTTCTCCTGGGAATGACCGCAGTTCTTAAAGTAAAAAGCAAAGTATGGACTACGCCTCTAAATTGTTATTTTCCAGTTCCGAGATAATACCTGCCTCCTTCATCTGTCACCGTAATTGTTTGTTAATACAATAGCCATCATGTCAGTATTGTTGTTATATCAAGTGTTTGTCATATTGTCCTTATCATACTTTTCCTAAACTGCAGCCGTCGGGCATTACGTTTGGAGGAATCACGAACCAAATAAAGCTGGCATTGAACACTGCTTTTTCAGATTAGACTGAACCCTCAGAATGAATGACAGACAAGGCCATAGCTAAAATCCTCAATGTATCCAGGTTGAAGTCATAAAACTTTACAATGTTTTGGGTAAGAAACATAATTAATATTTATAGTGAACTTAAATCAAGGTAGAATCAGCACAGAATCACAACATATTTATCCCAAACAATGCAGTTGGTATAGGGTTGGGTACCGTTCACATTTGAACCGATGACGGTACCTGGCATTCTGTACTCTACTCTTTCTGTATAACAAAACAATGTCTGACTTTCAACAGGAGGAGACGGGATCACTAGAACAGGTTTCCACTCTACTGATTTCATCAAAAAGTTAACAATACTGTTGACCTAAGAAGACTAGCCAGGCAGTTTAAATGTTGATTGTTAGAAATTACGTCACAATGGCTAATTTTCCCCCCAAATACTAATCTGTTTTTTTATTCAATGAGTCAAATCTCTTTTCATTGCTGCAAGTTCTTTTAATATTCAGCTTGTCTTCCGATGACACACACTCACACACAAACGGTGTAACCCGAGACATGTAAACTAAATAAAAACTACTAGATTTGGTTGACTGTGCGTGAATGATTGCGACAAAGTGTGTAGCAGTAAAAACTGACAGACCTGGTAAAAACTGTAAAAAAAAATTAACCCAAATGAACACTGTAAGAGAACAAAGTGGATATTTGCATGGTGCCTTGGTGACATGGTGGCCGGGCTGTGAGCACTTTGATGGTCGCTTGGTCTGTGCCCTGGTGCCGTGCAACGCTCCCTGGGTTTCTGTGTCATTGACTCGCCTGTGTGCACTGATCAGAAATGAGAAATGTTCAAGGGCTGAGTCACATGCTCTTGCCTTCTCTCTCTCTCTTTATATCTCTCTCTCTCTTTCCCTCTCATTCACATATACATACTCTGTCACCCAGATGCGCTCAAAGGTACCAACATTTGGCAATAACCTGAACCGGGTAGTACCGACATAATTTGGTCGGTACCCTTAAATGTACAGAGTTAGGGACCCAGCCCTAACCTTGTATACTGTTAAAATGCAAAAGGTGCAACAATCAAGCAATGGCAGCATGCATGATGACAATGATTCAACATAATGGCTTCACAGTTATCTCCAAGGGTCACAGACAGTGGAGAAATGCAAGAACACATTAAAGAGAATCGCATTAAAACGGTTGTAGCTTGCAGTTAGCCAGGGGAGAGAAACTAGCTTCAAACAAATCCATTATTTAATTGAGAATGGCTTTAGAGGGGGGGCACAGTAGGGGATAGAAATCATTGGAAAGCAAACACTAGTGCTGGAAGGGTATTAGCAGATAGGCAGAGCCATTAGATGATGCTAAGAATACAAAGATTACAGCTTTCACCGATGCACAGTTAGTGGGTGTTCATTGCTATGTGCGTGCATTTGTACACTTAAGGATGGCAAATTAATAGAACACAAACTTGTGCACGATTGTCCATGTTTCAGAACTTATCGCAAATCACAGACAAAATCCCTCTTTAGAACCCAACTCCCTTCCCAAATGTTGAGGCATGATTCCGTTGGTGACAAAACATGTTGCAGTCGGTACAGGATGCTAAAACGGCCAGAGAGGACAACAAAAGGTGGGGTGGGGAGATGGAGCTTGTGAGAAAGATGACACCTAATCCAGATGTTTTTAGTTAGTTCCATCGCTGTAAAATAGTGTGCCACGTGAACAGCTGTTGCTATAAATGGCTGAAGGTGCTGAGATATTGTCACAAAGGAAACAAGGTTGATTCTGCTAGTTTGAGTCCATGGGGAGGCTGTATGTACACTAGAAATTGTATGTTTCCCTTCACAGCCAGTTAACGTCAGCAAGCCTCTCGTGGGGGAGACCTCAGACAGACACAGAAGGATTTAAAATAGCCTTACTCCAACTATTGAAATTTATCTTGATATTTCCTTAATCCCCAACCCTTCACTGAGGTCAGAGGAACCGTATTAACAGTAGTGGTCACCCAGCATTACATAACGTACAGAATTCCCAGTTGAGACACATGGTATAAACACATGGTATTTAAGGGAATAATCAAAACAAACAAGAATTAGACTATAGTCAATACCAGTCTGCTACAAAAATAAGCACCCAAATCTACCAAATGCAGATCTTTTTATCCTCTATCAGACATATATATAACTATCTAATCTAACTGCAGTGCCCTTTACAAGCCCAGACCACTTGCTCATGTCATTCCTAGAAGAGCATATACTCTATAAACCAGATCCAGTTTAATAACAATATCGGAGTGTTCCATATCTGGGAAGTAGAAAATGGGATCAAACAGAGAACCACCAACTGACCTCTCTCAATTAAACCACTAAATACAAAGTTCTGCCAGTAAGCCAACTTGAATAAAAACGGCTTGACAACCCAGGGGCTTAGGGTTCCATTTGTAGAGGCAATGATCTGGGCTCTTAGTCCAGTCAGCTCAGCCCAAAAGCAGTCTGATTGAAAAAGATAATCGGTGCGTTTTGGATCTCCACAAATCCTGAGACCCTTGGCATGATTTACTGGCTTCCCAGGCAAGTCAAACCAATCCGAGGAATGTTTCTGGCCAGACAGCCTAATGAAGGAGAAAAAAAAAATTATGTCGCGATGACTGATTAAGTCATTAAATGAAGCCGTGGGGAAGGAGGAGATTGAGGTGGGCCCCTGTGAGCGCAGCACAGACCTTGTAATTTGTATAGTTGCATATCAGTGACAGGAGAACAAGGGTAAGGTTGAAACCCATACGCCTGCTCAGCTGAGACACACTACTGAATGCTTAATGGAGTTCCCTGGCAATGCTGTACTGTGGCTACCTGAAAGGGCTTTATGTAGAAAATGCAAATATGTGAATATTCTGCTGGGGGATATTTTTCAGTGTACCACCATGACAGAAAATGCAGTCACACCCTGAGCTGTTTTTTTTCCTGAAAATAGTATATAGTAAGAGAAAGAGCTTGCCTTTTGCACTATTCTTTGCACTATCCACTGAGAAGATGAACTACATCATCAGTGCCACGACTGAACCTATCTTCAACTGAATAATGGAATAAGTTTTTTTATTTTTTTTTTACATCATCAAAGCATACGAACAATGTTTAGCTTGACGCTGGGAGAACTCCCAGAAAATAGCTGGGAAACTTTGATGCTTAAAAATGTATGTGGTAACGGATGAGAAAGTAGAACACACAGCATGTTTGGTACATCTCCATCCTGTCCATGGCAAACTCATCAAAACAACCGTAATTACTGACAGAAATACAGCAGGATGTTATTAAGGAAAATGTGATACTGAGAGCCTCCTGCAGCTGTCTCTCCTCCTTGCTTTCATTGGAATTTCTTCAGCGTGTCACTGAACTTTGTAGATGGAGTTCGGTTCTAGCAAGGCCAGGCTGCCAATGTCACTTCGCCCTCTGTGTTTATTGACACTTTACCAGAGAAAACCTGCCACTTTGACTTGCCTTCATACTCCCACTGTTACAGGCTTCAACAGTTGAAAAAAACACTGTGTTCAATTGTGTGCACAAGAAAACACAGAACTTCCTAGATATTGAGTGACAGGATAAAATGGGATTGCACTGATCTGCTTTGAGTAAGACATCATTCAAACAGTGTTGCAAGGTGTCAAGAATGAATGGCGGCAAAAAAATAAACTTACAGAACTCTGGATTTTTTTCCTTCACTTCAAGAGGTTTTACTTTGAAAAAATGTGTAACACTGACGGATCCTCCCTCCTTACCATAAAAGGCTTAGGCAGCAAAACATTACTGTATTGGAATGAGAAGAGAACAATATTAATGTGCTCAATATCCATTATGCCCTAGAGAACTGAAAAATGCTTATCTTTAAATAAGCTGGAGGAACTCAAGTAACTGTGACAAGCCATTTACTGGTCGTAATGTTAGTGTGAAACACGACACTGTAGCAGTAAGAGCTATGTGATGTCTCAGAGTGACAACTCTATTTATATCCTGGGCTGAGTTTGAATGATGACTCTTTTTCTGACCAGTGTTCTGTTACTCAGAGAGTACAAAAAATGTCAATAAGCCGGGTGGAAGCCATTGATCGGCAGGAGGGGAGAGGAAACAAGAGAAAGACATAAAAGCAGATTGCAGAAGAGACATGGAGACAGACAAAAATGGTGGAGACCAGACGAGAAGAAAGTGTGTCTAAACAAATCACTAACACTCTGCCTATAGTTCAGAATCCACGTGACTGCACGCATGTGAGCAGTTGCAATGTTAAATGTTACAAATAGAGCTTAATGTAACCATCCACCCCGACTCCAACTATGAAAATTTTATATAGAAATGTTAATAAATTGTGTAGAATATATTGTTATTTTTGTATAAGGTCATTTTGAGACTATATATATATATATATATATATTATATATATATAATGATTAGACTTTTTAAATCAATTGTTATTCATTATCTTTTTAAATACCCTCAGGTGACTTACACTAGTAACCATTATTAAATGATCATATAATGCTTATAAATCCTAATTGAGAAACCAAGGTAATGAGAATGACTTGATTATGGTAAGCTAGGTCTTTAAATGCAACCGGTTATATAGATGATAATAATTACAATTTGAATAGGGGTATTATCATGATCAATTACCGCTAGATGTTTAATGCAAATTCCATCTAAACAATGACATCAAAATCATAAAGAAAGTCAAACTTGTAGTTTATATCTGGAAAAATACTTCTATACATCAGAAAATAGGAATAATTATTCATAACAATGTCAGAAATGAAACCAATCACTAGTGCCCACACGAAGACCAACGCCTGCAAATGCAAAAATATAAACATGACAAAGCTCACATCAATTCTCATCAGAAAATTCCTGAGTCACTTGGGTTCCACCAAAATACATTATACGCCACCAGGCCAATTAATCATTGAACTGCTAAAAAGCTCCCTCACAAAGCAGGATGAGCTTGGATGTGCATCGGGTTGCGTTCGTTTTTGCACAGTGTGTCCAGTTGTGACTGCATACTATGTCTGCAGTAGAGCAAACACTGTCTTTGTACAGGAACATGCTCATAGTTCAAGAGATAAGGGGATATTCAATTGTTTGTGTACAAAACAGTACTAAATAGTTTACACATTCCTCCCACACATTTCTAACTAAGTTGCAGAGTGAAGACTGAAACCTCTGAAGGTTTCAGATGTGTAAAACGATTCTAAAACGCATCGTGCTCCATGTGTGAAACTGCTGTCACGACATGTGACCAGGCCAAAAAACATGACAACATTGTTAAATAATGCTACAACAATGTTGAGGCAACAATAGCGAAAAACTGTGACTAATCTTTAACATGAGAATGTTAGCTACAGTGTCAAATGATTGAGCACCTCCCCTCAATGTCAACCCAGCTGTTACAATGCATTACCTCCCAGTTCAACTCAGTGAGGGAGTGAGAAAACATCCTGACATGACAACCATGTGAGGGGGTTTGTTTGCAAAGCCATTAACCTTATTGCAGTGTTACACAAGCCAAGCCTTGTGCTCAACTGAGAGGAAGAGAGTTATTATGACAAGCACTGCTTTAATGTATTGAAGCTATTCCTTGAATAAAAAGAAAAAAAATGAGTCCTAAGTACCTACGGAAATATCATGTAAAAAAGTAAAATTAATGTTTAATTTTACAAGCAGCTTACATTACCATATAATGATCTGAAATGAGAACTGCTGTCCTCCAACCTGACATGGTTTCCATTTATTCATAGCTCCCATTGGCTCACTTGAAATGGTACGTGCTGGATCTTGTACTACCTGGTTTACAACTACAAAACCTTTTCTCTAAGTTTAAAATTAAAGGCAAGTTGAAGAAGGCTACTGCACACTGATTTGGTGGAGTTAAAACATTGAAGAAAATGTTTTGTTCTTCCACAGAGAAAAAAAAGCAGGTTTATTGAAAGACTGTGGCTCAATACAGAACCACCACCAGATCAAGATGCTCAGCATTGCCAAAGGAGCTTTTGTGTCAGGTAAATGTGTAAAACAAAAAAACGTTGCCCCTGCTGCTGAGGGTTGTTTTTAAAAGTAGGTTTTGTTGTGTGCGACTGGCTCCACGCTACTGTAACAGTGTGTTGTTGATTGCCCTGAAGTGGCAATGCTACCACGCCTGCCTTCTTGTATCATTGTTTTGATGTGCAACTCTGATTGTTACTTTTGAGTAGCTATTCATTATGGTACTACAGCAGCACAATGATTACAATAACTTCAACAATCAAATAATACTGCTCAAGGCCTTAATATTATAACCGGGGAATACAGCTTGACATGTGACACACACACACATACATCATCATAGCACAGCTGAAGGCACACAGATTCTCGCAGGTATTTCTGACCTTGTGAAGTGGGCTTACCCATAAAAAGAATGTGGGGCCATTGAGCTGCCTCTCTCCCACAACGTAACATCTATCAAACATCTTAAGCTGTTATGTAAGAAAACTGTGATTGGCATGTTTTTCTTTCCCTTACAGGTTAACATCTCTATTGATCATTCGAATGATTTAGTCTCCTGACTTGTGATTGAAGTCAACTGAGTATTCATATGGGCGAGATGTTCAAGATATAAAACTATGGCTGTACTGTTTTACAAAAAGTGAAAGGCTACATAAAAATAAAGCATTCAATGACAACTCAGAGACTTGAAATCTGTCAAGTTGTTGCAAACACTACAAGAGTAGTTGGCTGCATTGATTAACCTGGGCACAAGGCTGAGCCAACCTAACCATGGTACAAAGATGGATTAGGGCTTCGGTGGGAGATGTAAAACATCAGTAGAGAGACTTGCTGTCTGGAGTTGGATGCTTTTATAGCTACAAAGCTGAATCAGGTGATATATGGCTACAGCTCAGATGACATCCAGATTGGTCTGAGACCTAAATGGACATGACACAGCCATACTTGATTTTCACATGAATGTAGGTCAATTTCCCACTGCTGTGCTCAAATGCCTCCCTGGTGAGTATGTATCACAAACCTAGGAGGGTGTTTAATGATGTACTCCAATTGATGTCAACTTTTGGCCATACTGTTTCTTTTAAATGTATTTCTTGAATGGATATATCATGGATTCTTAGTCAAGGTGAGCTCTTACGTTTGGACTTTGGCCAGAACTTCCCTGCGATCCATCCAACTAGCAATCTTACTGGAGAGGGAAAGTAGCAGGGGCCAAAACAACATACAAAAAAAAATTCATATGCATATTCCCCATCGTAATGCTGACATATGGACAGTACCTCAGTGAGCAGTTCTGAGATACTACTTGTCCACTTGCTCTTTTCCCTTGGCACTGCCTTCACAATTGAAGCAGTCACACACGCTCTGGCTCAACTGTTACTAGAGCACCACACTGCCAACACATGAATACCACATGTGAGGCCGTCTTGCATGCTCTCTCCCCCTCTCAACAACTTCTTCATCTTTCACTTATGCATGTCAGGGTTGTTGATGTTCTGTCATTTCCCCCTCAAACAAATCTCCCGCTGCCTTCCTCTCTGAATTATGCAGCGTTCTCCCTCCAAACATCCTCTTCCAAATATCTTCTTAAGTTTAGTTTTTTTTTTACCGGCTAGAGACAGTTGGTTTGGAATTGAATTCAGCACCAGGGACAGTTCCCTGAAATAGACCATAGCACATATCTTCACAACCAAAGGCAGGTTCAGCAGGCCTCAGTTAGTGTTTGTGTGTTTGGGTGTGATTGATATTTTTGTTGTGATGGTATAGAGTCTGTATAGATAGTACTAAAGTATGGTTTCTTAATATGGTATTAAATACTAAACCGCTTATCATCATTTTTGCTATGTTACTAAACCATATGCCCAAATGTGCTTACTGCATCTAGAGTAATACATTGTGGATGTTTGCTAGTAAACCTCTTCTACTTAAAACCCACCAAAACATTCAATACATGCCAGTGACCAATATTGTTGGGAACAAATGCAGAACCAATTTAAGCAAAAATCTTTTGGATTTAAAAAATTGAAGATAATCAACATCAACAAAATTTAAATACATCTCAATGTTAAATATGCATGTTGGAGTAACACAAGTAGAAGAAATACACATACACCTGAATTGTCAGTTTTTGCTCTTTGTTTTGGCACCTATTTTTAATTTTCTTCACACATATACACACAGGCAGACACACTGAACTCACTGAGCCCGCTGCTCCTGAGTGACAGAGTAATCAGTGAATAAACACTTCAGAGATGACATACACTGGAGAATAGATCACAAAGCATACTAAACACGCAAGACTTGTCAAACCATGAGTCACAGACTGTGTGTGTGAGTGTGTGTGTGTGTGGGGGGGGGGTTTAGTTGTGCGCTTGTGTGTGACTGTCAGCCAGTGCAAAAACCTAAAGCTCTCTTACAAGCATAACAGGGTGGAAACAACAGGGGTTCTGATTAATGTTCATTACTTCTTGCTTTTCACATCAAAAATACTGCATTTGCGTGGTTTTCGTTTTCAGAGCCAATTAAGCACCATCAATGGGTGACATGTAACTGAGGTTTATTGGGGTGGCAACAGTGTTCTTCCTGTTTAATTATCACCTCTCCCTACGTGATACACATTGCTAAATAAAAAGGTGTAGTTGTCTGGGTGGTGGTGAGTCCTTCCCCCTGTTTGAATCGTTTTTTTTCGGGAGCCCATAGCAGACAGAATCAGTTAAGCCTGGGAACGCCTCTCCTCTCTGAGATGACAAATAACCTTGGCTCTCGGACCACAGACAAACAGTTCTTGTTGCATATTTCATCCTCGGTTTCTTTCGGTTTCCTGTGTGCAGCTTGGGTTTTATTAGTATTCTGGGTGAGGAGGGAAAAATCGGCAAAGCACGGATGGCTAGAGAATGCAAAGTGGTTTCCTCTAACTAGTGCTCCAACAAACTGTTTTGCGTCTTTAACTGAATTTCTGTCTCCCTCTCCAAGCTACTATGAAATACAAACTTGTGGTGGACCTCTTGTTTACTTTGACAAAAAAAATTGCCATGCAATCAGTAGCTTACCTTAGCCTGAAATATGCAGAGCCAAAGAAGATAAATCATGTGGAACGCACAACCTTCAGGCACCAAACACTGATTCATCCTTTGTCATCAGCCTGTATTACAATACTAGCTCCTATCAAGTAAGGAATTTGTTTTCCACATCTAAAAGGTAAGGGTGGGAATCATATGGGAAGCTCCCAACATAGAGGGAACATGGTTGGAGTGTAGGGACTGACTGCACGCCAGGTTGTCTCCATCACTAAGGCTGGGATATATTCTTGAGGGATCTTTGCTTCTCTGGAGAGATCTTTGTTGGCTTGTTTTTTGTAAACTTGCTAACAAGCTCCTCAGCATCTTGCGGCTGTATTCATCAAAGCAAGCCATGAAACACTCTAGAGTTGCGATTAAAGGGAGCTACAATATTAGCTTCTGGCAAACATAGTGAGGATGTAACCCTGCCATTGTCAAGATGTAACCAAGCATATAAAGAAATTAAATATCCCTGGATATTTAATAACAGCATCTTAAATCTATATTGTCACTGAGTAGAACACGACAGACAGAGGGGTACAAGTTAAAAGAGTGTTTACAAGCCGAAACAGTTGTGATTTAAAACCTGCCTGAATGGCAGATTAACACGATTCAGACATCGCAAATGCAGAGTCATATCAAACTTCAAAAACATTGGCACATCAATGAGAAAAGCTGCTTACTTCCATTTTTCTGCTAAAATCAATGTAGTTTGTTGTTGCTGCACCCAAATGACCTGATACTGGTCATGCAATTATAAAGATGCATTTTACACATCTGTGAAACAAACATTAAGAAGACAATTTCCTTTTTTGGTTGAACTACACCTCTAACTTAGCTCTAAAGAACAGGAGACTTGATGTCAGCACAGCCAATTCAAGGGGGGCGATCAACAGCCTTACCGACAGGCTATTACTGTCAAACAGGCTCTTGTTACGCACGGTGCGCTTGCTGCGGGTCATGCTCTTTGTGTTTAAGATGTAAGGGAAATGTCACCAGTTGAAACTGGATGGTGTCTATACCCATGATGGTGCTAACAGCTCCGAGTGCTCAGAGCATTAGATTTCCATCTGCGCAAACTAAGCACTAGTCAAACATCAAACATCTGATTGTTCGCTCATGGCCACAAATACACCCTCACACAATTGCCATCTCCTTAGTCACCCATCACCTTTGCACTCCGTGACCAAGTGATGAATCAGATAAGTGATGGGTGATTAGCAATGCTTCCCCCTCGATGTCACTGCCACGGTTGACTGAAGTGGAGGGTGTCGGGAGGAGCGGGGGTGAGTAAGGTGGTGGCCGTGTAGGGTGGGAGGTGTGTCTTGTTAGGGGGCAGGAAGGAAGCATCGAGTGACGTTACTTACACAAGGCTTGACATGTGAAGGGAGAGGGTTCATTAAAATAAGCTGTTTACATGTGGAGTAAATAGGCCCCAAACACACACACAAGCACCAAACTCTCATTCATTCTCCTTCACCACGCCCTTCAATCAATGTGGTCCACTTGAAATCCTGTTGGCAATGGTGACTTTTAATACATTAGAAAATAGTGTACTGCAATATTACGGACATGATTTGATTTTTGAGGTGGCTGGCTAATACCGCTGGTCCTGTATTACGTCTTTTATAAATAATTAACGCTGGGAAAGTGAAATCAGTGTCATTAAACACTTGTGTCTCCCTATGTCAGGGGATGATAGAGCAGAGGCATGTCTTATTCATTTATATTCTCAGGTAACTAACTTTCTCAGCTGTCCCTCTTTTTTGAGTGTACTGTAACTCTGTTGAAATAAATGGAATGTGAACAACGGTGCTTTCCCTATGTAAACACTGTCTTATCTCCCTACTCCGTTGAAGCCCCCCTATTGTTTATCTCCTGCACTGGTAATGGGACAGAGTAATTTCTCATTTGTAGCAATGTCAAAAAGCAATTACAAGCCTGTGACTAAAAGCCACTGAACAATGCCCACCATCAATCACTGGAGAGGAAAAAGGCCGAGTGTGCAGAGACATTTCAACCCGCCTCTTATTTCCCCTGCCTCCTGCTCTGGTATTTGTGCGCTCAGCTGAACTCGGCCCTGGCTTTACGGCTGCTTGGGCACCACTGTGGAAGGATAAAAATCTGTTGCAGATAGCCAGCTAATTATTGGTACTGTTTGCCAAGCTTAAAAGGGTCTGGATCCAACCATGGCCTCCGCACTGTGTGTGCTTTAACTTATAATTATATCTGCTTACATCAAGCTCTCCTCATAATGTCAACATTTGTAACATTGGTGCAGCAGTTTTCACATCTGTGACTCGATAGCGTTAAAAAAAGACACATTTTAAAGATTATCTTGAATAAAGATGGAGATACAGCGTTGCTGGAGGTGTCATTTTCAATTTGCTATTGCCTTTTCTTTAACGGTCACGCGGTATGAATGAATCATGTCTGGAAAGAGATCAGAATATTTAATCAATCTTGATGTCAGAAATTGATTGTAGCCACCTCAGGCAAGTATTGGCACCTGCTGAACATGCTAGTTCAGATTTAAGGTTTGTACATGGCATTCAATACTCATTTAAGTACAGAAAGAATATCGGCCCTATATTGAGGTAAGCTTCCACAGCAAGTTGTATTTTTTCTTTTCATGCAACACTTTGACTTTGAAGCAGCATTGACCGAGGGCTATTCTTGATCGATCTTCTGGGCATTACACTGTGAAGACAGCACCCAGTGTCTCTCAATCCATCTGGCACGTCCGCATTTGACATTTTCTCAGCCCAGGGCCTGTATTGACAGCCTATTTCCTTTCCCCAACCTCTGCTTACCCTCCAACTTCCACCTCCTCTCTCCCCCACACGCTTTACACCCCTGCAGGCCAGGTATATCAAGAGCAGAGGTGGGTGTCCACAGATGCTTACTAAATATGTTTGTGCTCCGTCCGTGTAGGTGTGCATTTGTGTTGCCAGGAGGTGACCCTACTACAATGTCCCTTTGGGATTCCAGGCAGGTGCAGTGCACAGCAGGTAATGAAGCTTAGAGAGAAAGAATATAGCTGCAATTGAAAGAAGGAAGAGAGGAAGAGGGACAGTGAATACGGGGGGGGGGGGGGATTCTGAAATCATAAAAGGGATCAGTGTGATCACAGAGGGAGGAGGTGGGGTTGTTTGGGATTGACCTTGGGGGATTCTGCATTGGAGAGAACACTTCAGGTGTGTCCAGTGTCAGCGACAGTGCTTTATGCCATTAGTGGCGGTCAAAAGGTCAAAGCACTGAACACAAGGACTTGGAGGGGCGTGCAGGAAGGTCAGGTCCCAACATACACATCCACACTTTCTCTCACATGTGCACATTTAGCTACGAGGACAGGGCCATCGGATGCACAAGTACGACCCACTGCTTTAAGCATCTGCACTGATGACTATTTGATGAGATTTGATGCTGGTGTATTGTGAGCTTTATCAGAAATGGCAAGGGCAGCCATGCATTTCACTGTCCTGTCTTTTCCCCTCTACTTTGCGGTTGTGTGTCTCCCTCAATAACCCCCCCCCCCCCCGCTGGCTTAGTTTTACCATTTCTCTGTTGAACAAGCAAAGACAGAATGATTATGCTGATAAATTCAACAAAGACAAGCTGAAAGACTGAGTCAAAGGACACACAAGTGATTGAGCGTGCACGGATGTTTGAAAGAGTGCATGTGTGAGCGTGTGCCTACCCTTGTGCCTTTGAGTATGAATGTTTACTTCTGTACATGCTTTGCGCTCCTTCAGCATTCAGCGTAAAATTTTATAACACATTCTCTACCTGTGAAGTGTTTGAAGTTGTCACCCAATGTTTCCAACTGCGGAGCTACCTGTGGGAGGCCGACGTGGCAAACTTGACCGACTTAAAGTTAGAGATTTAAAGATGCAAAACAACTCAACACTTGTCATCTTGTTGAATCTGAAGTCAACTGAAATATAAAATTATATACTGTAAAATATATGCAGCCATGCCGTTGGTGCTTTTATGGACATCAAAAAGTGCTGTATAACTCAGAGGTAGATTTATGTAGATTTGTTTATGTCTTGACCACATTCTTTTAAAAGAACACAATGAGACCCTGACGCTACATAATCTAACACAAGCATTTTACAGAGAAATAGTGTTATCTTAAATGCTCAATATTTTATTAATAGTTTCGATCAGCCCGACATTTGTTGATGAAGCAGTGTGATGAGATAGACGGTTTTTGAAAAAGAAAATATCTTACAGGTCTCTCTCCCTCTCTTCTCTTTCTTTTGTTTTATCTGTTGCAATTGCCAGTTTAGTAAACCTAAAGTCATACATGGACCTTGATGCTTTTGGTCTATGCGGTAATAGGTACACTTCTAAACACGCTGTACGGGGGATGGCTGTCTCTCCCTCTCTCTACTTTCACTGTCCTTCCCCAGGGGGCACACACTGATGTTTCTTTTTTT
Organism: Platichthys flesus; assembly: GCF_949316205.1. Lineage (NCBI taxonomy): Eukaryota > Metazoa > Chordata > Actinopteri > Pleuronectiformes > Pleuronectidae > Platichthys > Platichthys flesus. The sequence continues at coordinate 3,596,625 of NC_084968.1, forward strand.
CCAGCTCATGGGAATGAAAATGGAAGTGACAGAATATAAAGGGATAGAAGCCAATGGGAAGCAGGATCCACAAATTAAACATCTGTTTCTGTACATCTCTATGGATGGGGGGGTCTCGTGCCTTTGTTAGAATGATAATACTAATCATGTTTGCAAGTTGTGCGTGTAGGTGTACACCTTGTTTGTGCGGCGGTCACATGCGAATATCTGTATTTGTATTTCAGTGGGGTAATGCACAGATATGTGTGTCTTCATGCTCTTGCACGACTCCATCAAAATGTAACAGATGACTTCATGTTAAAAGAACAACGGTTTCCATTTGTGGAAGCTTATTATCCCTGCCCCCTACCATTACAATCTTTCACTCTGGCCTGGGGGGCAGCTGCCCTCTCAGGACATCCCTCCACAATCTTATCACTACATCTCTGCAATCAATATGAAATGGCTACTTTCTTTTAATTATGTAATTCATCTTCTCCACACTCTGTGTCCAGCCCAATTTTCTTTGCCTCACCCTATCCCTCTCTATTTCTACATATATTTTCTCTTTGTTTCTCCAATTTCTTCTTTTAAATAATCATCCCCACAGTGGTCGAATGCACAAATTCAAGGCAGGATAAATAAACAGAGACATCCATTTCTACTTCTCCGCCAATGACTAACAGACTCATTTGGCCCATAATAATTTTTTTTGCGACCTGTTTGCCAAGACTTTGGCATCCTACTGCCACATAATTGCATCTACGACTGATTGTTATGTGCAAATGAAACTTAAGTTAAGCATGTTGATTACTTCAATTTCAGGTGAAGGTGAGAGTTGCTGCCAGACGTCAATGACACAGGTAATTTGTAAAAGTGTGAGCTACATCAAGTAAGATTTGATGCATGCATGTTAGGATCTAATGATTGTAATTCAAGGAAGGACCACTTGTTATTTGTCCAATTACTGTTAATGAATTAGAAACATTTGCCTCTCAGTCTATAACTGCAATTGAGCATTCCAACCAAGAATGAGGACATAGGGAACACCATTTGGTGGAGAGGGCAAGCCAATAATTTTTCTTTGAGAAGGAAATCAATCAGAGGCAGAAAAGCATCCAATCAATCGCTGCTTTCTTCTTCTGTGAGCCAATGCTACAACTGATGGTTTTTCAGTTCACTTCCAGAAACTAACTTAATCTCTAAACTGTACAAATGTCAAGCTAAAAGTGAGACTTCCTATAATAGTTCTTGAAAAGGAGGAATGAGGTTATCACCCAGCCTGTAGAGACAAAAACTAGAGACAAGAGTCGAGGCAGATGCCAGAAACCTGAAAACAAAGTAAGAAGAAGTAATACGAATAAGAGAAGATGACAGTGGAGTGGATTCCACCAGAGCACAGGTATGGAGTGTGTGACTCATTAATGCTGGAGATGGCTGCCTCACTCTCTTCACTTGCCCTGCAAGCACCAATCAGCACAACTTATCTTTCCCCTTACATCTTTCTTTCTTGTTCTGTCTGAAGTTTTCTGTGGTGCATGCACGCGCACACGCACACACACATAAAGACAGCTACTTTAGACATGAAACTACGGTAGAGACAAGTTTCAAAGCCTGAACGATTTCTCAGAGCTGAGCATACAGACTGCATCTTAAACCAAGAATCACCTGCTCTCTATTCTTATCTCTTCCCACGCTGACACATGCAAAGTGAAAAGTGGCTGTGATTGGCCAAAGAGCCGACTACCAGAACACACACGCACACACACACGCACGCACAGAGGGGATGTGACCAGTAATACATAGATGAAGATGTTTCCTATTTATTTTATCTTAACCTCAAGTTGTACATTTTCTGCTTTATTTGTACACATTTATTCAACCTCTGATCCAGTGAGACACCCTCCAAACACAGTTATGATTAATTTGAGAGAAAAATGGGAAAATTTCTTGGAAAATACTTCACTATTTGTAAGACACTGTTTAACTTGAAGATAACAGTAGGTATGATATCTTCCGGTTACCCTGTTTCTAATAGCAACACTGCATTAAGATGTCAAGTGTCATTGCCTACAATATTTTATGTGGGATGAATGGAAGGCACCAGTGCAGCAAATCACTTAATGATAGGTGATAATGAAGGGAAATTCATTTTGAACACAGAAATTTTATCTGAAGCCGTGTTTGTATTGCCCTTATAAAAGAGATAGATGGCATATCACCACCACATTAATGTTCATTATGATTATTTATTACCTAATATGGATGCTGCTAATGTTGAATGATGAAATTGCAGGACAGATTTGACAAACTCTGCGGTATATCAGAAATTAAATTCAAATTACATTGTCACCCATAAAGGAGCATTTTGAAGCATATCATTTTAACAGATGCATGTCCCACTCAGTATATTGTACATTATTCTATCATCTAAAAAGCTACCACATCACTGTGTAAAGGGATCAATCATCCAGTATACTGTATGTTGTTTGCTACTTTTGACCATGGAAACCCATATGACTCGATGTGTCACATAGACTTAACAATACTTGAAAACGAAAAAAAAAGCCTCCCACCCTTCTCTATCTCCCTCTTTGTCTTTTTATAATGGTTGACAGCTGTAGTTGCCATACGCTCCTCACTGGTCTATCTCCCTGTGTTCACAGTTTCACTGCTGTAATGAATCACTGCCACATGGGAGGAGGGTGGAAGAGAGGGTGGATGAGGCGGAGAGATTAAGAGTCAGATAGAAAGAAAGTAGGCATTACCATTAAAGTAATTCAGAGTACTGGTTCCAACCATTCTGCTGCTAACTTTTTCACATTCACACCTGGTTTTTGCAGAAAGTAGTCGTTACCATGACACACCCAAAAGACAGTCACCTTTTGATCATTTTCAAATGTTGAAATTTTACCTAATTCCTGTTCCTCACTTCACAGTTTATGCACATATTCACATTGCGTTCACATCTTTCTGACATACAGTTCATACCTGGCATCGAAATGTTATGTGTGTCTTGAATATCTCTGCAGAATTAGGTTTCCAGATCAGGTTATGCCAAGAGATAGGTGACAACTGCTGAATAGTTGTAGTTTCCTATGATATCGTGTTAAAACTAATATGGGAGTGTATCAAACCGGATGCACATGTTTACTTGTCAGCACACTTTCAGAGACAAGATCATATTTGAGGGTCACTTTAAGTCCCCAAAACCAACTAAAATCTCTTAGTTGCGTGAATAGTATGTGTGGAAAGCTTGTTGTGCTATACATATCTGTTAGCTGTGCAGCGCTTTACTGTAGCGAGAGTCACAGACACTTCATTGCAGACACTATGCACTCACCCACCTTCTCTGACTGTGCTTCGTGTGTCTGTAAATAGTTAGGGTTGAACCACACGTTTAAGAGCTAATCGTATATGTGCTCAGGTCAGCGAAGATGCACGCAACAGTGTCATAAATAAACACGTACAAGCTTTAAGCCCATCTTAAGTGACACAAACCACCCACTTAATTTTGAGTGGCACCATCATGGCTTGTCACTCAAACCCATACTCTAAATCACTCTCACACAGATACACAGATAAACAGGAATACAAGTCAGCGAGGACGAGAACTGTGAAACGAGGTGAGCAAGAGACAGAGAGCGAGTAAGACAAAGGGAGAGTAAATAATGAGAAGGGCTGAGGTGAAGTACAGCAGCAGTAGGGGGGGTCAGCCTTTTATCTTGAAGCAGAATATCTAAAGAGCGGTGACTGCACTGTGAACTGAGAACTGCTTCAATATTTTATCACTGCAGCTAGGCCAGGCATCAAAAGTTAGGATTTCTCCCCCACCTTTTCAGTCCTTGACAGGCCCAAATGCCACCAATGATAGTGTGGGCGGCGTATGACATACTAAAACTGTACAGTGTCACACTTTTTCTTTCTCTTTCCATTTAATCTTTTCCCCTTTTACCTTTTGCTTTCCTTCATTTCCTCCCCTAAACTGCATATTAAACTTTATCTTGAAAAAACAGGCAAAGTTAAAACTCTGCATTGAGCCAGTGGATCTTAATTGTAAGCGTATTCTAATGCAGTCTAAGTTGTGAAACACACAACAAATAGAGTTTAAACCAGCCTGGACAACTCCCAATGTGCACTGACTTCAAAAGGCAGACAAAAAAATGAATGGGAGGAGAAGGCGTTCCTGCTGTTCTAGCTCCTAAAATGACCAGATTTCTTGCTTCAGAGCAAAAAACTCTGCTCTGCTGTGCACTGCTGCCATGTATTTACACAAAACTGTGGCTGGGCCCTTGGGGAGGTGGGGGGTGCTGCTGCAGGCATATACTTCTTTCTGTGCATCCCTGCATCTCTATTTCCCTCTCTCACCCTTCTTTTCTTTGTGTGCTACTTTAAAATAAGGCCACTAATATGTTGCAGATGTTGGCCTTGATATTAAATTGTGTCTAATTCTGTTGTGATTAATGTACCTGTGTTTCATTATTTATATATTGTGGATTTGATTAATGCCACTTTATTGATAAAACTAGGACCACAATACGTACTGTAGCTTTGATCCATCTGATCTGTCTCATGTTTTAGAATGTCCTTTAAATATAAAAACCCAGTGAATGCGGGGATTCAGAGACAAGGACACAAACGTTCCAAATAATACATCTGCTTTTCTTTGGTAAAGTTTTGAGCCTTGATTGGAAGAACATTTATAAAGTTGAGGAATTTAGCAGGTTTATCACTGTGGAGGACTATACAAAACAATTCATCAGCTATTACTGATTCCACAGAAATGTCCTAAAGTAGGGAATATGAATGAGGTATGCCAAACATGTTTTTTGAATATGTTTTAGGAGAGCTTATCCTCTACTATGTGTGTTTCCACATCTTATAAACTATTTATACGAGAACAAGCTGCAGTTGCTGTGTTCAATCTAGATCGATTTATATGATGTCATGTGAACCTTCGGCCTTTTCCCAGTAGCACATTATTTCTCTGCTGACGTTGCCTGGCTGCTCAAATCAGGGTTGAGTCACTATGTTCCTTGCTATTGAGAATTTCTGTGATATACAATCAAATGTAAAATCCCCCCCGCCACCTCGCAACATGTGTGATATTGAGCAGTTGATTGAAAATGAAACCAAATGAGATTGAGCTTTTGTGGTGTCTGGCTATATATGCCCAAGATCAGAAGTAATCCAGCTGGAGGATCAGAGGGAGAACAGGGAGCGGAGATTTGTGTGAGAGTTCTGGGGGAGCGAGAGACCGAGACGAAAAAGAGAGAGGTGGAGACTATTGATCAAGCAAAGCTGTGTTGCCTGTCGATATGGGCCTCTCTTCACAGAGTGGAATGACACAAAATAGGGAGGCGATATTTAATAGATTGTGTGTCCGCGCGTGTGTGTGTAAGAGGGAGGGTATGGATGTGAATTTGTGTGTGCATTTGCACACAGTGGAGAGGCCTGTATGCAGACTTCTCATGCAAGCTACATCTGTGGCGAGCAGCGAAGACAGGCTAATTCAGGAGTCCGCAAAACATGTATCGGAATGAAAGGAAAATCATTGCAGGAAAGGAGAGGAATATTTATTTTTTAGTAATGTTATGATTTTCCAAAAAGAATAAACAGAAGAATGACAATGCTATGTGCGTGTGTATGTGTGTACAATCTATATAGTTTGTTAAAACCACTGATATACTAGAGGGACTAAATATGAGAACTTACGGTGCAGCAGGGAAGCCTAATGTTCTGTAATTTACAACAATATATACTCACTGGAAAGGCTACAAGATTTACGCCAATGCCAAGGAAAAAACGAAACACAGTGAGAGCTGAGGGAGACAAAGCAACAGCTATTGGCGGACTAAAGCGATGACGCCAGGAATAAGGACAGCTAATTGAACTGTAGGACCCAGGGAGGTGGTGCAGCTGAGTGTGGATTGGTTGAGAATGGCAGGGGGTTTAAGAGGACAGAGCCAGAGTGGGGGGAAAAAATCTTGTCGCTTCTCTTCCACTGCATTTCAATGAGAGTTTAACAGCCCTCAGGTTAATCCCACAACTGCATGTGATTTTCAATTCATTTCCCTTCTAGTTGGTCAGCTATTGTCCGTACGGTTCCCTAATTGAACAGGGAGGTGGAGGACTCGATGGGTTTCTAGTCCTGGAGGCCAACTCTCTAATGGGAGGGGACAGGGAGGCATGTGTACTTAATACTAGGGGACAAATCATGAACCCATGTTTGTATAATTAAGTTAATTCTTTGCATAGGCTCCAAGATGCTAATGAGCAATGTACCTGAGGCAATGACAGGTATGCCAGCTTGTGTTTCTTTCACAATATGTTTCTTTCAATTTCTCACGCTTGCAGCCTCACATGCAAAAGACTTGCCATTGTCAGCAATAACTCTGGTTAGGTGTAACCACACATTAGAACATGTAGTTATCTGCACCAGTGTCACTAAGAGCAACACAGTGTGTGTGTTGGAGTGTCTACGGCCCTGTAAACACCTTGTGTTAACATGTTTTTTTTTGTGATTCAATCCCAAATGGACAACTCTTAATCTGTTATCACCTGGCATTAAAAAAGAGAGGTGGAGAGACAAGTGAGGAGAGTCTGAATCAATATCATGCGACTGGGCTGTGAAATTATTTTTTTCTAATTTCAGGAAAGTATTGAACACAACATGGTGATCAGTGTTGATATTGAGGCGTTGGTCACAAACAAATCAACAAGAAGAGATAAAACATGTTTTTGATCCATACTGGAGCGAGTCTTCATGCTATAGTCTCCTTGGCAAGATACTGAGCCACAAATTGCCCCTCATAGCAAAATTGCTGCCCATAGATGATATGTATGAATGTGTGTGTGTGAACGGGTGCATGGCAATAAACTGTACTGTTAAGTACTTTGAGTGTATATAAATATAGACCATTTACCATTTGCGTGACACATGTGGCCCAGACCAACCACGAATGGGGTCTGGCGTCATCTGATCCAATTTGAGTGCGTTCACACCTGTACTAATAGCTGTCCACTTATGATTGGATCACAAAAGCCGCAAATTTATACCATGTGTGTATGGGGCCTGCTGCAACTTATGACAGAAGCATTTCCCTCCCGGCCCCCTTGCACACAGGGTCCAACAGATTCAATGTGCAACATTATGTAGCAATAATTAAAGAGGAAACCTATTTTCTGCAGTACAGTGGGCTTACCGATTTCATGAAAGCTGGTCAATAATACAGTCTTAAATTAAATAGCACCTGGACCTCTTTTATATCAGGCTCCGGTGCACATTCCCAGTAATAAATTCCCTAAATCAAGTCCAACCATGTATGTGTACCCCATCAAGTCACAGGAGAGGAACAAAAAAATGTTGAGGCATATTCTTCAATTCACTTGAATTTTAAAACAATAATCCTGAGTGAAAGGGATGAATTATTTCAACAAAGCACAACACACATGGACATACATAGTGCAAATAAATTATTCAAGAGTAATGCTGCTGTAAGCACATTTTCTACCATTTGAAGGAGGCAGATTAGCTTTCCAGTCTTGTTTGTTTAGCCAGGGTTAACTAAGGCTACTGGCTGTGTATGTGCTGGGGGTGTTGCCTTAATGTTGATGCAGCATTTTGTTTCATGGTGTCATTTTTGCACTCATTTTCCCTCCCACCTTGGCTTTTAAAAGCTCTTACAGTAGGAATATTTTGTCAGGCCTGCCTAAGGTTTCCTCCAATACTCGCCAGCTGACTGGGTGGCCTAAGCTACTCTATTTACACAGAACAGCCTCGCTATGAATAATGCAGAAACTGCCAAGCACAGAAGTGTAGACTAGGCAGTCGGGAAAAAGTTCGGGCTTGCTTTTAGGCGGTCAGGCAAGAAAACACAGTTGGTAAAATAATAGAGATACATCTGTAGTCAGTGATATGCCAGACAGAGAGGTATTAAGCAAAAAGATTCATAGAGACAGGTCGGACGCTCTGGCTGCATCTTTCTCAGCAGTCCACACGATTAAAAACCTCCTTGATACTCTGATGAGTGCATGTATTATCAATTTTACAGACATGCATTTTGAGCAACAGCAGGAATGGCTGCATTGAGAGAGAAGTAGCTGTCATCGCTCAGGATTATAAATGTGGTTTCGGCTCTGCTCAAGGACACTCATCTACTTTGTTATGCTCATATGCCACCTGGCCTCAATCGATCCCTGGTCCTCCTCAGATGCTTTAGACACATGTGAAAGGGAGGGGAGGGAGGGAGAGAGAGTGAGAGACAGATTACATATGTCCATACATCCTACAAAACTTGAAAACAGACCATTTTGAGTTTGTATAGTTACCTGAAGTTGAAATATTTTTTCAGTGGGTAAAACAAACCAATCAGATCACAAAAAAAAAGGAAATATGAGCAGGAAATAGATAGAAAACGAAAGAAAGATAATTCAAACACAAATAGAAAGTAGGTACAAATCTCATGTCTATTCTGTAATATGGGTATTTTTGCATTGGAACATATTCAAATAGTATATAAAATTTGATTATTGTTGTTCAGAATACCACAATTACATTTAAAACAATGCTGCTGATAATTGTGCAAAGGACTATAATGTGTATAATCCCTTATGCAAAAGGGAGAAATAAGAACCAAGGACTAATGACCAAAGTGGGAAACAGTATGGAGAGTAGGAGGGTACCAATCCATGTTTGATATAATGCAGCTGTGGGCTGCTGCATGTTTAAATTATAAATCTAGAGTTTGTAAGGAAACATCAGATACTAATCACATGTTATCAATGGTGCCCTACAAAGTCAGAGTCACTCCCTGTGAGCAACAGAAGTTCTTGAGGGGAGATTTTGATTTTACACTACAACTTTCCAACTCCCTCGACAGCTATGGAAGGGGAGCTTTGAAAAGCGCGCCATCACTCTCCCGCTGTTTCTGTCTATATCGTCTTATGCTCCCTTTCTCTCGAATGCTCTCCTCTGTACCCAGCCCATCCCCATGTCATCTGTCAGAGAAGAGAAATCAGAGATATTGAAATCAAGCTATAATGTTAAGTGACTCAACACAGACATATCTCCATTGAGTCAAAAGGTCTTAATCACAAAGAAAACAATGGAGGGCATATACAGGAGGGCAGGGTTTTACAATGCAGCCCTATTGCAGCAGTAAATAAGAAGTAGTCCTCATGAGAATAATATTGTTGTGTAATACAATTCCATGAGGGGCTTTAACAGAAGAAATATGGGATAACCAAGAGGGGACAAAACATCTATTAAAATGTCACAGCTTGAATCCATGAAGTGATATGCACGTCATTGTTTATTAAATCTTTAGGGGAGGGGAGTAAAGTATATTCTTGATTTATCACCCTCTTTGGCCACCGGATTCCGGAAGCTTTTCGCTTGGGGAACTCCATTACTGCTCTACGAACAGAGGAAGATGCAAGGGTCATTTCAATCCAACAGAGTACGAAAATAAGTGCCAAGGTTTGGGTTGAATTCATTTTTTATCTCTGCTGATAATCACCATTTCAATGAATAAAAGAGAGTTCAGACTCCACACACTTTCATTCATTTATCATCTCACATGCGACCATTAACACACACAGGAACATGAACTCTGCTATGTTAGAACACATTATTACCACTTGGACGAGGCAATTACAAGAGCTACATGGACCATTTTCATTAGTGTCCAAATAATGAAGACATTTGACAAGAAGTAGAAAATTTCATTATAAAAAAAATCATCAACAACTGGGAATTTGCTACAATATGTGTTTAAGACGCATGGAAACATATTATCTTTCTGGTTTCCCTGTGAACTCGCATAGCTGCTTAACTTTATTGCAGTTCAAGGAGAGTTCTGCCTCTACTCCTTAACAGCAAACATCCATGCTATTGATTATTTGTTTCCCTTTTCAAGAGGTTTTGTGGAGAGGGAAAAAATATCTGAGGTGTTAAATCTTGGCTTCAGATGAGGTGTTTTTCCAAAACCCATTTTTAGCTTCTAGCTAACAGTCTGCAAATAGAGATACTGTTGTTCAAGGATATCATGAGTTCATGGACATGCAGTGTCTGAAGATTACATCTTTATGCAGCAACTTTAATCCATGCAAGTTTCCCCAAAAAAATTTGTCCTTGGGTTGTGTCAGAACTACATGCCTACAACATCCACCAAAAATGTTCAACACAACCCTTTATTCAGCTTTATAATTGCTGTTTTCAAATGCTTTATTATCATAATCATCTCTTAAAATGTGGGGATGGTGTGTATAATGAAGCATGTAAAGGAAATGTTTCTGTAAAACATTGCCAAGTTATCAGCTTGGAGAAAGTCTGTTATTTTATCCACATTTCTGATCTAATCTGACTTTTGTCATGGCGGAGTGTTCAGGATGTTAGTAGTCATTATCGCTATTGCATTCATTTGTATATATATAATTACCATAAATGCAAAATACATTGAATCAAACAAGGCATATGTCTGACTCCACTGTCTGTTCAACGGCTAATTTCAGAAAGTTATCACTGCTCTTGACTTAGTGGGCAAAGAGTGAAAGGCTGACCGATAATGTTTGTAACTGAGGATTGTTTTTTTTTAAGAGCATAGGATCAAATCCAAATGTAAAGAAACATTAGAAGAAACAAAGCAGTGTGAGATCAGTCTTTTAATTATGTCAAATGTGGAAGAAATCTGAATTATTATGCATGGGGCCTTGCTGCACAGTGCTGTATATTTCTAATCAGTGATACAAATGTTTCTATAAGCATTTTTCCTGAATGAACAATTGAAGAACTGGAAGTCTGGCTTGAATACAATTGTCAGATCACAATTAAATGATCATCATCGTACTATTGTTAAAACCGGTTGCACTCGACCTACAGGATGTACCGGTAGAAAGTTATGGGTGCTGTTCGGGAAATATAAGGCAGGGAGGTCGAGAAATTGAAGAAAAGGAAGGGCTGAGGAGGAAGACAAGGTCAAGAGGAAACGCAACTTGTCATTTCCCTTCTAGGTGGTCAGCTATTGTCCGTCCGGTTCCCTAATTGAACAGGGAGGTGGAGGACTCGATGGGTTTCTAGTTCCGGAGGCCAACTCTCTCGACAGCTCAACCCCTAAAGGAATAAATACAAGAATGGTGTGTGTTTGTGCGTGCCTGCTTTTTGTGTATCTGTCAGTCCTGATGATCTACCACATCAGCTTGACTAAAGGTTTCTGTCCGGGATGATGCCCAACACACACACACACCCACCCACACCCACACTCACAACCTGCCGCATTATGTTTGGCACTTGTATGGCATTTGGGAGTGTATTTGCACCACTGAATTCAATCAGGTCCAAATTATTGACACTAGTCCGATGTGCGACGCTGCTATTTACAAGGAACCAACAAATAGAAAAAATAGATGACCTGCTTTGGTTTTACCGTATTTTGATTCTCTTTCTAAATCCACAGACACACACACATGAAATATCCCTCCTGCCTTTTCCATAGTGTTATGCCAGAGTAATCGGCTTTAGATAATGTTTGCAAGTGGATGGAATTATCTCAAATCAATTACAAGGCCCCTTTAATTGTCTTTTAGTGCACATTGTAGTCTAAAATCTCCAATCTGTAATTAAAACCAAGGAATGGAAAATCTCCACCGGTTCAACACAAAGCACAACTCACCGAGACCGACAGAAAGTTGCTTTTGGTTTTCCTGTTCCAAAGAGACAGGCAACAGTCTGGCTTACCTGCCAAATCTACCAGGATCACAAACAGACACTCTGGAGAGACTAGATGAGGAGCAGAGAGTTTATTGAATCCTGAAGGAAAAGGACGTTCACTCTTTTCGTTTTTTAAATACAGGAGTTAAAATAACTGCACTTAATAATGTTAAAGATAGCTAGTTTGGTTGCTGAAGTGTTCTTATCTTGTCTTATCTACCATACAGGTATTGCAGATTTCATTTAAGTGTTCCAGTCAGTTGAAGACGATAGCTAAAGGACAATTTCCACCTAAGCAATATGTTGAGCATAACGCCCTGGGCATCAAAGGGCACAGAATGTGTTCATCCACCCTCAACCAATCCCCTTCAAGCTATTGACATGCTGACTTTTAAAGCCCAATGGGCTAAGCACTGCCATCTTTAGAGGAAGCCAAAATTGCCTTTGCATGCCCAAACACTATTTCATTCCTCACTCACGCTCACTCCATTCCAACGCTTTCCATCCATCCTTTCATTTCTCTGCTCATGCTTTCACTCACAGAGCCTGCAAATGGGAAGATAGCTGCAGCCCCCACCGGTCTCACTCCATCTCATTTCTAGAGCAGTAAACAGCTGAGAAGAAGACAAGACGCTTGTGTGAGTGTGTTTGTTTGTGTGTGTGTGTGTGTGTGTGTGTGTGTGTGTGTGTGTGTTTGTGTGTGTGTGTGTGCGTTTGAATTAATGGGCAATAAATAAGCACACAGAGTAATTATTCAGGATTCCACCTGTGTTTCCGGGCTAATGAGGTGGCGGTTAATTGCTGGGTCCGGACAGCAGCTCTTTGGGACAGGCTGGCAAACAGAGAAGATGTGAGCCGCAGAGGAGGTGAGGAGTGAATAACACTTAACATAAATGGGAATGAGAGTAAGAGGAAATATGAGCCCAAAAAGCAGGTCAGACGTATGGTCTATGTATTGGATTTTATGCTCGACCATGCTTGTGTCTCTCCCAGAGAGCATCTTGGGTGAAAACAGTTGATTTCCTTTATTGGATCAGGGGTTTGAGCGTAGAGTTTTCCTTTTTCTCTCCTCTGAGGTTTGTGGCTCTGCTTTCTCATTCCTCCTGAGTTTGGGCTGAGTGATTTCAGCTGGTGATGAGAATCCCTTTTAGTCTGTCCTAATCTAAACTGTGTTGATCACTGAGTCTGTGTTGTAATCAGTGTGACCTTCGTCACAACAAGTGGCCTGGCAATCAATGATAAAGCTAAACCAAGTGCATCACGCAAACAGTGAAGTCAGGATCCGAGAGGCTTTTCTGCTATTTTGCAAACAGGAGCCATTTGTCTGCTATTTTTCTTCTGCTGTATTTCAAGCGATGCAAGCAAATGACCACCTAAAGAGTCGCTGGAGTGGATGAGGGTGAATGCATTTCAGTGATCAGGTTTCATTAAAGTTTGCTGGGGAGGGATGGCAATGGGGGGCTAGGCGTGACCAGTGCCTGTTGAAACTCATCAAGGTTATCAAGCATTAACAGTAGGCTAGCAAAAGTAAGGGGCAGCTTAGTGAGCTGAACTTAGTCCTTTAGAGTTGTTGTCTATTCGCCCAGTCTAATGGCACACAATATGACTTAATATGACCAAAATGTGCAACTTTTCAGCTCTGACCTAAAGGAACAGTATGATTTTCAACACAGTTGGTTGAAGGCCAACTGTTAATATTGATTAAGTGATGATTTCACCTTTTAGTCAGCTAAACCTCAATATTTGAAATATATAATTTTTATATATTTTAATAATATTTCTTTACATTTTCGTCAAATCCAAACCATTACTGGTGTACTGTTGGCATTTGACAGTGCAATAACTTCTTTTGTTTGGAGGTTGGTGCAATTTTTTGTAATTTATTAATTCACATATTGGGGTGGTCTGACATTGAAGGCCACTTTATGCAGTACCCATATATTCTTCAATGACAAGCTTTTGTTCTGGAAGACATCAGCTTGCTTTGCTGAGAGCGCGGAACTAGTGGTGGAGAAAAAAGAAACAGGTGAGGGAGTGCAGGGAGGAGGTAGATTGAAATCAGCAGTGCTGCAAACACTCTGGCACTTTGCACTCAATTAGTATGCCTGACAGCACTATGCAACGGCAGCTGGATTCATTCTACACATGCATGTGTTGTGCTCGCCCAGAGAGAGCATACAGCTGAACAAAGAATTGCACAGCCTTCTCCTCCCACCCTGTCCATCCCCTCTCCAGCTTGTTTTCTCTTCGTCGCTCTCTCGCGATGCACAGAGAATGAGAGCAGGACAGAAACAAATTCCTCGTACAGCGGCCCCTTACACAGCATCTCTGTCTGAGTTGGTTCCAGATGAATAAGGCAGAATACCAAGTGGCCCACTTATATGCTGCGCAGAGACAAATAGACCAGTCAATCACTGCAGTCTGCTGCTGAATAACAACTGCTCGCTTGTGTGTGAGTTTGTGTTATGGGTATGCGATTGGGGGGTATGAAACAAGTTGTTTCACAATTGCATGTGTGAAAGGACATAGTTGTACAGTTGTGTGCATACACCTCCAATTCCAACTGAATGTGATTTATTTTTCAGTGTAACACCAAATGAACCACATGCTTCTACTGTCAATGAGAATGTAAGAGAAGAGGCCATTTTAGAAAAAGGTATATTTGATAGAAAACATGGCTGGAGAGTACTCTGGCAAATGTGTCTGTTGAGGCAAAGTCTGCAGACACTAATGTAGAGAGGAATGCAACAAAAAACTATTTCAGAAGCACGAGTCCCTTCCGCCAAGCTCAGCCTCATATATCAGTCCCCCCACTCACCCACCTAACACACACACTTCACTTATCCGAGTGTAATGCAGTCAGCCTGACAGTGCAAATTGACCGACAGAAGAGGTCACTGAAGAAGTGCAGGCTATTCTATTAAATAACATGGAAACTTCTCCACGTAGATTTGAGCCAATGTTCTTGATCCAAAAACCTACTCAGCCGTTGCAGTACAAACTGTTGCAATGCTCTGACCTCAGCAGAATAGTGTTGGGACATGGTTTTTGTGCAAACCAAAGGCCTCCTTTCAGTGAAACTTGTTACAAACATGCCGCATGTGCTTTTGTGGACTCAATCCCCCAAGATGCCACAGGTTCCATTGATCTTACAAAGTCAAGGAACTCAGTCTCCCAGAGGATGTAACAGGATGCTGCATGTCCTGGGGTCTGGGCAATATCACACAAAGGTGTCAAGAGCCACCAGGGTCAACTCCTATTGGTCACTCTGGTCCAAGACCTGTGAGGTCACCGGGGCCAATATAAGGAGAGGTCTCCCCAAGATCTTTCTCTCTTTCTACAATCCTTCGAAGGCCAGCAGGCTGTCCAGCCTCTCTTCTCCTACATCGCTAAGGGGGGGGGCCTGGCTGATCCAGCCTCTTTCTCTGTCCAACCCACAACCGGAGGTCAGAGGTGCAGCTCCCCTGCCCACACTCTTCAAGGAAATCTCCTCGCTTTCAAGCTCTACCAAACTCCTCGTAGCGACACAATGTCCTGCAGGAAAACTTCAACCAGCACCTGAGCACACGGCTCGACAGAATCGCGAATGCAGAACTCTACGACCACAAAGCCAGGAGACGTCACAGAACTGCAAACTGAACAGCAACTTCTTTAACTCTTTCCCTCGGACTGGTAACATAATCTGGGCTTAATAATTATACTACGCTAAGCAAGACTGTTTATTTGATTGGTGTGTGTTTATAAGTTTGATATATGCTGTGATGTTGTAGGTACAAGTTAAATGAAGGTTAATGGCAGTTAGGCTCGCCACAGGCCAAACCTCAGAAGAAGGGGGGGGGGGGGCTCTTATCTGAGGGACCATTTTTAAAGCATGCTAATTTACATTCACACACACACACACACCTCCTAGTTAGTTAGTTTGATTGTTTAGTAACTTGTGTTTTTATACTTTATTATGTTCACAATAAATGTTCTTCTTTCACAAATGTTCTGACATTAATATTGCATAAGTGAATCGTGCCAACCGTTACACTGCTAAGAACTCCATAACCTTCATTGTTCATTATATAATCTTTATGGTAAAATATTGAGATTTCTAATTGAACTAGATCTAAATGAGACTGATCTTAATCAATAAATTGGCTATCTTTTCCCTTCTATGAAGAGTGGTGCCCCGCGAGAACTTTAACCAGTGAAAGTTATGATATTTAATATTAATATTTTAAATATTAATGTTTTCTATTTTATTTTGATAACCAAATCTATTGAGTGCCTAAAGGCACACCATTCTATGGTAAATCTTTTCAAGCACTATTGCACAACAATAGCTACATATACAACTTCACAAATAGTGAGCAAAGTGCAGCTTCTTCCCCTGATCCATGCAAGGCAACGGCATTAACCCTCGGCCATGTTGATCACATCCAGTATAAACTATCTGCTACTCAGACAGCTTGGCTTCCTCAATATTGCCTTTTCCGAACTACCATGTCAGATGGATGCACATCACTAAGTAATGTGAGTAAAGCAGTTTACAGTCCAGTACAGTCTTGTGATGGGGGCGGGGCTGAGAGGGAGCTCTCAAAAATAGTTTGTTGACTAGGGAATTAAGGAGGAAAGAAAACATCTACTAAAAACATCTGCATTTTTTATGATACAAAGGAGAGTAAAAACATAGAATTATGCTTTAAATAATGCCTGAGAGAAGTCCACATCTGCAAATTACTGAATATGGCCTTAGCCTCTTCAGATATGTCAACCAAAGCAGATGACATTAAAGTAATCCAACTTTAAAACCAGCATTTCATCATGTCACCTTCCTTTTGTCCTCTGCCCGTCCCTCTAGCAACTGTTCCTTTAATAGATTTAGAATCATTCCAGAAATTCAAGGATTCATAGCTGGGCTAAATTACTTGATTAAGTGAGTTTGATTATTGGAAGGCTTTTATTCTTAGCAAAGAAGAGCAGTCTCTGTAACAGTTTTTAGAAAATAATGTGACACTAACACTCCATTGAGACGAGGACTAATGGAGCTAATGGCTCATTCTCCTTTCCAATTAGGCAACTCTAGGATTCAATAACCTTTCAGAGGAAAAATGTTGCACAATAGAAGCTTCCCTGTGTATAATATCGCCTCCATTCTATCGTGAATCAGGATTCATAAATAACAATTGTAGCGTCAATAACTCTGACAAACCTTTCTAGCCGGAGTGAAAAAATGACTCTGAGCTTATAATGAAATTAGACTTAGGCAGTGAAACTTGACTGCCGAGTTAGTCATTGATACTTTATGGACCACAAAGACTAAGACCAGTCAGTTTCACAGGTCTGAATATTTCTATAGCAGGTATATCTTTTCATTTGCGCGGTGTAGTCTTCAAATGGACACACAAACCTACAACAATCTTAATAAGTCAGTGGTGATCACTCTCTCCAAGATTAATATTTTTTCTTTGATGACAAAAATTGAGGTCAGAGAGCATAAAAGGTATGTGTGGGCAACAAATATGTGCCTGGCTGGTTGGTTAATACAAAATGTGCTTGACTGTACTATCTAAATGTATGCACCATATTTTCAGTGTGGCAGCTGAATGAGCGACAAAGAGGGTGATCATATGGCAGTTTGCTTCTATATGACTCATTTGAGTGGCCTTATTTCTGCCTCTTCTTTTGGTGACACACACATATTCTTATAAAATATTATTTATGAAGCTAAACAGAGATGCGACCCATACACCTGCTCATCCCGGTCTCATTCTCATTATGCATGCAGGCACAGACAACTAGGATACGAGCTATATGGTATATGTGGCTACTGACAAGAAACTACACAAAAAAGAGGGACTAAAGCCTTTCAACACTCTCCATTTCACATAGCTAGAAGACACATCAAGGGCACATGACAGAAAACAGGGGAAAGCTATGGCGAGCAAGAGACTGTAACCCTGTGAACTGGGCTGGATCAAACTCTTCATGTCATTTGTTTCTATTGCAAAAACAAAAATGATGCAAAATCGGCAATACTGGCGCATCGATTTCATGAATTCATAAATTAAAATGCTTCCCAGTATATTAAGTCCTACCTTGCTTTTCAGATGAGGTTCAAGGAAAATTCTCCGATAGTTGACGGTTTGTGACAAATGTTGATTCATTTAAAAGGCTCAAAGATAGAAGGTTGCCTGTATGGCAAAGAGCATTGAAACGCAAAGATAAGAAAGAGGAAGCGAACAAGCCAAAAGGTTCAACTCAGAGCTGGCTGTTAAGGTCAAGAGATGAAATAAAGTCTTCTAACGTAGCAAGATGGCAGATATGAAGCCAGGAAGGAAAGCCTGAAGATGTGCAGCTGCTGTGAGGAAGGAAAGAACAATGCAACCATAGAAACCAACTTTAGCAAAACATGCACACTCCGACAGAGGCTGACACACTAACACTTTTGGGATAAAATACATAATGTATGCAGAAATGTATTGGGCTTTGTAAATATGTATCCTTCCAGCTGTTTAAAAGTTATTTACTCATGTTAAATTATCACTTAAGTTAAGAATAACCTTGGTTTGGTTTGTCTTATTTCAAACTGGCATCATTTGTCAATAAGTAAGAAGTGGTGGCTGTTCTCTCAGACATTGTATATGTGTGATATTTTAGTGTGGCAGCCCCTCAACAAGAAAACATTGCACATGAAGAAGACCAAGAGGAGCTAGGAAGAGTGGACTTCAACTTGCAGCCCATTTAACATATTACTCATACTGCATGAACAGAAACCAAGTGGATGATGAGTCTGTGTTGATACTTAATCATATTCATTAGTTTGAGATGATTTGGACTTTATGTTTTAACAGGACGGCCTGTAGTGCAGCCTGCTTGAATGTTTATTTTTCTCAATTGCAGTTATACAATTCATTTGATCCGGCTGCTGTTGAAGTCCTTCCTTCCACACACACACACACACACACACACACACACACACACACACACACACACACACACACACACACACACACACACACACACACACACACACACACACACACACACACACACACACACACACACACACACACACACACACACACACACACACACACACACACACACACACACACACCTCCTATTTCTTTCCACAGAGCCCATGTTGCTAGGCTCCCTGGTGCCACGCACTTTCAACTGTCATCTGTGAAACCAGCACGGTTAAACCGCTAACACTCCCCATCGGCAAAAGCCCACTGCCGGAATCAGCACTGCTCTCCTCTCTCCATCGTTTGTACTCCTCTCGCAAGGAGCTAGGGATCTCTCTGCTTATCTCAGCAAGGCTGTCATGCCGACAGAGCAGTTATTATCGCCTTCTCCTTGCTTGAGTCTTTCAAGAGCCAAAGGAACACCTCCCTAATCAGCCCCTGACTGTCATGCCGTCATATTCTGTGTAGCTAACATGGCAGCAACGTGACAACGGCATCGGCACACAACAGTCACAGATAAACTTCATAACTTCATAAATGAAACATAGGGTGCTTAAGACAAAACAAGAAAGGAGAATGTGAGGGTGATACAGCTTAACTAAGCACACATCACTTAATAAGCAAACAAAGACTTATGAAAACAAGTCTATTAGCCTGTCACCTGCCTTGGCCCCTGTTTAAATCAAGCCTGTGAGGAGATCTGAATGCTAATTGTACACATGCTCTACCTTACACCAAGCTAAGCTCTGATACATAAGATCTTAAGCACTGAAAAAATATTATTTATATTACCAAATCATGTTATCTTTAAATCTTGAACATTGCTAATGAAATGAGACAGTACACTGAACACCTAACACAAGGCATATCATTCCACTACTGACAAAATAAATGTAAAACTTACGCTAAATGTCAGTGAGTTAATACATTTTATTTATTCATAAGCACATTTCTAATATTCAGTAATCAATATTTGAAAGATGAAGTCTGTTGAAAGCAGCTGGTTCAAAACAAGGCCACATGTACGCACTAACCATCATCTTGGAAAAGAAGCAGTTAAAACCACTGAAATAAACAACATCACTGTAATATGGGTATTTCACCCCTTCTCCAAACCTCCCTGCTCTTACTTGCCACCAGCCGCCTAGCAGGTGACCACATGGCAGGAGACCGCTAGGATTTAAATCCCCATTTCTCATCACGGCATGTTTCTGCAGTGCCTCAGCAGCTGAGGAACCAATCTCATGGCAAAGTCAGAGTTGTAAAATCTGAAGTGTTACTAGGAATAATATGTGAGTAAAATTTATAGACCATTACAGAGTAGTCCATGTTGAGTGCAATGTTGCCTACAATACTGATTGTCAAATATTGGTATTTAGGTGTAGTGCTGTTAAAGCTGCACATGGCCAGATGTGTATGCATGCAGAGATACAACTGTCTTATCAGCTTAAATGACAAATTAAGGCTGTAGAAGAGTGCAGCATCCCATTTCCACTAATTGAGAGCCTGAAGATCCACACCAATGATCACCTAAAGCAAATGAGCACTTGCGAGAACACTGGATGCACCAATTATGGTTACCCAGACAACATGAAATAGGACACATAGTGCTGTGTACCTCAATTACTTTGATTAATTGAGTAATGGGAACTTTCAGATGTAGTCTCTCACTGCCACTTCAACAGCAGAAGAGCAAAGTGTCTTGTGCAGCTTTAGAGAAAACAAGCACCAGGAGCAGCATATATCTGACCCTGCAAATATCTACCAGCAACACTCACTCCAGCCATACACACTTAAACCAACATTAACGACAAATCACTTACGGTCATTGCAGAATGAGCCACCATAGGACGTCATCGTGCAGTCGCAGGTGAAGCCCTCCCACTGCTGGAGACACACCCCCTGATGGTAGCAGGACTCCTCCGTACAGGTGGTACTGGGTCCTGAGGGCAGGACCAAAGCAACAGTTCAGAATTTACTCAACAGTCCCAAACATACATGAAATTCAAGTAAGGGACCAAGCATGGTGCACAGAAACCAACTAATGAGGAGTGTGGCATAGTATCTAAAGCATTTTCAGCTGAGCCAGACACACAAACCCCTCAGGCAGTGCTGCTGGCTGTCCACTTCTCTGGGTAGTGGCAGCTAAGGAGGGTTTGTAAGGCTCTGTTTAGGAACATTTGACATTTACATTCAAGCCCCCCTTTCATGTGAAAGGTTTGGTACTATTAGCTCTGTACACACCAAAGATAACCAACAACCAAAGTGATGCAAACCGTTGAGCATTGGTGGCATTGATATTAAACCTAGGAGTTAGGATGGATTTGTCATGCTGCTCTGTGTTGGCTGGATGTGTCAATAAAGAACAGTTACCAACTACCCTTCTGGTCCACATAAGCTACAGCGTATCAAGGCCCTGTCACTCTGTTACTAATTTATTTCTTTAAACAGAAGAGTTATCCATTGCATATTCTACCTACTGTTATCCAATCATTGTTTGTGTGAAAAGCGTAAAATAAATATCATATTTCTAATTATTGTGTGAAAAGATCCAGTTACGAGAACTAAACTCAGTAGCTGCTCATCCATAGACTGAAAATGATTTTATTAATGTTGCTTAGAAATGTATTCAGATTATATCTGACATTAATTCAAGGTTGAAACCCTGTGTAATCGGAGGACATGGGGCAAATTTGCATTGGAAATTAATGTTGTTCGAGGTGATTGCAGTTCAGCATCTGTGCGTGAGTGTGTGTGTGTGTATGTGAGTGTTTGTGTGTGTGTGCGTGCGTGCATGCGTGTTCAGGGGAAGGCGTGAGGGTGCTCTCGCCTGTTGTTCCCTCCCATGGTCATGGATGGATGAAGACATTTAAATTGTCAATTAGAGACTCCACCGCTGTAATTTATCAGTGGAATTCCAGCCACTTATTGAGATAGGTAGTGTGACAGACTGCCATGAAAACTTCCTCACATTGTATATACTATTGACCCAAAAGGTTTCATCACTTGAGCTGACATGATATGGAAAATAATTGATCAAGTCTTTGCTCTAATTGACTCTGTATTATTATAGGTTAATACTATCTAGGTATACTACTATCATTGTTAATTTTCCTTTCAAGAAAACCCTATTTTTAAATAGCTGCTTTGAAAATAAGATAAAAAGTTGATTGGCAGAAAAAAGATTAGGATGCAGATAAAATCTAAGACAAAAAAATTGTGTCTAAAAATAAGCATGTGTGCTAACTCTCTTGTTGGCGGTGGTGAGGATTCTCATTAAAATCTCAATTAAACACAAACATTTCCAAAGAGCCATCATTCATTGCCAGACTCATTTGTTTCCACATAGATAAACCAATATCTCACTGTGCCTTTAACAAATGGCCCAATTAAAAAAGCCCCCCCCACCCCCAAACCCCTCAAAAAATTAAAAAAAATAAAACTCAAAACAATAAACAATCCATGAGAGCATTTACTCACTTTGCTCTCGCCCAAAATGTTAAGTCAAATTGAATTATTTTTCACTCAGCTTGTTCTATTAGTATGTCTGAACCACCTTATTGCCCCATTTATTACTCACTAATAAAGGGCCCCCCTGAGGCGCTAATTAAGCACACTGTAATGCTTAATAAAGTAATGTAATCACTTCCACTGCCTTTTCTTTCAACTATTGATCGGCCAAACTCTGTATGGCTTCCTGATAACCTGTTAGTAGGTGCCTCAGGTTTGTTGGAACATAAAACTCCATGTGCCACGTTAGCTCCAAACGTTCAGGAAAATACTGGATACTATACGGAGGGGGTTAGCCTGACATCACTGTAAAAGACCACTGTGGACACAAATCTCCACTTCCTGGCTGCTGTCTACTGTTTTTGGGACTCGCTCGCTGTGTTGCAACCGAGACTTCTGTAAGCCACAGTGAGATTTCCATCAGCGCTGTCTGACTGCATATGCTGAACATTAGGATTCCACAGTCAACTGTTTTTATAGCTTTTCAAAGTCACGTCATAGCCTTTTTATCACCTTATTACTGTTACCTTACCTGGACTAAGGATTTTAGTCATCAACATCTGAATCTTAGGTTAGAAGACAAAAACAAAGCGAGGTCCTGTGTGCATTAGGGAGCCTCAGAGTAACATCGCACATGTTTAATGTGAAACTGTTAAATCCAGTTTTGAATCACTGTGAATAGCCTGGTTAGTTGGTTTAGGAGGGGAAATTAAAATTATTCTAAGTAGGAAGCGATAGACAACTTTAGCTCTTAATATTGAACAGCAAAAACTTTTTGGTAACTGTACTTTAAATACTGTACTTTAAATGCTCAAGTACCTACTGTTGTTTTACTTATTGCTACATCATATTTATATTAATGGAGATACAGTGAGTCAGCAACACACATCTTGTGTATCTTCACTTCAACTCTTTTGGTCTCAGTCTCCTTCCCTTTTCCACACCATGTTCTTTGCCGGTAATCATCTGCTGAGCTAGTACAGAGGCACAAGAAAAAACTCTGTGTTCTGGCCTTGGTCTGTCCTTAGGACTACGCAGCAGCCACCTCTGACCACTCAGTATTCCCAGTCCTCAAGCAACAGTGACCTCAGAGCCAAGTCAGGAAGGATGTTGGCAGTGGTCCATCCGCAGAATAACACTGCATTTTAGGAGAGTAATCTTAAGGACTCCTGCACAGCCAAAGGACTAGCAGTTGATGGAGATGGATTAACTACAATACTATTGCTATAGTTTTAACTACGTTATGTGATGTCAGCCTTTGGCATCTTTAGTGTAGGGTGAAGAATACTATTCTGAATATGTTTATAGTAAAAATTCAGTTTTTGATGTTTTCCTGCAATATCAGCAAGGGAATACATTTGCAACAGCCTCAGGTTGTGGTGACCTACTATTTGTCAAAAAGGTCCACCGATTCTATAAATGCTAAATTACACATGCTCAGCTCCATGGCACAATAATGTTCGCATTCATTTCAGGTGCCTGCAGGAGTCAATATGAAAGCTTAATGTAGATTTAAACTGTCTTTGGAGCCAAGTAATTGTAGTGTCTAACTGTAGGCAGGTAATAAGGCTGGCAGCAGAAGTAGTAGTATTAAGGATCAAGTGAAGAAGGCAAAGAAAGCACAGGATCAGTGCTGCATTGAGTCGGCCAGTGCAGTCCTCAGGGAAATCAAGAATGTGCTCTCCAATGCTCAGTATGCCATTGAGATGTGTGTGTGTGTGTGTGTGTGTGTGGGGGGGGGGGGGGGGGGGATTAACTACTCAACACAGGAGCCATGTAGCTGGAGACAGGACGGTGAACTGAGCGCAGCAGACATAAAACACAACAAATGCAAGATTGATGAAGAAAAAGCCAATGAAGGTGGGGGTGTCGCTGAGATTAGCCACACTGACAATACTGTCCTGAGCTGTAAGTCTGGGCTTGGTCACTGGTGTATATCAGGCAGCTACAGACCAAATGCACCGTCTTACTGTACTGGCATCTCTGCACAGAAGGCTCAGTGCAGGTGGAGGCGCAATGTGTAATCAGACCACAGAGGGAAACAAATCCAATTTATAGATACAAATAAAAACTGAAAAAGGTAGAGCAGCTATTTAAAGCAGAGAATAAAGGTGCCATGTAAACATTGTCCTTGTACTGTATCAATGTGTAAAATCACTTAAGAACGTTTTTATCTTTTTAATTAAATTAAACTACTAGTATTTGTAACAGTAAGGAAACCAAGAACTACTTGCTATTATATCCATCTCTTCACGACAGATTGAAATTAAATCGTACAAGAGGCAGATTGCTGCTGCACTCCTGACTTGTTTTCCTTATGATTAATGTCATGTTCTCCAACTTAGCTATCCTTAATGACAATCAGTATAAAGTTGTCCTCGAAAACACAACATTTGAGCTAAAGTTATGAACTGTTCCTGTAGGTGATGGACAGCTGCTTCCTCCACTCACCATCGCAGCCTCGTTCCACCTGACCCACCCTGTGGAGGGCGTCTGCGATCAGGTCGGGGAGTCTCCCATTCAGGTCCACGGAGGCCAGACAACCTTGGTACCCATCCCGGGACGCAATGAGCTTGGGCAGATTGCTGTACATGTTCTTCGTCACGCCACCGATGTACAGCTCCCCTGCAAAATACACAAACAGAATCACTTGTGAAATTTGAAAGATCTTAAATGTTTCAAAGTTTAAATAAAATATAGAGTTTATACAAAAACCAACTAGTGTCTGTTGTTCCATTTAGGGATTGAGGTAGAAACAAAACCAGTTGCTTGTTTTTTAGGTGCCTGGGACCACAGAGAGCATGAAGTTTGCAGGTGTGTGTGGTGTCTTCAGCTTTCAGTGAAGCCTTATTTACTGTACTTTTCATTAGTATGATGCAGAGTGGATCCTGGCCCATGATCTTGCTGCCCATTCTTACACATAATGTGTGTTTTGCTCCTGTCAGTGTCTGAGCCCCGGGGTGACACTGTTTGTGTTTTTTAAAGCTGAATGCATTCTCAAAAATGATGCCTGGCAGCAGGCAGATTTGTATCAAGCCTAGCATTGTTGGCATAGCTTTCACTTTGCTTTGACTATATGGATTTCTAATAGAGTGTATTACACTAATTAATTCACTATTGAAATCTCAAGTGTCAAAACAAGAATCACCTTGATTGTGGGAGAAAGTACAAATGAAGCTTTACACTCTTGCTCTTTACACTTCTCAGTTCAATGATGCCAAATTCCATTAAAATATGTTCTTTGTGTACAGACTAAATGTGTGGGTATATACTGTCAGATGACTTAATCTGCCATTTAATTATGAGACATTGATGTGCAGTAAGTTAATTAACATGAACGTTCATGTTCATAACAGACCACAGCTGAAGGGAACAAGGCTGAGATCATACTGAAATAATGAAGTCTACACAGCACACATTTAATCATTTACTTGCTCGATATAACATTTCTTGCTGTTACTGTTCAGGGCTTTTCAATCAGGATTTTTTTGGGGCCGATCACAGATCGTTTGAAGTAGAATTGGCCAATGCTGATATGCAAATAAACACTACAGGTTTTAATCCTACAAGTTATACCTTCTTTTTTTTTTTTTTTATTCAATGCCACATTAAACTCCTGTATCAGCCCATGTTTCAGCTGCACTCTCAGCAGGTGCAGAAGTGAGAGGACTTTATAACTAAACTATATGAGCAGGACACCGATGATGTTTTCACATGACAGAGAGATGACAAAGAAAGGCATTAATACCAGAGAAATGGAAAATGTGCACCCCGTTTACACCCTGCAGCGTCTGCCCTGCCGTGCTGTGACAGGCTCTCACCCGGGATTCACAAACCTAATGGATCGCAATAGGAGGTTTTACAACCAGATCCGACTCATGATAGAATCCCCCGCACAATATGCAATAAAAAACTGCATCGCCCCGTTTACAAAGAGTTGTAGACAACGTTTCACAAAGTTTATAAAGTTTCAACTTGAGAATTCACACTTTTAAAGGGGATTTGGTGATATAACAGCGTACAAACATCTGCTGCTTACATATGAGCACAAACACTAGAAGAGAAGTAAGATGCCTCACTTATTAGCCATTTCCACCAAATAACTATATGTTAGAATACAACAATAAAGTGTGCCATCTCAATTCCTTCTCATCTCTGTTGAGCATTGCACTTTATGAGTGACAGCTGGTTTGTTTTTCCTCATCTGTTCAAACTAATTAGAGTGAATATTGGCCGAATAATCTGAGCACCCCTAGTTACTGTCATTAAGATCGGAGGTGGCCTTTGACCCCTTTGTGGGAGAATGGGGTATATGATCAGAATAAGTGTAGAGCGTTGCTGAAGCACTGGGCTTTTGTGCAGCAGCAGATGCAGGTAACAGGCCAAAAACATCTCAGGTACCTAGAGACACAGAATTGGCATTAAAGCCAAGCAGCATGAATGTTGGGATCTATGCTAGGGAGACACATCCACTGACAAAACGGTTGTTGTGAAAAAGGTGCCAAGAACATGCTCTGTATATTGCATGATTCAAAGACGTAGCTTACAGTTGACATAAATATATTTTGCAGCAATAAGCCTGAAGCTATATAAATAGCATTTGATGCTTACAATGATTCATGTCATGATCCTGTCTATATGCTGTACTCTTCTCTTTTGGGAGAAGAACAAAATGTACACAACAGCACTTTCTCGTGAAGCAGACTTTGTGAATCCTCAGTTAGATGATAAGGCTGAGTTTTGAAATATCTCGGCGCTCAAGCACAATTAAGGCCTCTTTACATTATAACATAAAAGGAAATATCAGTCCACTTTTAAGCCCAATTATTTTCTCTCTTTCTCCCTTCCTTGCTCAGCCCTCTGTTCTGTGGAGTTGTGCAGAAAATGCCAAGTGAAATTATGAAAAACACAAAGAGGCCTTTGATGTAAGTGCATATGAATAAACACAGTTTGAAATGCTTCAGGCTTTTCTCATCAACAAAACTCCTACTTTACACTTTATCTTTAAGTAGGCATAAAATGAACATCCAGCAAAACCTTTCACACATGGGTGAGATCCTGTAAAGTATAGAACCATCAGAAAACCTTTCTTGTCAGAATTTTTTTTCCCCCACAGCTGAAAACTTTAGCACTTTCAACTTTATCATTCCGAGAAGCAATGAGCCACGAGGTCAATTATATGTGGACTTTGTGTAATGGAATGAGTCAATGATGTTTGCCAACTCCTCTCTGGAATTAATGAGTACTTGACACATCATATTTCCCATCCGGGGCTCCCGGGCATCATAATCAATAGGACAAATTCATTATCTGTCTGGCTGAGTGATGCCCTGAAATCGCAGCTCTAAGAACCATTTAGCAAATATGAAATTATTGGTGTGAAGTTAATCTAAAAAGAGCAAACAGCGCATTTCCTGCAGAAGTCCACAGCATGTTAGAGATTCTACTAGCTGACTGCATAACCAGAGTGTACGGGCGAGATGTACTGTAAGGAATAACTTATGCAAGTTTTTTTTTCTTTAAGTGGCGTTAAGACAACCGAAGATGAATAAATATGCGGCGCACTTGCACACACCCACTCAGGGAAGCAGGCTGTCGCTTTGTTCGGTTTGGAGTTGAACAGAAATCTGAATTACAGATTTCTCTGGGGAAAGTTTTGACTTCCTTGCCCATTTGGCCCACAAACAGTTTGTTCTGTGGCACACATAATGGCTCCTCCACCTTGTTTTCATATAGGTGTTTACTAAAGAAGCTCCACTTGCTGACAGTGAAAGCTGTTAGGAACATGGTTAGCGTGTGTGAAACTCAATGTCTTCTCAACACTTATCCAAGTAGTGGGACATAGATAAACTCATGCAGCTGAGTGAAACAACAAAAACCTGTTCATATTTTTTTCTAGTGTTTTTTCATATAAATTAATGTTTGTTATTTCCCAGTAAGGTGTCTAAGGAAAACCAGTGACTCATCTGTTAGGCCCTGTGTATCACACTTAACAAATGGTGTCTATATAAATCAAAGTTTATTTGGCTTTGTTTAATACATTAAAATGTGATTTAACACCAGAGATATTTAAATGCCCCACAAGATATTCTCTTGCTTGACCTGATATATGTTTGAGGTTCAAGGTTTTTAGGACTACTCTAGAATGGGCAGGTCAGAACAATGAGTAACCATTCTACTCCCAGCCAGAAGCAGTTTCCTGGTCTGACTCTGCTGCCCCAGCAGTGATGAATAGCAGTGCTGCTGAGGAGCTCAGAGAAACCCACCAGACGGGACCAATTACAACATCCCTGACATCGCCAGAGACCACCACCTCCACAGTTACCATAATGACCTCTCATGGGCCAATGGGAGGGGTTAGAATGCTATGATACGGGTGCCCTAGAGAGACACTCGCAGCTCAATCTGGATGAGAACACTGATTCAACATTTACACTGGACAATCAGGGTTTTCAGAGGGTTTTAAGTAAAGTATAGATCTCTGTGATGATGGTTCAATTTATCTTCCATGGTGAGAAAACATCATATATCCAGATTTGCTGACATGAAAATTGGATCGGTCAGTCAACAGAGAGATGAGTGGATGACCTTCTGACACATGACAGCCCCTGACAACTTGTTCTTTAATCTCTAGGAAAAAAGAGCACTGGCTGAAAGGCATTAGTATGTTTGAGACACTTCATGTGAAGTGTTTCTCTATTTCCAGACTAAAGAAAATCTCTAGTCTTGATAGCTACTCAAAGTGTTTCACAGTATAGTTATTGCCCTTTCGTGGTTCAGAATCTTGCCCAAGGACACTTGGGCATGCATACTGAGGAAGACTGCGATCAAACCTACCACCTTCTGACGCCTCTCAAAAGCAATTGGCTAAGGTGGCAGCACACAGCACAGCTTTTAAAGAAAACGGGTGGCAATCTGATTTTCCAATTTACAAAAAACATCCATGAGTAATTAAGGAAATTAGGTACAACCCTCTTGAACCATGGGCCTGAACAAAATCCAACAGTAATATTAATGTACTTGTTGATGTATTAGGTCAGTTTGCCTCTTCAACTCAGGATAACACCTATACTTTTTCCTGGCCTTTAATTGGCTCCCAAGTGAAGCAACGATATTGCAGCCTCTGCCCATATTAAGGAATACTGTGAGAAACACTTTTTATATCCTTAACTGAGAGAGGCTTGATGATGGGAAGAGGCTATAGATGCACAATGCCTGGTCTCATCTCTAAACAATAGTCAGTGCTCCGTGCCAAGTCCCCGGTGAACCCAAAGCCGACCATTAACTCTCATTAAATGCTCTATTAAGAACCTCTGCCTCCCTCTCGAGTTCTCACTCTCTCCCCCCGTGTTGCTTGTGTGTGCTTCGCTCTCATGCTGGCTCCAATTGTGAATAATTTAATGATTGCTGACACATGCAAACACACATATATGCTGTGAGCAGTGCGAATGAATAAGTGTCAGTCGGAGGTGGGGTGTTGTAGGCGGGGCCGGAACAATGGCGGCCAGCAGGAGGTTGCAGGGAATCGGTGATTGCTAATTACACAGGTGCTCTGATCTACAGAGATGCCACAACAAGACGATTGGTGTAAAGGATAAATGATGGTGCTGCTTGTGAGCTAATTGCTGATGCTAAATTATAAGTTGGATAATTATGTTGTGTCTCGGATGTGTGTGTGTGTGTGTGTGTGTGTGTGCATCTGAAAACAAGCGGTACAGAAATAGATTTTTATAATTCTGAGAAAAAGAAAAAAAAAGGACTGAAGGCAACTCAAGCTGTAATTATTTTATACTGTATTGACATGTTTTCACACACTGGTGCATGCACTCTCTATTTTATGCAACTAAAGGTGGTGTGATTAATTGTCCAACCCTCTCTAACACACCCTCTCTTTACACAGTGCCAAACGACTACAGCAAGCAAAAAAATAAATATATATATATATAGTCTGCATATATTTGGCATGCTGAATCAAGATGCTCACAATTTGAGCAAAAGTCATCTGTATTCAAATTCAACCTTCCTCCACACAATTGCTACCTTAAGCATGAAACTGGGCAACTGATGTTTCATTGTATTTGTCATGCACTGATTACTTCTTTTGCAATGCAGCATGTAGTGTGAAACCTACTTCATGTTAAAGATGACTCACTACGTTTTTTTATCAGACTACCTGCTTGCTCCTTTTCTCATTTGCAATCAACAAATTGTAGTTTGAACCGCAACCAGTCCAGTCTGTGTAGCATTAAATACTTTACCCACAAAAATGAAATTCATGGCATAACCTAACTAAATTTTTACAATATACACGTACTGAGATTCAGTGGAAGCCGTCGCAATGGGAAATAATTTCAGGTGTGCCGGGAGGTGTCTGTCATTATTAACTATATGGATTTCTAATCCCTTGGGGCACCTTATGGACATTTTTTTTTGTTGATAGTTTTGCCTGTAATATGTTTATCCCAGTGTGTGTGTTTTTTGTGGAATTGTCTCTGTGTAAAATAAATATTACCTTTCGGCACCTTTGTGACAAAAATGGCCCCATTGAAACCTTTTACAACAGAATTTTGATCCCACGACCATTTGAACAAAAACAATGCATTCAATGTTTGTATGTTTTCATAAAATATAACATACTATATTTCACCCTAGTATTTAACATATGGAAAACGTGTTTTTTTTTTTATTAACCATTGTTAGACTACCTGCTTGCTCCTGAACCATTGTTAGTAGTACGAGAGCAAACAAATATTTATATTTTGTATGTTATGGCAGTTTTTGGCGAGGGGCATATTTGTCTTAACCGTATGGCAGGTATTATTCATTAAAATGTTATACTAGAAAAAACTAATAATGCTAAAACATTAATGATGTTGCTTATCAGTGACATATGCTAGGCTCTTAACACTCCAAAAATTATCTCATTGTGTAGTATAAGGGTTAGGGTTTTGTGTATTTTGGTGTAAAGCAGAACTTTACAGTACATCTAAAATCAAAGCCGCTTCACAACCATTTATGGGAAAGTGTGCTGTATCAAACTGAAGCATTATTTCCCTACACAAAAATGTATGTATATTAGAGATAATAAAGTAAAGTCTACTCCAAGGTGCTGGAAAGGAGGGTTCGGCCGATCGTCGAACCTCAGATTGAAGAGGAACAATGCGGTTTTCGCCCCGGACGTGGAACTACGGACCAGCTCTTCACTCTCGCAAGGATCCTGGAGGGGGCCTGGGAGTATGCCCATCCGTTCTACATGTGTTTTGTGGATCTGGAGAAGGCGTATGACCGGGTCCCCCGGGAGAAACTGTGGGAGGTGCTGCGGGAGTATGGGGTAAGGGGGTCTATCCTCAGGGCCATCCAATCCCTGTACTCCCAAAGCGAGAGCTGTGTTCGCGTCCTCGGCAGCCAGTCAGTTTCGTTCTCAGTGGATGCTGGTCTCCGCCAGGGCTGCGCCTTGTCACCAATCCTGTTTGTGATATACATGGACAGGATATCGAGGCGTAGTCGTGGTGGGGAGGGGTTGCAGTTCGGTGGTCTGAGGATTTCGTCACTGCTTTTTGCAGATGACGTGGTCCTCATTGGATCATCGGCTTGTGACCTTCAGCACTCACTGGATCGGCTGGCGGCCGAGTGTGAAGCGGCTGGGATGAGGATCAGCACCGCTAAATCTGAGGCCATGACTCTTAGCAGGAAACCGATGGATTGCTTACTCCGGGTAGGAAATGAGTCCTTAGCCCAAGTGAAGGAGTTCAAGTACCTTGGGGTCTTGTTCGCGAGTGAGGGTACTATGGAGCGTGAGATTGGCCGGAGAATCGGAGCAGCGGGGGCGGTATTGCGTTGCTTTACCGCACCGTTGTAACGAAAAGAGAGCTGAGCCGCAAGGCAAAGCTCTCGATCTACCGGTCGATCTTCGTTCCTATCCTCACCTATGGTCACGAGGGCTGGGTGATGACCGAAAGGACGAGATCACGGGTACAAGCGGCCGAGATGAGTTTTCTCAGAAGGGTGGCTGGCGTCTCCCTTAGGGATAGGGTGAGAAGCTCAGCCATCCGTGAGGAACTCGGATTAGAGCCGCTGCTCCTTTACTTAGAAAGGAGTCAGCTGAGGTGGTTCGGGCATCTGGTAAGGATGCCCACTGGGCGCCTTCCTTGGGAGGTGTTTCAGGCACGTCCAGTGGGGAGGAGACCTCGGGGAAGACCCAGGACTAGGTGGAGAGATTATATCCCAACACTGGCCTGGGTTGCTCGGGATCCCCCCGTCAGAGTTGGTCGATGTGGCCCGGGAAAGGGAAGTCTGGGGCCCCCTGCTTGAGCTGCTCCCCCCGCGACCCGACCCCGGATAAGCGGATGAAAATGAGATGAGATGAGATTAGAGATAAAGATACCTGAATATTTGTTTTTTCATGACTGCTTGGCATGTCATGTTGGGGTTGTCCTTCGGGATGTCTACGCTCATCAATGCTGCTAGAGACT
This sequence comes from Platichthys flesus, assembly GCF_949316205.1. Classification (NCBI taxonomy): domain Eukaryota; kingdom Metazoa; phylum Chordata; class Actinopteri; order Pleuronectiformes; family Pleuronectidae; genus Platichthys; species Platichthys flesus. The sequence goes on from NC_084968.1 coordinate 3,629,252, forward strand.
TTGATTATTGATGATGTTGTCCTGCACGTGGCATCTATTGCACTTCTGTCCGTCCTGGGAGAGGGATCCCTCACATGTGGCTCTCTCTGAGGTTTCTACATATTTTTACCCTGTTAAAAGGGTTTTGTGTAGTTTTTCCTTACTCTTGCTGAGGATTAAGGACAGAGAATGTCACACCCTGTTAAAGCCCTATGAGATGAATTGTAATTTGTGAATATGGGCTATACAAATAAAATTTGATTGATTGATTGATTGATTGATTAAAAACCATGTAACTGCAACCTGATTGACCCAAACCCAACGAGTTGGTCTGTGGGTCCCTGTGTGGGCTTCTGATATGTGCCAGCACTTGCTGGTGGCACTTTGTGAAAGATTGTATAGTGACACAGACAGGCACCATAACACATTTTCATGCTTCCATTCTCCCCCCATGAAATGTCACTTCGTATTCGTTGTCCTTTTGCTTTGCCTTGGCTGTGCTCTTTTCTTTCTACTCCCCGTCAGTTTTTTCTCACTTTGCTCCTTCACTATCTTTTACTCTCCCTTTTCCACATATTTGTCCTAATCTCCGTTGCCCTTTCATTTTCCACCCTCACTTTTTCTGCTCACAGCATACTCACCCTGTCCTTTTTTTAAATCTCCCTTTTCAACCCATCTTGTTTTGCTTTACTTGATTCCACCCTAAATGACTTCAGAGTCTGTGTCAGTTGTTCTGCTGTATCATTTTGCTGGTCAAAGTCTCATTATACAGATTTAAAATGGCACAGATGGATGTGAACTTGCATTGATGTCTTTTTGTGACTGACTGTAGGCTCACAGAATACATCTTTTAAGATATAACATGTAATCACTTTGATCTCTAGCTGTTAATCGGTATCCTAGTTCACAATAGCTGCTGTCAGTGTCCTAGAAGTTATTCTATTATTCACAGTCTGAAGAGCAGCTCTGCAATTTCACTCCAATCTTCCTCACCTGTTTAATATGAGAGATGTGTTCAATCAAATAACTACAATTCTGTAAAAATATCTTTCAGGGGAATATTTTTAAAGGTGGATTTTGCATGTTTCTTCCTTTTTATGGTCTAAAAACAATAACATCGCAAATGGATGAGCGCCAATTTTTCACTGTCAACATCTATTTCTGAGTCTGAGATGGAGACCGGTGCAAAGTATAAAGAAGAAAATGCACCTATGACAATATCCTATTCATGAGGGAGCATTATTACTAGCAGGGCCTTTTTCAGTGGACTAGAGGCCAGCCAATAAGGCCCAAAGGAATTCATGATGAAGACAACGTCAGTCGCATTCGCTTCTAAATAAGGCCACAAGTGGAATGATGTGGAAAGATGTGGTATATCTATTTTTTCTATTATTTATTTTGGGGACAAATGTTTGTAGCCAATCCAAACAAATTTCTATCACCCAGATCTTTTTACCTCACAGACCATGTTTTGCACGTTAGCAAAATGCAAAAAAAAATATGTTTGTGAATTGGACAAACTGCAAGCAACTGCAGCAGCTGGTCATAGGAATGAAACTGTGTAGACATGTATAATACCATTAATTCAAATCCATTAAAGTTGCTATTGTATCACGTAATTCCATGTGTCTACTGGCCCAACAAATTGTAATATACCACAGATTCTCTATAAATTTAAGAGAATGACATCCTATGAAACTGATTACAAACTATTCAACTCACAAAGCATTTTACAACTCAACAACGATATACAGTATACTCAGATTAATATGACTTGTAGCCCTTTAGGATTTGTTTACATTATATTTTGCAAGCTGACTAACTGACAGATTAAACTGCATTTTATTTGCTTTTACTTTATAGTTTTTCGACAAGTCCAGGCCTACAGACAAATACACTCAGAACAAGTGTTGTCTCCATTTCGGTTACACCTCTTGTGAAGAAGTTGTCTTTTGATGAAAGGGAGAAAAGAAGAGGGAGAGGGGAAGGTGGGAAAATGGCCAAAACTTTGAGTAATGCCATAGTAAATTGTAATGTTAGACAGGTCAGGGAGGAGAAAAAAGCTAAAACACACTGCTCTATTCCAGCACTCAAGCTACCTAGCCCACCATTTGTTGAGAGAGGCCTGACACTCAGCGGAAAAATAGAGGGTGTATAGAAGGACATGAGAGGGATATGAATAAACAGGGAACACAACATCTTGATAAGAACCATACATTTTTAGGGGACTTTGCAAAGGACCGTCAGTTTCTTAAGAAACCTTTCAGACTCATTCAATTTGTTATAGATCCAAACTAAAAATGTAACTCATCAATACTCACACTTTAAAGATAAAGTGGAAACATCTCTTTGCTGTGGCACTCAATTGTCTCTGGTTTTCTTCAACTATCTGACCATGAAGATATGTCCAGAATTGGGTTCGACAATGTCAACTTAAAAAAAACCTGATTCATTGAGTCCAAGGAATAAGATAACGATAAGATTGAGTTGAGAAATGGAAAAAGTTTAGTTTCTCAGCAGCACTCCATCAGCCACAGCCTGGGTGAGAGTTGGGTTATCTTAGAGTGGCTGTACAGAAGTGTCTTTGTGTGCAAGACACATGACAGCCTGCCTAGTGTTTGCCAAACAACATAAAAAAGGCTCAAAAGAAAAAATGGATACGTATACTCAATACAAATAAATCTACAACCCAAGTCCGCAAAAAGGGGACGAGGGTTTGACAACTTTCAGAAAGTACTTCATATAAGTTGATTTACATAAAAGCCTTGACATTTTTACTTATTTTTCAGTTGAGTAAGAGGTGGATTATAAAAAAGACAGGTGTTTATCGAAAAATGATTTAGGTTAATAAATGGCAGTAATTCTACAATAATGGGGATTTATCAATTATTAATATAAAAATAGATAGTTAGGTGTTGTTGATTTACATTAACGATGATAAAGGCAACGTCACAAAAAGTTCAGATAATGACAAATTTATTAATTTCGGGTGGATGAACTCAATATGGCTCACAAACAGCTTCCATCGTCCTCACACTCCTGAAGCTTCCCATGCGGAGATGTCATGAAAGAGGCTGAGAAACTGCTCGAGACACTTATACTATCTGACAAGAGGCACTAATCCAGTTATGCTGCAAGTGACTTGTTTAGTTATTATTATGCAAATGCATCCAGGCGCTGCTTTGGCAGATCTTCATTACATCGCCGCGTCCCTCTGTCATTCATAATTCTGCACCAGGTGCAAACTAAAGCACTGTTTAAGAGGAAATTGAATTAGGTACATGTGTTGCAGTACATCCATAAAGTGGTTCAGACAAAAGTGACAATTCTTCAGTTCTCTTTTTCAAGCTACATCAGATTTGAACTGAAAACTTACTTTCACATCTGGTACACTGTTTCTGCTTGTGACACTTTCAGCTGACAAGACTCAAGGGACCACTGGGAAGCTGGTATGGTCCAGTTTGAAGGCAGAATAATCCATCTTGAACATTTCAATTAGCAGAATGAGTCTTAATATCTGTTTGCCTAAAACTAATTATTAATTTTCTTGACACTACTTATCTGCCTGATTAGGTTCAAGAAACTGACACTTGTCTTAAGATAATGGAGGAACCATTATATCCGCCACACAAGGTCCAATTGTATTCGGAGTTAGCATCAGATAGCTCATCTACTCCTTAGTGTCTTTGTATTCAAAACAGGAAAATATAACAGTTATCTTCAAGACTGGCAAAGAGATTAATGGTGATGCCCCTAGCACACCTCTCGTCAAGCCTTCATATGTGTATCATAAAAGACTATTGGTAAAACTGGCAAAGTACATTAGAGTGGAATTCGCTGTTGGAAACATACAGTATCTTGTGGATAAAAATAATAGCCTTTCTGTTTATTAAAGGATTTTTTCTTCCCCATGAATTCAATGGAGGTTTTATTGAGCGAACACCTAGTAGCAATTACAGAACCTGAGTGGTGAAGTCCCCCTTCAACGGTTTCAGTATTGAGCTTATTAAGACCTTGAAACATTTGAACATTGACACCCTTTGAGTTAACACTGTGTGCTCTTCTAGAGATTATGAGGTCAAGAAAGCGTCACAGCAAAGACATGTAATTAGTGCTGCACATCACAGCAGTTGCAGAACTGTATTTCCTCTCCTGTTTCCATGGTGGCTGCAGTAGAAATGTATTGGATTTCAACGACTTTAAAGGCTTTTCACACTCACATGCCAATGTGGAAGAGAAGGATAATACAAATTATTGTTACATAACAAAAGTTATGTTATTTAATCTCCACACAATATAAGGAATAGATTGTGCTTACACCTAAAGGGTTGGCTTTAAATGAGAGGAAATGATAATCTATTTGTTACAGCGGGATGACTGTGCCCAATGTGTTGCCAATACACTACAATGCTCATGAAGGGTGATTTATGTAACATAGTGTTGCCTGCACAAGGCCAAATGCTGGCAACCTCTTTTTGAATCGTCAAAACTGATGAAAGCTCCAACAGCAGCGGTTTCAGGGTTCTAAGCTGTAGGAGTCATGTTCCCTTTATCTGACAATGTGGATACAATCATGTTCCGTTTTAACAAATACACTTTGATACTATGTCTTTGAGAAAGACAGTTGAGCTGCTAGGCTCAATTTGATCCTCTTATGGAGAAGCGTAGCAGAAGAATCCCCCCTGGTAGAGAGAGAAGCACATGGAAATTATCTACGTAGTAGGATATTAACGTTCAAGTTAAATATATCATAGACCACCTCTAAAATGAGCCAGATGAGGTGGGAGCTACTTATGGACTTCAGTAGTGGGACGTCATCAGCCTGTTGATGGGAACCATTCAGGCTCGCCTGGCACATGGTAGTTGTTGATTAGCAGAAAAAAAGAGCTGGGGCAGAAAGACTTTGGCTTTTATTGTGTCAGAAGCTCAAATTCACCAGTTGGATAACTTAAGAACTTGACTTTTTGTTTGCCAGTTGATTCAAGTTCAGCTTTTAATTTCAGTCAGCTAAAGAAGAATATTGCTTTTAAGAGTTTTCCTCAGAAGGTGACTGGGCTCTTCCACACTTACAGGAAAAGCAGATAGGGGCTTGAAGTAGAACAGCTGTTCAATTGCATCAGAAGAAATCGATGGACAATTTAATTATTTATCCAGTTTTTGGAAATTCAATACTTTGGGAAAAAGGTTATTGGGAGCCGGTTTGGACACTAGTAAACGTGTAGGTTATGTATGGCCACAACTATGCTTACACTATAAGGAATATATCAAAGATACAAATTTGACGATCATAGACTCAAAAATAGGAGGAAATAACATTTTACTATGATAGTCTTGGTTGTAGATGTATACAGTACATCCTACTGAGATGCCATTGACCAAGCGCCTTATAATAGAGCTGATAAACAGACGTTATTCCCTGGTTATAGATTATATACTAGGCAGGTCACAGGCATGCATATATAAAGGTAAGCATGCCACAACAATTTTGTTCTTACACTACACACTATATTCTCTCATGGAAATATGTGAGTAGATGTGTCTTAAATATCTGGTTACCACTTGATGCTGTTTGTAATGTCCATTATGAAAACTACAGCTTCCTCTCTTGGACTGTGTTTGGCTGTTGTGGGGACTGTGGGAAAGAAAATGGTTAGAATGTGTGTTGCACCTGGTATTCTGAGAGGCATCAAGATGTTTACAGGTAAACAAGTATTGTGGCAGGATTAGCGACTAGTTTAGCTTGGTTTGTCAGACATTGATATTAACCAGGACACAAAAGACAGAAAAGCTTTAAGCTGATCAAATGGCTAATCTCAATTTTACTGCTGGCAAGAGTAGAGCTCATTAAAATGTGTGTACCTACTTTCCTCTCTCTCCTCCTCTCTCTCCTTTGCCAACCCTCTTCTCTACATTGTGTTTCAATTTGTTCTGCATTTATTGAAAAATTGAACATTTACAATTCCACACAAGTATGTCTCATTAGCAAGCATCTTCAAAAGAAAGGGACAGGCACAGTCAAAATGTGGTGTGCCAAATTATTCCTCCTCTCTGTAGTTCGTCAACCTGAAAAGGCTTCGCTTGTTTTATTCTACTGTTCTGCCTTGTGTCACATAACTGTATTTCATAAAAGTATTAATACCTTTGATATTGTCATGTTCGTTGCATTGTGAAGCAAGTTATTTCAGGGCAATCTGTGTTTTTACTTCCTCTACCACATAACCAACACTGTTCACCACTACAACGTCAGCATTATAAATAAAACACCATTACTGAAACAACTCACAGTTGCTAGAACTTACAGCAATTTGATTTATTTAATTGAGTTTGATTTGTTAAAAGTGTCGATGATTTGCATTTTACTGTAAAGGTCTGGAACAGAGAAACAAAAATGTTTTAATCTAATTACTGCCATTTAGAATTTATTCAAGTAATAATTCCCTTGAAAAGTGCTATACATATAAGGTAACATTTTTGTACTCTTATATTCTTTGTTATCTTAACTATTTGTTGTTATATAGGGCATTTCGCTTTAATTAAATGTTTCCATTTTGTTTAACAAGGGGAGTGCTGTTTGCTTGGGTTCACATCTAAAACTTTTTAATTCTGTGTTTTTTTTATCATGTCAAATTGTAATAAATGAGGAGGACATGCACATTATGCAGCATCAACACTGGTAACTGATTTTAATATTGTGGCTTATTGTTTACATTGTCTTTGGTCTTTGTACGAGAACACTCACCAATCAACCTTAACCTGTCCTTGGTGCAAGGTATCAGATGTAGCAATAATGAATTAATGATCAATATACCTTTGTTAAATTAATTGGGGAACGTAGGTGTGATTAGCATAAACAAATGGGGACAATTAGCCCCTGTCCACCCCCAGTGGTACTACTGGTGAGTGTTACTCAAATGAAGACATATCATATGAGACCTGCTGCTTCCTGTCATAAAGAGGAAGCCGCTAATTGTTCCTGCTATCATCGCCAGAGGTTGTTGATGGTATTTTTAATTTCTGGTAATTACACCAAAGCCGCAACAAAAAAAGAATGTACCGACGACAACCACCTGGCTGGCACACAATATTTCAGTTCTTGACATATTTATTTATATTTTGTATCAAACAGCCTTATAAAAATAGTAAATAAAGAAATGGGCCCTAAGGTCCATGTAGCAAAATATTAAAATGCCCTGTGGAAAAAAAGACCCTACATTATGAAACCTTGCTTTTTTAAACACTTTCAAACGAAAATAAGGGGATGTGTTTGATGGAGCAGAATCTTTTCCCCTGAATATATCCAGTGATAATCAACAACACTTTTACTGCAGGAAATCGGCAGCTGGGGAGCCATGTTGTCTACAGATACAGATCTGTACTGTTGAGCATCCCCTATTGGTTTACATTTAAGGAAATTCCAAAACTTACTTCGTCTGATTTCGTCTATGGCAATTTTAATCTGTTAGAGGCTACATTCTAGCTCAGCTATGCAAATTGGTTATGTGACAACAAGTGGTTCTACTTTGATCATGATGTACTATGCTAGTGAAATGTATATGGACGAAGGAACACTCTCTCTCCCTTTGCTTATCCCTGCTGACTAATTGTTCAAGACAGTCAAGACTACGGCTGGAGGCTGAACTGTACAGGTCCTAATGTGTAATTATTATCATATCAAATGAACAAGCACAAATTCTGCCTGTTCCAAAAATCTGAACTCTGTTTGGCAGTCATTTTAAGCCTCTCATGATTTATTGTATTGTTCACCTTCAGTGGCATGACTAAAATATTATTTTTTTATCATGTCTTGTATTATCATATTGTAAAGCTTCTGTGGCATATTTGATAAGGCTCCTTTTAAACTGATCGCTGAGATAATCAACAAGGATATTTCGGGGGCAGGAATGTGGAAAAATAACCTGCTATCACTGTGTTGTGCAGGTTGTCAGCAGAAATGAAAGACTTCTATTCCCTGCTTGGTGTATGTTCAACATGTCTTCTTCTGAGACCTGCATTGACTACACAAAACTAGATCCACTCTGTGCTATCCTCGGGGGCCGGGTGTGTGTTGCTCCCTCATCATACTTAAGCTGACAAAGAGGGATGCCTTGAAGATTTTTTTGCTTGTCCAAAGACAAAGAGGAGTAAGACAGAGAGCACAAAACCCATTTTCCCCATTTTCTCTGGGCAATTACACAGATAAAGCTTAGAGAATTGTTTTTTTCTTCGAAATGCAGGCAGAAATGGTGTTAAAACAGAGCAAAGAGATTGAGTGAGACAATTTAATGATGCTATACGACTTCTGTTTTGTTTAGTTATTTTTTTTTTTTTTTTTCATTTCACACTGTCTGTGTGACTGTATGACTTCCATAACATACATACCTAAAAGGGAAGAAATGTGTGGTAGTTTACATGATATACATGTCTGTCTCCACCTATACAGGTTTAGATCTGGTGCTTTACTCCCAAGTTTATGGCACTGTAGTGCTTGAGCTGTGTATGATATTTTAGCAAGGGAATTGTCACAGCAGAACCAAAGAGCATGGTTTGAATGCCAAATTAGATAAGGGAATTGAATAGTGAGACGTCTTGCCCTGACTTAAGTCCAACCATTATTCTTCCCACTAGCACTGAGCCGCGTCAACCCCCCACCCCCTGAAAACAAGAGTTGCTAAGATAGAGATAAGGGTCAATGAAAACAACTAAGTTTCAGAACACTGTGTCTCACAGATTAATAAAGATAGAGGTTCACTCCCCAGCCATGTATACCACGAAGATTGGGCCTTGAAAAGGAAAAAATGTATGCCTTCTGTTTCATTTGTGAGATAATTCATTGTGCAGTGTGTCTGTAATTTTGAATATGCAAATAAAGCCATTGTTGCTGCATGGCTCTGTAGTAGGCAGCTGAGGGATCTTGGGGGCGCACGCTTGGTTGGTGGGGTTTTAAAAAGGAGGTGGTACAATTCTCTGTTAATCAGTCAGGCTGAGTGAGACAACGGTTGTATAGCTTTGGAGAACACTGCTTTTCCCAAACAATGAGAAGACAGATTATCTTTACTTTTCCTAAACTATAATGACAGCTACAGGTGTGCATCTCTTCTGCTGGGGGATTAGATGTGATGTATTTCTGCTTCATTAGAAAGGACGCGGTGCAACATGACTGCAAATGGTGGGAGAATTTGAAGATGGCGTAGGGATGAGGGTTCTGGCTACGACGCAATCCACGGTCCAACACCTGCAGCATAATGTCAGTGATGATTGAAAACAGTCTCTGTCACAGCCTGGAAGCAATTAATCAAGGTCAAAACCCAATCTAATAACATACATCAATTACCTTACTGTAGGAGATCAACGGAGCAGATATGCTGTAACGACTGCACAGATGATGTGTTTTTTCCATCAATCACACACAATACATAATGAAAGCTTTATGTTACAGCTTGCTATACTCAAAAAAACAAGCAAACATTACATCTGGGAATTGCTGTTTGAAGTAATTACATTCCTACTACAGCGCATATGTGACAATACACATACATGCATATTGCATTTTATTTCCATTTCATCAGACATTTCTGCGTCATAAGTCATTAACTATAATTGTTACTGCTAAAACCACTACAAGATATTTCAAACTATTTAATCCTTGTGTCTTTGGCCTATGGAAGTTTGTTGTTTGCTCAGTACTATTGTCTGTTAACAAGAGGACCTAAGATTATCCTTTCTAATTGTAGCATGCATACACCACAGGACAACGAAAGGTAAAGTGTCAATAAATCATGTCTTCCTGAAAAATATCAGGGCGTCTTCTGATGTTTGATTCCGAATAGCGTTCAAGCGCCCTGGGAGTTCAATCTGATGTGTTTTTACACAACAACCTACAGTGCTCTCAAGAGCACATGAATCATCCAGAGCTAATCTTAATACTAGTAGAGACAGGCACTTGAAAGAGTCTAGCATGAAGGACACTACCTTGCAACCTCTGTTGTCCACTGTCTAGTTCCTATTGTCTCTCTTCCAAGTAAATATCTCTTCATCTTTGATTACCATGCTGTCAATTGTTGGCAGCACAGGAAGCAACTCCCCAGCATCTAATTCATACATCAGAAGACACGACTTCAGACATCCAAAGGCCACAGCTACCAGTCAGCCTGGACCAGATATTTTCTACCACTTGGGTGCCTTCTAACCATTGCTATTATTTCAAGAGGACTCGTGAGGGCAACACACTTTAAAGTCAAAGTAGTAAAGGTGTCTCCATTTAAAGTCACTGTTTCCTCAGTAAAAGTCAAGTGTACTCAATGTGACGATGTTTGTTCCAGTCAGGCAGGCAGCTCGGTTGAAACAAGTGAGTGAAAGTAAAAAAAGAAAGGAAAAGAAACAAAGCACAGAAGCATGAAACCATAAGCTGCTAGTGTTTTCAGTTTTATGATTCCTTTTTCACCTTGGTCTTTAGTGTTTAGGTTTTGTTAAGATATCAGTTGGTAAAGGATTCTGATGTTATTGCCCGTTTCCTGTAAAGCCACAGCTGTAGAAATTTTGAGAATACCAATGGATGTACAATGATCCTATTGTAAAAGCCACTGTGATTTTGAAAGTGAATCTAATTTAGATGAATTTGAGCAAGGGTGCTCTCATGGCTACAGGCCAACAACACAAAAAGGGACAAACCAAGGTTGACAATAAGATGAGTAGTAAGTATTTCCCATCAGTAGCTATGTTTTCTGGAAAAATCGATAACTGAGCACTGGGTGGCCTGCTGTTACCTTTGAGGTCCAGGTTACGGGCTCCATTGGAGTGCTGAGTAACGGTGCGTGAGTCGATCTTTAGCGTATGCATGTTGTTGGCATCCCGGGAGACCACCACGTTGTGCCACTGGTTGTCATTGAGCGGCTTGTCTGAGTTGCCCTTCATCAGCGATGGCCCGTTGCCAAGGTCAAAGATGTAGTGGACATACCTGTCAAGAAAAATATCAGTGTAAGGACAGTTTGAGGTCATTATTAAAAGTGAATCATTGCATCTCTGTCATAACTCATTTTCAGGAAAATGGGGACAACAATGGTTCATATTGATCTGGCTTCACATTACAAGAGTTATTTTATTCTTCTCAGTGACCCCTCACTGATACAGGTCACAATCAACAGCACTCAACCCCTCATTTATCATGATGGAGTGATTGGAAAATCTACCATGTTTCTGATGTATTGCTCCTCTTCTCTAAGACATATTCTGTGGTAAATACATACAATTCAAGTTGATGTCTGCCCATGGCTATTACTCACTGGTTTGACATGTAAATATAGAAACCTGCTTTTGTCTCCAATCCCTTGTTTGCCCACAGGCATATGAGGTGGCACACTTCCCTCCTTCACACAAATATGGCTCTCTTTTGTGTTTAGGGTTAAGGCAATTGTGAATGTTCTATTGAAGGTATGCATTTTTTTTTTTCGTTTATTCTAGTCCCTTTATGTAGCCTCTTGTCTTTATGCCGCAGAGACAGCTCAGGCTTTTGTGTTACAACAAGGCTAAGTATAGAGCACAAGAGGAAGAGAGACACAATAGCTAAAGCCTCTTTTGATCCTTAATTATACACAGTATTTTAGGTGAAAATTCAAATCAGGTTTTCCAGGGTTCAAGATCCTTCATGAATTGTCCAAAATACTTAATCAGAGAAATGCACAGTGCTCACACATTTGCAAAGTAGTCAGATTGTAAAACAAGCACCAATGACAGGTTTTTAGAAAACCAGAAGTAGATAGTTCTACACTTTCTGTTTACCAGCAAATAACAACCTCCAGGATGTAAAGATTTCAGCCGACCTTTCATAAAAACTGATAATAATTACTCACATATACCTAACCAACTCTCATAAAAAAAAAAACTGATGATCAGCCATAACATATATTTGAAATAATACTTCAGTACACACCGTGTTTGGGTTTGATTTGTTACAAAAGTACATTCCGTGACCTTCAGCCCTATGCAAACTCAGGTAATTTTCTGTTTTCTGTCAACAGCAGATTGGAGATGCAAGAAGGGTCAAACATAGAAGTGACATTAAACGTTTTGACCAGTGTCCATTTTTTTTTTTAAACAACTCACCCTTTCACCAATTCCACAACAATGAAGTCGCTCCCGTCTCCAGAGTTGAAAAGCATCAGGCCTTCGGGCGTGGTGGTTTTGAACTGAAAGAAGAGGTGCATGGAGGCGTAAGCTTGTAACGTTGCTAACGCTAAGTAGCTGCCTTTCGTCCGAAACGTCACCGGATCTGCAATGATGTGGCGCATGCCGAAGCGGGCGTTCAGCTCGCAGTAGGAGATGTCGCCGTTTTTACACTGGTCTAGATATGGCAGGCCATTGAAGGTCAGGCCCTGGAGGTGGCCAATGAAGTTTGAGGGCACTACAGATATGAAGCGACGCTCGGTCATGATGCCCGTCTCGATGTTGTGGAACTCGAGACGTGTGTGGGCACCAGTCATCTGGCCTGTAACGTTGAAGAATATAGAAAAAACAAAACATCATGAACTTAAAAATAGAGATATTATTGGAACGTTATAACCATTAGTACATACATATATGCTTTCAAGACGAGTAAGTTAAACGTATAAGTCATCTATATACATTTTTTATTGGAAAATCCATGTTAATATTAAAATGCAGAAGAACTGAAGAATTCCGGCTGCATACACATTCCACAATTAACAGAGTGTTAACTGTGAGATGCTGAGAAATGAGCTTGGCAAACTGCCGATTAATATACTCTGCCAAGACTCCCTGGGTGCCCTTTCTCCTTTTTTTTCCCAATGAACCAGTTTGTGAAAAGAGGGTCAATCTATGCTTCTGGCCTCGACGTGCCCACTATCTTTCCTCCATCTAGCTTCTCATCTAGCTTACACTCTGTTCTCACCTATTCCTTCGCCCTTTTATCCTCCTGCCTGGGGCCACAATACAGTGAGCACAAGTGACTCCTGCCTTTCTCTTCACCTTTCATCCTTCTCCTGCCATTTTTTTAGTAGCTGGCAGAACCTGTTCTTGCGTACTTTGTACACAGCTGCTACCTCACAGTTTTCATTTTTCTTACGTGCTCGGTCTCAATTGCATACATTTCATCCAGCTCTTAATAAATGGTATACATTTAAAACTTGATACCAATCTCCCATAACTTGTTTAACTATACATTTTCGAACCATAATTCTGATTCATTATCCTCATAATTAGTCACCTTCCTTTTGAAGATAAAAAGGTAACATGGTTTGTTCGAGTAAATCCCATCCTTACAGTCACAAGAATTTCATTAGCTGCTCCTCACCCCAAATTAATCCTTCTGTGTCCCAAACCCAACTAACCTTCCACTGTGACATTATCCACAGACAGCTGCAGGCTCTTGCCTCTTCGCACCACCTTCACCGCGTGCCACTCGTTGTCGTTCAGCTTCTGCCCCGCAAACAGTATCTCCGGGCCTTTGCCTGTGGCAGGGAGGGGGGGATCAAATCACAATCAGCACAGCGGGGGACAGTGTTTGTGTCTATTCACGCACCCACACACTAGATATACACATGATAGGTGACAGAACTATTGGAGAAAATCAGCATGTTTGCGAAACGGGATCAAATCACAATCAGCACAGCGGGGGACAGTGTTTGTGTCTACTCACGCACCCACACACTAGATATACACATGATAGGTGACAGAACTATTGGAGAAAATCAGCATGTTTGCGAAACATGTTCATGTGATGTATTTTCCCAGTATACCGGAAATGGAAGGAATCAAATGTATGGCCTGACGGACTGTGAAATCTAATGTCTTCTGAAATGCTCAGATAGCTGCAGCAGGATGTCATCGAAGACAGTAGGACATATACCTTGTGATAGGCTTAGGAATCAGATTAGAACAGGCAGCCAACGACGACTGGAGAGGTGCTGTTACAAGCATTATATAAAGTCGAGTTCTGCTTTCAAAGAGCCTTTCATGTCTCAGTTAAGCAGATGGAACACTCGCTTAACACGCACTATAAGTGGAGGAGTTAATAGTTGAGACGAGGAAGTTTAACCGCTCATCCCACAAACTGTTCTCCTCCCCAATTCCCCCTTTCCACACCTCCACTTCCAATTCCCCTCTCCTCCGCTCGCCTCTCCTACTGCTGTTTCACCTCACCCACTGAAAGGCAAAAGACAGTTTGATGCAATGGTGTTTCAGAAACGTTTAATATACCCTAATGTCAGCAATAGGGAGGCACAGCAGGATAAAACATGTGAATTAAGACTGTGGTCATTCACAACCTTTACAATTCACCATGATAAAATAACATGATTCCTGGCCAAAGTCAAAGCATTGGCTGTCAGGGATTAGTTGACGTCAAAAAGTATGTTTTAAGGATTCAAAATAGAAGCGTCAAAGTTGGAAAGTATAGCAACGTGGCTTCAGAAGTCAAAAAGGCCTGGCAGGAGTGGCAATGCACAGTGTCACAGCATCGAGGTGAATGTGATCAGTGGACAGAGGATTTGTGTGTGTGTGTGTGTGTGTATATGAACAGTATAATGAGAGGAGACTTCCACCTTGTTTGCAGCAGGGCAGACTGAGATAGCAGAATGCAACAGGAGACCAGTCACTTGTGTTCAGCCACCTTCTCTTCACCACACTTTTAGGCACTGTTGTGTCATTGTGGCCGGTAAATAAAGAAACTTAGACATCCAAAGGTATTTATACTCGATAAGTACTGATGAGTTGTTTAATGCACATCCAAAATTAGAAACTGCTCTTCACTTATAGGGTCATTGGCTCTAGTCTGACAGGCTGGCTGCCTGGAGCATTAGTGTATTATATACTACAGAACAAACATGAATTTTAACTCAATTTACTTTATTATATTGTTTTTTTTACATGTCATTTTTGACTTAAGCCACCTGAAATGGACCGATATACTTTTGATCAAACCATGTGTGAAGTAAATATAACGGAAATGCCTGCTATATTGCTGCAACGAGAGCAGGAGTTTATTAAACTTACCAGCAAAAGTAAAGCTGAAACAAAGATAAATAGGAAACAGCATAAAAAAAAATATATATATATATATATATATATATATATATATATACATATATATAAATATATAACAAATAAAGATCATAAAAACCAGGAGTAAAAAGGAGCCTTTAAAAAAAAACTAAAAACTGAGAACCAAAGGGCAACAGAGCAGCCGGAGAGCTGGCTGGCTGATGCAAGATCGTAAAAGTTAGAAGAGTCTAAGGCAGCACAAATGAAGGGGAATGACTACCCTTTAGAATGGAGGCCATGCAATATTTATTTAGCTTGGCTGCCACAGGCCGCAGGAGAGTAAGGGCCACTGCTGCATACATAGCAAGCACTGTTTGAAACAAAATAACAGTAACAATGAGGGAAGATAGGATATATACTCTGCTCGAGCTAGCCAATCAACCAGAAGCTCTGGGTAGAAGGTGGTAGAAGTGCAGCCTGGGACCCATTAGGGTGTAGGGGCATAGGGTGATGCACAGTTTCAACACACACCCAAGGCCACTGTCATACTCTCTTCTCTAAAGTTGGGTTGGGCTATTCAACCATTCAAGAATAACTTGCAGAGATCAGGAGGATGACAATGAAAATTATAACACGCTATCTTACATTACATACATCTTACATAATTTGACTTGCGTGTTGGCTTGACGCCCAACTGATGATGTGAACAGAATTAATCAAAACATATTCCTCAAAACCTCATACTGATGAAACACCTGGTGGCATATTGCTGAAAGTGAAGTGAAGCCTCACTTCACTGCCCAGGTGAGATTGCAAACAAGAAAGCTGAGAGCTAGTGGTCCAGGGTTAAATGAGCCGCTAAGCCTTTAATGCAGCCACTTGCAGAGCAAAGTACTAATTGCTAGAAAAACAAAGGGGGACGCAAAGCTCATTAATAACAGAGCTGGTAATTATTGAAATGCAATTAATTCTCAGGCTGTCACTTGTGCCCTCTTGCTTTATGTTGGCGATCAGCATGGCAGAGGGCTGCCTTCACATGAACAGAAGCTCCTTCTTTCCTCATCTCTGCATCTCTTTTGTCCCCTTACAGAACCACTATTTGCCTGGCACTTCCTAAATATGCCACATGGGAGACGAAGACGTGCCAGGGAGATTTCTTAACCAGTGTAAAAATAGCCAGGAGTGTAAATTACCTTCATTGGCTGTGTCACCACATCAGAAATGAGAGGTGTGATGTTTGCGGGTTGTTGCACTATTACCAGCATTCATCCATCAGTGGCTGCTCGGTTCTCTTGGTAGACAGCCATCATTAATGTAATCGGATCAATGAAACACAAGCTGACAGCAAATGGCTGCTGTTTGTTGCCATCAGTCTCTATTCAGGCTATGTGTGTGCAGTACTAGAGCACTGTTGTATAATTATCCTGTCTAAACCACAATCAAAACAATTTGAGTGAAGCTGAACATCAGTGTTCAGTAGGCTATGATGACAGCATTTCTATTCTAACAATCAGCAAATTACATTAAAATGTTTTTCTCTGAAAGTGGCACAGAGATCGAGAGATCATTCAGACCACTGATGAAAATGTTTTCACTCAAGACGTCTGACCATCTTAAAATAGAAGCATCTGACAAATTCAATAAGTTGCCAAGCACAATGAATTGTCTCCTCTCAGTCACTGACACACCTCAACTATAAGCCCCAAAATGAACCTAGAATGGTGAAACAATGTTATGAGACATGTTTCAGTTTGGTTCTTTTACATTCTACATGATACTGGGCCCTGTGTGGTCCATCCACCCCACTGTCACTCCAATCATTCCTGACTGATGCTGGCCACAAAGCAGCAAGCTTTCCCGAAATGGTTCTTACGCTAACGAGCGCAGCAGAGTCTAATGCTGACCAGGGGGCTCGGAGCTTGCCAAACAGGAACGATCACTGCTAGCCAGAGCATTGGCTTAACGACACTACCACAGCTTGATAGGGCCACAGGCAGTCCCTGGCAAGTTTGCTGTTGGTACAGTAGATGGCAAAATAACCTGCCATGAGTCATGCAGTCATTCACAAGGGCAAGCCACTGAACTAAGCAGTTTATCGGGGTGTCTGAAGCATATGTATTTAGAGTGGTGGGATTATACAGGTGAGGGGTAACTGCTGGGTGCAGTGTCAGAAATTCAAAGAGTCAATGCTTGCTAAGGGGATTCAACATGATGTTTGAGCTAACCTGACTGTGTCCCAAACCATTCTGATGTAGAGAGTATCACACTTTATATTAAAATGCTGTATGGATTTGAAGGTATAGCAGAGAAAGCAACACATTTGCATGTAATACATCACTGTAGCATGGGAAAGCCCCTACTCATCCCTGAGAGAACAGACATTTAACATGGAACAGAATGTATCTGCACAATGCTGTGCCCTGAATGTGCCACTTTGCCATTTTTCATCTCAACACTGACTCAACTTAACAGGAGAACCTGAGCTGCTATGTAAGTTGATTTCCCCTTTTACAACAGCGTGATATTCTGTTTTACGATGTTTGACAGAACCTGCCATCCTCAAGTATAGGAGACAGCAATGAATGCCAGTTCAAGCTCTGTAATTCAAATTCCCTGCAAGAGAACATTATTATGAGCAGCTAGCAGGACGTTTGAGGTCACGAGTTTCCAAGAAGCGAAACATACACACACAAACACACACACACACCCACACACCCATGAGAGAAAAGAAAATACAACAGTGGACTGCAGTCCAATTAAAATGGGCTCAAGAAATATCCACAATCCCCAGAGTTTCATTCTCAGCTCAGCAGCCCCACTCTGAGGAAAGAGGAAGGACACTGATGCTGATGTGAGTTTTGACGAAAATGTGGCGCGAGAGGATGAGAGACTGAGCAGGGGGGAAAGAAAAAAGAAGATGCGGAGATGAGGGTGGATACAAGATGATTGAAATGGATTTTTCATGGAGAGCAGTAGAGGAGGTTAAAAACACAACCTGAGAGACCAACTGCTGGCCAGAGGGAGTTGTAACACTTGGCATCTTTGTGGATTAATATGGAATACGTGGGGACAGAAAAAAAGATGTATCAATAAAATTAAAAAGAGAATGTGTGTATGTGTCATATGAGTGGAGGACTTATTTATGTTCACGATTAGCATTTACTACCAAGTGATGGACCTCAGGCAACCCCCTGTTGTGCACCCATCTGGGAAAGCACATTGTATAGTGAAGACACTCTTTTGTTAAAAATCACACAGAAATGAGCACATCCTGTTTAAGATGGATAACACTTTCAAAAATAAATAAATTGAATTGGTTCTATAAAACTGAAAACATAAGAAACACCCAGCAGGATTGTTATGTTCTGAATGGCAGCATTGCCATGAGAATCAGAATTGAGCCATCACCAGCGCTGGGTGGTGGATGGGACAATTCTTATTGAATAATCTTTATTCAAATTGAATGATTATATTACTAAATATGAAGTATGATATCAGAACTAAGTTAAACAATTGGGATCTTTGAATCAGCATAGTGTATAAAAGTTAGAAAATGTCATCATAATGTGGCTAATGACATTGAGTTTGTTACCCGCTGAGCTTAGATTTGACAAAACTTTTCTAGAAATGGTGTGGAAATGTCCAGCAGTCTTAAAATGGAGCATATTGGTACACCTTTCATGGCATGATATGCACAAAACGGCAACAACAGCTGCAATATGTCTGTTGGAGAGGTGTAAATTATATGTAAAATAATTAAAAGAATAAATAATTATGGATATTTCATTGTATCTTAGTCTTGTGCCATTGCCGTTACCCAGCTAGCTAGTCATAATTAACACTATTTAGTAAATGCATAATTCATGCTTAAGGAGGGATTTACAAATCATCGTCTACAATGGAAATGTGTCAGGTTTCTTAGATGTACTGTAGTAGGCTCTGAATTGATACTACATGGCTTTCTTGCTACCTACATTTGTGGGAGGTCTGCCTGTGCGTGTGTATAAGAGAGAAAAAGATGACTACATTATACCTTGTAGATGAGAGCAGCATGCTGCACACAATAGATACATCTCCCACACACAAACACGTGGCCCTGGTTTCCTGCCAGACCAATGTCGGTAATTGGACCATTGGGGTCCTGTATTATCTATGTGTAGCAGATTGATTATAAAAGGAATGAGGACAGTTTTTTTGAAAGAAAGGGCATTTTGGGTGGTCCTCGACCTTGTAAGCTGTTTTTGGGTCAGAATCTGGTTTGATGGCAATGTTTGGAATTAAGTTTATTGTTTGAGGTAAAGTAGGGGCCTAGAGAATGCATTATTTAAACAAATGTTCAGTGTGCATTTGTGTGTATATGTGCGTGTGTATGGCAGAGAGACTATAAGTATAAGAATGGTACCTGTTTTGAAAAAGGTGCTGAAACGTTGAAACTTTAACTTATGTTTCAGGTTATAAGAGTGGTGACAGCAAGGGTTTGGAGGGAAAAAACCCTTATTGGAGAGTAGGGGCAGTGTGTGTGTGTGTGTGTGTGTGTGTGTGTGTGTGTGTGTGTGTGTGTGTGTGTGAGTGTGTTACAGTATGTGAGAGTGCCAAAAGATAGAGAGATGCAGTGTCAGCAAGGCAGCTTTCCCAGCCAACAAACTGGCACAGGAACATCATGGTGTGGCATCATGGCACTTGTTTATGTGGGAATGTGTGGTGATCTTCAGGACCACATCTTTAAGAATGTTTGAATTTGCCTAGTAATGGTGATAAACAGCAGACTACAAGTAAAAAAAAAAAATTTTGCGTGTTGAAGACTTATTATACAAATATGCATGTCCATTTTACTGTTTGAATGTATGTGGTGTTTGAGGGCGAGTTGAGGTTTATGTGCCTACCCCATGCCCCCTCTCTCCTCTGCCATCTGTGCTGCTGGCATGTCTCCTTAGAGCTGGTAATGAAGAGGAACGCCATCCCCCTCACACACACACATACTCCGTTGCTTCCTTGTCTGCGTCTCAGAAAATCCTTTTCTTCTTTTAACACAGTCTATATCCCCTCAAATGGCTGCATAACAAACTACTGTCTACAAAAACTTACATGAATTCACAAACAGCTCAGCTCAAAGTATTCTGCTTTTTTCACACACCCTCTTAAACTGCATCTCCTCACAATCTTCTCAACTTGCCATTGATTTGCCATTGATTTGGCAGAACCCAGCTGCCTGAAATAATATGTTTAAAAAATAAATATCATTGACAGGCCTGTTCAACGTTTTTCCTGCATAGAGATTTGCCAGCGCCTCCATCAAATTCCGTGCCACCACCACTTCCCATCTTCTAAATTGTAGTACAGTGGAAACTTCTAGTATTCATGTTTATCCCAGGTCAAATTGATTACTATTACTATTTAAACAAATTGCAATGCTTCTTTATCATAGTCCCAGAACCTGGGGGAAATGTAACCAACCACACACACACACACACACTTGCCGACTTGCGCTTACTATATTTTACCTATAAACACAGACACTCATCAACATTATTAGAACATGAACAACACTAATGTTTATACATAGTCTTTGATTGAGAGTTTATGAAAACACTTATTAAAAGACGTTGACACACACACACACACACACACACACACACACACACACACACACACACACACACACACACACACACACACACACACACACACACACACACACACACACACACACACACACACACACACACACACACACTTTTTTTGTCTGTCTGTCCTAATATAATGCAGACCCTACTCTGCACCTAGTAATGTGGACTGCACATCAATTTTTAAATATTTGTTTCCTGGTCTCTACTGAGAACTAACAGCCCATCACACCCTTGTTTGTGCTCTGGACTGTTTTGAGGGCAGTAGTTCAGGAGGGTTTTTGGATGCCATGCCTCACCAAACCCCACGTCCAATGCCCTTTTGCCTGCCTCCAATGTATTCTCCCCTGTGCCAGCTTGGCCCAGAGCAGATGGGTTGGATCGGCATGGCATCACACCGGCGGACACAGTGGCATGTCAAACAAGCGGTCACAGGCCAGCACAGGCATACTGTACAGCCATATGGGAATAATGTGCGCTAAAATCACGTTGAATAGGGACACAGAGTAGGATGCATGATTTGCCTTAAAATCTGTATAAATTGATGAAATGGTATACATTTCTGAAAGAACGCAAATGTACTCACAGCAAAGATAATTTATGAGAGACGATAGTAAAGGCTTTAAACTTCCATGCTGCAAGCACCATTGCACACATTCAGATGTGTACGTGCACAAACACAAGCACACGCTTCTCTTCTCATCTTATGACAGTTATAGCAGCAGACACACACTGTGCACCCACACTTGGCATCAGACACACTCACAATCACAATCCACTCTATCCATCATCAGAAAGCAATGAAGGACTCACACACACAAAATGCTAAACCACGCTCTCCAGCCCTTACACTTGCTCTCATTCACACACCGACACACACGCCCTCCCCTCGGTGTTCCGCAGACGGTGATGATGGCCTGTGTTTGGGAAGTTAATGGCTGTTTGCTCCTCACAACCTTCACACTTGATTACCCCAGTCGACTGCTGTCTGGACAGCAGGGCCACAATTCGACACCATACAACCCTGCTGCCGCTGCTCTCATATGCTAAACACGTTTGTTAGAAATGTTAATAGAGATTGAGGACGCTCTGTGCAAAATGCTATGTGTCAAATCCCTTATGAAAAGCAAACAGGGCATAGTGGTATCTGTCCAAGTTTGCTGGTGTTATTTAAAAATGAAAATGATTCATCACTGCATTTACAAGCAAAGAAAACAAAGTAAAGGTACATTGTGACAGGTGGGAGAGCAGACTTTGTTTCCAAAGTGCTTAGAAATATGCAGGTCACATGTTTATTCATTCAGCTTTAAGTTATTCAATGTGTTTTTTTTCCGCTGCATATGATTATTATCTGATTTGCATTTGAAAGTGAGGTAATGTTATGCCCAATGGCTCATTCGGGGAATTACTATAAACTGAAGGAAATGACACAGCCAACTGTAGGGTTGCAAATAATAGCAGGGGTGATTCAAACACTGAAACACCTGAAGACTATGGTGGCATGAAAGCAGCCTGATAATTAACATTTACGCGAGGTGTTACCTGGACCTGATCTTTACAGTTTAGTTGTCTCAGGTTTATTTAAATCAATGTATTTAGAAAATAATACAGTAAAGTTATTGGTAGTTAAAGCAAACATGTAAGCTTTTAATTCAAAGTACTTGAATTAAAAATAAGACAGTAGAAATTATGGTTGGGTAAATATAAAAAGTTTAAAGTGAGTGACGAGGAAACATAACAATTTGTTTAATATAATTTTAATGTTTATTAAAAACTACTTAATATCACTTTTACTTAACACCCTCTGATATGTTCTCTCAATCCTCATGGCAGGAAATAATGAAGTTATTACAGTGTTCTGCAATCATATGTCTGAAATTGAAGATACAGATAGTGTTTCCCCAAAAGCAAAATGCTCCCCTCTAATACACAAACCCACCAGCAGGCAATCAGGTTTATTCATCATGTGAGGGCCTCTCTGGCTCATTTCTGTAAAAAAAACTGTCTTTACATCCTGCATAGAGGAAACAGCGAGATGACGGAATCCAAAGCTTTTAAAGCTGTTGGTTACTGACGATGAGAAAACTTCACCTTTAAAAATGATCTCTTATTCAGAACAAAGTACTACTGACTGACAATGAGCCAGTCAAGAGATCTAGGCCCCATAATCGCTGGGGAGTTTAGCCTGTATTTTCAAATAAGTACCATTTGTTTTGACTGAAGCATGATGGTTCTTAAAACCTAACTGAAACTCTATCGATGCAAATGACCTATTAGCTATGATCGCATGTCATACTCTATATTTGGCCGGTTTCTCTTCTACAGCCATCGAGGCGTCTGTAGAAGTCCCATGACAGGTTGTAGTTGTATTTTGTGTTTATGAAATGTAATGTTCTAGATTCGGTGGAAACTATTGGAGAGGGTATAGTCATTCTCCTGTATTTCTTTTGAGCTTAGTCATTACTATTTTAGACTGGGGACATCTTTCATCTTTTGCTCGGCTGCAAAGATGCCATCTAATAAGGTAGAGGTAAACACAAAAGTGCATGTTTTTGACATATTGTAGGTTTTAAAATTTGATCTGTTGAGAATGCTTCTTGTTTAAGAAGAGTTTACTTCTGGAGTTAGACAGGTGTTCTTGTTTAGTGGAAATGAAGGACAGGCGTATATAAAGTATGATTTGTTCTCATATACTTATAATGCTACTTCAGTGCCACCAACACTGCCAACACTGTTTATGTATTTCACATATTTATTGAAGTTAATTACAACACTACAGGTGGCTGTGTCATTTCCTACGGTTTATAATAATTCCCATTGAGCAGAACATGACCTTACTTTCAAATGGAAATCAGATAATGAGACATGGCTTAGTTTTTAAATATGAATCACACTGGAAGCTCTTCAGGGGTGATTTTCACTTATTTGCTTTGTGACTGTTTTGTATTCTTGTTTGCTTTGATTAGAAGACCACATATCCATTCAAAGCTCTGTGATAAAGAAATTATGAACACAACACTCTATGTTCTTAATTAACTTAAAGTCTATTAATTACAGCCACAGACACATTATGATTTGAATGGGCCTTGGTTTAAGAAAAAAATGTTTACAATAAATATGCCACGGTGAGCACAGGAAAATATTTATCCTTTGGCTAATTGTGATTCATTTAGATTGCCGTTTTTTTCTCTATTCAGAATCTAATATCGAGATAAATATGCCTGCTTGAACTGAACAAGTAAGCAATGATACACATTATAATGACAAATGTGCACATACGAGTAAAACAAATGGGGTTTTGCAGTGAATTTTAGTCTACTGCTCAGTTTAATTCAACATTATTGTTCACTGGTCTTTTCCATGTACATCTTAAAATGAGTCCTGGAAGATTTGCTGAACTCAATGTTGAGAAAAACATGTAAAATTACTTGTTTCTCATACATATGTCTACAAGTACATACAAAGACAAAGGACTATGTAATTAGGCTCTATATAGAAACATATGGCTGTGACATCATGATTCACGACCAGTAACTGCCTTCATCGACTTTCAGATTTGAAAATGTCCACGCCAGATAGTTTCTACAGTTTCGTCATTGTGCAAAAAAGGATAATTTACCATATGGTTATTATATACACACAGAGACCATAGAAGTAGAAATGTATTTTCTACTGCTGTGCTCTGTGGTTTAAGAGAGCGGTGAGAGTTCCTCAATGGAGGAAAGTGACCCATATGGACAAGATATTTTTCTGTAAAAGCAAAGACCAATACCAGCAGGTTATATAAGGCTGCAGCAGTTAATATGGTTTATATGGTGAGAGACAGGAATGTCTTTGCTCTTCAGAGATATCAGGATAAGACCTCCTTTGACGATAATGCCATTTGGCTCCCATCTTAAGATATCATGTTTTCTATCTCAAAGGATTGGAGGCCTATCGCTGCAGATCTAATGAAAAGCTGGGCGTGTGTGTGAATGTTTGTGTGAGTGCACACAAGTGTGCCTGCACGTGTCCATTCCAAATGGCAGCAGTATACTAACAGCAAAAAAGTGCTGTGATGAAAATGAAAGATATGAGCAGATTACTCTGATAAAAATGCAAGGAGACATCTACATCAAGACCTTCCATCTATCGGCCCTTTCCCGCTTCCCACTCCTCAATTTACAGTTGCTCCTCACTACATTTATATTTTTTTCTTTCCTCCCACTAACCATTGTCACAATTCTAACCCACATTTCTCAACAATGAATCCATCAAGTCCCCCCTAAAGCAGCTCTTTGTTCTGTGTTATGTGTCATATAAATCTGTGAAGAGAGCTATTTCTTTGAGGGGAGTGGAGGGGTTGTGGGGCTGTATTTTTGTGGGCGTATGAAAGGGACTGAGGATAATTAAGTGGGGAGGTCTGGCAGTCAGCTGAGGACACCATAGCATGCTGACACAACAGCAAAACAGCCCCCCTGCAGCAGCATCCAAAACATCTCAGGCGTGGTGCTGCATCACGAACAAGGACTAGAAAGAGGGGAGGTGGCCGAGTATGAAACTGTGTCTGGGTATGTATCACTATGATGATAAGGGAGGGGTCGATGAAAGAAGACGAATAAGAAGTGAGGGGAGCAGCAAACAGATTATAACCCCCAGCCATGATTATCTACGCCTGCCACTCTGACCCCCTGCACCAATTACTGTGATAAGGCAGCCACTGTGTTCATGTTTGTGTGACAACGGGAGTCCCACTTTGAGGCAGAAATATGTGTGCAATGCTTTCTCGCATACAGACATTTGTATTCACTGCCTGCTATCAGCGGCCACACACTTTTTCTTTCCCACTGTTCTCGCTGATGTGCAGGAGGGGTGTGCTGGTGCTTTAGCATCCATGACAAGATAACCGTTGTTGATAGCCTCTGGAATTGCAGATGGCCACCGCAGGAAGACATATTTGAGTCTGGAAGAAGTTGAGAGGACAGCAGATTGATTTTGTGAAGCTGGGAATAAATCATACATTTTGCCCTTCCGCTCAAGAGTTTTGGAGCTCCCTTTGGATCTTCAAACACAGGCAACACACTCCTTCCCTTTCATACTACCATCTGCAACCTCCCTCCTTAATTTCCCGTTTGATGCTCACCTTCCATTGCCTGCTTCTTATCAGTTTCCTTCGTTCTCACAGTTTCTTTTTTTTCCTTCCCCCTGCTCACATCTCGTACCCTAGCATTCTAGAAAAAGGTCCCGGGGGAATGCTGATTTATGATTTAAACCGTATTTCCCACTATTATGTGGCAGGAGGGGATGGCCCCAAGGGATAGCCATCAGTCCTGCAAGGCAGGATGGGCTTAGACAGCTCCAGGCTGTTGCGGGTTCTCTCATTAGAGTCTGTGTAATGAGTCCAGATCTAACCTGTCGCCGTCGCCATGCAGCGCTGCAAGAAGGCAGACTGATCATGAAATGAAGCAATGCCCATCAGGCAGCCACATCCAAATTCAACATTGCTCTCAATGCAGTTGTTGATATCGGATCAATTCGATATCTTTGTTTTGTAACAAAAAATCTGTGAAAAACAATTGCAAAAGGAGATTTCACCCAATGCGGAATGGGAATTTTTTTTTCTACTGAAGGAGAAAACAACAGTGGGATAAGCACTTAAGGTTTCTTTGTTGAAATAGTGATTGCATGCTCCCATGGTACCAAAACGAAAAGCGTTTGGGCTTATATATACATTTTGAGACTTTATTGTAACACTTCCATAAGTTCCAAAAAACGATAAGTGGTTTCATGAAATCCCCAGCATCAGTAAAGCTAAAACACTTAAAAGCGGTATAATCAGACACACTGTTCAGGTCAAAGCCAGGAAAGAGACAAGCTTGCTATCCTCCTGCCCAACATTGTCCACAAGCCGTTCAGTGGACAAGGAGGGCAGAAAGTGTCTTCCTTAACATGGCTGCCTCCCAATACTAGACCAGGCCCACGGGACGAAAATACAGAATGTACCGTTTTTCCACCTTTTCTATGTTAAATAATTGAAATTGCCCAGAGTAGAAGTCAACAGTGGAGATTGGTGTGGACTTCCTTAGATCTTCTTCATTCAGCCGATATTACTCATAACCTCTGTCTTCCCTGTTTCCCTTGTCTTTCTTTGTCTCATTCTCTTTCCACTCGTTCATCTGTCAGCGGACATCAGTATCTATACGCACTCACCACCCCCCTGCACTGTGTTGTCAATGTAAGTTTTGTCTCCATCTGATGCGCAACCCCCCCCCTCCTTCCTGCTATAACTTCTCTCTCCTTTGGGTTCAACATTGAAGGGCCTTTAACAGTGAAACAGTTGTTGAATGTTTTTTAGGCCGCTGAGCATTAAATCAGAGCAGAGCACTGCCTTAAAAATAGTTAATATAAATGATATACGACTAAGCCCTGTAAGTTTTTCGTTCAACTATGGTCCATCACCTTCCCAGCGTGTCCTTCAGCTGGAGTGCCCTTCCATTTGTGAGTACTTGGCAATAACAGCTCGTCGACTCATTTGTGCAACTCCGTACAGCGGGAGTGTTTTGGCTGATCGTCTCTCCTGAGCTGCTTTTAATAGCAACAAACAGAAGTATATATTCTGCATCTCAAAAAATGTATTCAAATGAATACAATAAACGCAATATAGGGGGAGTCAATAACTGTTTAATAAAATATTTTAAACAACCGACAAGGACATTCTCAGTTGGTCAATCACCCAGACTGCAAAATTGAGACTGTAAGAGCTGTTTGAGATTAGTGAAGTGGGCTCTTATGACTATTGTAATTCTATTTGAACATACTGACAGAAGCTGGCCTCAGACTACAGTAATTGCTATCCTCACACCAACAATATGCATAGTGACAGAACGAGGTCAGAGTACATCTTGATGCATCAACACATGCAAAGAGCAAAATTTGATACAATATGGGGAAATGTATTGAAGTTGAGGGAGAGTTAAGAAGACATGTCATTCAGTACATGATAATGGGCCTTGACGTTGTTTGCCACCAGCAAATAAACCGAACAAATAAGATGACGTTGCATGAATGCATGTATTTCTGTGAATGGTGATTTCCATGTTGTTGAAAAATTATTGATTAACGACAACCTGCTACTGCTAGGCAACTGTCAGGAAGAGCTCACTGGTGCTTAGCAGCTGGCTAGTATCACACGGACGACTCTTAATTAAAGTTAAACTTGTTAACTGTTGGGAAATGTGCAACTAATTGCTGTTATCCATCGCTGACCTAGATGATTGCTTGTAACATAAATCTATTTATATCTAATGGTGCAGCCATACTCCGAGGGTGCACATATCCAAGACAATATGTTAATGACACACTCTTATTGGCCCTTTGCATCGCATTGGGCCTGGAGTTTTGGAGGATAAAATTAACATTAAATATGAAGAGGGCTAACCTCCATTGGAGCATTAAATTGACTTAAAAAAATCAAATACCAATCCAACCATATCCAAAATAAATGTTATACAGTCTAACTCTGATACATGCTTAAACTTCACAAACTGTAGGATGTTGTGCTGGAGGCAGCTTCTAGTGCCTATTGCAAATCCATCTTTGACATCTATTAGGCTGAGTTGGGCCGGGATGACTCATGATTTGAGTTATTGGAAACTCATTAAAATTCAATATTGCTATGAGTAAGAGTAAGAGAGCTATCTGCTTTGAGACAAATGAGGGAGCTATATAGTTATAACAGTGACAATATTGGAGAGTAATGTACTAATCATCTTGCATTAAAACACATCACTGTGCTATACTTATCAGTGTTTGACATCGCTAAATAAAATGTGAACATACATTTACATAGCTGGGAAATGAATTGATTAAGGGACAGGTAGTGTGTTATTGAAAAAAATATACTGATGTATTAAGTTACAATAAGGGAAAATCAATAGGATTTTGTGCATCCTTCCAAATGGTTTGATTTCCTTATAGTGATATGACTCTTGCAATAAACCTGATACCTGAGGTTTAGTTTTTTACTCACATGGGCATGGTTAGCCACACTCTCTATTTCATACCACTGGTCAAAATATGAATATATAAAACCTCTCAGCCATAGTGTCAATGCTGTATATAAAGTACTCAATCCCATGAAACACATTGCTTCTGAAATCGCTAGTGGCCACAAGGCTTTAACACAAAGGTTTTGGTAGTCTGCATGAGCAGTAGCAGCTGCCACAGCTCAAAAGACCAATAGAGACTCAAACCACGTCAACAGCAATCTAAATAAAAAGCATCACAAGACTATACATACAGCACATACCTAAAGTAGATTAATAGCATTACTTCATATCCCATTCTTATTAATAAAGGATCAGTAGATTTACCTAAATGAATTATATTGAATGAACGTGTTGCTCAGATGTGTTATTTTGGCATTACAAGTTTAGCCTCATTATTACAACACTAACCCATGTGATTTCAAAATGTATTTGGAAGTGAATAAAAGAATACATCTAAAATCATAGTTCAAAGCAGTCAGTAGGTTACTTAATATTGTAACAGTACATTGCGTACAGGGTTGCAGTGCCTCAGTCAGGCTCTGTTGTATGATGACACTGATGTACAAAGGCACAATTAAATGACAGACAGGAGCAGACCCTACACTGGAGTACACTCCTGCTGAGGAGCTGGCCCTCAGCAATAATGAGTATTGCCCCTTAATGGAAGGGGGTCTCTTCAATCCCTGGTACGAGTGGTAGTTTCAAACTACTGGACTGCAAATAAAACTATTTTATTGTTATTTTTGTTTCAACTGAAGAATATGACACTGATAAGTCATTCTCTCAGATAATCATTAGCTCTAATTTAAAAATAAATGTCTGTGAAAGCTGGGCGGTTTGCCTATATGTATGAGTGTCACCTCCTACCATCCTCTATGCACTGAGGAGATATTAATACAAATGCTGAAGCAACGTTTTGAAGATAACGTACTGGGTGGTTAGTTGTACTTTTATTCACTCTAGAGCAGGATAAATGTGCAGTAAGCCCGGTGTGCAAGCGGGATTAAGCCACCAAAAAAGACGAAGTGTAACAGAGACTGAAGGTGGATCTTTTGTCAAATTACTGTTATCACATACCCCATATTACCTTCAGGCCCGGCCCCACCTCTAAGAAGATGGACTTTTTTGACTGTAGGTTATACATGGACATAGAATAAAATGGAGAAGTTGAGAGCACTTAAGATGAAGAGATATCTCATTGCAAGTTTCATCTAGTACATAGCCACTAAAAAGATAATTTTTGTTTACCTTTTGAAGCTCAGAAAATGAAATGAAAGGCTGCTGTTGACGATAATGTCTTCATATCACCCATGATATGAATGCAAAATAGTTATTAGTATTTATTGTATAAGAGCTCTGCAAAGAAAAACATGATCTCAGTTTCCCAAAATTTGACAAGAGTTCCCATCCCATATTTGTTAAATAACCATAACAAGCACAAGCTTTCCCTAACCTTAACCTAGTGTTTAAAGTGACATTTGCAGAATAGACTAAACTTAATATAAAAGTGACAAAACTTGATATCACTGGTACTGTTAGGTAACACAAAAAGCAGATCATATTCAGCTCTTTTCACAGAATGTCTACTCATATAAAGTACCAATAAGTTCCATTAGTAGTATTTTTAGGTTTTGATGGTAAGCGATCCTTACAAGCTGAACTGTGATCAGATCAGATACTCTATCTACACACGGACACACTGTGTCTCAGTCTGCTCTGGAGAGTGAACTTGCAGGTGGATAGGCCAAAGGGTATGACATTAGCAGATGGAACACTTGTGCCCCACATGCTGGCCATATGTCATGCCAAATCTAATCTGGCACTAAGAGAAGGTGTTGCCGGCTGCAGAAAGGCCACCTTTCCAGCAGATATCATCAGCCCGACACCCTGACCTGAATGCAGCAGAAGGCTTACAGCCCTGCTCCATATAATGTCTGGTTGCATTACGGTTGGAGAGCAGGGTCAAAATATATCACAATAAAAACACAGGGCTGAACTATCACTTCCTAAGTCCCAAAAACTGTTATTTCAATCATCTCTTTTTTCTGAAGCTGTTTTTGTACCAAATAGTTACTGTTTAACCTGCTGGGTCCATCAGTATGCAGAGAATATTATTATTAAATCGTATTGTTCATTTCAAGGACTTTGCACAGGATATGCTGCAGTGATGTGATGTTAAAGTTATGGTGGGATACAGAAATTCATATTCTAATCCAACAGTCACAGGCTAGTGTAAACATATATATGCAGAGTTGGGTCAAACTCACATAAAAGTGCAAGGGATATAAATGTTTATCGCTACACACTGCTGCTAATGTAAATACAAGCAAGAAAGCCGACGTGCATGGGGCCACCAGTAGAGACTTTGGTGCACTGATTTTCTGAATCAAATTCAAGGCTTTAAAAGAGTAGGAAATCGACCGGGAGATGTCATGGCATAGAATAAATTGTTTGCAGCTCTGCCTGGTTCGCTCTCCCTCTTTTTCCCCTGGTCTCTCCTGCTCTACTTTATCACTCAAACACTAATACTTAAGGATCTTTAAGAAAGTGTGACCGAGTTCCCACAAAGCAGGGCACTGCTGTACAAGGATGCTCAGTCAACCAAGAAATGTAAAGGTTAAATATAAAACATTCCTGGTAAATAAAAAACACGCATCGGCCGAAATTCACAAAACAATGACTAAGGACAACATTTCTAATGTTATTTTTAGTTCTATGAGGAAAGCTGGCAGCACAGGAAGACTGAGTGACTAAAAAAAAATGAGAAAATATAAATCTGTCCTGTTCTGTGACCCTAACCACCTTATACATGACTTGTAACAATCCAACACAATCTACACCAGGTCTAACAAGCCCAACAGAAAAGGTTTAGATCCCTGAGGTGAAAGAAAAACACACAGCTTCCCTCTCCCTCTCCTCCCTTACTGCAGAGATCACACACTATCCCCAGTGCTTGCCCGACATCTAGTGGTTAACTTTGGGTATGGACATTTTGCATGCATTGTTTGAATTGTGTGTCACGCCATTGGCTCCACACATAACAAGTGATGCTATTCATCGTGCATACAGGCCACCGCTATTCAACGTGGAGGCGTATGAAGTCAGGAATAAATAGCGTTAAAGGTGCATTTAAGCGCCTACACACGGCACATGTAGCAAGAGGCACAGAGCACATGCAAACACATCTGTATCAGGCTACAACAGCTCCAGTGATACACCATTTTACAACTTTAACCATCGCCATACCACAACAAAAGCTTTACATAAAGCCATTATCTAACTTCCGGTTTATTTACAGGGCAAAGTTCAACCAGCTCCTCTACACACTGTCCAGCACTGGACTGGTCACATAGGAAACATGCTTGGTCCTCGCAGCTCATTCTGCTGACTACAGACATTCAGCACATATACAAAATAGAACGGTACAGGCGCCATGACGCACTCGAGCTAAATATAAACACAACAGAAACGTAACTTCTGCGCAAACAACAGTTTGGGATTTAACACACGTGGGCCCCTCACGCAGAGATAATGCAGAGAAAACACTTCAGTTATCGTTAGCTGACGCACTTGGCATCCATTACATCGACGCCTCACAAAGCTTCTCTGTTTGATAGTGTGTTGAAACCGACCTGTTGCCTCCAGTCGTCCATTTGCAGCACTAATTAGCGTTAACGAGCAAAAGCTGTGCACAAACTCACACAGCTCATTAGCATCACCTGCTGGCACAACACGGGCACTACACGGGCGCTCCATGAACGGCCCCATTATTAATCCATTCATACGAGCTAACCTGGAAACACAAACCGCAACAGAAAGGAGAACAACTTAAAAACACAATAATTGGTAGTAATTTAAAACACACAAGCACAAACATGAGATTTTCTCCATTGCTGTCATTGGGGGCTGGCAGCACTTACCTGTGGGCTAGTTGCTCAACTGTCACAGGCCATGATAGAAATAAGTGTTTGCTATCATTCTGTCAGCACGGGGCACGATAAGACAAGCTTTCTCCAAACATGGAGCACACACACACACAACAGGTGCTGCCTCCTCTCTCCGCGGATAAGCAATTAGCTTACTGGGAACAAACCGGAGTTTGGCCCACGTAGAGAAGAAGCAGCACCTGCCTGTGGAGCCGTGCAGGGCCGAGCGGAGCCGAGACTCAGCGCCGCATTATAGAAACAGGAAAATTGAGTGTGAAGTGGCCCTTTTCTGCATGAGTGTGTGTTTTGACATGGGAATGAACAGAATGGGAAATGATCAGGGAAATAATGAAGTGATATCCTATTTAGAGAAAAGAGGAAAAATAAAGTGACAGCACTTGTGGAATGAAGGAGACTACTACTTAGATCATGCATTGTACAAACATATTAAATGAAGTATATGAAATAAGGCAAAATGAAAAATGGCATTGAGAGAGAATGAAATGAAAAAAATAAAATAGCCAATGCTTACCAGAATGAAAGAAAATATGGAAGAATGGAAACATGGGCATGAGAGCGGTGTCACTGATCATTGAGGTCAGGAGAGAGCAGAAAAGGGCCACTGCACAGAATCAAGATGAGATAGACAGATACATTGCTTTTTTTAGTCAGAAGAATGGATAGAACCACTTACTGAGGCTACAGTCTATCCTGATACAATCTGGCGGGAGAGAGAGCGAAATGGTGAGTTGAAATAAAAAAAAATAAAAAAAGAGAATGAGAGAGAGAGAGACAAAAAGAAAGAAAGAAGAGAAAGGATAAAGAGAAAAAAAAGACATTTTACATCCTTCAAGGTACATTCTGCAGACAATCATTGCTCTGGGGCCACCATCCGGGGACAGACTCTGAGTCAGGATCACCCTTTTCCTCCAGCAGTCCCATCATTCATCCCCTTTCCACCCACTGCCCCCAAAGCACTGCAGAAGACTAGGCTCACACCGTGGGATCTAGACGGCAGGATAGCAGGAAGCCATGTTGGCACTGCTCTTATCATAAAAATTACATACGCTATTTGAAGTGCTCTCTTGTTAGCATATGAGCACATGATAACAAGTTGATGTGATTTAAGAGGCAATATAAAAATTGACATGGTGATTTTGAAATCATAAGGTTCTATCTGGATGAAGTGTAAAGTATTTAAACCATCCGGCTGAACCTGCATCGAGTTTCTCTCTGTTTTAATAATATAAACACAACATTTTGTTTATTTGAATTCCTTTTGTAAATCCTAGTAACATGGCATGAAACACGCTAAATATAATACACGTACTGTTAACTTCATTAAACGTCAAATAGAGTCAAATAAAGCCTACAATTTCAAAATCACATAGTTTTCGCCAAAATGAGATGATAATGACACCAGGTGTTTTCTCTCCTGACGCGGATTGTAAATGAACACTGTGAAGCCCATTATGTTCCCGCTGTGTTCAGATACCCTGCTACCTGCAGCTGCTGTGCTGTCACTAGAGCACAACGTTGTCATGCCCCCTTTAATTTCCACCTTTTTTCCCCCTGGCAGTTTGAGAAGCCTTCTGCAGCACTTTGGGGACGAGAAACCCAACAGTGTAAATGACAAGAAAGGGTGATCTGCACATCCCAGCCACTGCACGCCTGGTGCACACAAACCACAAGGAGTAAGCCCCTGCTGTGAACTGCTTGCTACAGGCAGTGCGGAGAAAGAATACAAGCCGAGGCTCCCTTTGCAGGGTCACTGTAAAGTCAAATTGGTACCCCCCCCCCATAGAATTACGGAGTACAATTAATTAACCACTATTCTGCCCCATCTTGTGGTTGCGAGCTACATGTGCATGTGGCAGTGTGGCTGGGTTGTGGTCTCGAGCTGTCAACCGCTACAGAATAGTGGACACAAACAGCCAGGGACCGGCGTCGTTTTGCAGAGATATGGCCCGATATAAATACCGGTGCATGGAAATGTATCTACGGGCCACATATGTAGGTTGCTTGTGTTTCTTTAGGGAGGATAATACATACAAAGTGATAACAAGACTGTGCCAGGCGTCATCTGTCAGCTGACACATTGCACAGGTTACCGTCATTATCTGTCACTAATAGTGTCTGATAGTGTCAGTCCTGGCTTGCTGGTGTGTGCTTTGGAGTTTTTTTCATTTTCTTATTGTGATAGATCCTGCACCAACTGCTGTGCACAGGGATCTTCAAAGTTTTAAGCCTGTCTTTATTAATTTGCAGGATTTAAATAATTGTCACAAGGAAAAAAGATTTAACAGATATGGAGGACTCCATGTTGATTGTCAAATGTGGTTCATGTTTGTTGTTAATTAGTTTGCTTGCAGGAGTCAGTATTAACATCCTGAGCAGAGCTGCGTAGTGTTTTTGAGGTGTCATTTAAGCACAGTAAAAAAAGGAGGGATGGGACTTTTATACAATTCATTTCAAGACTGTATGTGTTAGATGGGGATTCATAATAGGTCTGTGGCCCCGTGTGGAGCTTTAGTCCCTACAGCTGTGAGTCGGTCCCTCTGACTGTTTGATCCGAGGGCCGCAGACATACAGGCCATTGAAGGGATGAAAAGTTCCATCTTTTGAGTCATGGCCACTTGGGGGTGATTATGAGCGAGAGGAGAAAAGAGGAAGAGCGAGACAGAGATAGAAAAGAGACAGAGAGAGAAATAGAAAAAGAGGAACGTCCACCTTTGTTTATCCCACCACCTGTTTCCTGTCTCTACGGTGGCTAAAACTCCCATTTTCAAGGGTGCATCTCTGTCACGCTCCTCCTCGCTCACTGCTGAAAGTCTTTTCCTTCAGAGGGATCAGGAGAGACTTAAAGTATCCAGAGCTGGAAGGTCATACCCATCTTCCCCAGGGCGCTAATATTCATCGCAATGAAATTTTAATAAGTCAAAAGGTCTGCATTCACGAAGCCGGTTATTAGAGGGAATGCATTCGCTCTCTCTACGGAACCATCCATCTTGCAAACCTCGCGCTACAATTTCACTGACCTTCTCCTCTTCAAGCTTGCCATTCAGATCTCTTTAAATCCACTTTAAACTGATGTGTAATTACCAATGATGAGGATGTGTATCTCCTCCTAATAAAGCCTCTGGGCACAAGTGGATCAGACCAGCCTTTCACATAGCTCCACAACTAGGTGGAATAGAGCAGGACCGTGAGGAGGAGCAAGACAGGAGCAAGGCCACCTTGAAGTTTGTAGAGACAGGCTAGTGGGTTTAGGGTCCGGGTGGGGCCCAGGACGGAGCTTTACAGACGGAGCTTTATAGCGAGAGGAGGTGCTGAGGGGGCTTCACAGGGAACAAAAAGAAGACAATGAATGAGGAAGGGATGGGGAGGGATAAGGGGTCAACGGATATGGAACAGAAATGACTGCAAGGTGGCTCCCCACAGTGGGTGAGATAACTGTTCTGGGGATACCTCCCTCATTTCACTTTACATTATTTTGCTTTAATCTTGTGGCAGCAGGCACTTCATCAAATTGTAGAGGAGAAGTTTCTCTATTCATTCCTCAGTTTTCTTTATTAATTATAGCTTTTGAGAACGTTTAGCATTCCTAATGTAAGCTGGTGGGTAATAATGGGTATAAGTTATCTTTTTAGCTTACTATACCGCCAACTTCACCCAATACATGAAATAAAATCAATTCTTTTAGACAAAACTGATGAAACTGAGGGATAAATTAAAAAGCTTTTGACCACCCAAAAATGATAGAAAAATAAAAACAAATGCCAAACCATTCCTACAAGTTCAGCAGTATACGATGCTAAAAGACAGTGTGAAGATGAGGAGACAGGGGGATGCTGAGGGAAAGGTCACCAGGTACATGTGCCATGAATCACAGTGGCCTACCAAGGTTCACGGTGAGCTTGACTCGGCCTCCGTCCAGCTCCAGGCGCAGGGTGTCTGCTGACTCCTTGGAGGTGGAGGCCATAAGCAGGCCGTAGGCCCGCTGAGACATGAAGCGCAGCACCACATCCTCGGCCTCCGTGTGCATGGTGAATGGCATGATGATCTTCAGGTACATACTGCCATCGTAACTCAGCACCGTCGCCTCTGTGCAGGGGTGAAGGAGAGGACAGAGCAGTGAGAAAGTCGGTATAACTCATGACAAAGGAGGGAATGCTCAGAGTGGAGCAGAGAATCAGACAAAATCAGACGAGGATATCAAATATGTATCCATCCATCCGTTTGAGAGTCGCAGGGGGGATGGGTGAGAGTAGGGGTACACCCTGGTCAGGTCACTAGTATATGACATGGCCAATATACAGAGACAAACAAGCCATCACAGTCACATTTAGAGTTTCAAATCAACCTAACCAAATCTGCACTTGTGTTGGGGGATAAACATGCTAACTCTACAAAGAAAGAACCTGGCAAAAAAAGGATTCAAATCAGGAACCTAGTAGGACCTTGCTGACCACTGTACCACCGTATCCCCCTCAACTGTCAATATTCCAGAAATCCAATTACAACCACTTGACAAATGTAATGACACTGAAAAACCCCCCACAAGAGCTGAAGTCCAAACTTCCTTTAGAATAAATGGATCTTCAAATATGTTTCACTATATTAACCTATCTTCACACATCAGATTTAAATGAAACTAATGATATGTAGGTCAAAATGAGTATATTTTTAAATGTCATATATTTTAATACATCTATAATATTGAGGGAACATTCAGTGAGAAAGATGAATTTTAGCAAATCCATCAAAAGGATGGTATAAATCATTGATGTGTTTCTCAGACAGGTAAGATAATTAATACAAGGCATGACAGCGTGTAGGCAGCTCCTCCAGGCCCTTACCTTTTAGGTTTTAGCAATTGCACCTTTAACTGTGTAATTTCCCTGATAAATATAATTGTGTCTTCACTTGTGTCAAGCTGTTGTTTTTAAGTGCAGGGACTTCTTACATGAACATTATATTTTCATCAAATTACACATCAACTTCCAAAAGCACAAATTGAAGACATGGATTGTTAGAAGGGAGAAACATAAAAAGGACATATTCCCATTCTAGAGTCAGACCAGACAAGAGCAGGTGGCTCCTGAATCATCGTGTCCACAGTCGGTACAACGATGGTTACACCCTTAGATGCAGCCATGCCAGGAACAGACTGCTGTGTAGAGTGACACATCCCAGAGGGGTAATCATAATTTATCATGTGGATCAATATGTCTCACCACAGGCTAACATAAGTAGCTGTCATAGGGGTAATTCACAAGTTTAGGTTTCTGAGCGTACAGGAACACATTGTTTAAAGATGCAGGAAAGTCAACTGGTAAACACAGTAATGATTTAATCAGACATAGCTGGATCAACACATTTCAACCTCTTTGAAAAACACCCTTCTTACCTAAAATGGGATGAAATGTAGAATAGGTCTCTCAGTCATCAAACTAATCCATAGCTCATAAAGCATATTCATTATCGCCCTGGCCCCTCCTCAAAACACCATCGATGATTTTAATTTAATGTGCCTTGGAGGAATCTTGTGATATCTTTGAGGTTTTCTTCGTCAGGTCAATATCATTGATTGTCCCTACACTCTGGTAATCTATGCACTCAGTCTACTGATGGAGAAAGAATTGGCTGGTTATTAGAACAGTGCTCTCTGCCACATGCTGCAGTAACACAGAACTCCACTAGATGGCAGAGGAGCATCAGTAAAATGCCACACCTGCCACCTGAGAAACCATAAAAACAGCAGCCTTCAAAATAAAGACGTTTCATCCTCTACCTGCACCGAGCTGATTTGAATCCCATTTCTCCTTCCCTCATTACCCTCCTTGTCCCTCACAATCCCGGACTGTCATGGCTCACTCAGCCCCATGGACGTGCAAAGACGAAGCATGAAGTGAGGCGTCTGCGGCTAATTGGGAGGAATCAGACGTACGTGGTGCTGTTTGACTAGCTCACCTCGCGCCACCTGGGTTTGCATGACTGGCACAGATGGCGGCAGTAGGCCTGGCTGCTCTGACTCGCTAGTGCCATCCTCTCAGTGCTTCAGTCTCGACCCACCCCCCCCAGGCTTGTGTGGCACTTGGTTCACACACAGCTCCCTGTGGACCTCTTGCTCCTACATTACAGCAGCTGCTTGGTTGTGTCAAATACAAGGCAGTGCATTGTGGTACGTGCCGAAATACTCATTCTACCCTTGTTTTCCTGCTCTGGTTCATTGGATGGAGTGTAAGACACAAGGTGTTTACACTTTACCAATGATAAGCATGTCTCTTTGATTATGAGAGGTGATGATTTGCTTCACTATTATACCTCTTTTACATCAAAATCAGTGGGTAAACAGGCAAATAACAAATAACCTTTCCATTGCCAGAAGTGGAGTTGGCTTTTCTTGTCTTTTCTTTTCTTTCTTTCACCTGGTGCATCATTTTCAACGTCACTTTTTGTCTTGCCAGTCTAATGTGTTCTCCCTGCTGTCAGGTTTGCATCACTGCCAATCAGAGCCGGAGCCGATTAGTGTTATTGCTAAATCATTTGAACCGGGAGTGAATGCAGTTTGAATCCATGCCCGTTGCAGACAGAACTCCAGATGTTACTTGGTGTTAGTGTTTTTTCTGACAAGTGCAAAAGGGGGATAAGAAAAGTTACTGGGTCATTTGGTGTGTCTTGTTTGGGGTTGAGAAAGAGGCATTTGTACTAAATTTTATACTAACAATGTGTTGATCTCCTCAGACATCTTTCACATTCCTTACCTATCTCACAGTTGGAGCCCAGGTATCCGGTGCTGGTACAATCACATATGTAGCGGTTCCAGCCCTCTTTGCACAGACCTCCATTGGCACACGGAGTACTGCTGCAGCGCTTCTGAAGCTCCCGCGTGCAGAAGCTGCTCACGCCCAGCGCACTCTGGATCTCAGCCAGGCGGCGGACGTCGCGGCTCTTGCCGTCGATAAAGAGATCGCGGACGCAGCCCACGTAGCCGTAGTTCAGCAGCGCTGTCCAAACCTCTGGCGGCAGGATGAGGTCGGACTTAAACTCCGGCAGCCCGCCCAGGAACAT
Source organism: Platichthys flesus (assembly GCF_949316205.1). Classification (NCBI taxonomy): domain Eukaryota; kingdom Metazoa; phylum Chordata; class Actinopteri; order Pleuronectiformes; family Pleuronectidae; genus Platichthys; species Platichthys flesus. The sequence continues at coordinate 3,668,876 of NC_084968.1, forward strand.
ATCACTGTCCAGGTCCAGGATTTCACTGCCCTCTGGGGAGCTGAAGGGCATGCTGCGGCTGTTTACTGAGATAGAACCTAAGAGACAGAAACGCAAATATTGTGCAATGTCACAGGACATCTTGATCAAATTGTGACATGCTTCTTGTATTCAGTGGATGAATGGAAGTGTGTCTTAATGACTCAAAGAGACAGTGACAATGGTTGAAACGTGTGATGTGGATGGGTGGGTGTGTTTGTGGATGAGTGAGAGGGTAAGTGAATGCACGGCTGAGAGGGGCTGTAAGTGAATAATTTAAGGACCCGGACCAGACACACAACAGACAGGGAGAAAAGAAGACAGTAGTGTGGTAGCCTGTGTGTGTGTGGGTATCTGTGTGTGTGTGTGTGTGAGTGTGTGTGTCTGATGTGTCTGTAATAGGCTAAATGGAGGAGAAGGGAAGCAGAATGCAGCAGGGAGTGAGTGGAACAAAAGGCTCTCTCCCGTTCTGTGATTAACGACTCCGTCTTAATTTTCTATTAAAAGCCAATTACAGCGGGTGCAGCGGTGAGATCACATGCATGCGTGCACACACGCAGACACTCATTCACACCCTTCCTCATTAGAAGACGCTATTAGGGTGAGCTATAATGTCCAAGGTGCTTGCCCACCTACAGATCATTCATCAGACACTGCACACTGAAGCACAATGCTCCTGTTGTGCCCACATGCAGGCGGAGTCATCAGAGTGCACCACGCAGGTATGAACAATAAACTTACATTCATAAATAACACTGGGTGTATCATTAATAGTACGTGCCTGGACTGGCATAATGAGCTATGGAGATTTAGAATATGTCAAAGTCAAGTCAGTCTGTTCCTCTGCTGTCACTGATGAAGCTATAATACTATCTGACCCTTCAATCTCATGCCTATGGGAACTACAAAATAAAACCTAAGTAGCAGATTGCGTATAGTAGTACACATGCATATTGCTGGCTTTGTAAAATAACAGCAACACTATTTTTAAAAGCAAACTATGTTGATAGAGGTCATAACAAATTCCAGTGCAGTTATTGAAAGTCATGCCAGGGATGGGTATAAAATGCAGAGGATGAATGTGAATAACTTAACATCCAATAACACAGATTTCTAGATGATGTGCAGCCCTCACCTTTCCTTCCTTCCCTCTGGAAATCCACATGGCACCATTCACCATCATTGACCTTCTTGTTGCTGGCCTTCAGCTTTGTTTTTCCGGAGCCCATATCGATCAACAGGTACATATACCCGTCCAGCAGCTCCATGGCAAAGTAATCTGTCTTCAGCTCCCGACCGGGCTTCTGCTCTTTGGGACTTGGAGGACGGCCGTGGCTGAAGAGCAGGAGGCCACTGGGCTCCGTCGTGCGGAAGTCAAAGGAGATGGAGCCAGTCTTCTTGGTGTTCCACTTGGGCAAGGAGATGAAGGACTCGGGGGTCTCGAAGGTGACGGGGTCTAGGGCGGCCACGTCCTCGCAGCGGAACACCAGGTCACCGTTCAGGCTGATCTTAGGGTCGCGCTCGATGGCCAGCCGTGACAGCTCCAGCTTAAAATCGTTGTTCTTGTACACCACCTGGACGGCAGAGACAACAAAAGTTCCAAGGTTATAATTCTGAATAAACTAGCAAGATTTTGGATTCAAAAACCTCATCTAGGATATCATTACTGTTTTAGAAAACGTTTCAATAGCATACACACAGAATAGAGCTGCATGAGAGAAGAACATCCTGTCCTCAATAGTGAGAGCCTAGCCATGCATCCTAATCGCTAAAATCACGCTCCAGTGTCATTTAAAGATGCTGCTGAGAAAGCTCGTCAGCAAGTGGACAGGATGAATCAAAACGTGAATGCAATACACAAGTTTCTTTGGAGCAGGAGTGTGACAGCCGCATTGACACAACTCACTACCGGAGCTGATTTTCAATCTCCAGCCCACAGTTCTCTATAACAAGAAACTTAAGTCGGACGAGTGCTCCACTTACTGACATCCCATGAATTGGTAATAAAATCATTCACACAAAAAATGTAATCCCAGAGAAACCACTTGGGACTAACAAGTTGCCCCGGGCGAGCTCTCATTGATTCTACTGATGTCTGCGAGTGTTGTGGTTGTGTGGGAGCGCAGCATTCTGAGTGCGTCTGGCTCTGATCACTGCCATATAAACTCCCTCATCTTCGTCAAATCCATGTAATGTACAAACTATTTGTCTTAGCAGAAAAAAGACTCAGAGATGTATGTGCCCAATAAATGGGTACATTTTTTTTAAAAGGCTCCAGGGGATTTCCAGACACAGGTACATGTTGCCTGCAGCCTTATTGCAAATGGCTTTGAGAGCCTTTGATGAAACACGGCTCCATTGTTTCGGCTCAAACAGTGTGTCTATTCCTCACTGTGTGCATTCATAATGGATTATGTGCTACAGGTAAAGTCAATTATCCTTGTCTTTCATAGTTTCACTTCTCCTTCTATTTGTTGAACACTCTGCAGACAGGGTTTTGAGAGGCCATCCTCGAGGCATGTGTGTGTGTGATATAGAGAGCATCCTGCTCATATGTTCAGAGCTAAACTCTCTTTCTTTGATAACAGCAATGCCCACATCCCTTGTTCCCTATGACTTGCCCTGTGAAATTGAATTACTCAACTCTTTCAATTCTCAACATATTGTTTTATATTGATTTAGAAAACCAGTAGGATCTATTTCTTTTGGTTGACTACACCCTGGCAGAGAGATTTGAAACGTATCTCTGATCGTTACGCATGAACATTACACCAGGGCCACACTGGATGCATGAGCGGTTCACAGCAAAAAGTGAGTGGAAATAATCGTCCACCACCGTTTCCATGTCTATCTGTTAAATATGTCACGACATAAACATTCACAACACTTCCTCTACCTGTTTCAAAGTAAAAGCATTCCAGCTTCTCTGTAGACTGAATCCATTCCTTTTTTTTTTGTTTAATGCAGGATTTGGAAATGTTTGGCTCTATAGTGTAGTGTCCTGGCATTTAGTTGACCGATACTTTTATTTGAGGAAATACACTAGTCATACCACAAACCAGATATAGCTCCACAACACACACGCTCCCTGTGTGAACAACAGACACCATGACACACAGCGATGCAGCCGTCAAATCCAGCTCCATTATCTTAGGGGTGAAATTATTAGGAACTTCTGGATACACTGATAGAATATGGATTCTTTCCTACATCTTGCTTCTTAACGATCCCCATCTTGTTTCATCAAACCAGAAAACAACTTCCTACCCTGAAAATAGAGAGGTAGACGTGGATCTGAATTATTATCTGAATATTAAGTTACTCTTTTGTTTTTTTCCCGCTGGTCTGTTGGTCATATTTGCATCACTGAGCTTCTCATCTCGTGCGATGTGGTTCGCCATATTGGTTTTTTTTACTATCTAATTTCACCACAGCACTGATGTCATTCCTCATTGTCTTTCACTCTCTCTTGTTCCAATACCCTCCAAATCGATTTTTCACATGTATCCTCACTCTCTCCCTCTCTGTCAAGCACCACGCCTACGCACAGGCACAGAATGGAGCATGAGAACACAGATGTGCTGGGTTTATTCTTGAGCCTAAGCCTTCCTTCAGTTATCTCCCACATGGGCCACGCTGCCACATGTACTGCACATCTCGTCATGTCGTCATTAGCCAAGATTATTCCTGGTAATTAGCCATGATAACGATAAAACTGGCATTTGATGAGGTGTGAGCTTGTCTAGATTAAGGTGTTAGAGACAGAGAGGAGGCGGTGGAAGAAAGAATAGGCAGAGGGAGGAAGCGGAATACTTATTTAGACTTTATTTATTTTTAGGTATTTATTTTTGATGATCCATGCTCCGCAGCGCCTGTTGTAATGATTTTAGAGAACAGCTTGAACAGACAGCTTGTATGACAAGATGAGGCAGGATTGAAGGCAGGAAACAGGCTGCACCTTGAGTCTAGGGTCAGTTTGTACCTGCAACAGGGCTCTGATGATTAATGAGAATACCAACCGAAATGTAAGCTTTACTGGAAAAATCACTCTTTATTTGCACACTCAATTGACTCACACAGGGGACAATGAGAAGTGTCAATAGACCAATTAAACATTTTGGTCCACGTTCTTCTCAAAAACTGTGAGTGTGTGTCAAAGAGGATGATCCATATATCCTTGATGGTTTGGACAACATTTCCTGTCAGTTACTTCTTAGGTCAATGATAATTAACTCTCCCAAGGAGGTTATGTTTTTGTTTTTCTGATGTGTAACTAAACTTGTTGAAAGGATGCATATGGTTCAGTCAAGAACCTATTTGGTGGAGATCAATTTTTTTAAACTTTATTTTACATTGCGTCTCATCTACCTCTCAGCGAATTATTCATTGATCTTCATGAGAACATTTAAGATTAGGATTCCTTTAAAATCAAACATGTTTAGGGGACTAGTGGTGCAGATCCAGATCACAACTTGCATGTGGTGAATTTGAATGTGGTTTCATAAGGGTCTGTTTGGCCTTGGTGGAGGTTTGCACTCTACTGCCATTCCAGTTGATAAATATGCTACAGCAGCATTGCCACGTATGAACTGTGTAATTTTCTAGTGTGTCTCCTGAAAGAAGACTACACATGAAACGAGAGGAGTAGCCAGGGACAGCATTAGGCTAATGGCAGTACGTAAAAGATGGTGGGAGAATACAAGGGAGAGGTGTTAAGTCACAAGGGAGGCAGGAGAAGATGGTCAGAGGTACAGAGTGGATCCATTAAAGAGCGAGAGGCATGCAGGGTCCTACTCTGAGAAGTGTATCAAGAAGTCAGTGCCTTTGTAAAGCAAATAATCGAGGCGATCTAAGGGGTTTCCATTTAAAGGCATGTGCTGACTCATCTAGACCATACGCCTTTCCATCATATCTCCATCCCTCGGGGCTGTCGGGCTTTGCACAGACACTTTGTAATATGTCCTCTTCAATATTGGAAGGGTAGGTCACAACAACTCATCTAACAAGTCAAACTGCCCACAGGTGAGAAGCTCGCTGGCCTTGTCCACTAATAAATAGAGCTCTCGCAAAACTTTAATAATGTCTAGCAACAAGGTTTCTGACCCTTCTTTGATTCGATTTTTCACTCCCGGCTTTTTGAATTCATTGACATGGGCAGCAGAGCCGCGGGGTGTTTTTGTGCAGGTTTAACTTCGCTGATCTTTCGAAAATCAAACCGTGTGGGGCCCCGACATGGACTCATGACTTGTGCCTTCGCTGTTCTAATGGTACGACTAAAGCAGAGCCAAAGCCTTCCTCAGGGGTGGCTCCATTGATTTGTTTTGCCATTGAGAAACCCAGCATATCCAAAACCCTGCAGGTAAGCAGGATAAATCAGCTTTCTTTCCCGTAGTTTACTTGGGGTTATACATGTTCCTTTCTGTTTTTGTACAGGTGCTGCAACAGATTCATAGACAATCCACCAATCAATCGTAATTTAACACATATTTTATAAACTCAAATTTCTGACAGGTTCTGATTATTGTCAGCATTACCACTTAATAAAGCTGCTGCCTTGTGATAAGCAAATATGAATGTAAAGGGCAAAGGACCATTCCAACAACAAAGTCTGATTTGTGGTCAGTGGGGGAATGAGTCAGGGTGATGGGTGGCTCGCGAAAATGTCATCATTCAACAAAGGTGAGAGCAGGAGGAAGCTGCAGACAAAGAGAGAGAGCATCAACGTGAAGTCGGGAGGGCAGGAAGGGAGAGAGGGTGAAAGTGAGCAAGGGCCAGGAGGAGAGCGAGAGCATTCATCTAGTGTATGGAATCAGTCGAAGAAATCAATTTTTAATTTGGCCGTCAGGGTGGCAAAGCTGGCGTACCAACTGCACTACCATGGACTTAATTACACAAAACTGCCCCTGAGAAAGGGAAGATGAGAGGAAGATGGAGGTGAAGAAAAAATGATGAGAGCGGTGAGAAGAGTGAGGAGGACGAGCAGGTGAGGGGGGTTGAGAGAGAGCGAGTGAAAGAGATAGACTGAGATGGATGGAGTGTGGATTGGGTGATCGCAAGGTCACTGTCTGGGAGAGAGATGAAGAGGCGGAGGTGGACAGAGACAGACAGTGACGTGCAGAAGAGGAGAGGGATCTGTGGAAAACAAGAAGACCCGACTTCACACCACGCCGCTGTGCTCAGAAACAACACGGGCACATCACACGGCGTATGATCATAGCATGTGGGTCCCTTTGAACGCGCGTGTAAGCACACACAGGACATACAAACTTCATAGGGCCTCAGTGCCTTGCTTGGTGTGGTGCCTTCTTTACTCTTCCTCTGCTGCGCTTTTCCTTTAGATTTCTGCTGCCTGGAGGGTGTTTGCCAAGCGTATCAAAGGCGTTTGACCACAGTGGCGGCGGGATGAAAGCCTCGCCCCGGACCACAGCACCACTGATTATCCAGGCTGTGCCACTGAACTCACACAGGGAGAAACATGCAGCTGACGACCCCCCCGCCCCCATGTGGGAATCTTAAAACTCTCTACAATTGACAACGGGCCGTGTCAAACTATCAGCAGACTATTCTCAATTCAGGTACATGTTATAATTCTACACAGTTATGAGACATGCTTTTCAGTGCTGACCCAGACCTGAGGTTAAATGAAGCCCTCTGCAGAAGGTCAAACACGATTACACTAATGTAACTTCTCACTGCGATTTGCCTGGAACCTATCCTCTATTATCTACCCCGTCTCACCTTTACCCCAAAACTTACACACACTTCTTTCTTTCACTCTTTTTCTAAAGGCAGCACCTACTCTTGCTTAGCTTCTTATTGGCAGATAGCTAAGTCTTTTTAACAGATTTGTTAATGCTCTGCTCTCCAACAATTTGTTTTTGTCATGCGATTTCCAGGTGCCTGCTTCATCACCTCGCTTCTTAATTTTCACCTTTTTCTGCTAGCACTTGTCATTGTCTGTTTTTCCTACTGTTCACAAACCCCCCTCCCCCTTTCCCTGTGCTTGGTCTGTACGTTGTCTGTAAATCCAGCCTTGCCCTGATGAGAGAGCAGATAGTTAAACGCCTTAGGAAGTTTAAAACCCACTAGGGATCCTCCGGATAGCAACCCAAATAATGAAAATGTAATTCTACAGGCATAATTAAGTTAGCGATAGGGCGATTACTTTGCAATCCATTAAAAGTGATGGCAAAAGTAATTACTTATTCAATCAGCGTGGTTTCACGAGGAAAAGCAATGGCACCATGTTGCGTCGCCTCTATACAAGTCATTACATTTACAAGGGCATAATACTTTAAGCTGTGATTGGTCCTCTTGACGGCTTGTTAAGCCATTAATTTAACCCTGGTGAAAATAAAAAGTATATTTTTTTGTCAGAGTTGAAGGAAGAAAGTATTATAAGGCCACTGTCCCCCTGCATATCCAGCCACCGCTGATTTGTGGCTGTGTTTAGTGTGGGTGAATATTAAAATGTGAACCTGTCTGAGATTTTCTTCCATCCCACTGTTGGAGTGTGTGCAGGGCCTGTGTCAGTCTGCAGTGTGGTTAGAGGAGGAGGAGGAGGAGGAGGAGGGAATAACACATGAAATAATTCAGGATACTGTTAGTCTGACACCTCCTACTCTCACATATGGGAGTTATATCGGCACAGGCTGATGACTCTCAAGTGACTGTGCCAAAGTCAATACGCACTGTGTTTGTGTGAGTCTGCGTGAGGATGAAGCTGAACTACAGTTGAACACAGGGGATCTGTTATCACCACAATTTTGTGACGTTTCTATGGTTTTTCTTAGGAATGAGAACGTTTTACCCCTAGTTTTCAGACACTATTTAAATGATAAAAACATGTTTAAATCCACACTCCTTCCCATGAGGCAACACAGGATGCAGGATGGTGCAGTCTGAACTGCTTCCAAAGCAAATAGCCGACTAGCTGGAGGCAGGGGAATACAGTATAAAGAGTGGATGTGTGTTTGATCAGTCACATACAGCAAAATCCAACGAAGCCACTCACATCTTTAAGGCAGCCCATGAAGTTGTTGCTGACTGGTGATCCGGGCAGATCCGCGGTGTTGGGGCTCCCTCCGATGTAGAAGAAGTCGTCAGAGCCCAACATGGTGTAATCCTCCTGGGTGTAACCAGTGGTGGTCAATATACCATCCACTGAGATGGTCACCTGGCATAGGCGTGGCCCAAAAGAGATGAAAAAAGACAGGTAGAAAATAGAGAAGGGGGAGAGAATAGAGGATGACGAGAGAGCAGAGAAATTAGAAGAATGAGGAAGAAAAACAAGGAAGAAAATAGATTAAACATAGGTAATAAGCGGGGGCATCCCCTTATTTTGTATCGCTTGGTTGGTTGGCTTTGGTGTCAGTCAAACTGGGGGGGGTTTCACTCTAGGGTGCAGTTGCTGATGGAAAGGGACCAGTGCTGTATTCACTGACTAAAGGCTTGAACTGTAGCTGATACTGGTTTAAGTGCCTCATAAGCAAACACTCTTTTAAATATACAGCTTAAACACTCCAAACTATCATAAACTTAGAGCACTGACTGAAATGCTACTCAAAATAAAGTTCAACAACATGATGTTGTAGGCAACACTGCCTTCACAGTATCAAAATGTCTTCCCTCATAGATATTCTGGAACATTCCTCATTTGAACCAGCCCTCACTCAAGGAACTACAAGTAAAAATAACCCCCCTTTCAATATTTAATTGCCTCGAGTCTGGTCTTTTGTGCAAGGTTACACAGCCTGTGCTGCATGTTTGGTTCCTAACAGCAGAAAGCGCTGGGTGGAATCAAACACAGCCACAAGCTGATGCTGTGAAACAGTATGGACTGAAGCACAGCAAACAGACTCAAGAGCCAAAACAATGAATATGTAAAAAAGCTGATGAACAAAGTTACATTTGTGTGGCTCCCCCAGACTTCACTCACAGGCTGTCGTTTTTTCTTTGATTATATTTTTGGTTCAAATGACAGTTTGATGTCTGTAATATTAACGCTCAGTAACCCTGTATGTCTGAACCACGGTGAGTCTGATCAAAGCAGTTTTAACCTCAAATACAGCGGCATGTGTGGAGACTTTTATTGATGTAACGTTTGCACTTACAAGAGCAGGTGAAGCAACTGTTTTAAATGTTACACCAGACCCTGACTTGTCAATGTACTAAAACCTGAAGAGAGACTAAAAAGGGACATGAGATATACTCAGTTGTATGTTTAAAATTGTGAGGATTTGCACTGCACTCCTACAGTAATCATTAAACCGTAGTTGTATTTGCTATCAGTGCCAAATTTATGCTACTCTACAAATATCCAGCATAAATACACCTACTTGATTTGAAGAGGCTTCTGGTTTAGTGGCCCAATTTATAGTCTAATTATCCTAATCGAGCTGGCCTGATCAGAAGGTGCAGCACTCGTGCCTCTGATATTCAGCATCAATGTACACAACATAAATACAGCCCTGCGGGGAGCCACGACCATCTGTTTAAAATGACCTGCACTCTCGAAAATGACGCAAGACCAAATCCTCGTTATTTCATCTAAAGTCCAGCTTTATAATTCACATTTAACACACTTCACTTTGCATGTTGGATCTAAAGTAACCTTAGAGTAGCTATCATGAGCCAATTTTTACAGTAATAGTTGGCTATGAGTCTGTGGGAAACTTATTCACTTGGTTTTTCAACAATACAAAAACGCCCTGTGCATACAAATTTCTTATCAAATATAAAAACTAATGGTATGAGGTTCAGGTCCACTCTTGTGGCAGCAAACACTTATAAACAGAAAGCTGGAGAGAAACCTTAGCAACTGCACTCTAAAGATCCGTCCCCCCATCCGGATGCTTGTCTTCTTTTTCGTGACTATTTTTTTTTCCTCATTTTTTTTCGTACTTCCCTTGTGAACAGGGCAACTCATTTTTATGTCTGCTGTTGCTACTTGGTGGGAAAGACCATGAACATTCTGCGGTGGACAGTGCTTGTGTGTTGGGGTGTTTGGAAGTCTTGGTTGGGACTCTCCGCGCCGTCACTTCATTTATCTCCCAGTGACAAGAGAGGAGAAACTGGGGAAGGGCTCACGGAAAGCTCCTACAGGGTCTGTCCAAAGCTGTCTACCTTTGGTTTGACCTTCTCTCAAGGCAAGGATGTTGGATTTGAAATGTCAGAGGGTAGAGATATAACTTGTAAAGCTTGTGAAATTAATATGTTGACTAAAGTTCAGAAGAAAACTGACGTATTATGAAAGGAGCAGGCTGCTGATCGTACATCTTCAAGGCTGGATGTGCTTAATGGGACCACGGCTGATTAGCATTGGTTAGTTGGCTGCCAGACACCTATATATGTTCAAACTTAACAGGGCAAGTAAGCAATTCGCATTTTGTTTCTTTCTCTTGCTCTCTGCATCATCCCAGGTTCCAACACTTACACGATTAATCAGAGCTTTCGATGCATGCTGGGTATAACAAAATGAAAGAAAAGACCCAGGGTGATCGTTTTCTATTCAGAGATCCATCATTTGATAAGAGGTTGGACTTAAACATCAATAGCAAACCCACAGAGACAGTATGTCAAATATCCAAAATAAGCACACTGATAAGTTAAAAAAATTAATTGAAAATATGATTAAGTACAAAACCCAGCAAAGTGTTTCCTATTAGGTAATTCCTCTATCTAATTATTCACAAGCAAGAAGTTAGCTTTTGCTTCAACCAGAGTGCACACCCATCCCGTTGAGTAACATTACCAACACTTGCATCACTGGCCAGAGGAAGGCAAGGGTGACGATATCACAGGTTGTTAGTTGAAACACCCTAGTTCTCCCAGCCAGGAAGCCACATAGCCTTGAATTAATCTGCCTCCATTATTATCTAAAAATGTTCCTTGCAATTTCCTTGTCACTAAGGTCGGAACTGCCTTGTGATATTGACTAGCAGCAGCTGAGAAATACTCTTGATGCACTGGGTGCTTGTGGCCATGATAGGTACATTTGATTGAAGCAAAGATAACAGCTTACTTAGATTACCCACTTGTCTATAAAAACAAAGTTAACTTTCACTTTTGTGACATATATCTACAGATGTGAACCTCCATCATCTTATCCCTTAGTTAATTCTCTATACTTGATGGTGATTTGGCACACAGGTAAAAGGAAAGGTTGAAATGTTGGATCTATGTCATTAAATAAATAAAAACATCAACGAGTGCCATCCCTTGATTGTTGGAGTATTTTAAGTTATTCACAGAAACAGAACCAAAGCACTGCTAAGTGAGGACCCACAGAACAGCCAGGGTTAGTGACATTCACTCCAAGGCCTGGCTATACTGCCACCTACAGTATTTGATGTTACTCCATTTCTTTATCCGATAACATGACATGGTGGTACATTGTATAATGCATGATAACCGTGACATGAGACTGATCAACAAATCTTTGTAATTGAAAGATAAATAGAACGATAAAATAAATTATTGAACAGTCTGTCTGTGCTTAACATTAATCTATTGGATATACGTTAATCAAAATCAATAGATTTAGAATAGTTTGCCTAATACAAGCAGCTAAACCCCAAACCACTGCTGCTTCTGCAGGACTACTTAATTTGTACTAATCTTCTCCTCAAATACTTCTTTAGCCCACTATCTAAGCAGGTAAACTAACAAACCTGGCTGATCTTTGCTGAACTGTGTCCCGGGTACAACAGAAAACACAGAGTAAATGCATCTGAAAATACTGTGAAATAACTGCTTTACCTGCGAAGATCAAATCAGGAGAGGCATTCCTTTTTACCCATTCACATGCCGCTGAACGGACTTCCTCAATGGCCCTGTGGTGGGGGAATGATTTATTTTATGTTCATAACCCCCATTCTATTCAATCAATTTTTCACTTGTTTACTTGTTCCTTGTAAACCTCCAACTACCCAGAGAACAATAAAGCTGTATTTGTGGGTCCTCACATGTAGTGCATTGTGAACTACCACTGTTCTGAGTGTGGAGTCCTGTGGTGAGCTCAGCTGACCGTGTCACTGACTCCATGACTCCATGACTCCAGGCTGCTGAGCACAGAGGGCCCCATAAAGTGGACGCCCCCCCCCCACACTCGCATCAAGTAAACAAGATGGGTGGAGATGATTCCAGCTGTGCTAGGGACTGTACTGACCACACTAACACTGCACATAAAAGGTCTTATTGATTGCAATGAAGACAACAATGGACTTGAAATAAATCCACAGTACACTTCAACTATAATTCATTTGTGGGTGTTTAAAGGAGACATAAAACGCTTTTTCAGTTTTTCTCTTTCTTCTAAGATTTATTTTATTTTAAGAAGTTATGTTTTCATTACTGTTTGTGTTTGTTATAATTTTTCAAAAAAATACTTAATACATTTTATTCATATTTTATAGATATGGGGTATTGGCCAAGGAAAAAGTCATTCACTTAAGGAGTAAATTCAATTTTGGTGATATTTTAAGATTGCGTTTGAGGTGGTTTGACCAATCACAGGAGACAGGGCTTTATCAGAGGGGGCGCTTTTAAGTAACTTGAGCTAAAACCAAATGTTTTCAGAGAATGGCTGAAAGTGATGCACTTCTTGGACTCTGAGTAATAAACCAAATCTAAATTAAGAACATGAATACAAGTATAATATGTCTCCTTTAAAGTGCAAATCAAATTGGCTTGGATATGTATCTAGAGCCCATCACACATTTCCAACATACTGAGGGCAGACATAGCTCAACCACTCTCTTATAATGATCTTCAGGAGTCTGGTAGTGACTCACAGTATGTGCTGATAAGGGTAAAATAAAAAAAAGAAGGACATGAGGAGCACAGAGAAAGTAACCTGGGTAAAGCTTCCACTACTCCCATGAAGGAGCTGGGAAGTATAAAAGCAAGTCTTGAAGCGTATGTCAGTCATATCCCCGATATAGCACGTGAAAATGAGAAATTTGAAAATGGTATGGTATTTCAAGCTATATCCTGTCAGGCCCTCAGCACATATAATGGGAAATAGCTTTGTGTGAACCACTCACTCTCGTCACATACACGTCACCTAGTTAAAAGCACAGATCATTTCCAAGCTTCAATTCCCGGGGGCATGTAGTCAGAATCTGCAGTTCCTTCGTCAGCAACTTCCTGACTCATATAGCCTCGCTCTTCCAGCACCCATCAGTACCGTCGTACATTGACGGCATTATCCATGGAGAGAGTTGGCATCAAGCTTACCTTTGAAGTGCATCACTTACCCTTGTTGGCACTACATCTGATTACTGTCATTTTCAGGGAGAAATAATGCGCTATATTTGGGACATTTTGGACACATGCACACATTTCTTCCCCATTGGTTGAGGTCAAAGTCCGACCTCCTTCAAAAGAAGGATGCTCAAGAGAGAAAGGGAAAGAAATGGTTCAGATTCAGCGGTGGACTTCGATAGGTGTCTGGCAGTTTGAGAAAAACTATTAGCCGGGTGTAATCGATGTCCAGAGACGGTTCTGTCTTTTAGTAATAACTATGATATATATATATATATTTTATGATGTAGCCATTGAACTAAGCTACAACCCTAGGTTAGTAAAGGCTTGAGGGAGGGTTGGGAAGTTAGGCCGAGTGTCATTTTGACAAGAGGATGGGGAGAGAAAAAGGGGGGAGAGTTCATTTTTAAGCTCTGTGCCAAAAAGAGTTAAAAGGGTTGGTGGGTGAACGAAATCGGTTAGTACTTTTGTAAGTAAGGGAAAGTCAGACACAAAAATGGTTGTTAGTACAGTTACAACAAAGGTTTTGATTCAAACAGTAGATTAGTAACACTGTTTTAGTAAATTTAGTCAGAGTGGTAAGAGTAGGTGAGGATTCTTTAAAAGTCCTCTGCAATTTGTATTGCCCGAACCAGATCCAGATTTGGACTGAATGTGTTATTTCATGTGACAAAGGTTTGCTTTTGTTAAAAAGAAACAAAATGAATCCGTCCAAGCTCACGGACCGACACACACAAGCCATGCACTTAGATGGGAAGATGACAGGAAGATTGGTTAAAGAAGAGGGGGTGTTCAATTAGACACAACAAACACAAACATAAAAAAAAAAAAAGAGTAACCATCTGATGCAAGATACAGCAAAATGGGCAAATAGTGGAAAAATGAATTTTAAATTGCACAGCACAACACCAGACAAATGAAGAAAGAAAGAGAACTTTCAATGTTCAGGTTGTTTTCGGTCGGGACAAAGAATGCCACAGCAACAAACACCCATTTAGACACGTGTACAACAGACTGACACAAGCTGGGCTAGAGCAGCATTTAAATCATGTGAGGATGCTGATGTGGAAAGATTCTAGCCAATAGAAACATGCAGACAGGGTGCAGGGACACAACCACTGTATACTGTCAGTTTAGTGGTGGAGGTGAGGACATGATGGGACCAATGTCACCAATCACAGATGAGATCAACGGTTATGAGAGGGTTTTTTAAAGAATGGGGAAAACTGAGAGGGGACAGAAGACATGTCTGTCTTGGTGAATAGAGCAGTTTCTACCCCAAAGGTCGGACCAATGAACTATCACTTGTCCTCCATGCAATTGGACAAAAGGCTAGAGGCTAAACGGATGCAGTGACTTTCTGCACACTCATAACAACCTTTTTTTTTCTTTCTCCCAAATTGTGTGTTATGATGAATTGGCGAGATTTATTCCTGGAGGCATCAATCTTCTATTCACCAAGAAAATGAAAATCTGTTTCCCCTCTTTACGTTTTCCCTTTTTTGGGGTAGTTTTGCAAGATAAGGTGTGAGGTCATTATTCATTTTAGTAAGTTAATTTTGAAGGTTAACTAAAGTAAAAAAAAACAAAAAAACATACATAATATTAAAATAAACAAAAAAACAAAAACAACAAGAGGGTGTGGCTAACATGTTTCATGGCCGTATTGATTATATTAGGACAATTGATATATGTATGTATATATGTTAGCCATTATATATACATATACATATATACTCAATGCAATCTGTATACCAAAACTGAAATAGAAACAAAAAGAGAAAGATTGGGACGGGGGGTTTCAAGTCTCTTCATGCAAGGGGTGAGGCCAGTAAAGTATAGGAAGTATAAGTTAGTGTTAGTGTTAATGAGGGGTCGATCGCAAACAGCTCAGATTTACCCAGGCAGTTCTCTTTATGGTCTGCATCAATGGGCAGAGAGCTTCATCTATTGATTGGAAAAGTCCAGGGAAAGCAAGTAAGTCTGATAACAACTATGTGCTAATGCTAAGGTTGGTTTACCAGCGTGCTTCAGCAGGACTCAAGTTCATTCAGCCTAATAAAAGCCTCTGTTAAGAGTCTTTCTTTTTTAAAAGTTGACACGTTATTGCTACAAACACCCCTCATCTGCTGCTCTGTAAAGGTGCAAGTACTTTTTCCTTTTCAGTGCTGAGCGTCAGTCAGTACTCGTGGTTGCAGTTGAGTTCAGGAGACTATTGGCACATTGCAGCTGGATTAAGTGTGCATATGTGTGCGTAGCAGAGCGGGTGTGTTCAAGTGAAGGTCTGGGAACAGCCCCATCTTGATCATAAATCACTCTGAGGCCACTAATGGGATCAAGCCCTCATTTAAGGCCTACTTGACAACGGGGGCATTGACCACTAAATCAGGAGTTGTAAATACTCTTCATGACTCCATAAACCCCCGGATGGTGAGCTTGGATAACAGGTGGCTCCGATAACAGGTCCAACTGAGGCATCTTAGCAAGAAGCTCTCCTCAGGCCCAATCCTCTAATGGTGATAATAGTTGTGGAAATCCATGAACATAAAGTTATTTACTTCCTCTCCCTGGAGCTGCCATAGTAACATGTTTATCTGCCTGAGAAACCTGGTGCATGCACTCACTTAACAAGGTTTGTCTAAGAAAGTTAATCAGGAGGAAACGGATTCACAAAAATTTAAGATAACTCTTTACTACTCTTCAAATAATCGCATTGCATTACTATTCTTTATTTCTTCATACGGATTGTGTTTTAATTTATAGAAAATCCAACAAAACAACCAAATAAAAAAAGAGACAGAAAAAAATAAAAAGCAAAAGAATAAAAAAATCTTGAAACCTAAATTTGTCTGTATGTTTTGTTGGGGCAGACCTCTTTGGATGAACAAGTCAATTATTTTCAGGAGGGGAAGAACTGGATGGCAATAAAAAAAAGCAATAACATATATATAGGAAGAAGGCTTAAAGAAAAACAGAGAGGTGGAGTTTTTCAGCTACCTTGATGACGGATTGTACTTTCAGTAAAGCAAACAGAATAGAAAGAGGTAACGGAAAACCCAGGGCAAACCAAAGTATAAGACAATTAGAATGATAGCTACCATATAATGCAGTTTGTTTACCATAGCGTGTCCAATGCCTGCGTGCTTCAGGAGAAAACAGGGGGAGGAGAAAGAATAAAAAATAATGATAAACCTTAAACTCAAGAAAACACACCTCAACCCCAAAAGGCGGGAAAGAAAAAAATGAAAATTCTCCAGCTTCTCCTCATAAAGGGCAACTCCATTCTCCACGAAAAAAATTGTATGTAATAGTGAAATAAGATTTAAAAAGAATATATATTCCGCATTGTTTATGTAGTAAAACATCCAAATAAAGAAATAAAGAAAGCTACTATTTCGATTGAAGGGGTCATCTACAAAATAAATCCATAAAGAACCAAAGGAATCAAAAGGATAACAATACATTTGTTAGTATGTAAGTTGCAAGTTAATTAGAGAAAACAACAGATGGCTCACATTCCGTGAATGACACAGTGTTAGTTGTTGAAATCATAGGAGGTAAAGGGGAAAGAAAAATCCACCAATGAAAAGAATCAAATTGGAAGAATTCGGAAGCTTGTTGTTAGTAAAAGAGACAAGAGTTAGCAAATCAACCTCCACAGGGGGGACTTGGGTAGT
Organism: Platichthys flesus; assembly: GCF_949316205.1. NCBI lineage: Eukaryota > Metazoa > Chordata > Actinopteri > Pleuronectiformes > Pleuronectidae > Platichthys > Platichthys flesus. The sequence goes on from NC_084968.1 coordinate 3,685,837, forward strand.
TTCGATGGGGTGTTGGTTTTTGAGCGGGGGAGGGGATGAAGGAGAAGTACACCAGTATTAGTATTCATTCTGTTTGGCTAATTTGGTCAGCGGGAGCCTGCTGGCAGTCGGGTCTACTCCATTTTCACAATGGCGTTTGTTAAGTGATGGGCGTTGCCAATCGTGTTTTCGTGATTTCCCAAGTAAGGAGCTATTGTGATATATGCAAGAGAAAACCCAAAATAAATCATTGCATTGTAGAAAGGAACAATTGTGGTTTATAACTGCACAGTGTGTTTCCAGTGTTGAAGGTAGTGATGTGAATTCATCAGGGCATTAAGGAAAACAGCATTAGGTTAAGCAACTATTGAGCATGAAAATAAAAGACAGAGGCATTTCATTTAGGGTTCTGGTATCTGCAGCATCCTGAAAGAGAGAAAAATGTCCATTAAGTCTTGAAAATCATTTCTCCTATCAACAGCAATATCTGTTGTCCCTGAGAAGAGAAAAATCAAACCACAAAGAACATGAAATGTCACATTTTCAACAAATCTTGGTTATCACTTTTGTTCGTGGTATGGTGAAATCTTTTGCCTTCATGAGTATTATTTCCCACCCGCAAAGATCTGATTATTTTTGAGTCAAGTGGACAAGTCGGCAGATGGCAGTGAGAAGCTTAATGGATCTATCAGTGAGATCTGCCCTGAGTTTTCCCTCTGGACACAGTGGACGTCTAGAGGACATCTCATATCTTGATCTGAAAGTTGAAACTGTCCACTGCTGCAGGTGACCATATCTGATGCACTGAATTTTGACAAACAAGGGTGAATGCATTTGATCCCACGTATTGGGACTGGTATGGTGTGTGTGTTTGTGTGTGTGTGTGTGTGTGTGTGTGTGTGTGTGTGTGTGTGTGTGTGTGTGTGTGTGTGTGTGTGTTTGTGTGTGTGTGTGTGTGTGTGTGTGTGTGTGTGTGTGTGTGTGTGTGTGTATGGGACGGGCCTGTTCTATTTGTTCTTGGCGTCTGTGTGGAAGATCAGTCCAAATGCTCACCAGCAAACAGGCCTCGCTATGGGGCTAAGAAGCAGATTTCAGGAATCATCCACGCCCACGCTTGGATCAGGGGTCACATTAACATGCTGTCGCCAGTCATCCACTTTGTCTAATGACACCTCTTAAACGATTAACTAGGCATATCCATACTATTCCAACAAAGTGGATGTGATAAGAAGCTTGAAAAAACAGGATACTGACAATGGTTTAGTTTAGTTCGACAAATTTACCCTTAAAAAGGTGACAATGACTGACCTTTTCAGAACTCATTTGAAGACACGTTGGGACTAAAGAGAGGAGGGACGCGACATACATTTTTTTCTCTGTACGATTTTAGATCCCCCTCTCAGACGTTTGATAATGATGTTGGATTTGGACTATTCAATCCCTCAGTTCTTTGACAGAGCGGCCCTGGGATGGTGGTGAAAAATGTATCCTTCGAAAAAGATTGCTGATGCTCTCTTTGAATAGAACATGATAAAGTGATGGCAGCGGGTGAAAAGATGTGTGGTGGAAACGAAAGGAAGCGATTGCATTTGGAAGCTGGATGCAAAGTGCCTGCATCACCTCATGCAGAGTGAACATGGAGGCTGTTTGTCCCACTGACAAAAGGAAGGACGCAGAAGTGATCCATTTGGATCCTGTGTGTGTTTAACACCTGCTTTCAGTGAATGAGGAAACTTAATTTGTTCTTTGTCCATTATTTAATTTGCTCTTTGTTCCTTTGACTGCATTTGGCATGTTGATTTGCTCTGTGGAGGTGCCGTGATGAAGCTGAGCGGGAACTTAATTATGATGTCTTCTTTTAAGTTTATCAGCACAAATATAACCTGATCACTCACTTGAGTCTGCATGGGGAGTTAGACTGGGGCTGAGAAAGAAGCAGGCAGCGCTTTATGAATAACCTGCCCGGCTAGAGAGAATGCAGCGAACCGAGCCACTGAAACTGATGCGTGAACGTCGATGCAGAGAAGATCTAGAGGCATAGCTGCTACACAAGTCACAGTTTTTACTGCAGGCTTGATAGCTGTAAGCTCTGCTTAACTGGTGCTCCATTGTCAAGATCAATCGTGCAGAAAATTAAACTTTTGTTTCTTTTTTGTTATCAGGAGGGAGACAGAATGGTCTGGGAACTGGTTGCTTTAAAGGGGCTCCTGTCACAACTCCCCAATTGTGTTGCACTTCATGATGTTGAAGAAGGAGGTGTGTGCAGCCCTGATGGAGCGTTGAAGCGTATCGAGTATAGAAGAAACCTAATGGGCTGACAACAACAGAGAGTACTGAGAGATACATATGGCAAGGGATTTTGACTCTAGCACAAGACTGCTATAAGAGTATGAGAATAAAATGAGAAAAACCTCACTGTTTTCTCTCCTGTCCATTTTACTATCTCACTGTAAAGTTTCTCTTCCACACTGTCCTTGTTACAAATTTGCCTCAAAGCCAACATGCTTGGAGCCCCTGCTGTGACAGCCCATCATCCTCTCTGTAATTGACCCATGTGGGAAAAGGAAGGCCGTGATATTTGCTTAGTGAGGACAAAGCTCAGAGTCACGTAAACAACCGCAGGCCCAGACAAACAAATTACTGTTGTACCTGTCCCAAAGGTGCCTCTGGGTTAAGGAATAAACATACACGGTATTATTGCATTTTGGAAGATGAGGTAAAAGAGGGGGTATGAGCTAATGCTAGTTCTATTAAAACGGTAAGTCTCTTTGCTTTGGAGCTGTGGATGGTGGCAGCCTGTATATACACAGGAGCAGCAGGACACCGGCCAGGGTTTGCCAAGACGTAAAATGATGTTATTGTTGAGACGCTGATCTTTTACACACCCGTCAAGGTGGACGTTACTGAATTGCGGCCACAGGCGAATAAGCTGAATAAATATTTAATGACAAAGCTGTGAAAATGATCAATGGATAGTGCAGCAGAGCCAAGATACCCGGCCCAGATAGATTTATCATTGTAAGTGAGAAAGCGCTGAGACTGATGACCGCTGGACTATAAATTTCCCAATTTAGGCTTTTAGAAAAAAGCGATATAACACCTTTTGTGTGATTGAATTATGGGGCAGAAGGGAAAGAAAAATTAGGTGCTATTTGTCACCTGGAAGAAATTTCACCGTCTAAATGAAGATGATGATTGGTGACACATAAAAGACAGTATAAGCCCAATCCATGTTTTATAACGTCATGCTATTGGCTCTTGTACGTTTATGCAAGTGTTCTGCGACGAGCTGTCCTCAGTTACACGGCCACTCTGTGGGTGACCCTGTCAGACACAGTGGACCTGGGCTTCAATTCAAAATTGCTCTTTCAGGTACATTTGGTTCTGCATTTATTCCAATCATCCGACATTCACTCTCGACTGCCTCTGTCTGGCTCCAAGCAATGGGAACTGGCAGACAGGCTTCAGGTGCGAATATAAATGTCACTGCAATTACGGCAGAGAGGAGTCGGCAAACAAACAGTGTGCGAAGGTGTGTGCTTCTTTAGAGGTATGTGTGCAGAGAAATTGCAGGAGAGCATATTGCATATTTTGATGCAGATGGTCATAATTATCCTTTAAATTTCTGTTGTGCTTCTCATTGTCTACATCTCTATTTTCTCATCTCTGACTGACATATATTATCTTCAAACACCGGACCTTTCTTCTCCTTAGATTTCATCGTAATGTCATAGAAGTGCAACTGCTGAGAATATAAAAAAAAAATGTTTCAATACAGATCCACTGCTTTTAATTACATGCCCTATATTCCTGGGTTAAAATCACTTCATTGTATGAAATGAAACATGACATTGTGTGGTGCCTTTTTCTCACACGCTCTCGTCTCCATGTTGAATTTGAAATACGCCCGATTTTATTTTCTACAGACAGATGGCTCAACGGCAGACAAGGCATTGTAATTTAGGAATTAATAATATATTGGACAAAAATATTTACTGTACAGTTACCCTTTATTTCTGTCCCTTAACTCGTGTAAGTTTTGATCCAGTTTGTGAGCGCACAGCTGTAGCAGCTGAACATGAATATGGATGTTGTTCAGAAAGTCGATTTGGCTGTTCTTGGTTGCATTTATTTCGTATGTGCTTGTGAATACGCTTGATGAGGAAAAACTAAGCAAAAAAACAAACCTTACCTACAGAGCACAAAGTATTCACCCCAAAGATTGAACATTTGTTTTCCTACTTTTGAAATCCAGCTATATCATCATTTATTTCTTGTACATGTAACAATGTTGTAACGATGACACTACTTTCTCCACCAACAGCGATATAGCAGATTTTGCCTTTACTCTCAGAGTTCTCTGGTGTCAGTAAGAGTTACAAAATGATCAGAAGTCACTAACTGAAGCGAGGGAAGGAAATTTGATATTGACTTATGTCTCATTTTACGACATATTTTCACACTGATAGTCTTTCTTTTACAGGGCTGCTTCACCTTATTCTTTTCCTAAGTCGCTACACCCCTCTACTCTTCCTGTGCTCACCTATAATCTATTTTTCTATCTCTTACCGGATTCTGTCTCACTAGCATTGTATTACGCGGTTCCACCTGTTTCAATGTGCTAATGGTTCAGAGATGTGTTAGCCGATTAGAGGCCTGCATGACAGCGGTATGAATAAACATGAAAGAGCTATCGCAGATACAGGTAGTGGCAAATGAGGCTGATGAGTAACTGAGTGTGGGAATGCAGGCAGATATGCTAATATCGTGGAAATGTGATGCAAATGAGCTGGGCTTTCTTTCCCCTCAAATGCAGAGAGCCTCTCTGTGATGGTATCAAACAGGACACACGATGTTTGACCAGGAGGTGCTTGTAGTTCGGGCGACGCATGAGCAGAAACTGTGCTTGAAGTTCTGGCCTTGGTGGGGAAAGAAGCACGAGGGAAATAAGTAAATAAAAAAATAAATAAACGCACATCAACACGACGGCTGCTCCTCACAGCGCAGCTGGGGAAAATTATAAAATACTTAAAATGACATTGGCAGTAAACTGAGAAAGGATTACAGGGGTGTTAGCATGTCATTTTGTGCATCAAACAAATCCACTTCTCCTGCCTGCCTTGAATAGCAATCCCTGTTGTCACCATAAAAGTGCTTCGCTCTGCAGGTTGGCTTGGCAGAGCACTCCAAATGACATTTTCAATTTGGCAACAGGAGGTCCAGTCATTATGCTAAACGCATAATGTTGACCTTACTGAGATGCTAACATTTGAATGATAGGAGCTAATCAGCAAACGTATGTGTTTGCTGGCCATAACATGCAAAACAAGGGTTCCAGATTTGAAAAGTTTGAGTAATCCATCACGAAATCTGGTTATTTTAGTCATTAGTTTATCCAATTACTTTTGCTCCAAACATATTTATTCTCATCTTGTCCCTATGTAGGAAGAAGGTCCAAGCCCCATGCAGGGCACAAGGATTTCAAACGCAACTACCGAGTAAATCAGGACTTGTCAGACATTGTTTTATCGCAATCCAACAGACAAGAAATCCAGAGAATGGCCACACAACTGGGTCTAGACTTTCTCTGGAGTTTGCCTTTCATATGAAGAACGCAGCTGAGAATTCTCCTCTCAGATGAGCTCACAGCACCACAAATCTCCAAAGCGTTAATTCAAGGGGTGGTGCAGAATGCAGGAGGCAGGATGTAACATCTAAATTCCACTGCTGAGGTCACATAATTTGTTTACAGCACATCAACAGTGGCATCAACCCTCATCACCGAACGCTCTCAAATCAAGGTTGACATCTTCATCATTGTCTTACATGTCTGGTTCCATTTTCACCCTGAGGTATTTTTATTTTAGTTTTTTTTCCAGTTTTCAGGGCAGGAGAAAGTCCAAAGCCTCACACTCGACTATATGCTTTCTCATATACAGCCCCTTGAAAGGCTAAGCGCAACAACTGTAGTTCTGCCGCCATGCAGGGACAATTCGCCACCCAACAGAACCGCAGATACAGTTGCTAAGTGACAAATTGCTAGCAAGAATGGACAAGAGAGATGGAGTGAAAATGAGACAGAAAGGGAGGGGACCGTGAGCAGGAGAGAATAATTGATTGGCTCTCTCTAAGGGAATCTGACTGGGAAGGGAGGAAGGCTGGGTGAAGTGGGGGATTGACTGATGGACGAGGATGGGGAGGAGGGGGAGTAATTGCAGCTGATCATGCCTTACTGAAATGGCTGAAAAACAATTTGTGGGAGTGTGGGAGGTTGAAATAGGGGGAACAATGAAGTGATGGGGAGTATCCGCTCTCCTGGTATTGATTGAAGGAGGGGAAGGGTTGATGTTCTCATACTGTCGTCTAATATGAAATATGCACCGCCAGATAAAATACGACTCTTAAATATGTCTTAGTGACGGGGATTACACAGTCTGAGTGAAAAGGCTTCATTGCATTTACACATTCTTTAATTCCAAAAGGAATAGTGCATTTGGGCGATCACTCTGCTTCTCCCCGATCTTAAAACGCTAATAAATGACAAGGAGTCTCCCTGATGAATCTTTCAGTCATGGCAGCAACTGATCTGTGACACTGTTTAATCTTCAGATCAGTCTATAATGTTTTTTTGCGTGGGAAGACTATTTTTCATCAGAGGTTTGTCATTCATGGATGTGTTTCTTTCTCTCTGCTTCACTCTCTGAAACAGCATATGCATGCATTGTGAGAACAGTGCGTGTTAAGACGTGCACCTAGTTAGCACCAATCTCAATTATGTATGGAGGCTACGATGGGTTTAGAATTTGATGTGTTGTGCTCTGAACTGATTCATCTAATGTTGTATTGCTGCTTGTAAAAAATGTGTATGTTGTTTTACTATCAATTATTACGAAGCCTGCTGCTTCATTCCCTGATGCCTACTGGGCAGACTCTAAATGTGCAAGATGGCAGCTTTCGTAATCTGGATATTTTGGCTTCATTTCTAGATGGTGTGAGGAAGTGGAGACACATCGTCCATCTTTATACAGCACCTATGGTCCTAACAATCAGGAAGCTGCACACATGCCTGTAGATTCACAATGACCAATACATAACCAATAGAGTAGCTTTATTTTTATCAAAGGTCTATCACTCAAGATGCTGGTTAAGCTATTGCCCCAGTTTGCGAGACAGAGGATGTTGGAACGTTTAGTTGTAAAAAAAACAAAAACCGTTGTCCCTCTCCCAGTGCATTCGCCCCATCCTCCCACTGCTCCGATAGTCCTTTAGTCTCAGATGACAGGACTACACTTCATTTCCCACTCTCTGTGCACACAATCGTTCATTCCACTCGCTCGACTCCTCGTGAGCAAACAGGAACGCAGACATACAAGCACGCTTTTCCTTCGACCTGGCAGCCTGTCTCATGTTTCCTGACTGACTGACTGCCTGCAGCGTCCTGTGGGAACCATGTGCCTGTTGAGAGACAGAGAGGCAAATAGACAGAGAGACAAAGGCACAGATAGAGAGATGGAGAGATAGACGGAGGCCTATTTGATTCAAGTGGTCATCAACTTGGATAGTTATCCTTCCAAAAATACATTAACATATAAAAGACTGGATTTCTGCATTCCTATCTTCCCAGTAGATTGAAATCAGAGCATCCAACATATTTCCTGGCATTGTCTTTTTAAATATCTAAATGCACCATGAAACTGGTTTGTATCATTGTCAGAGAGGCTGCTGGAATACCACAGCAAACGGATATTTTACTACATCAGAGGAAGCCATTTCCACTAAAGGCTGATTTTCACGAGACAATAGCAGCACATGTATGTGTACAGGTGACACACACAACCTTTTAAATCCAAAGATGAAAAATCTTTATATTCACAGATCCCCTTAACTAAACTATTTTATTTTACTTTAAGATTTTACAAATGTCTAGCTAGGTAGTTTACTTCTTTTATCTTTCTTTATCTCTTGCCTCTCTTCTTCTACTCTTTTTATTTGAAACGCAATGCTCCCAGCAGGCAGTGCTATCGGAGCCTGTATGTAGATTTAATGTTCAAACACAATACACTTTCCATACTTTAACACACAAACAATAACTACAGCACTGAACATCTGCCACCTTGCGACAACCTTGCACTACACACAAATCGACCGATTGACTCTGAGTTGCTGCAGCGACAGTACTTAGTGACACAATAACACGTTGTTTAAGTTATCCAGTAAAGGTAAGTCTCGCAAATTAGTCTGTCAAGAAACTGATTGAACCAGGAAGATCAGAAAATAAATACTCAATAATAACAAAATATAAGGCAACAGAATGTGCAGATATTTAAAACTATGTACTGCCCATGTATAAAGAGGACAACCTTAACTGCTATATTCATGCTGACGAGAATGTCCTTGCACACTTAATATTTGACCTAGATTCACAATGTGATGGGGCTGGTGCAGTGTAAGGGATACATCTATCATTCCACCAGTCACCCAACACGAGGGTTTCCATCTTTGTCTCCGCCCTTCTGTCTGCACAGTGCGTAGACAGTGTGCGTATTCCCGCAGGAGAGAGAGGGCAAGGATGGTCACCGGTGCTGAAGTCTATAACATGTACATGATGGTAGATCATCATGTCAGGGGGAACAGAGGGAGGGAGAGGGGGGCTGCCTGGCTGCTTATGCTAACCAATGATGCAGTGAATGTGGTGAGACAGGTGAGGGTGTGTGTGTGTGTGTGTAGTGGGGAGAGATTTACAGTGATGAGGTCAAGGCCATTGTCCTTGCCTACATACGATCTCTATACCGCAGGGATTAGACAAATTCTTCAAACGCGCCATTATCCACATGCACACTTGCAGTTCCTCCAGACGCCACCAAGGGGAGCTCTGAAGCTGTACTGCATTATTGGCTGTGGAACATTTCTGCCCTCCCCACCCCTCTGCTTCCTCCTTTCTCTCCACTCTCTTGGCGGAGTGTCCCTATCACCTCACCTAATTCTGTCTGCTTCATTTTATCCTGCACAAAGCTGACAAATTCATAGGGTTTGGGGAGAAATATGTTGAATACACACATATGGAGGGAGGAAGAGAGAGAGAGAGTCCAAGAGGGAGTTTGGTTAGTGAGATCTCACAGGCTTGACTTATTTCTGCAGCTTACTGATGCAGTGGTAGATATGAATGACATTAGAGGAGCAACAGACACAGAGTGGATGAGACTCTGCGAGACAAATGGGGCTGGATGATAACCTGAGATGGGATTCAACGCCTGTCGCGTCGACTGCAGGGCTGTTTGCAACACAAGATATCATGTTGACTACAAAGGAAAGAGCAGTGCACAACGATGAATGTGTCTCAATGTGGGTTCTATGTTGACATTTCCAGTCATGTTTAAACAATGGACGCTGTGATTAACTGTCATCTAAGCCAAACCAAACGTGGTGGGAGGGACAGGACCTGCATCTTGATGGACGAATCATCTGAACTCGTCAATATTTAAAGCTAAACTTAATGTGGAAAAAGGGGAATTTGATGTTTGGAGTCTAAAGGTAGACATGTAAATATATTTGGAAATTATACTGCATAAAGAACAACACTCGTAATAAATACTTGCTCTGATCAGCTTGTATTGAGTCAGTTTGTGTTTGACAAGTCCAAATTCAGCCATCAGTACCCATCGTTGGTAATGTCTCTGCAGTGTAAAAGATGACATTGGGATGTTACTGTTAACGTATTCATCCTTTGTTATTCCCGAACTCCTACCACGTCAATTGAATGCACATTTCACACAGAATAATAGCAGAATTGAGCACATTTTACTTTTTCTTTTTTAATTTGTAAAGTAATTAATTGCTACTGATTGTTAAGATCTACAATATATTTCCTTCATTCCTAGACCAACGTGATATTAAAAGGCATCAACATATTAAGGCTTTCCCTACAGTGTATTCAGGTGTGTGACCATATGCAGCTTCACGGGGGTCAGTCTACAATTTGGCTGACATGTGTGCAACTGGGTAAATGGGTGCTTGCTCTGAGAGACCTTAAAGCATACAAGTGCACATTGATCTGCTGGGTATCAGTGCAGGAGTAAACACAGGGTCAGAGGTGGTCAATGGCATCGATACCTGGCCTCCTTGGGTCCCTTAGTGGGGGAACGCTCCAGTGTAAATCTAGAGAGCCCTGCAACACTTACGCTGCCTCTTAGGTCAATTAGAGCAATCTGTTGGGGACTCAGGACGCTGTGGGAGTTAATGGACATCGTCTGGACAGTGGACGTGAGTGGTCAGTTGTGGATTGTGACATAGACAGTGCAGACAGATTGCAATATGTTGATTTAATGGTAAGTCAGGTGCGATTTTTGCATTGCTTCTTTTTTTTTTACTTCTACCCAAAGAATATAAATTATATGGAGATTAAATGAACACTGTCTGATGTGCTTAGTTTAGTTTCAACGTCTGTTTTTGAGAACAAATCTTTGGATTTAAGATTAGTTGTTCTTCCCACTTGTGTTAAAATTATATTCTGATTGTTATTAGTAAATGATAAAGATATATTATAGATATATATGTGTTTAAAACAATATTAAATTAATGTTTCAATTAATTTAATATTGCAGGGACAGAGCCTTTCTTTGTACATGTATAGACAGCTGGGCACATCGATGGAGAGACAGATAATAACAGTGTTTTGTGTTCCCCATTTGCCTAATGGTCATTATGGTGCAGTTGTCTGTAGATCGGTTGGCTCACGCTGTAAATCTTTAAAATCGTGTTGGCTTCCCGAACTCATTAAGCCAGTCTCACTCTGGTGATCACACATAGTTCTACAGCATTACATATTTGACCCCGACTGTTTGTGTGTGTGTGTGTGTGTGTGTTTGTGTGTATGTGTGTGTGTGTGTCAGAGCAGGTCCATCTGACTTTCGGTGTGTGATCAGTAGCCATTATCCTAAGACAAGCTCCGCATATGCTAATAGAACATCAGCTCCACAAATCTTGGACCATTTCCATGTCTAAGTTACTTTACTGAAATATATTATGATTATTGCTTTATGACAGAAATTGCAGAGTCTGGTTGGCATTGAAATCCCCCCACTATAATTCAACGGCACTTAACATCCACATTAAGAATCACTTTGCTCTAAGGTTTTCCTTTTTTTTTTTTTAAGGGGAGTCATTTTAGTGTCTTAAAGTACAGGAGTTTGATATTATCTGCTTTTTTTCCCGTATTCAAACTTTCAGGGGGCATTTTTGCAGGTGCAAACTTAAAAGCTGATGTACCATCTTTTTGTTAATGCATTCACATCAGGCTCTTTTTGCATTCAAGACTACTTACAAGGCCCATTATTAGGTCTGACAAGACATTCATTCCAATTACAATTACCCAAAAAAACGTGAAGAAGTAAGCACGGCAAGTGTAAGTGGAATTGATTGTATCTCACTACTGGTATCTGCAACTGCCAATTGATGACCTGGAGGATCCAGAGAGGATGCTGTATGTGCACGGCCACGTGTTTGGCTGCGCATGTGTATTGATGTATCATGCACAGCCTCGCACCAAATCACACCCGTACACGTATAAATTCAGGTTGAATGTTATCTTTTGTTTCCCATTTGCAACAATTAACGATTTGTAAAGATGAGTCTGGTTATTTGTTCAGAGAGGGCTTAAGTGCATTGTCACCTTTGATAAATTAGGGTGCATTCTATTTGTGTAGCCAAGAACATTATGTGCATACATATTGAACAGACCACTTTCTGCAGTGGCTCTTCAATAACGGCCAACGACAATGTCCTCGGGAACACCACAACAGGCAGAGCTAAAATCTAACTTGAATAACAATTAAAATCTCATTAGACTGCGATGACTTTTCAACTCCTGCCTTTGAATGACATTTGAATATGAACGAAGGTGCATCTTTTCATGTTTTAGAAAGGAAGAAAGAAAGAATGAAACAGCAGCAGCGGCGGCCCTCTGTTAACTCCACTTGGAAAAATAAACTTCTGTTAATGCAGCAACAACAGAAGAGAGAAGGATGGTGAGACACACTCGCTGTACGATCCCTGTGTAGAGAGAAATGGTAGAGAGTCAAATAAAGCAACAGAGATAGGGTGGGTGGCAAGGAGAGGCCCCACTCCAACTGCGGTGGCCCTGGATAACATAGGCAGTGTTTACCTGGCGCAGGTTGCGGGTGACGCGCACGTCATGCCAGGCATTGTCGTTGAACTTGCCGTTGACGGGCTCTACCAGGGCCTCGAAGGCCCCCGAGCCCAGGTTGATGACCAGCCACACGGCTCCGCTCTTCAAGGAGAGGTTCACGTAGTCGGCCGACTTCCCGGTGTGCAGCATGAGGCCGTTGCGTTGCAGCGTGCGGAAGGACAGGGTGATCTCGTCGGTGCTGCTCTGGATGGGCGTCATCGACAGGTCGTAGCAGAAGAACTCGTTGCCCTTGAAGGTGGCCACCGACTCTTCCTTACCTGGAGAAAGGAAAGACAAGATCACACCGATGTTATTGCCTGTCTAACTCTGTACTTAAGGCCAATTCCATAAAAACAGAGACACCAGAGAATTTGTAAATTGAGACCACAAACCAGAAGGCATTTAACACCTGTATAGAAACTCTAGTGCCATTCGTTTTTTGGCTGTGTTACTGCAGCGCAACCCACACACACCTAAGCACAACTTTGAATGCTAAGCCCTGTACATACCTACGGTGTAGCCCCGCATGAATTGGGCTTTAGTCAACAGTATAGGATTAGCATGGTGAATAAATAGCAGCTTGGTTTAATACACATTTTATAACTGACAAAAACAAAAAAAAAACTGTCCACAGGAATTTCATGTAAAGTACATTAAGACACAAACATACTAAAGAACTGATGCAAAAAAAGAGTAAATGGAAGGAAAGAAAAGGTGTTGACAACGTTGTTACAGGCTGTCAGTCTGTCTGCAGCACATGGCCACCTTCCACGGCAGTGAGCTCCGTTCACACACTATCAGTCAAAACAGACCATTTGTTCAATGGACACATGTCAAACAGCTGCAGTCGAACAGCAGCGGGGATGACACAGTGTGTATCTGACAGCAACTTCACCAACACCTGTTGCAGCAGCCTTCATAACACTCAAACCTAAATCACAGCATTGAGTCTGAAGCCAATGAGCAAGGAGAACTCGTGAATAAGCCTCTATGTAGTTTTCCGTACCGTTTTCTATGATTGTAATTACCTTATCTTAATATAGTTACATCTTAAACTAGGAAGAATGACAGTAGCAAGGTTTCTCCCTGGACTCAACACTACAAATCCTGGTAGAAATTATCTGTTTCTCGAGGTAATAAGCACGAAGGCACACAACACCACACAGCAACAAGATCTCTCAAATGACTCTTCCTCCACTAGGAGGGTGATACAAATCAACTGGCTCCCCGACATGAACTGTGATCTGAAGTGACACTCCACTTCCTGTTCGTTTGTCCCTCCCCACCTCTGGTTCCCCAGGGAGGTCAGTTTGGAGAATCAGACTCAGGTAATAAGGTTTAGGTCTGAAACACGAGGAGGGCGAGGGACAGGGCTGGTGGGGGGGGGGGGGCAAGGGCCCTCCTGTATGGGCGGATCATCAAATCTAGTTTATCCTGAAGTTCCATTACAGCAAAATCACTCCAAGACCTCGGTGCATTTCCCTGGAGGGAGAGGCGGGGGCCAGCCGGAGGGGGTGGTCCTCGGGCAGACAGATTGAAACCCAAATCTCATGAGGGAGCGAGTTCGCCACAGGAGCAATCGCAGGTGAGAGGAGAAGAGGGGTGATGGATAATCGTGTGTCAGTTTGATAGCTGTGCACTTAGTACTGGGACATGTCCACGGATTGTGCGGTAGCCTACATCAGTTGATTACACTATTTCATTAAGACCAATTTGAGGAATAACAGCCGCATGGAAGAAAAGGAAAGGGAGCTTTAGTGACCGACTGTGCAATACAAGTGCTTTGTAAAGTGACAACAGCTAACTGCTATATTTCTGGGACATTAAAGGGATGATAGAGCTCACGTCGAGACAACGCATCAACATGACATGGGTGCATGCACTCACATAAAAGAAAAACATTTATAGAGTCGGAAAAAGAGAGAATGTGAAGGACAAATGGCATCCAGACAGGGACAGCTACTTAAAAGAGCATTTTGGCTGAAATCGAAAGTTAGACCAATCTCAACTGAAGTGTGAATTGTCATCAAAGGAGAGAGAGAATAGATGGAGAGGGAAAATGACACTGGGGAGGAAAAAAAAGAAAGAGAAAAGCGAATCCCCCAAGTGCAGCCTCCTGGCGGTGCTGATGTAAGAAGAATAAAAGCGCGGCAAATGGACCACAGCAACCATTTTCAATTATGTATTAAAGTTGGACCCCCTCCCAAAGTATGGGCTGTTAACAGTAAGCAACAAACAGCTTGCGACTGCTTCCGTGAGCTCAGAGAGATTGAGCCGAATGCGGCGGAGAGACACAAGCAGTGAACGGAGGAAAAAAGAACCTTTTGTTTATGTCTGTTTAATGAGCAGAATGCTGAGAGAGGGAGATAAAGCTGGAGAGGATCAGGGAGAGAAAGGAGGGGACGGACTGCTGCACCAGTCCGTCCTGTCAACATGCCAAGAAAATGCAGAGATAAGTTTTCTCTAAGATCAACACAATCTTATCATTGTTGCTCTTCACTTTAAAGGCAGACGTAGGAGAACAAACAACACTGACAACCCGGTTATACATTGTTATGTTATCTAAACACTCGTCATACTTATATTGCAATTCGGGTTAAGTAATTTTGAATATGCTCCAGGAAGCCGTGATCCTGCTCCAAACTGCGGAGCACTGGAAAAGACCTCCAAGTTTCCCAGAGGGGGGAAAAGAAGATCACCTCAGCTTTGGCTTGCAAGACACAAAAACTAATATAGGGAACAACTCTTCTTTCCTTCTCTGAGACCACTTTAGCTCCTGTGAATATGTGCTTGCCTTTATACATCTGTTTCTCCTTTTAAATCCACTGTACATCTCTATCTCATCATTTCACTCCCGCGGTACCACTCTTGTGATTGCATGCACACACAGACACACACACGCACACACACACACACACACACACACACATATACAGTCGGCGCACACACGCTTTTCAGTCAGATCAAATCTCCTTCCATAAAGCCCAAGAGCCGCGCGCTGCAGCTTGAGGTAAGACAAGACACATAAGCACGAAGCGCAGACTAAAGTGCTGTCAAGGTCTCAATTAACCTCACGGAAGGCCCTGACTACATTACAGAAATGACTCATTTGAAATTTAGCCACCCATAATAGCGTCTTTATTATTAATTAAATGTCGACTTCCTCTGGTATTAGATGCCATTGAGCCGAGGGAACGGACCTTGAGTAGCGGGTAGTTTTAGGGGTCAAAGAACGATACTGCATCTAGTCAGAGTGATCTAACAGCTGTAATGTGGAAAGCCAGTGTTCACCAACTGTCCCAATGTACCTGCTGGCTTCAGCCTTTCATGGTGCTCGCGTCAGGCCGCTTCATCGTTGCGTCAGATTGGTACGCTCAGCGGTTTGGGGTTTAACATCTGAACACAAACCCCAAACCGCTGTCGGCTCTTGAAGTGCTACTCTCTCGCTGCCATCTGATTTCTTTAAAAGAAAAAAGTAATAACCTTCCAAAACTCCTGATTGGACTTTAGACTTTATCTTACTCCTTTCAGCCGTTGTGGTTTATACAATATAGAGTCAATAACCTCCACCTCCAGTACAACCTACATGGACCAATCATATCACCAGCGATAAGCACTTTGCTGCAGCTGAAATGCCAAATGGCCTGGCCTCAGAGACCCCTGGCCTTCACTGTTGTTGAGGGGGTGCTACATGTCTGCATGCTACACTGTAAAACTGTGAGGGGGAGGAAGGCCAGAGGAAGAGTCTTGAATTCCGGCCTGAGTGGAATCAATGTCATTGACTTGGTGGACCATCACACACACTCTGAACCGCTTTACAATTTACATATTGGTCTTGGGCAGCCATGACAACCCTGCAACAGCTTCACTCGTTTTGATCCGAGGGTATTTATAACAAGTGTCCCTAACCTGGAAAAACAGAGCATCTTCACTATTGATGAAATGTCACAAGGACACAAATACAGTCTGTGCTTCTCAGTGCTGCCCTGAAAGTGCCATTTAAGGCTTGTCTTTGGTGGATATCACAGTAATAAAAGTGCAGTGCAGCATGCGTTATTAAATTGGATTCAGCTCAGACGGAGAGAGAGAACAGGTTTAATAAGATGAGCTGCATGAATAGCTCCATCCAAACTTGTGTGGTGCATTAGTCAACGCATAATGAACCTTAACATCCAGCTTTTTGGCCGATTGGATTACATATTGGTAATTAGGCAGCATTACAAGGAATGAGGTAGAAAAAAAAAGAGAGAATGGTTTCAAGACAAGTGTGTGTGAAAATATCCAAAATCTAGTTGACCACATGCTGGCAAATCCTCTCGTCACATCACATTACCTAGCCGCTCCTGCACACGTGCATGCACACTCTTCCACATGTGCATGTACAGTCATACTCTATTAGCTCGCAACAAGTTGCCATCCGCCCCACAGAGACGGTATCAGCTATCAGCTTTGGAGAGCCAGCGACATGAGAGAGGGAGAAAGTCAGGGCTATGTGAGGCTTTGATGCCGCATGAATCAAAGACGCCTGCTGGATCCACAGACAGAGGCCGGTGTCCTGCTGTGGCTCCGACGCACACGCAAACGGTCTGTGAGCGTTTGTTTGTGTATTTAACGCTTTGCCAGTGTTAAAGAACTCGCACATGCAAACATGCTCACAAAAAAATCTAGAAGATAAAAGGCAGCAACCGAGGGAGGTTCATGGCAACAGACTGACCGAAAGAGAGGACAATGCAGATTTTGTAGATTTTTAAAGGTGGGACGAGTTCTAGTGTCAGGGTTCGGCGGAGCAGGGGGGGACAAACTGTTGAGGTTGGATGATGATTGATTGATGGCTCCGATCTCTGTGGCCCCTCCCAGCTTTAGGCTTCACTCCTCATGGATTTTACCCTTTTGGTCTCCCTCGCTCATAAATCCCAACTGTCAGCTGTCCTTCACAAAAACATATGTTGGATTCGGAGCTCGGGCAAAGGCCCATGAACTTGTCTCCAAGGCCAAACTGTCGTAGTGGCAGTGTGCTGGGCATCATGGGACTGTGGCAGGGTCATCCTGAAATTAGCAATTTACTGCCAGGCACTGGGAATGTATAAATAGCTTTATAATTACTGCTATAAACTTGTAGATTCTGTAGATTCTTACTGAGAGGGCTGTGGTTAAGATGCTTTGAAGATATATTTCCGCGGGGCTGGTGAGCTTATACTTTTGCCAAAGCACAAACTGTACATATTTGTGTACTAAGATTTCAGTCCAGATATTTGCTACACATAGAGTTCTGTTCGGTCCACCCTTCAATGAGTACTTGATAAAACACTTTCCCTCACTTAAAGCTTGGACAGCATTTGTTATTCAAACTTGGTTTGAATTATGCCTGAGCACAAAGACTGATACTACATAACAAGGGTTAGGGTTAGGGTTATATACTAAATCTGCCAGACCAATACTTTGTATTATCAGATGATGCCACGTTGCCAGAGCCCAGTGTGTCCCGTCCCCTGTGACCTCATCAATCAAAATGAATGACATTAACACAGCACTGTGATTGGTATCAACTTGGCCTTCAGGAATTTTCTTGCCCTCAATTGAGCCCCGCCCGCCACATAACAAACCGACTTGTTGAAGTACAAGACACAAGGAAACACAGCCAAACTTGATTAGGCTGCATGATCTTGATTAACAAACATTACTGCTATGACCACCAGGTTAGTAGTGATCAAAGCAGTTATGTGTCTTAAAGCCTAACTATCACCTAGAAAGTATCCTCCTGCCCTGCAGGCGCTGTCCTGACCTGGCCTGTGAAGCTATCTAGTTAGCTGTATTGGTAATTTGTGAATAGGTTAATGGATCCATGTCTCTGGTCTCTCTTGGGGCTACTCACATCGAGCCGAAGTAGAGGAACATTGTTCCCATTCTTCTCCCATCTCCTTTCTCTGCACCAACCTGGTGATTACTGTACATATTGATCCGTGGACTGATTGCAATCCTATAATGAAAGAGCCATAACTTTCGGTCTCCCCAGCTCGTTGGCTGAAGGCTCTTTCTTTCCACTTTCCATTCCCTCTGACCTTATGTGCTTGTTGAGCCACAGTGAATGTGCCATCACGCCATTTGCAGTGTTTCTTTTGTTCGGGGGGGAATGCTGCCAAAAAAGCAGGAGGGTCAATATCGAACAAGCGGTCTGCAGTAAGGTAATGTATGAGTACAAGTGTCACTTGAGTAGTCTCTGTTGCCTTTCTATTTTTAACCTCTTAACCCCGGCAGACACATTGTACTTTCAACCAAGTTTGGATGAGCCAAGGTTTCCTATGAGAGAGCATCAGCTTTTTCTAGAGAAAGAGGAAGAGCTAGAGAACATTATTCCATGCATCATATACAAGGAAGAGGACTGTAGTGTGTTGGTAACTTTCCTTGAAAGGTCATCGAAAACATATCCGAAATATCCAAATATAGTTAAACTAAACTAAACGTATATATATTAAAGAAAATAGCTATTGCCTGTCCCAATTGTCTGTCACTTCTAAAAAAGTTTTTTTTTTAATTTTTGTTATACTGTACAGTGAAATTAACCAGTACATTGTGCACGTATCTGCCAATGTAATCACCCACTTGACTTTAGTAGTAAAAGTCACATCCATGAAGTGTCTACAGACTTTATTCTTACCCATGACTTAGTGCACTGGCGGAGGCAAGCATTTCAAGAGCCCTTGGCATAAAGACACTTGATTCGATTATTTTTTGCTCCTCCACCTTTAGATGTAGCTGCGGGTCACCATTTGAGAGAGCATGGTTCGTTTTAATTTAATCCCGTACGCCATAGCTTTGATTGACAGAACGTGAAGGTCACAGTGTGCAGGGGGCAAAGAAGTAAAATAGAAAGTAAATCTTTAAGTAGAGCTGGTGAGAAAAGAAATGAGCACGATTTGCATATGAAATCTGTTCCCCACTGGTACACTCGTACTGTTAATTGGGTCACATAACCCACACTGAAAACAAGGAGTGTCTCCAGTTGGACAGCGTTGGGAGCAATGCGCTGCTGTAGTCCAATTTTTCTGATTCCCTCTCTCAATGTCGTCTCGACCATTTTAACTGAGGCATTTTCATAAGACAGTTTTACATGCAATCAGAATCAGATTCTGATTCTGGGTCAGTGATTGTCTAAGAGCTCCATGTCATCGTTAATGATGTCGACCGTTTCTTGTGTTTGACTCGTATATATGACCAAACATAGGCACGACACAAGATTGATCCTCTTTTTAATGCCCACCAGTGATGTCTTTGACATTTGAAAACCACAGAGATAAGGATTAACTTCCAATTAGTGATACACAATCACCAACATGTGAAGCAGAACCTTGGAAGTTGATCACTGGCCAGGGAAAAGAAGAGGCTGACAACAGCATAGGTCAAGGAAGCAGTACATGACTGCAGCCCTTCCAACATAGCGTTCATTGTAACAGGGCCCTCTCTCAATGTCGTCTCGACCATTTTAACTGAGGCATTTTCATAAGACAGTTTTACATGCACTCTGATTCCCACATTTGTGTTCTTGGGAATAATTTCAGTTAGTTGAAGATACGACTTAATTGGGGATGTAGATGCTGCTGTAATTATATGTTGCCTTGGAAACAGTCACTTTTGTAACAGTACCATCAGAGCCCATGGCAGCCACCTCGTGACTCCACCCCACCTCCTTCACTCTCTGATTTGCACTTTATTTCCTTTTTCTCGTTTCTCCTTAGCCATTTATTTTCTCTCCCACTGTGGTTGTTAGATGACTATTATCACAGTGGAGGGCTCTACGGCAACACAAAGAAAATATCATGTAAAGTGACACTGGCGATAGCCTTGTGTTTTTCCCCCCTGAAAACAGAGCTCCTTTGCTGACAGACCGCAAGAAAGGCAGAGTACACTGCTCAAAATAATGGAGGCAACACTTAATGGTCTCAGTATAACACCAAGTCAGTTAATCTTCAGGGATATCAATCTGTGCATTTCGGAAGCACAAGTGACTGTGAATACATTTCACCTGCTTTGGTGCAAATGAAACAGGTGCAACAGAGGAAAAAGCAAGACAACAACCTACAATGTAATGTTTTTACATATGGGATCCACAGACAGTTTCTCTATGCTTATCCTTACTGACTGATTCTGGGTCAGTGATTGTCTGAGAGCTCCATGTCATTGCCAAAGGTGCCTCGACTGCTGTTATGTGACCAGATGAAATACTCAGAACAATTTTCAGAACATATGCTGGTGCAGTGGGTCCTGGGTTCCTCCTGCAGATCAATGCCCTGCCTCATGTGACCAGAATGTTTCGAAAGTTCCTGGATGACGTAGGCATTGATGCCATTGACTGACACTAATTTCCTCCTGACTTACATCCATTTGAGCACCTATGGGATGTTATGTTATTAAGATTAAGATGAATTTATTAGTCCCAAACACATGCACAGACATGCACAGGCAAACTCATGCAGGTAGGGAAATTTAACCTCTGCTTTTAACCCATCTGGTGCAGGACACACAGATCAGTGAGCGACCATGTACGGCGCCCAGGGAGCAGATGTTAGGGGAGTAAGCTGCCTTGCTCAGGGGCACTAGACAGGTTAGGAAGAATCCTCTTGGATTTTTGTTGTTTCTCCGTGGAGTCGAACCAGAGACGAACCAGTGACCTTTTCTGCCCATAGTCCAAGTTTCTGCCAATAGTGCACCGCCTCTCATCGATGTATGTATTGGTGCATCCACCATGTACTGCCACAGACTGAGCTCACTGTGCTCACTGATGCCCTGATCCAGGTCTGGGATCACCAAGGACACCATCCCCGACTCATAAGGAGCAGGCTGAGTCACATTATGAGTTGCCATGATGAAATTCAAGCAAGTTGGATTAGCCTGTAATTTGTAAATTGCATGTACATTTTGGTGTGGTTTTCAGTCCAGCCTACAAAGGGCTGATGAACTTGATTTCCATTGTATATTGTATGAAATGAGTGCCCTGGTTAGAAACATGGAACAATGTCATTATGTACCGCTCAAGTCAAACATCATTTACTGGACCAATGTTGTAAACAAGCCATAGGACTTCTTTCTAAGATAACTCAACTGTACACTTCCTATGTGTGGCCATTTTCTGCTACAGTGACCAGGCTAATGTCCACATTCTTTACCTCAACAACATGAAAGAAGCCATCTGAAATACAGGTATGGATTATTTTTTTCTTCCAATCGCTCCAGTGAGTATTGGTTGGTCTTGGCTCATTAACTCTATATTGAGCTGTAGAGAAACCATCTCACAGATGACAAAAAAATGTGTGCATACTTGCACAAAGCCCCTTATTTACAGATACAATTACAATAGCCTAATATCTAAAATACAGTATATAACTTAGTCTTTGAAGAAAAGGTTAGAGTTGCGATGTGATCTGACAACCTATAGAGAAACGTATATCTCCTTTAATGAAATACATACTCTTGCACAGTTTATCATGAACTGTCACTCTGCCACTCTCAATAAAGACAAACAATGTGGTATTGTTTTTGTGAGGGTTCTTTGTGTTGTTTTATGTGTGTTCTTTTAATTGTGTGAGGATCCTTGGCAAACAGCCTGAAGAATTATCCATTGTAAACGGCTTTACTTAATATGGTAATGTCATCGCCGGCAGTGTAATGAAGTAGTGTAGCTGTTTAGTGTGTGCGTGCACGCTCTTGATCACATTAAAATAAACGTGTGCTGCCGCACAAAGTTGTCCTCTTGTTTGGAAACAAGCTAAAACACTATCGTAGACAAACAAAGTCGGATTTCTTTGTCCATTAATGATGTCGACCGTTTCCTGTGTTTGACTCGTATATATGACCAAACATAGGCACGACACAAGATTGATCCTCTTTTTAATGTCCACAAGTGATGTCTTTGACATTTGGAAACCACAGAGATAAGCATTAACTTCCAATTAGAGATACACAATCACCAACATGTGAAGCAGGTAAATTCTAGAATCTTCACCACCCATGGGTTGTGCAAAACCTTGGAAGTTGATCACATGGCGAGGGAAAAGAACAGGCTGACAACAGCATAGGTCAAGGAAGCAGTACATGACTGCAGTTCATTGTAACAGGGCCTATAACACATAGGAACCTCCAGATTGGGTTAAAACGAAATAAAAACGAGTATTTGCCATGAAGACGTCACAATGGATAAGACTGAGAGTTGTGGCTCAAAAAACTCTCTCTCTCTCCCTCTCTCTCCCTCACACATGCACACACATACTAAACAACAACCTGAGTTGGGTGAAATGCCAATGTGGAAACACTAACAAGGCATCCAATCAGTCAAAGGAGTTGTAATGAGTGAAACCTCTTTCTGAATACGTTTGACCTCCTGAACCTGCTACTGACAAACACCAGAGCTGAGAAACCAGGCTGTTTGCAGACAAGCACAGAGTTTGGTATAATGCATGGGGTTTAACATTGTGTGCCTGACAACTTTCAAACTATGACATGCATGAGGGTGACATTTCAAAACTGTATGAAGAAAGCTAAGCCAAACTCGTGTAAGACGGTTATATATAATCAATATTTCCACTGACATTTTAGGGTAAATGTTAAGAAACTTTCACCTCTGATGTGTCACAGACTGGACAACAAACACACAGCAGGAGCTTAAATAGGATTAATCTGCTGATGTATTGGAGACCCTTTAGCTAAATGCTAACCTTTCTCTCTGGAGGCCTGTCAATGATGGATGTGGCAACATGAATCAGCCCATGTGGCACAGAGTGAGACAGAGGCATTGAGCTGTGGAGATAACAGCTTCCCAAAATTAGATTATAGAAGAGCAGGGAGTATTTTTGTTCCTGCTGGTTCAAAACAACTGAGTTAAGAGAAGACAAAAAAAGTTTTGTAAAAATACACACAAACTCAAAAATATAATTCCAAATCTTAGTAGAAAAAGTTTATCAATAACTAAAACAAATCCTTCTCCAACTATACGGCATCATATTCTGCAGGAAAAACTTGGGGAAGATTTCAGTGGAATGGATGTAGGTGTCTGCAAACACTGAAACATGTACTGTCCCATGTTCATATGTTTACTAAAAGGTGGTCTGCAATTGTACATATTAGTACTGACTCTCATCTGGGAGGCAAGTTTTTTAAATATTGATCACACACAGAATTTGCTCTAAAGGTAAAAGTACACATTCATTGTATATTGTATGTCATAGTCTTGTTCGTCTACAACCCTCTGCATCGCCGAAAAAACTAGTACAACAGCTTGTCAATTCATTTTGGGTGGGAGGGAAAGGAAAATACAACATGTAGTGTTAATAAGTCAAAATGAAATGCTCTTGTATCTGCTCATTTAAAACTCAATCGATATATGCATGAAGTTAAGGATTCTGCACATGAATGGTTACTGAAATTATAGTGTTGATTACGGTGATCAGTTCTTAATGGTAGTTGTTGTCGTGGGTGGAGTGGAAGGATAAGACTAGTTATTGACTGAGATCCAAATCCACTCCAAAAACTATGACACCCATTTACAAGAAATGTCCTTAACAAATCCTATTCCATAAATTGGGGTGATGAAATTTTAAAACAGAAAATAAGAAAGGAAATTAGCTGCAAATGGACGCTTTTTCAAAGCATTGATTACACACCCACTCACAAAGACATCTGTTACTGGTCAGGCAGCTGCTGGTTCTGAATTATTGAGTTTGAATGTGTGTGTATAGGGGGAACCTGAGCGGCAGTGTCATTTCTTCACTTCTACATGTCTACTGAGCCTGCAGGGAATTTTCACTTACAAATGTATGTTATATGTAAACCAGTGCTCTTACTTAGGATACAGACAAGCTCAAATTTTGACATCTGCTGTAACACAAAATGAGTCTGACTTGGGCAGAACATTTATTTTTTCAGACACTTCCCTGCAGCCTTCTCTGAATCAATGTCTCCTCACTCACGTCTGCCTAACTTGCAGCAACATTTGATATGGTTAAGTTCTATCCACCAGGATAACTCCTGACCCTGGCAATTAGCATTATCATCCTTATGAGGGGGGGGGGGGGAATCCTGCCTCATTAGCTGACTGGCTACCCATAAAAATAAACAAGATTTAACACATTAATGCAAGCCAGAGTAAATTTGTGAGAACTAATGAGCTGAAATATCCTGGATACGAGCACTGCCATTTTAACGGTCTTTGTTCTCTAATGTTTATATAGCAGGAAGCACTCAGGACTTGTTTCTGCACTGGTCCCACATATTGTAGTTCTGTATAAAATTCAACAGCTCACAATTATCAGCAGTCTGTTGCCACTGTTAGCATCCCAGTCTCAAGCTCCAGAGTATTTCCCTTCTAAGGCACGTTACGCAGAACATTAAAGCAGTTGCAATATTACCACCAGGTGGCTCTAAAACTTTTCACATGCAAAACAAGTACATTACATTTATGGAAATTCAAAATAGAGGTCATGGTAAGGGATGGGGGTGTGGAGACGTGGTGTTGAGGTCCGGTCCCATACATATGCTCAACCAATCATGAGTCAGCCTCAGCTGTCATGACATTTCACCCTGTTTTTATCAAAATAATAACTAATCTTTGAGAAAAATGTATTTGATACTGTGGTGTTTACGACCTCCACTGCAGTCAGCCACCAGGGGGCATTTCAAATGCTTTGGCCTCATTTTTCGGGAGAAGTCATATCTTCAACCTTTAAATATAGTTTAGTGTTGGAACAATAGAACAAATGGGGTATTTCACCAGGGCGATGTTTTCATTTGTACAGCTTCTAACAATGAATATTTCACTCATTAAGTCTCGGTGATGTATAGGCAGGTGGCCCCGAAGTGAAAGCAACACACACACACAGATCCATATACCTGCAACAGCGCCCGTACACAATAACGCACACAACCTACACAGCTCTTCTTAATCAACAAATGAGTTCTGTTGTTAGTTGATGCTACAGTGGCCATTGACAGTGAACTAGCAGTATGGGTGATGAGTTGCTTGTCTAATAACCAAGGCTGCATTTCAATTTCACAACCCAGTGAACAGCCTGCTTAGCCATATTGCTTAGCCTGGTGTCATATGATATGACACCAGGCTTAGCAAGAGGCTCTGTTTGTGTGCAGCTGTGCCGCTGCTGCTGAGGACGATAATAGCAGAAGAGTTGCACGTTAGACCTCATGGTTTATACTGATGACTTCAGCTGTTTGAGCCAACCTTGAAACAGGTTGAACGCGGCGGAAACTTTTGTTAGGAGGAACAAACATTTACGTACATGCACAGAAATAAGGCAAATAAACATCTACCCCCCGCTTGGTGCTATGGGGGTCCCATTATATTACTGTAGCTTGAAAGTGACTTTCCCTTTATACTCATCCCTTTAGGCCTAGCCTGTGTGATCCATGCAGGCAGCGCTCTATGGCACTCTGGTCTAATTAAAGACTTTTATTCACTGGCTCCCGCTGCCCCTGCCTCTCCATCTTTGTTTGTTCTTCTGTGTCTAAGTGAGTTTGTTTTTCAGGCTCACACAGAGAGTTCTGCAGCAATACTGGCTTCAACATTCTTCTCTTTCCTTGCTTCTCAATTAAAACAACTCTAATAGCAAGTACAGCAGACGTGGCATTATGGGATTAGTTTTTGTTCAAAAAAATACTAAACCTACAAAAATGGGCAAATACCCATCAGGTGTTTGCATTCAACATTCCCATAGCGGTCTGCAGATGCTGTGGAGAGTTGTGCCGGTAGAGCGGCAGGACCCTCTCTATCACTCCCTGAAAATCTATAACACCTCAGGCACTTTCTTCTCATGTACAACCGGGTGTCTCAAGATGTTGTCTGATGTGTTGTGTAGGTGTCCATTGATACTTGTTGGTGGGCGACGGCTGACATAAAGAACAAGATCAACACAACCGTTGGAAAGCTCACATCCCAGTGCATGATTCTTTTCGTCCTATTTCTGGGGAAGAACCCTGTGTTAAATATATGTTCCACTGATCCACTCGTGGCTCAAATGACTCTGCAGTAGACACAAGTTTTAATCGGCTCCAATTGGCAGGTATGGAAATGCGACACCCGGGTCAACAGCTAATTTGGCAAGACGGCTAGGCGAGAGAGCGCTACAGTTGTCAAGCGTTTGTGACGTCAAACATGACGCACAGGGGAAAGAAAACAGGAAGGACAGCTCCTCTACAGGCAATAGGAAAGGAACCAACTGCCTTTTTTAGTAGGTTTACTCGCTTTAAAAACAAATCCAATCCCATATTTACCCAGAGAATTGGTGTGAAAGACGTATAATATTTGAATACCTGCGGCATGTATGCCTCCTTTCTTGCAAACTAGAATAGGAACGACAGAGAGTGGTACTTTCCATGTATTAGCACCCTGTTACTCTGCATCACTGCAGCCCCCTTTCTCTTGTTCTCTCCCCCTCCCTTCTTCCCAGTGGTCATCATTTGCCTTGGATTTAAGGACACACACATCCTCTGAAGGCAGTAAGTTAATTAGACACTGGGCCCTATCTGTCCTACTCATTCCCTGTCTCTCGCTGGCTATCTGAAGGCTCAGAAGAGTATTGCTGCTTCTGTGTACCCACACAACCACACACACACACACACACAAACACACAAACACCTCTGTGCAGTATCGTGGGCAGTCACTCGGCGAGTGTATGTGGGTGTTTAATTGCATGTGTGCTGCAGTGTGTATGTGCTTCCAAAGGCCTGTGTGTATTGGATGATTGTTTTTCTAGGCGAAAAAATTCGCAAACAGACGACTTTTTCTCACATGAGCTTGCTTTGCATCAATGGCTTCTTTCCCCTTAATATGACGGCGGCCTCATCACAACCTTGTCAAACGTAGGAGACGTGACTCCACTGTGACTCCTGTGTCAATGTCACAAGTCTTTAAGCCGCAGACATGTGAAGTGCTCCCTGGAGGCCCGGCGAGCTAACCTTGAACAAAGAACTAAGAAGATAAGGTTCGTCTGACACCTCAGGGTGTTTTGTGACAACTCCCGCCATTGTTCACAGTGAGGACAGAGTGGAAATCTATCGCTGAGCAATATGTGAAATTTCATGGCATAAATAGTAAATAATTACCACTTCTTTGAAAGAAAAACATGAAAGAATGTCCCAACACTGACTGTGTCAACACTGTTGAGGAAAAAGACCAAATTAAATTTACTAAAACCTAGTTTATTTTGAGTTGATTTTTTTTTTCTTCAATGTCACAGTTCAGTTTCCGGTGCTGCATGTGTCATAACTAGCCAGCAGCACCTTGAAGAACAGTGAGGACTTGGAATCGCTAATCTGCTGTTGCTCATTCAATTTGATGATAAAAATGTTTTGACTATCTAGCTGGATTAGTCAAACACTATGGGATGGATAAAAAGGGAACTTTTTTCCTTAACTTTAAAATTGTGAGCTACAGTATTTTTCAACTTTTTCACTTATTTCTCAGGGAGCATTTCATGGATGACATGTTTAGGGGACTGATATTAATGAGTGTGTGCTATTTGGTGCAAATCCAAATAAAAATATGGATCTTGTGAATATAAATATGGTTTAGTAGGGGGACTGTTGGGTGTCATGCACTCTACAAATTGTAGTTTTCCTATGAAGAAATCACTGTTGCCAAATAAACTATTGTTGGCAACCATGCACAATGCTAGCACTACACAATATTGCTCTGAGTGATATAAAGTAAATCTGGCTTCACTGGAGAAATGATACCCGCTAAATTGAATGTAACTTTTATATCATCATCACATAATTCAACTTAACAGCCCTTGAAAAGCCAAGAGTTAATTCTCCCCGACAGCAAGGACCAGGTCGGCAGATTTGTTCCAGGCCTCCTACTCAGAGCAGTGATCATCTGCAGTACAACACTATGTGCTAAAATATGCTTTTCACTTTTTCGAGAATAGACCAAGTGGGGACTTGTAAAAAGCTTATTTTCTTGTTCTCTGTAGGAGGAAACAGAAATAAGAAAGGGCAAACAAGGATCAGAGCAATTCATCTAGATGTATTCAAACCACTGCAAATGGAGATGCTTGTAACACTTTTTATCGTGTAACAGAATTAAACGCTGCATGCTAATGAGCCAAAGATGGGCAACAAAGATAAGTATCTGAATGTTAAAATACAATGACTAATTATCCCTAGAGTTTCCTTGGAATTTGTGGGAGGAGAAACAGAAAGGCAGCCCTGACTAGAAGTCGAGAAACCTCATCACACTCCATCCACATTAAGGGGAAAGTATTGTATTTATTGTTTTCCTTTCTGGAGCTCTGCCTTGGCTTTATTCTGTCTGATGGGCCCATACATAGGGGCCAGGGTCCACACTTGTGTT
Source organism: Platichthys flesus (assembly GCF_949316205.1). Classification (NCBI taxonomy): domain Eukaryota; kingdom Metazoa; phylum Chordata; class Actinopteri; order Pleuronectiformes; family Pleuronectidae; genus Platichthys; species Platichthys flesus. The sequence goes on from NC_084968.1 coordinate 3,714,354, forward strand.
AAAAGGTAAAGTGGCAGCCTGAATCCACTCAATTTCTCAGACAGAGAGTGGTGGATTATTCTCCCTGGCTGTAATAGAATCTGCAGTTTGGTGATTCCATAGAGGGAAGGCACAAAACCAATGTGGGGGGAAGAGGGCATGGAGAGGAGAGATCAGATGTTTTTTTTTGGGGTCTATCCAAATCCTAGCTATACTGAATAGTACATTAAAAACATCTTTGGTTGATGAGCTGCCTGAGTCCTCAATATTTAAGGAAATGTGAATATAATGTACCCTGACTCATCTCCAGCACTTCTCCTCCACTCACTTCCTGTATCTGCTGTCATTCAAATTTCATCAATATTTGAGTGCTGATTTAGGATTTAGGGCTGATCTAACTCAATGCCTCTAAACTCTCTCTCTCTCTCTCTCTCTCTCTCTCTCTCTCTCACACACACACACACACACACACACACACACACTCTCATCCACTTGCTCGTGCAGCGCTCCAAAGGAGCTTTGACACCAATAATTAAAGAGTTATTGAAATTAGCATTGACTGGCCCTCGTGTTGCTGCGGGGTGCCAGCAAAGATTCTCCGCTTTGATCGCATAAGCTTTCCCTAGATTCTATTAAACTGTCCTCTTGCGATTGACTCAGTCGCACAGATAAACACACACAGAAACACACACACGCACACAATATAAAGTCATGCCACATTGAAAATTAAAATTTTTACTTTTGTAATTAAAAGATTGAAAGAAGGGAATTGATTTGCACTTATTCAACTTGATATGCTTTCAATCATGAACCATGTGTAAATACAAACACTGATGCAGCCTCTTGCAGCTGAAGCTTTTCCTTTTGGATAAGGCAGCTCGTAGTATAGGAATGATGCATACGGTTGTCAATGCTGGCACAATATGCAGTAACCCATTAAAAGGAGGAGACATGTGAAATCTCATGTCAAATCTCCCTCCATTTGCTCCCCATGCCCGCATCCCCTCCATCCTCACCCTCTCTCCCTCTCTGCATATCCATCAGGACTGATGTCTCTCATTTCCTGTCCTGTTCTCGACTGTGACCCGCCCTCCCCTTCCTCACCCAGCGAGCGAGATTGCATGTGTTTTTGAATCTCAACAAGCCGGCTCCCTTTGCAGCCCAGCAACCTTTCCTGCGCTGCCCTCACTTCCTCCTTTCCATCTTTTCTCCCCACTGTCAAAGCCCATTCTCTCCCTCCTTCACCAGCTGTGTGGAGCAGGGGCCCGCTGTGCCAAGTGCCATTTGATTAGCCTCTTTCTGGCAGCCACAGTAATTCTACGGACAGTTCCTCTCTTCCTCCCCCCCCCCATCCATTTCTCTCCTTCACTCTGAGCTGCGCATGCATCATCATCATTATCGCCACAAAAATCATCATCCCTCTTGCAATACATCTCTATCTGCCTTCTCTCATCATCTTTTTCTGCTGCATTTCCCTTGCAATTCCCCACGCCAGAAAAACACACACAAATCCTTCCATCTCTCTGGTAGTTTTCTCTATTTATTTCCCTCTTTGAGCCCCTGTTCCCTTTCCCTTCCCATATATTAACTCCTTCTTTCGTCTTACATTACCATTCCATACCGGCATTCTGTCTACAAGTTTACATTTTCTCATCAGTCCAGCTCAAAGCTGCTACGCCATAATTTTCCCAGATATGCGGCAGCAAACAAATTCAGCACCTGACCACATTTAGCCCTGCGTATACGACCATATGAGCTGTGAGATGAGGGAGGGAAGGGAAAAAAATCAAAGGACGTCAGGAGAACGGGGAAGGAGCGGAGTTGGGGATGGAGGAAGGGGGGGAGGAGAAGCTGTTGGACAGACAAGTGGATGATGAGAAGGGAGGAGGGAAAATTCTTCGATGGGGGGAGGTGTAGAAACAGTGAAATATTCTCAGGTACAAGCACCTCCCGCTGTGTTTCCCAGGAAAGCTCCACAGTGTTGGCGCTGAGTCTTTTGTTTCTCACAGGCCTCTGGCACAATAAGTAGCACACACCCCCCCATCAAGACCAGCCAACTCTACCAGCACATACACACACAAGTGAATATTTACAGATAAACAAAAGGGTCGGTGGTTGGAGAATCCCAGCATGGTGATCCTGATCAATCACACTATTGGATTAATGGAAAGTTATGTATAGAATCATTGTATAAACAACTGAATTATTCACATTGCTGCCATCTGCTATTATTTGCCCTGCGATACTGTGTGGAGTGTGTATGTTACTAACAGCTTCAGAGGAAAAAACAACACCACCCAGATCAAAAGTAAAAGCAAAACATCACAGTCAGTGAGAACTCAGTGCAGAAAACGCTGGACTTTCAGAAACGGGTCCAGCTGTCAGTGTTCAAGAAAACTGCAGCCGTTCTACTGTGAGGTAGACGGAGCGATTCAATGTATTCTGGGACACAAAGACGGGATTCCAGGAAAAAGCAGCTGAAGTTTGGGGGAAGGACTGAGTGGTATTTGGCCTTTCAACAGAAATTTTAAATGAGAGAAGACAGGAGGAGTGAAGAGGCACTTGTAATCATGGGAACTGTGGGAAGAGGTAAAGGAAACTCTTTGTCTGTGTGCGTGTGTGTGTATGTGTGTTTGTGTGTTCTGATTCTGATAGGATATGTTCAAAAGGAAAGTTGTTCACCCCTTGTTTCTCTTGCTCATTGTGCATTCTTCACCGCTGGTCAATACAAGTGTTCATCGTACGATAGTTAGTCTGTCAGCATGATAATGGTACAGAATTTACAAGATAAACTTGTTTTATTTATGTGAATGGAAGTTGCAAACCATTAGCAGCATATGTCTCTGTTCTCGTCTTCCCCCATGTTTGCATTTCCTGGAGTAATTTTAAACTTTTATGGTGCATTTAATGTGTGTTCTAGATATTGGTAAATGTCAGGTTTATTCTCTTTCTCCCTTTATAAAAACTCATATGTATGGTATGTGTCAATCATAACCACACCACGAACATCTGACAATCAGTGGTTGTGACATGGCTGACTGGGAGGGCAGCTTTAGGAACAAGAGATGAGTGTGGGAGGCCTGGTGACTAAGGACCCCAACACACGGCCACAAACAATGTCAACTCTGCCCGCTAGGTTCACAATTCAGACTTCTGACACACTCAGGCAAAAGCTCAACATCAAATCTCAGACCTTTTGTACTGGGTCAGTATTGTGACCTTTTCATAAGCATGACTCGGATAAATGACAATATCCTGTATGTAATTGGTTTAAACACATACTGCACACATCACTATAAAAAAATATAAATTATTATGGGAGACATTTGATTTAGTCTTTCAGAATCACTCCCTGTTAGGGCCGGGGCCATATTACTTTGAATCAACATCACAATTATTGAGGACTTTTAGACCGATTAGGATTAATGAACGATAATTTATTAACACATCACTCTATACATGTTCTAATCGTTGCCCAGCCCTAGCCCTTGTTATGTCAGCCATGAAACGTGTGGATGTTTGTGAGAGGCATTTCCTTTCTGTTTACTGGGGATCCGTGGCTGCATGCAGTAAAATCAGATACTGTGACCACCTCACACTGTAGACTCAGACATACAACTCTAGATAAAGATGGACGACATGGCAGCTTTCCAAAATTGAACCAAAAGTGCCCCGATTGTCGTCTGCTGGCTGGCTGCACTACAGGTGATAAATCCTGCCTCGTTCAGGTTAGTGGAGGATACATGGACCAAACCAAAAATTAAAAATACATATTAAAATTTCTCAAGATGGGTTCTGTCATTTTGGGTGGTTACTTCTTCACTTGCTTAAGTTCTGATCTTTCTGGTAAGGTGGTTTTAGTTTCTAATTTAATGGGATGACATATTATTATTGACAGCTGAGACTGTCCTGCGATTTATCGAGTGGATTGGCAAGACCTCACTACCCTGCCTCCATCACCTGAACGATACTGCACAGACTTTGACATTTTAAAAGAAAAAGACAGGCACAAGCTGATAATTGCAGGAGCTGTAGTAAATGGAATTAGTTATTTCTTGAGTCTTTGCACTGTAGCCAAATCACCAGCACACCAACCTACCAATGAGTCGAGCAAATGAGTGGCTGGCAGCACTGCACACCGCTGCTTGGCATACTCTCATGTGTCCACTCTGGCATGACCGCATTTCTGCCAACCATCAGACACAAATGCTTTCAGATACCCAACACAAATCGCCCCCTGCCATCAGCCCCATTATCCTGTGTGCAGGCCTCCCTCTGCACCTCCGGCCAGATGCTGAACAAAGACAATAATAGTACCAGTGCAGCTACACAATTTGTGCAGTGTCGGCTAATTATGCCAACATACGCAAAAAGCACTTCACATCTGCAGTGTGGCTCCTTTTGCAGTGTTAGATAAAATTTGATTCGAGATGCGGGGCAAACCCGAGCCTGGGCAGTTTTTTTTATCTCTCATGATTGGATGTGTTTACTGACATCTCCAATGACTGCTGCAATAGCTACCTCTGAAATTTCAAACACATCACACCAGTTGGTCAGGGCAGAAAGCATGCAACTTAGACCTGAAATTGAGAGGGAGAAAATAATAATTCCACTCCCTGCTTGCTTACACATGAGTTTGTCCATGTGGGATGCCTTCAGCTCGGGGAAAACACCAAGTCAGGAGCTGGCAGCCCTTTAAAAAAAATACACCCCGTCCATTTATCACAGCAGGCCTCACCTTCTTTTGTGTTTGCCAGTGACAACCAAAATAGAAATCAATGTGTCTGGGATAGCATAGGAGCCTGATGCATTAATGTGGAATCGATAGCTAATGTCACACTCATTTTTCCTCATTCACCAACCAACATGGGCCAGGAGGAAGGCAGGAGCTGGTCTGCACAAATCCAACCGAAATACTCTGAGGTCAAAGAGACCTATCACAACAGCAGAAAAGGTTCCGCTTAAGATCCCAGAAATGCATCACACAGACAGTGAGACTCAATGTGCAGTCGTAGGATGTCTGATGATATCATAAGGAGAATAAACAAAAGTCTCAGAAACAAGCATAGTTCTTCTCCCTCCAAGCCACTACAAGCGTCCCATAAAAGCCAACTCCAGTGCTTAAATATATTGATGGGCCAGGGCCTACAATCCTCCACCTCTTCTTTTTTTTGTCAGCACAAATGATTTAGCCCTGGAAAGTTGACCATATAGATGCATGTTCTCTGAAAATGATAGGGGCACTGCTCATTGTTATTGCAATCTCCTCTCTATACAGCGGGCGCCAGTCGAAATAGGGTAAACAGAAATCTTAAGAGTCCATGGCATTGTTAACAGAGCAGTGTTTGGTAGGAGACAGACAGCTCTCCACTGTGATTGCCATGGGGAGAAAACATATACTTTTGGACAGGCTTTGCTGCCGAGCTTTGAATGCAGGCAAACTGTTAAGCCTGTGTGTGCTGCAAAGCTGGTGTCAACCATCGCTCTGTGATAAAAGCCCAGACTGGAGGCCTAATGCAGTTCAAAGGATTGTTGTTGTTATAATAAAACCAGCTTGCATTTATTCTTATTCTTTTGAGGTGACAAGTAACAAATGCCACTCATAACAAAAACATAAATAAATATAGATTTTGAACATCAATATCGCAGCCAATAAGGATTTTCTACATTGAGCTAAAGTGCATCAATGGAGTCCTGTACTGAGAAAGAACGTCACACACCCGCTGTTTGTGTTGTGATCCGAGCCTCTTTGTTCTTTGTTTTCATAGCAGGTCTGGGTGTGTGTTAATGTCCGTGTGAGTCCCCCCTATCTCAAAATGTGGGCCCTCTCCACGTTCATAAAGCGAGATGACTCCGGCAGGGATGTAAACATGACGTGGGTGGACACAATCATTTTGGGACCCCTGTTCAATGTGTTGACATCCTTCAGAGACCAAACACTGCAAACACACCCATCACCTCTCCACCACGGATCAGTTAAACCACCAACTCTGCAGCCACAATGAATTTCTACCCAGTCTGTACAGTCTTTTTTATTCTTCTACATTGGAGAGTAGCCTCAGACTTTTGGACTGTATATATCTTAAGTTTCTCAAAACATTTGGTACAGAGTGAGAAGGTAGTTTAGGGAGACATTCCCCAAAATGACACCACAACTTCAAGGATCGTAGATAAGTGTGTCCGCGTGGGTGTCCGAATATGCACATATGCAATGTGTGCTGTACAACAAGGTGTGAGCATGCACAAAAAAAAAAAAATTGTGTCTCTTGACGTGGCCCGCAGATTAAATTACTTTTTCGGCATGGACGGTGGGGAGGGGGAAATTGAGAAAATGATTAAAAAATAAATGGAAAAATGATTTCCCATTCTGGGCCCTGTCACAATGGAGGGAGAAGGCAATTGGGCGATTGCATGCTTATTTGCCTGGTTGGGGCCAAAGCACGCCCGTTGTAGCTGCTCATTTAAGACATTACCAATTTATCCTCCTCTATCTCTCCAGCGCACTGCTGACCGGGGACTCCTGGGCCAGATTACCTAAATGAAATAATCCTAATCTCTGTTCGCAGTTAATTATGTCCAAAGGAAAACAATCCTTGCTCCTCAGCCCGCTGAATTGGTCCTCATGTGAATATACAGCGGGTGACCTTGAAGCTTACAAGCAACTCACAGTTCTAAGCACTAATGTGAGTGTTTGGCGGGTTGTTTTCTGGGTTTAACATTTCACAGGTGAACTGAAAACTGGAAAAACAACAACTCCTCCTCAAACATCACAGTGACTTGAATGTGATTGTGATATTACAGCCTAAAGTGGCATCAATATCACATACACTTCCATCAACTTAAAATCCTATACCGTTAACCCTGAATCCTGACAACAGACCAGAGATCAGTCACATGCAGGATGCCTCCACTGCCCTCTCCTTGTAGCGGGCCACGCACTCACCACCTCAACCTCTGCACCTTCATCCCTTGTTTATTCTAATCTGCACCGGGGCCTTGGACGTGCCGGGGTTGGGCTTGGAGAGGTGGGGTGGAATGGAGGGAAGGGCTCCGTCGCTATCCATCAGGAATAAGTTGCCTATAAATTGCCACATCCACATCCACACTTCACCAATCGCCACATAATTACATTTCAAGACGTAGCGCACGCTGACCTCAGAGAGGAGCTTGCTGTCGTAAATAAAGGATACAGTAAATATCCAGGCTCTGCTCTCTCTGAGCTTCCTGACGCCGCGTGTGCACATAAATAAATAAGACGTATACTTACACATTCATGCTTCTTACTTTACTTGGAAAGTTAAGTTTCTATGTTGATTATGTAATCATATCAGCTTAAGTTTTTACATGTCATCGTACATGTGACTACATAAACTCGCACACATCTTTGCAGGCTCCTTCAAATCCTTGCATTTACTCTCTCCTGAGCCCCCTTCCTTTCTTGTTCTGGTCTATTAGAGACAAGGCCTTTGTGGTAGTTTAGAATGATGGATTTAGGGATTGTCTTGTCCTGTTAATTCACCTGTAGAATGAGGAGGGGCCATGGCGGTTCCTAGGGTTCAAAGATCCAGTGTAATGTCCCCGAAACATTATAATCCCATGTATAGTTGCAACCAAAGTGTGATGCATTGGTTTGATGACAATCGCTTTTTGATTTAAATCAGAAAAATGATATGATGTTACTCAGCACTGTCGTTGGTGAATGGAGAAACCTTAAACCTTCAATAGGAGCTTACTGCCACTGCAATTCCAAAGACATACACAACATAGAGCTGTTCAGATGAATCCATTTGAGCCATTTTAAATATGAACTACAGAGCTGATGCTTTCAAAGCTGTTTACAGGCATGAATTCCAGAGAACATCTGGACAATTTGGTGCATTCTCTGGAGTTTGCCTTTCACATATGAAGATTGTCCGGATCCTTAAGGTGAGGAGAGCCGCCTGGGTTGAGCATGCAGGAGAGGACAAACATTCTACAGCGGAAATCACATATTTCTGTTTAATTTTAATTTTTCAGCGACACTGGTATCAGCCATTATCAACAAGAAACTCTCTTGACATCTTTGCGTGTGTCTTTTTTATGTCAGAAACCACTTTTACATCCTAACAGATATTTGTATTCTCTTAGTTTTTTTTCAGTAGCAGGTCCCTCACATGTTGGAAATGTCTTCAACACATCAACTTTCTCACTGTGAATTCTACTGACATGTCCCTGCTGTATTCTCGCATGAGCTCACTCAAACATTCACTGAACAATTTTACTGGGGGGCTGCAAGGAAAAAGTTTATAGAATAACGGCAGTAATGAACCCCAAGAACGTCTGGATTTCAGTGCATGTCTCAAAGCTGCAAAAAATGTCAGAACAGGCTGACGAAGACAGACCAGGCAAGGCCCCTCAGACGTTTTGTTTCTGGAAAACTGACAAGAGCGATGCTTTCAAACAGTTTTCAAACAAGGCCCAGTGGAAAGCCTTCCACCATAACCAGCAGCTGAGTGGAGGCTGAGACTGAGCAAGGGCAGCCAGCACAAGGTATCCCTGTTTATGTCCTGCTGCTCCGACCCTATCTGTTTGCCATCCATCAGTACTTGACAATCCTGACAGCTTAGAGAGAGATAGCACCTCAATACCACTGGGATAGGATGGGAAAAGATACAAGCACAGACCTGGTGTGTGTGTGTGTGTGTGTGTGTGTGTGTGTGTGTGTGTGTGTGTGCGTTTGCAAGGGGAAGGAAGGGTCATGCCTTGCCACTTACCACTTCCACATCCTCATCGTACACTTACGATATGTTGACAGACGAAGACAGAGACAAAAACAAAGGGCAGGAAGGGGGGAAGGAGCACTAAGGGAATATATGTCTGAATCTGTAGCTGTGTGTATTTGTACCCGTGCACTTTGTTTCTAAGTTGAGGCATTATATAACCCTTTTGTGATACAAAACCAACATAAATTATGACATGTGGCACTGCAAAATCAAAATATGGCATGAGTAGCATAATACAATCAAACAAAAAAATTGCCTTTTACTGATTATAGAAAAAATGAATTAATACGACTTTTCACATATGTTTAGTGTGTCCTCATGGGATAAAAAGATGGATTAGACTTGAATGTTTCCTGCAGCAGGACCAATAATTCTAATATATAGGGTTAGATCCATGTCAAGGACATATAAGTAATGGGTAATTCGGAGAAAATGTATAAGCTCATCAAATCATATGTTAGGGTTAAGATTTCCACAGTATGATAATACTGTTCGATAATATCAGTTATTTTTTATAAGTCCACTACATTGCATCAATGTGACCATTCTATATCAAATCACGATATAATCATAGATTAGTATTAGTCGTGCATTAATGGAAAGGACGGATTTTGCTGATGCTCTTTTCAATTCTGTATTTTTTGTTCAACAGCAAATCATTATTATCATTGTGTTGAAGTAGTCATATTTTTTTTTCTCAAATAACTAACTGATTGAATGTTTTGTAAAAATACTGAAAATAGCAAGAAATGTCACAAGAACTCAGAATTAATATTTTAGGTAAGATTGATTCTGTCTGCATCTTTTGATCGCTCTTTCTCTCTCCTTAGCACACTACCACATACACACACACACACACCTATGTGGGGATACTTCTGTAGTACATTTTATGGTCGATGTTTACACGTTCACATCTTTTTTTTAGGGATTTAACTTGTAAATGGAACACCTACTCTGATCTGCATGGAGGAATATCCTAAGTATCCCAAGCTGCTGATTTATGTTTTCTTTTTCAGTGGATGTAGATTATCAGACTCGCTTCTCTCTGCCATTTTCTCTGTATGTGTGTGGCACAATGGTGACAAATGCCGAGAAAACGAGGTGCACATGCATTGTTTAGGTAAGATTCTGTGGTAAATTGGATTATTTTTTTCTCCCAACATTGGTGATATAACCATTATGTATTTCCATATCATATACAGTAACCTGAAAAGCAGGATAAAGATGAAACAATATTCACAATGACTGACACAACATCATTTGCAGCCCCAACTAAACACCCCCCTAATTTTGTGACTCGCATTAATGCACACACATTCACACACATGCACTAACAACACAGGCAGCAAAAAAGTTCAAGTAACACACAGAGGGAGTATGACTTCATTCTTGTTTCAGGAACAAATTACTATGTTGCCTGTTAATATAGACAATTAGAGTGCCATATTGACATTGACTGGGAATGTTTGTGACAGATGCAAGGACGTCTTTTTTGGGTATTCCTGATACATTGCGGGCACAAGTACATGAGGTCACCATGACCTTGACCATTGCTGCCAAAATTGAATTGGTACATTGAGTCCAACTGATAATTTTTAATAGATCTAAAAGGATTCCCTGGAGGTGTTCCTGAGATATTGTGTCCACGTGAATGGAATGAATAGATATCTTTAAAACATATCGGCTCTGGGTATTGCCTGTTAAAAACAGGACAATACTTCAACCTGCTGTAACACAAATACTTGATGAAAGTGAACTAAACACATTTTCCTGCCACTAAAATAGCAATGCTTATACAGGTATATGCACACTTAAGGCTTTTAAAACATGCTGTTGCAGGAGGGTGTCAGCATGTGAACTGCAGGGATTTTTTTTTTATGCACAGTTGTGTGTACATAAAGTCATGCTGATAAATGGGAGGAGGGAGTTCAACACACCACAAATACCTAATATCTCAAATATATACATATTAATGTATTTAATTATCAACATGACATACACAAAAATCTTTCACAAATTCAGCATGGTGTGTTAAGCACAGCGAGCACAAACAAGTCAAATGAATATCAAACAGATGTGGATTCTTTGCTGAACAGCACAGGTAGACTCCTGAGTGATCCCAAGGGAGATCTTAGAGAGGTAGGCCCTCTGAGAGCGATTTCAAAGCATATTCAGGTACCAGGAAACCCACATACACTCTCGTCCATGTACACACGCACGCACGCACACACGCACACACGCACACACACACACACACACACATGCTGCACGCACTGAAGAAGAGACGTGGCAGAGCCATATGGACTAAATGGATTAAGCGACAGTGGATTGGGCTGGCATGCTGGGCAGGTAAGTGCAAGCTCTGTACTGAGCAGATGCTTCACAGATGGGGGTAGTTGTGTGCATTTTGGGGGAAGAGACATGCCATGCGTACGGTCGTTGGGAGCTTATGAACAACACACCATCAACTGCCGGTGCTCGTGCCAACTTGTTAAACAATGTTTTTGTGCACACGTATCTTCTCGTGTAAGCCTTTATGTGCTTGTCTGTGTATTCACAATGGTTATCTCCCAGTATTAACTGCATAGCTTAAAACACATCACAGAATCAACACAAAGGACCAGAAAACACACACACTCCTGCACCTTTGAGTTGCAGTTGCCAAATCCATCATCTCAATAAACAGATAAACACCCAAACTCTCTAAGATTCCCCGACAGGGCATCCGGAAAGCCCAATCACGGCCAATAAGGGGGCTAATGAACTCTGCTCATTATGTAGATGCTAATCATGTAACACAATCTTGTAATTTGACACACTTGATTTGTGAGGGAGGAACCCCTCGCCTCCGTCCCCCTCCCTACCGCGATCATCGTCATCCGCCCATAATCCACCACTCCCTCTCTCCAGTCAAACCATGTTTTGCCATTAACAATCCGAGCAAGGCACAGTATGAAGCGTGTGTAGCTGCAATGTGCATAATGAGGTGCTTAGGCGTGTTTCACCCACTGAGTAGTGCAAGAGGAGAAGGACTGGAGAGAGAGAGAGAGAGAGAGAGAGAGAGAGAGAGAGAGAGAGAGAGAGAGAGAGAGAGAGAGAGAGAGAGAGAGAGAGAGAGAGAGAGAGAGAGAGAGAGAGAGAGAGAGAGAGAGAGAGAGAGAGAGAGAGAGAGAGTTGGAGCTGTCATTGTATAGAGTCAAGGTGACTGACGGTTGATGTTTCAGTAGGTGTGTGGCCATGTGTGTAACAATATATGCATATTATACTGTACACAATCGACATAGTTGTACAGACACACACACACACACATACACCTCTTATCATCAACAATATTGATTCAAGTTGGAAGCATGCACAAAAACTGCAGTTACCAAGTGAGTCAACAAGTGCAGGCTGTTTTGTGACTAAGGCAAAGTCGAAAGATCCAAAAAACAATGTCTAATTGAAAAATAATGAGGAATGAAAGGACTCCAGTAAGTAATGAATGTTTAGAACAAACAACAGATCATACAAAAGCTGAGCTGACGGAAGTCAATCAATTGTATTTGGGATGTCACTGTCAATCAAACTTGATTTATAAACCTGTTTCCAATCTGCAGCACATTAGTCATCTGCAGCTCTGAGTGTCTTAACTCTGACTTTAAGAATTGTATATCAAAATTGTATAAATATCAATAATAAGAGCTTTTTTTTTACTTTACCGACTTTTAAACATGCAATAGTATTAATACATGCACCACATGTGAATGTGTGGCACATGGAAATCTAATCAAAGCAGTTTTTGCAATCTTTTGCGATATGTCTATCGCGCACGTTGATATCACGACGACAAGATATTTTTCAAAATGATGCGCAGCCCTAGTGGGAATGTTTACAGGCTAATGGTGATGACAAATCACTGATAATAAGGCCATGATATGAATTATAATATTGACAGTGATCATTTTCAGAGAGAAACCAAGTTCATTGTTACATTCTGTTAATGTGATAATGTATCCATGTGTTTGTGTGGCATTGTGGTACATTTTAATCCTTGAACTTGGCATTTTATTCTTTGTTGTCTTCTTTGACGTTAGCTAATATATATGAGAATACCACACAATAGTGCTCTGTGGTTGATGGAGCAACGTTGTTCAACCCTTTGTAAGCGATTGCTATTTTATGACACAACTGAGCGTTCAGCTATTGTATCTAATCCAACCTCATAATCTGCTATTACAGGACCAAATCCAATTTTCATGTCAACAGAGGCGGCATCATCCCACACTTTGTAATACACTGTCACAACAGAATGGATGTAAAGACGCCATTGCTTTCCCTGCAGATTTCATCCTCAGGGTTTCAAATTCTCCAAAATAGTATAGGTACTGCTTCAGTTGATTTAGTGCACCGTTTTGTGAAATTATATTTAAAAGTAGCAACAGATTATCAATTTAATTAACGCATTCATTAATGTCTGTTTTGCTTTAAATACTCTTTAAGTTGAAATGAGTTTTTTCCAATCATAGCCCAAATTAGCAAAACATCAAGGTCCTCAAATTGCTTGGGTCCAAAATTCCGAAACTCCACGAAATTCACTTCAGTATACAATCCAAAATAGATCCTCACAATGATAGACAGACAATGAGACAGGTAAGACCCTGAGGACGGACCGACGGCGGGAAACTGAGAGGAACAATTCCAAGTGCAGCGCTCTGAGTCAGAGGCAGAGGACGGAAACTGTGTTTGTTTCAACACACAAAGCCATTATGTATTTGTTAATGAGGGTGTCAATGGGATTGTCATGGAGTCAAAATCAAACACACCCTGTTATCTACAATGTGGTGGAAATCTGTGTCATTGCTCCCACTGTGGTAGGATGTTGTTATATCCTTATTAGGGAGGCATTCAGCAGGGACACAACAGACACGGGGTACAGACGTTATTGCCTTTATTAATGTGCCGTTGTTTTCTCTCTGATGAAATGCTCCCCTACATCACTGTAAAATGAAACAAAGACAGTAAGCAATTTGAATGATAGCGTGAGGGCGATCATCTTTTTATCATTAATTAAATGTAAATTAGTATAAAGGTGGATATTTAATTGAACATGTCAAATACATTTTGGAAGGTTAAATCGGAAGGAAACCCTACTTCCCCACTTCGGAACCTCTTTATATCAAGGTCCTCAAAATATTTTTACAGGGGAAAAAATGAATTAGGTAACAACAGACACACTTACACACTGTAGCCTAGTCTGTGTATTAGGAGCAACTATTTATACCTCACTCTATGTATTATTCTGTTTCTTGAAAGCAAAAGTATGGATTTGGGCTCCATAATCAGGTGGCCATGAATCAAGAAAGGCAGAGAAGAGCACTAATGCAAAGTACAGCAGGCGCTGTCAATGAGGGTCATGGTATTTAGCATCGTATTTATCAGTGCACTAGATACTGAACGCTCTCAAGAAGTCAATAAACACCACTTTGAGGAGACCTTTGCACAGTGCAAAAAACATGAGGAATCTGCTCTGCAGGGAGACCATAAAAGTGCCCTGCATGTTAAACTTTATGAGGACACATTACCGTGCAAGCACATGAAGTATGTATGGATAAAAGCATCACCCACAAATAGAAAAGGGTGTGTTTGCTCTCAGTTTGGTTCCTGAAGAATGCCTGAGCTGCATAAATAACAGCATTGAAAACCTAAAAATGTCTCTTTAAAGACAGTCAGTATATAAATATGCTCTGCTTCAATCTGAGCATAACAAGATGAAAATGAGAGCTGAAACTGCAGGGCGTCCTTCTGTTCCTCAGCAGCATTTTCATGGGATTTGATGGCAATGCCAGAGAGACACTTTGAATAAATGTAGGGAAATGTCATACATGAAACCCTGCAAAGCTCAATACAAAAATAATCTTATGGAAAATCCTTCTATCAAACAGAATGGAATGATGTGTATAAATAGTATAATGTCAATATATAATGGATATAGGGGAGACCAACATCTGGTTGAAAGCAAAAGCACTGTTTTGAAGTTTGTTTAAAAAAATGGCTCTACTGTAAGTCATGTCACATTTTCAAAAGTCAGGTGTCCAAGCCACTACAAAGCTGCAAACAACTGCTGTTTGGCAGTCATGGATTTAACAGGTTTTTCCTCGTCCCTAGTACTACAACACCCTGGCACCTGGAAAGAGGCAGGCTTGGCTGCAAGCCCAGAGAGCAGCAAATCTCTGGAGTGACGATGCCAGGCAGTGGCACGGACACCCCATCACCATGGAGACAGGGTCCTAACTGGGAGGCAGGCAATATGACAAATGAATAGTGTTGGACGAAAGAAGAGCGACCGAAAGAAAGCAATGGATACCTGAAAAGAGACTGTGGGAGATGGGATGCTCTGACACATCAACCCAATGAAGTTAAAAGACTGAAACTTAAAAAAACAGAAAAAGTCAGCGGCATCAAGGCTGTTATCTGTGCTTCTTGTTTTTCTGTATGTTTTGGTAATGTTGAGACTTGGTCTGACCATCACCTTGACTGTCATGACCATGAGCCTACAGCTATCTCTCTGACCATAACACGTATAAAAAGTGTTTGTGTTCAAATCCTCTGTCGCGACCATGAAAGCAGATGGTGGATTCCTCCAAACCTCCAAAATATTAGTACAGCTCCAGTCAGCCTCTATTCTGTTCTTTATTGTACAAAATTAAATGCTCTGCTCAGACCACACGTACAACCACATATGTTACCGCCGTCCAATCCTGAGAAGGATGTGGTGTAGATTCACTACAGGGGAGTCTTCTCACCATGACAAGACTGTGTCATGTGTGACAGGTGTGCTGCTGTGAAAAGCCGGAGAAAACGACGTGATTTATCATGACTGACAGCCTATCCCCACCCACGCCTACTGTACGACTGCTAATGGCACAGTGCGCCACAGAAAGCAGAGCAGCAAAGCAATGTATCGCAGCAAGCACTTTCAGCACCATGGAAAGCGGCAAGGCTAAACGGGTTTGAACTGAAAGATAAAATAAAATAAATCCATCAAGAAATAGATATTGAAATGCGTAACATTTTTCAAATTTGCTGAACCACATGTTTTTTTAAATCTACAACACATTTTGGTTATTTGAACAGACAAGAAGGGGGCAGGTGGCCTAGTGGTTAGAGTGGTGGCTCTCCAACAAGAAGGTTGCCGGTTCAAACCCCACTCTCACCCATCTGCATGCCGAAGTGTCCTTGGCAAGATACTGACCCCCATAAATGTTGAGTGTGCTAATTGTAAGTCGCTTTGGACAAAAGCGTCAGCCAAATTACATGTAATGTAATGTAACAAGAAGCTGCAAATACCATTTCACCTCATTTAGGTTTTTTAAGCCTCAACTGTAATTTTGGCTGAGAATTTAATTAAAACATTAATAACCTGCTCAGTATGAATTTGTCCTTCGTTAATCTGCCTCTGCAGCACAAAACCGCGCCACTTGTTTTCAAAAATGACAACCACAAAAGACATTTGTTTATGTTGCAACGTTTGTGTTCAGTAACAATGCTTATGCATCTGCCAGATGCCGTAGCATTGTTGAATGTAAAATATTCAGTATTATATATACTGGATAATTGTGTACTCATTTTCATGAAAAATATGGCATGTAATGGCAGTCAATTAATCAACATATGGAAAAAGGATTCACAGACAATAAAAGAGATGTGTTTTACGCAGTGCACATATACTTTTTACAACACACTCATAGTGAGCCAAGTGCCAGCTGTGCTGCTGGAAACTACTCCCTAGAGCAGGATGCTGTACAAATGAAGGTCAGCAAGACTGTAAACCAGACCCCAAAACAACAACACAAGTGAGATCCATCAATGAGGTTCCCATCACCTCTGGACCATAAAAACATAGCAGGCAGCAAAGCCAGCTCTGACTGGCGTATAGACGGGGAGGGAAATATTAATTCATCCAGAAGAATGCTGAGACCTGGAGTGAGAGGAAATCCAAGATGACAAGTTTAAAGTGGGGAAATGGTTCCCCACTGTTTCTAAACAGCCCTTGAATAAAAAAAGATATATTTATTTTTGAGACAAAAAAACGCAAATAAGACCGACCACACTCGAGGTTTGGACGCAGGTTTCTGTTTTGAGTTCTAACTGAGAAGCATCCCTGTCACATTCACTGTAACACTCACCACTAAATTAAGTCTTGATTTTTCATTTCCATCATCGCTAACTCCACCATAACCACAATGTAGATGATTTTAATCAATTATGCATACACGATTCAAAACGATCTGCACATTTCTAATTGCCTCCCCACTGATCTCCATGGTTACAAAGGCTCCTAGCACCACCACTGAGTTTCCTCCCCGTTACTCGCTACAATCAGTCTTTCTACCTCCCCTCGCTCTAATTTCCCTCATTAACTCGAAATCAGATATTGAAAACGGAAGTAATGCCCTCATCCATTCTTAATAATGCTTATAAAGATGTCGTTCCTCCGTCTACAGACCAGGCTCACTTGCTCGTCTTCCTCCTCTCGCTTATGTCTTTACAAATAAAGCCCAAACCTATGAAGTGTGTCAACATCACTTAGGGAAGTGGGTTGATAACAGTGTGGAACTGTAGTGGGTAAAAACGTCAAGAGATGTAGTTATACAAACATTTCTCTGAGGACTTTGAACTTTTCTTGCGAGATGAATAATCCTTCTTTAAACACTCTCTGATGTGGCAGGATAATACGATGAAACGAGCAATTTAAAAATCACTGCACAAAGGTCCTGTCTCTTTATTCATCTATTTTTGTCGTTCGTTCGTAAAACTATTCCTGATGTGTTCCCTTGTTATGCATTTAAAATATTCTTTAAATTGACTTTCCTATTGTAGTTGTTTTGTTTAGTAGAATGAGCTCACCCCTATTATTACTGATAAGTTATTGAATGAGCTCCCCCACATGCAATCTTTATATTTTTTTCAATACCATACCTTAATAATAATCATATTATATCTAATCTAATAGTCAATGTATCCTATAGATAGAAGTCGGTGCAAATGATTGAAATACAGGAGTCACTTTAGTCTAGACAGTGTTTGATCTTGTGAGAAAACTGTGCTTCTAATTCTGTTCTATATTGATGTTGTGACAATTATTTCAGGCAAATCTTACTAAAGGCAGAAGCTGATGTCCATTTTGCCCAAACACGTTATGATGGATCTGATTAAATGCACACTGCATAAACTGAAACGCCTCCTCTGTTTACTGACAGTGCAAAGCGGAATGCCAATGATGAATGCAATACAAACCTACACATGCATATAGCCTGCTGTATTAACTTATATTCATAGTTTGGAACGTCAGAGTTTATTGCTGTGAAACTTTGTTAACGTAATTCCACAAGCACATTCCTACTTCATTCAGATTGGAAATGCAAGACTCAATTAGGAATTACAAGGCTGCTTGTACAGCTGTACAAACCAGTCAACCATTTTTAAAGGTATCACAGAGCAGCGATGAAACAGCAGGACCAGTGGTCCACACAGACCCAAGGCATGTCTGGTAAAATGCACAACCAATTCTTTTACTTACAAGGCCTGACCTCTCGAGTCCCAAGTTCGTATTCACATTTTTAGACTTGACATCACAACTAAGACAGAGAGTGTGAGTAGTTCATAGTTTTAATTGCACTGATCTGTGTTTTCAGAGACTTTGTGGTGATTCACCGGAACATTTGTGACAGAAAAAAATTCAAAATCAAGACACATTCACAGATCGACATGAAAACGAGGTAGAGCAGGAAGTCTGAACCCAAAATGAGTTTGTTTGGGATTTCATAATGATGCTCTGAGGATGCAGCTACCACTACAAAGTGTGAGACTAACAATGGAAGATAAAGCAGGTATTGTGTGTATGTGCGTGTGCCTGCAAGCTCTTGCATTTGTTTTTTGTTTTTACTCTTCTGCCTATGATTTTTTGTTCTTGAACTCACGTTGACGTTTACACAAACACACACACAACCCACACCAATCCAACCACCTACACTCTTACATTGTGAAAGCATCTAAGCAGTACATGGCTGCTAACAAGCGCTCCCTTCAGCTCTGAGTGTTGATTAGGCCAGGGAGTCAATAAAAACCGCAGTCGGGGCCCTGGCATGCCACACACACTCAGGTGTCTTTTATCAGCCTCCCCCAAGCCCTCAGCATCGCCAGCAGTCAATATCTGGAAGAGACTAATCCATAACTGCAGCAGCAGGGTGTCTGACGTGAGCCCACATGATTAAGAGTGAACAGTCGAGCGACGTTAACACCAACATCTGCCGAGCCGAGAGCGACACTTGTGTCCCCATATCGTAAACAGGCGGACCACAGAGAAAACAGATGAATGGGCTTCAGTTTGCACATGCACCAAAACACAGACACACACATGTGAAATGCGCTTTTTCACATAAGACACTCATGCGGCTCATTTGACACACAGCTGGGCGACTGTCGGGCTGCGCAGACAAATGCTTGCCCTGCAGTACAGGGAAGGGATAGGTGTTTATTTTCTCTGTGACGGGGAACACTTGCACTGAAACAGGAAAGGGAGACCTGTTCACACAAAGGGGGGAAATGCTGCATTGTGCGTGCACGCTAATTAACACACGCAGGAGATGGAGAGGACTTCCAGTGGATGGCTTGGAACCACCCCTCCATGGATAAACAAAAACAATCCGACAATCTTCAGACAGCAATCCTTGCAATCATAGGAACGTTTCCTAACGGTCTTAAAGGAATAACCTTTGACAGAACAGAGTAGGTCACCATGCTGATATCAGTAGCTCCATCACACAACTGAGCTACAAGGCATGCATTCAAAATTTCACTACGTTTTTCCATGTTAATAGTTAAAGGATCAAAGTCCCTTCCCATTAAATACAACAAAAGAAAAACCCTAACAAAAAATTATTTGATTGATGAAGACTGTGATTAAAAGAAGCACATTCCTGCACCCATGGCACAGCAAAACATCTCTCCCCACCTTAGGGTGTAATAGAGTTTGCTACTGGTGCATGGTAGCCCCTGGCGGGGATCGCCGTGCCCTTTGTGAGTGTGAGCCCAGCATGTGGCCGCTGCGGTGCTGTGTCTGTGCAATTGTGTAAAGCACTGCCGCCTGCCTCCGTGATGGATGCCCCTCTTTGTAGCACAGGTTAGAAGGCATCCTTGATGGGATAGGCCAACTGTTCATCACTCCCCAGCCTCTACCTCTTCCCCACCTCTCCTCCGCTGCTCCTCCTCCACACCTCCATTCATTCTCCCCTTCCCATTCCGGCTGTACATGACGAATGGCCTACACAAGAAATGCGCTCTACGCTATCTAGCCATTTTTCCTTCGCCACAAGCTTTTCTTCACCCTTTCATCTGATTGCATCTTTTTCTTGCTCAACCTCTTTTTTTTGCCATCCTCAGCCATCCATCTCTCGTGGAAAGGCCGGTGGTTACTGAATCTCCAGTGTTTTTTCATTTAGTTTCAATCTATAGCCTGACAAGTAAGACTCGTCTTTGCTGAACTAAGCCAAATACCTTCCTAATAAACACTTTCTCTCATCAGTCTGATCGAGCTTTAAATTGTTATTTACCGTCACATCTAAAGCCAGACTAAAACTTTACTGCATCATTTTGCATTTAGGTACATTTATGTATTCATCAGGGACAGACAACACTCATCTCTGATAATTGGAGAGAAACTTTGACGAGAATCTGTTTGAACACAGCCGCAGCACCCTGAGTACGTCTTGATTATCTAAGCAGACATCCTCTCTGACGTGTCGGTCGAACAACATTAATCTGTGTTTACCCAAAACTGCCAGAGAAGATACCCTGGGATTTATGCATACTCTCAATTCCTCACTTCAGTGAAACAGCTTCTACTGCTGCTACTCATCCACTTACCTAACCAGTGAGATGTTCAGCGAAATGCATTAGGGTTCAGCGTCACACCTAGCCATTACCAATGAAGCCTATTGCAGTTTAACTTTCCACTCAGACGATGAGCAGGGGAAAGAAAAAATAAAGAAATATATATAAATATATATATATATTCAGGACCCAAATTACCATCCGCTGAAGCCAAAGAAAACATCTTCTGGGATCTAGACAGGCCGTCAGCAGGCTCGTTAATGGGGGTGACTTGATAAACGGAGTAATTCATCATCAATTTCCTTGGCAAGGCACTGCGGAGACAAATTCTCCGCTCTTCTGGCATGAGAAGGGGGGGTGCCCTGTCCTGGATGATTAATTTGAATAAACACAGCAACGTCAACATTAATGTTGATTGCTGATTAAGTTCAGATCCATTATGGCCCCCTCACAAACTGATATGCCAACACCCCCCCCCCCCCTCCATATTTGTCTTTATTCATCTATTTCTCTCCATCACGTAGTCATTAGCCCTCTGTCTCGTTTTCTCTAACCACATCTTAAATCTCTGTGCAACCATCCAAGGGGATTTCCATGAGTGTTTGTTAGCATCAGGTGCTAAATGGTCTTGTAGCAGGTAGGGAAAGACTGAGCCAAGATAATAAGCAGAGCACATTCTGCTAGCTGATAATGTCTGATTCAATAGCTACTAGAATGCCTGATTATATTTTCTAGGAACCCTGAAGTCCTAGCACACTGGTTTGCACACTTCTTTGTTTATTCTCTGCCAGATAGGTGAAATAAAAAGAAAACAAGCCAAGCAAGATTAATAGGAGAAGCTCACAATATACGGTAAATCTTGATATGACTAAAAAGCAACATAGAGTTGCCCCGGATTAGTGCCCGTCTAGTGGACGCTGAATCCTATTTGTGACAACAAAGCAGGCCCAGTAAGAAATTATGCTACATGGATAAGGCCTACTTACACGCATCCCAAAGGGCCCACACAAAGCACATCCACCACCGTAACCACAGCAGACTCTTGTTGGATTTTTTTTTTTTTTTGTAGTGCCCAAAACCCAGATTAGAGTTATGCAACACATTGCCCTGAAGCTATTAAAACACAGACATATGCCATTAACACCAATGTCACCTCTCCCCATGAGGAGCCTGGAGGAGGGATGGTAAAACAGGTTGAGTAATACTGGCAGTCACGATGTAAAAGCCAACTGGGTTGAAAGCGTCAACACTGAGAATATTGCCTTTGACGACAGAGCGCCGTGTATTGACAAAGAGACAAATCAAAGCAGTAAACTGCAGACTGAAGGTGAGGACATGAGCAGGCAAATGGACCTCACACACAGGAGCAGACAGAGGAAACAAATAAAATTGGCTTCATTCACTTTTATTGAAAGAGCCTATATCAGAGTCACAATTACAAAATTGCTGTTAATCAACTGTCAACTGACCCATCATTGATCAAATATTCAGAGAATGTGTTTTATGGTTCATCCCAGGATATATTTGGCAGTCAGTTTTTTTTTATTTGACTTGATCTCTGTTTTATACAGTAAATCATCGCTTCTTTCTGAACACATTACCATATATCATCTTCTCCCTCACGCTGCCGTTCCCAACCAAGATATTTCACGAGGCATTAAGAGTCCATCCTTCAGAGTAGCTACGGACTTGTTAATAGTGAGTGTGAGGGGTTATTTAAATCAACCAAGATATGCTGTCTGAGTCCCCTGTTTATCACGCTGTCATGTGGTAGCTAGTGCTGATCACTAAGACCAAAACATGATCTCTTCCCGACACTAAAGCCTCGACAGGTTCTTAATCTCCCGGGTTAGCCCACCCCATGACAGCCGGGGTGTTGCTGTGCATACAAATCGCTGCTCCACTCTGCCACATCCCGACAGGAAGATAAGTAGCTCTGGCTCCTGCTGGAGACGGACAACTTTTACTGGGGTTTCAAGGCAAGACAATTGGCACTGAGGCCACACACAGTTCACAGCAATCTGGATACGTATATTGATATATACTTCCAACATGTCAATTTAGGTATATGTTGTACAACTCCGGACAGACACAGACCCACATACATTTCACAGTATATTCAGCTATGACGGACACACAAGTTAAGCATGATTTTGAAGTGCCTATGAGGCGAGGGTTGTGAAACAGGCATAGTTGCCCCGAGGAGTTTAATTCTAGTGTTGCCATGACGATGGCAGAGTCAAGATGTGCCCTTAGCCCTAATGAGCTGCATGGGCGGATATGGAGGGCAAGGAGGAGGGTTTGCAAAAAAAAACGAACAGCAAGACTGCATACATATGCTCTTAAAAAAAACAGTAAGGAACACAGCAGAGTGTACCGGAGCATTTGACTGGTTCAAGGCAGTTTTTACAACACACCATCACCCGTGCTTACTTTGGAACCACTGTAATTTTCATTCACATGCAGGTAATTGATCACATGCTCAATCCTGCATGGATATATAAAAATTGCACACTTAAAAAGGTAAATTAACAAAGAGTAGTAGCTTCAGGCTTTGGCCGGGATTGGGCAGGATGGATGTATTGTGATTGCAGATCAGTGTTTGGCAGCATCTCCAAGACTGAATGCTGTACGGATTTAACACCAAGTCCGGGGGAGTCACATCACCTGAGGTGTGCAGCATAAATATCCAATCCCCATGCTTACTTCTCCTCTGTAGTCGACAGTATAGGCCTTACAGAGACTAATGATTCAAGCTGACGAAATGCTATTTCCTTATGCATAGCTCGCTCGCTCGCAAAACTCCGTGAGGATCTCAACTTTATAGGCTCAAAAAACAAGGTGAGGGTAAAGCTGGGGTTTTGAAGAAAAAATAATGCATCAGCATTTTTTTTTCTCTTCATTTCCTCAGTTGGTAGCACTTATTTTCTCTCATTCCTACCATGTTGGTATTTTGCCGCAGAAATCCCTGAGCAATTAAATTCGTCTTGACAGAAGCTCCATTCGATTTTCCAGTTGAAGCAATGAAGAAGCACCTGGTTTCCAATAGTCACATACCAACACTGCACAGTGTTTAGACCTGACCCATCTATACTAATAAGGGTTGTTATGTATAGCAATGCATAACATTTTGTTAGCATGAATCTCAACGTAATAGACTGCAGAATCAGGGATCCTTGGTGAGAGACTGACTGCAGACACACAAATCTAGCGCCTCAAGCTGTACCGGACATGCTCCTAGTCTTCCCTTCAGCAGAAATGTCATTGAAAACATGGAACTTATGACAGATGCACTTACATATTCAAATTTTGAGATGGGGAGGATGGATAGAGTTTTCTAAAAAGAAAACATCAGCAAATACACAGAGGAGATGATGTATTCCGAAAAATTATAGGTTTTCTCTCTGGCCTGTAGTTGAATACAAGACAAACAAAGACCAACCCTTTTTTTCCAGGTGATTGCACAGTCTGATCTGAGGGAATGCAAGCCTGACTGACACTACAAAGGATTTGTTTGAGCAACTTATTTTAGTTAAGCCAGCTATGAGTAGCATCATCATCATCAGTTCCAGCCATTGCATTGTGTGATGTAAAGTTGATTTACATCTTTCTAGTTATACCAAAAAATATATGGAATAAAAAAACGATGTTAAAATAAATTTAACATGTTAACAAAGAACAAATGAAGAGAAAGTTACCAAAACGTATATAAAAGATCATATATCCATTCAATAATTTATAATGGTCCATGACGGACAGAGACAAGGATATCATCCTACTGGTCTGGTCTCAGGGATACCAACAATATTTACTAGTACAGGGAGCGAATGGGCTAGTTCTTTTTGAATGGATAAAAATGATAGATTATTGAATTATCGTTTCCTTTTACTGGATTCCAAACCTAGACACAACAAAACCACTAAAACTTCCCTTCAACTTAATAAACATTTAGAGAACGGATCTTTGCCTTTTTGTTGCCTCTAACACCGTGGATACCAAATGTTGGAATTAAACTCTTCAAATGGAGCTCATGGAAAATATCTTTGATTTAGCATGATCATATAATGTTAAAATAATATAAAGGCTATTTTTAATTCCTGAAAAAAAGAGTGTGTGAAACATTAATTACAGTCTGTTTTCATCTCTACAGTATCACCAATGCCCTCCCCTACTTCCTGTTAAGGGAATACATGATAGATGCAACGGGGCATAAGTTTCTGCATACAAATACATTATCAACACAATCAACAGAGTTATATGTGAGTGCTGTCCAAAACACTAAGGCTAAATTTAGCCATGGAGAGCGTCATAATCGAATCAGAGAAGAACAGAGTCTCTAAACATACTCTCTCCCTCGCTTTCGTTTCATGAGCAGTGTCTGGCTGGATGAGCGGGGCCTTGGGCAAAATGAAACTGGTAAGATGTGTGAAGTCTTCGCCACTGCATTCTCACTACTCCTATCAAAATCCAATTCCCAAGTCTGTGTTGTCTGACAAAACTATATTTCTGTATCCATTATCAAAGTAATGTGGACCCCATCATGCAGATACACTTTGACAGCCATGGTGAGGGCCTCCATATACAGTATCCTACAATAGCAAAGCAGTAAGCAATCGTCATATCTTGTCACTAGGGGCCTTTCATTGTACTTGTAAAACGAGCTAAATCTAAAATTTCAAAAACCTTTTTTCCGCTCCAGGCCGGATCACGCCGACTGCGTTGTACACATCTTTTCACATGCAGTTCTCCAGACAACTCCACTTGGCAGATCATTCACACACAGTAGGTATGCTGGAAGCTTCACTCCAGCAATTTTGGCCGTTAAATGTCTTAATCAAAGGGATAATATTTAGGGAGGAGAGTGAGTGAATTCCAACTGCCTAGTTTTTCTCCCTGCTAATGAATTCAGCTCTGCATATTCATCCAAGCAATACGACTGACGTGGGCTTTTGATGGTTAACAGCGCAACGACTCAAAAGCAACACAAATATTTCATCGCTGGTGTTGTGGAAAACACAAACACCTATTTTAATGACCATGCAGGCTCCTTTAAAATGCTCTGCGATTCAGACATTAATTGGATGACATCTGGAAGGTCAAACATGAATAAAAAAGATGTATAAACCATACAATGAATATATATTTGTTAAGTCAGCGGTGTAACCATGGTTACATTAGATGCAGACAGGATTGTTGACAATCTAAGCTTTGATTAATACCTAAGTCTGACGCAATATAATGTATCCATGACCCAGCAGCTGCACTTTTGTTTCTAATAGGTTAATGCAATCAGAAGATCTCCTGCCACTGTGCCCCCCCTCTTTTTCAACCCAGCCATGAAGACAAAGCTGCTCCCCCCCCTCCCCCACCCCCCAACACACACAATCATTTCCTCCTCCAACGCAATCCTGCCACCTCTAACCACTTCTCTGGCTCCATCCTTTCATCCACCCACGCAAACTTCACACCTGCAATTTTATTATTCACTTAACCCCCACCATAATGCATGTTTCATATCGCCAACTTTCTTGATGGATTCATGTGGGTTGGGTATTTGGCTTTCTTTTTGATATATCTGCATATTTGCAGCAAACACAGAAGCATTCCCTAGGTAACGTCCATTCTGTAAGGAGTGAGAGGTAGCACTGGCCACACACTAGCAAACCAGGTCATTTAGCAAACCAGGACATTTAACTACAGTGACGGGTGTTTGAATGTAGCACTTTGTTCATGGCCTTGCATTGGCATTATTTCTATGTCTCAGCCAAAGAATGTCAACTAAAAACAAAACATCAGTCCTGCACACTGGCCTCTTTAATGACATATGAATGCAGACAACTCAATCATGTTGTTCAAAAAAAATTTAATATAATGACAAATATAAATAATTCCTCAGAATTAAGGCCATGCATGACTTTCTACAATAATGAAGCAGACAATAACTACTTTCTCTGTAAAAACACATTGGAGTAATTGTGTCTGAAGCAGAGAATTGAGTCAAAGTCTATGATGGTCTGAACTTTTCTGTTTTCTTTGTTTTGCTCGTCTTTTATAAAACCAGTGAAATTAAGAATCCACATTGCTGCTCTTTCTCTGCCTCTATGCCTGAGCTGTGGTAATAACAGTAAACTTGCTGTGAATATTTATTCCCAGCGCCTGTGCCAAACTACCTGTGCACCTGTCGATTGGCCCGGCAGCTGAACAGATCCATCAAATGGATCTGTCATGTGGTGTCTCTCGGTGTTTTGATGTTGGTGGAGCTTGGAGGGAAGCCCCATTAGCCGGGAAACTTCAACACACGCAGGTTCACAAGCATGCATGAGCGAACTGGCGCCAGCAAAGAAACTGTGTCTCCATCTCGTACTCGAATTGCTTTTGGTCCAGTGTAACTGTATGTCTGTGTTTGCACCATGAGAACACGGATCTTAGCGAAGACATACATTTGCTGACAAGGGCTGAGATAAACAGGGTAAGGCCAGCAGAAAAAAAGGTGTGATGAGTCTGAAGATGCTAAATACATGAATGAGAACATTGAGAAGGTCTTTGGTATGAATCCAAAGCATGGGGTTGAACAGATAAGAACTGGCTGTGAAAAGGAAAGCTGAGAGACACAGAGCCAAAGGGGCAGCTGTGAGGTGTGAGGCCAGCCGGTGTCCCTGATGGTGTGCCATTTGTGAGAGTGTGCATTCATACTGACCCATTCTCATCAAGAGAAAGAGGGGCCAACATTCATCGATCACTCTGTCGAGCAGACTGTGTGTCAAGTGCTGGGGTCTCGACACCTGCTGCAGGTGGAGGCAAAGTAGAGTGGTGGATGATGGTCAGATACTGAGTTCTCAGCCCTGGCTATGAGTCATGTGTCGTCTTCCTTTAACCCACAGCTAACAGGCCCTTTTCACCCTCTGTCCTTTGCGCTGACCTCGACGGCAACCACTCAGCCAACAGAGCAGGCACTGACGTGTTCACTCACATGAGCCATTTTCTTCAAAGTGGTGGTTCCATATTTTAATTTTTTTTTAAGATAAAACTGACATTTGTACTGCTTCATCTGTGCGTTGCCTTTGCAAGAGCAGCCACACCCAAAGTATCTTGAGATTAAAGATTGTGCAATCACTCATTTTGTTATCAGGGGCTGTCATCAGCCACAAAGAATTGAAATATGTAAAGAAGCAACAGTAACTTGAAATATTTGTATTGGTCAGCCAGAAAGGCATGACAAAATAATTAGCTGAAATTGAGAAAGCGACACGGCAAGACTCGGAGAATAGGAAAACGTAAACAGCCCCGATGTGAAGTGGTTCATGAGGAGGATGTTGATGTCGTCCCCCGTCATCTCCATCACAGGAACACAAAGTCAGGAAGTCTGCTCTGGCAGCAATCACTGCAGGAGCGGTACAAATCACAGGGCCATTGTTTGTCCAAAACCACAATCAGGGCCGCATTGTCAGAAGGCCTGTTGTACAAAAAGCCTGTGACTCCCCAACACAATTAAAAGTTGTTGCAAAGTGAACCACAGCGGTTGTAACTCTGCCTCAAACACAGAGGAGCTTTTCTGTCCACAACAATGGGAGCATCCATCTGAGTTGGCCTTGCTGTGAACGAGGGAATGGACTCTGCTGCTTTCGACAACGTACTGTGAAAACTCAAAGAACACACAGACATGTGTTTACATCAAAGCTGCGGGGAGAATTTCAAGGAGAGGTTGAACGGTGTGCTAAGACAACACAAGTACACAAAATACACAAATATATATATATATATATAAAGTTTCCAGACTAATGGGGCTTCCCTCCAAGCAGTCATGATTGACAGCTGAGCCAGACTCGTGAATGGTCGGGTACTGCTCAGCTCCACAGCAACACAAAACTCACTCCAAATACGTTCAAAAGTCTCCGATGGTGGCTCCAGTATCAGGGAGAGTTTAACGTCATTGTTGTAAAACAGGAGGAAGTGGAGAAGTGTTGTCAATCTTTATTTATACAACGATTACCTAGCTGCTGTCTGTTGCAATATATATATATATATATATATACATATAACTATGTTTATGTGTATGTATATACATATGTGTGCCTGTTAATATTTTTCAGTATAAATATTTCTGTTGCCATAGGGTGGATTCGCTGTGTGAGATTTTCATTGAACTATGTCACACCTTTTTTTTGTGTGCATATAACAATATAGAACCTCAAATCTTGGCTATGGGTCCGACAGATTGTTGTGTAAATATCTAGAATGCATACTTGTAAATGTCCTCATTGAATATTCCTGCAGATGACATTGAAACCAATTAGGTATAAAAAAAAAAAAAAAAAACTCCTTGAATGTAGCATGTTCTGATCCAACAGAGTCTGACTAAACAATTGAGGAACAGGAATGAGCCGACCACCTGCAAAGTTAGAAGAAAGAGACTGAAGGACCCCACTTACAAAAATAACACCTCTAAAATAACATGGCCGTTGATGAGGAAATTAACAAAAACTAAATACAAAACTAAAGCTTTCAACATGAATTCATTGAATTTACTCTTTAGTAGCTTTCCTTAGATTGGTCAAGTGTGAGATATAAGTATTTTATGCTTGGACGCTTTTGTCAAATTGCTTGTTTTGTTAATAAATAAATACAAAAGGTTACATTGGCATTGTGTCGAATTTACTCAGAATTAGTGAGATTAAGTCCAGCACCACATTGTTCAGCAACTACTCTCTTTATTATCTCCCTTTCCTTTTGATGTCAAACGTTATTTTTTTTTAAATCCCTCATAAATTTGCATTTTCTCTCATCTTGCATGTCCATAAATCCACAGAAAGTGTTTCACGGGGAAAACCACCTATTCCCTGCGTAAGTCTTTCATATACTGTATACTCTGTTTCTATTTGTCTGTCAAGATTAAGGAGGAATTCAAAAGGGATTTCATGTAATAATAACAGTGGCTCCACCATCCGCTGGGAGGCCGACATGCTGTTGTTCCCAATCAGAATGGTGGATTCTGATTTAGCCTGCTCCCAGCCAGGCTGATTACAACCTGTTTAGAATGGTGATTACAAAGAATAGAGGGAATGTCAAGCTGCAAGGAAGAGACAAACAAGGGGCAGGAGTGTTCTATGGAGTCAAAATGATGCATGTCTTTTTGAGCATAACAAAACATAGATACCAATTCATCATTAATCTATTTAACTCTGTTGCTACCACAAATGGGTGAAAAATAAAGAAAAATAAAGAGCAAGCCAGGCTGGTATGTGGAAAAAAGGAAAAAATCCAGACAGCTGGCTGCAAAATTCTAATTATTCCTATGTTAGAAAATGTTTTTGTTTTATTTTTTCTTCAGTCTGCATCTGTATCTACCTCATGATTAAAGTGATAGACAACCACGTTGCTAATCGTGGACTTGCGGTGCTTTAATTACCCTGCTGATTTAAACAAACAAAGAATTTTGTAAATTGTTCAAATTGTCAAATATATGATTGTTTTTGAAACATACTAGTTAAATGGCAAACTCAATTGTTCATATTGCTGTAGCAGAACCGTTGCTATCAAGTGCTCTTAAATTTTCAGAATATATAGGCATAGCTGATCTGGATTTATTGCCACTGCAGTGTAGCACTCTGTCAATTATGACATGTAAGTATTTACTGGAGAGGCTCAAAATCCTCTGAATTCAGAAAAAATAAACCGTACTACTTAGATTTCATCTTTATACTAGAATTGTGCCTTTTAACTCTATCTTCAGCCCCCTATTAGAAGGCGGACAATACTACATATTACTGACTTGGGACTTCAATGTACCCATTTACTGCTTTGCATACACGATATTTCAACAGTGGGTATTTCATCTGTATCTCATTGTAAATGCTCTTCCAATGAAAAAGATAGACATTACCATTGACTTAATTTTTCTTACCACAACAGCTGAATGACAAAGAGCATCGCCACCCTCTCAGCAGCTGAATAATGCAACTGCTGCCTGTCACTACAGGGAGCAGCTAACCGTCAAATACAGCTCAATGTAGCCTGATTAGCTTCAGTGGCGATGCTATCTGACACTAATGGTGTATACTGAGCCTCGACATTTTGCACTGCATGAGACTTTAATTGTGGCACAATCCAGAACATCTTACTAGTGGAGCAATATTCGAACAAGACTATTATTTTATATACCATTAACGTCGCAATCTATTTCAACGGCAAGCAGGTTGACCACATATGCATTGTACAGAATTGTACCTTTGCACATACCTTTGTATCAAGGTTGTATATACAACCATGTGTGAGTTTATTAAGTTAGTAAGTAAGTAGAATAGCTAGCTCAATCGAATGAAGTTTAGTACGGCAGTTGTTGCATTAAATCTGCCTTCATGAAGGTGTCATTGTCTGTGTACAAGCTGTTGTTCTTGGTGCAGTTAAACTGCAATGTGTGAATCCGTTTTATTCTCATCTCCATCCCCTTCAAATTAATGAGGGTAGATTTAACAAGAGACACACAACTTTGGACATTAATATGCTGTTCAACAGCAACACAAACCCCCAAAGCCTCCAAGTTGATCATCCAGGTGAATCAACAGCTCTCAAATGCAGTTTCCACAGAATCACTGAATATCCAAGAGGGAGGATTTATAATGTAATGTCCCTTATAAACTGTCAGCTACATATGCTGTATATATGCATTTGCTTTACCAAATTATTGTATCTATGACGACAAATACACATTATCATATTCCAAATCAGTTCAACTTGTCAAACAGACACATGTTTCCATCTCCATCCTCCACACATCAATAAAGTGAAACTCAAGTTAAATGTACAGAAAGTCAACACACTGATTTTCTTTGTGATTCCAGCATTGAACAGCATGTCAGAAATGTGTCCATTGCTAGACACTGGAAAACAGAAAATGCAGGTGCAAATTTGTCCCTACACCATCTGCGTATAAGTAATCCAGTTTATATATATATATATATATATATATATATATATATATATATATATATAAACACACACAATGATGAAGATGATGTAGAAGTCGTAAAGAAGGTCGTCCACTCTTAGGCCCATTAAACCATGTTACACAGTAAACACTGTTTGTCAAAGAGGTCCCTATGAATCAGAGCAGTCCTTGGTTACACCCTCAGGCATTTATCAAAGGCTTCCCTTTGGATTGCAGTGTCCTTGGAGGAAAAATGCATTCTAATAGACACAATGCACAAACGCGGACAACAGCACCCGTCTTCATGAAATGTACAGTTTATCAGAATCGAAGTGAATTCACAACATGAAGACAAAACTGTATACAAAACATGCACAGGTGTTTTGATTTTCAAATCTAAGATCCCCGTTATCTATGTTTAAGTAGTAATGTAACACTATTTGACATGACATAATCTACAATGACTGAGACTATATAAGTAATATTTGAGTAGCCACTCTGTAGTTGAAACACTTCGTACAGTGCAATGTACGAAGTGTGCAATGGACAGTGTATTGTAGCAGAGAGGACAAATAACAGGGAGTATGAAAATAACAATTGGTTATAGATGTTTGTTTGGTGTAAATGTTAAAATAGAAGAGCCCCTTTAAAAAACAAGCAATCCATCACAGGCCCCGTTACATGGACATCAATCCTCCAACTATTGATCTTGTTCAGAATAAGACATTATTTGTGGGGCTGTGGCTGAGGTGGTAGGGCAGTTGTCCTCCAACCAGAAGGTCGGTGGCTCGAATGCCATGCTGAGGTGTCCTTGGGCAAGATGCTGAATCCTGCATGGCCCCTCATAGTACTACGAGTATGATGCATACACAGAATGTGATTTATGTTCAGGTGTTTTCTTGTGCTAATAGATCCCTAATATCATATTCCTATTTACATGTTATGCCATGACCCATTTTATAACATCCACTACGCCAAAATGTCTGCCAGTTTTAAAACCCCACCCTGAATAAGTTTAATGTGCAATGCTAAATATAGCTTTTTGAGTGTGTCATTTGTAATAGTGCAAAAGCTACAACTCCTTTTTATTCTTTCATCTCCAGATAATGTAACTAAGGTCAAACCACTCCACATGTCTCAATTAAATTGTTGCTTATAAGACTGAGTATGAACTTATTTGGTTGGTTGGTAATAAGAAAATACTGCATGCGTGGTAGTATCTATTTCAGACTATTCTCTTAGGTTAATATTGAAACACAAGTGTCCATGTAAACGTTTTTTTTTTTTTAGACTTGATAACATTCTCCTTAATCTTGTTGCAAACAGAACAACAGCAGGAGTAAAGAATCATAAATACCTAAAGTGAGCTGAAAGTTGTCAATAACTATATAGAATGTTATTGTTTTTGCTCCCGTTTACTGTGGTAACAAAGTAGAAATAGATATTAGTAGATTATAAACGTTGCCATTTGGGTCAGCTTTTGGCTTTTGCAGCATATTGTAGTTCACATTTTGTCTAACAGCTGGCAGCCACACAAATTCTGAGTGCATATCATAAACCCCGACATGACTGGGGAACGTGCCGTCCCAGCAAATCAGCTTTACTACACAATCAAATCAAACAAGTGGGATGCTGGGCATTGGACAGAATACCTCTGTTTTTCATCACTAGCAATTCTAACAGAAAGAGGACATAAACACCTGTCAGCACTCTACATGACATCCGGGCCTGCTCTGAATTCCATTCAATGCGGTGATGGGGCCGGAGCAAAAACTGAGCTATATCGCTGTCAAAGGCTGTCAATGCTTTAATAACAGAGAGTCTCTGCTGTTCTCGCATGCTGACAGGAATGCATATTTCCTTTGTCTGTTGTTTTTGTCCCTCCTTCCTCCAGAGCCACCATCTGCATACCTCTGTCATCCTCCCTTTTATTTGCCTGTCTCTCTTATCGTTGAGCCCTTTGACATAAATAGAAACATTGCTGAGATATGGAGTCATTTTTTCTGGCCTCCTCAATCTTTCTTTCTGCCAATCTCTCTACTTCTGTCTCGGCCTTATCCAAACTTCCCCTTCCATCCACCATTTACTCCCTCTTTTTACTTCCCTTCACGCCCCCTCCCTTTTCTTTTCCGCCTCTCCCCCGCCCACCCCGCTCTCTTCTGATCTGTAAGGCTGCTCATGTCTCTAAAGTCACCCTAATCTTACAACATCAGCTCTGTAATGCGTCTCATTATGAGTGGTGGGCATGGCAATCAGAGTTATAAACCCTCGCTCTCCTCCAACCTTCGCCTCCCTTAAATCCACTTTAATTCAAGCTCCTGAGTGCTCCGGAGGGGGCGGGGCTAGGGGGGTGGGTATAGTCAAGGCAGAAAGTCCAGTATCATTCAACACGCACAGACTCGCGCATTCCAGCTATACGTAAACACACACCAGCGGTGACTGAATCCTAACACATACTGCCACTGATGATGATAAATATGCCATTGGAGCCTTTCTTTTGAACTGCGGATTATGTATAAGCACGTGTGCATCCATCAAACCACAAATAAGCTGGATTCCTACATCTTGTGCTGCGAAAGCCAGACTGCACAGGATTTACACGTGTGGATAAGAAAAGACCACAGGTGGTGACATGTCCTAAACCATCACTGGTGTTGTGCAGGCTGTCAAGCACATGCACACTTGAGTTTCATTATCATGTCTTTCTGTTTTTCCGCAAATGCAGTCCTCCATATGGCTCATTCTCCCATGCGGCTAAGGTTTCTAAATAAGCTTTCTAAATATATTTAATGTGCGTGTGTGTTTAACTGTCTTCCTCTCTAGGAGTGAATTCTAATTAGAAAACATATGAAAGTAAAAAATAACAGGAAGAAGGAAATAAAAGGGCAACATATCAGACGGAGGAGGAGTCAGAGAGGGCCGGTGTTAGCATTGTACTTTTGCCTTTTTTGTGTGTGTTTTTATGTGAGTGTGTGCTTATTGGATGGACAACACCGTCACTGTATATTCAATGGGGTAGACAAACTGCATTTCTGCTTCGCCCTCTGTCATTTAGAAAACACAATCTATATCTTTATGTATTGTGAAATGCTTGCAAATCATTGATAATCCATCTTAGCTGGAAACAAATACACAAAAAAACTGCAGGGCAAATTGCTGAGGTGCTAACTTAAATTCCACATTTTAGTTATGACTTTGCTCCGGTGCTTGATAAAACCGCTAATCTTCCACCTGAATCGATGTTTATGAAATAAAGTTAAGCCACACTTGGTGGCAAAAATTGGATATTGAATGGTGTCATGCAGCCTCCTATACTTTAAAGTGCGGCGTGAAAGGTTACCCGCACACAAAGAGAAATGAAAAGTACATACAGGAAGAAAGAAGAATCTCAGAAAAAAAGAAAAAGGAGAAAGATTTTGAAAAGCTGATACAAAGAAAGTATGGCCCACTTCATCTGCAGTGACACAACAGCCTTGGAAAAAGAGTGGACGAGGGACACAATGACGCTGAGAAGAGTAGAAGTGTTGCATAACAGTCTCGTCTACATTAATTACCTCTCAGGCAACAGAACGTACGCTTCACAGTTAAATGGGAGGGGAAGGAAAGACAGAGACGGTGAAACGCTGCACAGAAAACTAAGATATGTCACACCACTGTCTGTCCCTGATGTAGCCTTCCTGTTAAGTCTTGGATTATGTTGTGATGGCAGGTTTCATATGACCCAACATGCTGTACACGTCTGTCACTTGCAGTAGTGAGAATGAATCTGATATCGATATCTAAGGAGAGGGAGAAATCTAAGTAGCATAAAATACGGTCTACAAATGTAAAATAAATCCTATCTATTATGTTTTAATTTATAGTGTTCGCTCATATATCTTTACTTAGATTGGAGTCTGAGAGGCATTTCTGAAAAACAGCATGATCCTTACTGTTTTATTTTCTCCAGAGAAAAATTGCCAATGATGCGCCATTCTGCTCCGAGGAATATTCTGTCATCTCCACAGTCACTAGGCACACACGCACAGAGCAGACTCGGGGCAACACACCCTCACACACACACACAGGTCAGAAGAGGAAGATGGAAGGAAGAGCAGAAGACATTCAGGTGAATGGAATGATTAGGACTGTTTTTGTCAAGGACCTATTTTTAGCAGAGTGAGAAAAACGTCCCTCTATAGAAACTAAAAGCCGCTGCGCCGGCGTGTAGTACGTCCATTTGCACTGCCAGGATGACGCACTTTTTATGATGTCATCTGTCCTCTGGAACAGATTGCATTTAATTGGTCGGTCATTTCACAGCCGCACACCCTTCTTTTAACAAGCACATCTATCAATCACACACAGTCTTGTAAAAACTCAATCATCTGTGCTGAGGAATGGAATCGCCTTAACCTTGCACTACACTCGCACAACATTTTATGTGAGTGCTTCAGTTTGAAACAGAGGACTCTTAGATTGCGCACATACACAGATATACCAACATTAATTGCATAGGATCTCCTTTTTTCCATAAACACATACTCTGTTGCAGCTACTGGTCCTTGAAAAGGTACAATGCTCACTGAGGCACCTTCCAACATGAATCCCTTTGTGGCTGTGCAGTGATATATCAACCTTAACCTCATAGTCTTGCTGTGTCCTACCTCAGTATTCTCCTAGTTTGCAGGCCTCAGTAGCACAGATAACACTCCAGGTCTACCATCCGCCATTTATCACCTCTAAGTACCAGCCCACGAGACACTTTACTTTGGTGGAGGAAGAGCTGAAGGAGTTAGATGCACTGATATTGTTCATTTACATAATTCATCCCCGGAGGAGTTTATCCCTGAAGATCTCCATGACAACAACATTATCATGAGATCAGTGCTGACATCCTGACCTTCTCGGGTAGATGGACAGTTCTCGTTATTATCATTTCAAAACAAGCAACTAGCTAAACAAGATGTATAAAGAAAGCAATGCTATATTTGATATGATACAGATAGAACAATCTTTTCCTCATACAAAGTGAACCTAGCAAGCATATAATCTACTTGTTCCCCAGCATACATCTTTGCCTTTATATTATGGCGAACATCAGACCTGATAGTAACATATCTCCTGAGAGATCCTATCTGAAGGTGAAAAAGTTCAGACCTGGTATTAAAGAGCTTCTTGAACATACTGTGACCACTTGTGATTCCCTTCTTCATATAGTAAACAATTACGTAATTTGTGCTTAGATTTACCACATTTATGTGGTGATCATTGTTTATATTGTAGTACTTAGTACTGATCACTTGTTATCCTATTACTCGGGATGGATGTTAATAACAGGTCTGAAACTGGTCAAACAGATGAGCAGGCAATTCCCCTTCTCTCATACAATTTCTCTATTTTGAGATGAAATTACTTTTTTTATTTAGCTAAAACAGTTCAATACATGCAATAACTTCATTTCATTTACATAATGTACATATATCCTGAACCTGAAATGATCACAACGAAGTCTGGAAGTTAAATCCCTGAGCTGAGCAGATCGTATATTTAAAGATTCAGACTCCAGCACACAGGAGGGAAGAAATGACCAGCTGCATGTAAACGTGTGTTAGAGATGAGCTAATGGAGTGAATGTCATCAATAATTCCGAGCCTCAAACCAATTTCTCCTGGTGGGCAGATTCCTCATGTGCATGAAAATGTACTCCGTGTCTGCTGAAGCAGTAATGTGCGACAAAACAGCAAAGGCATGCATGACTTTGGAGACTCCCTCTGCAAAGTGATGCCAAGCATGATTCTCATTTCCCCGTCGAGCACCCATGTTGTTTGAAGAGCAAATTCAGTTGTGACGATTGAAGAAGCTTTGGGCATGTTGGACTTCAAATGAGGTTTAGTAAGGCTCATTGTTGGCAGCAGAAAACAATTAAACAGTTGACCAACCTGGTCCTTGGTCAATAGAGTAATGTTTATCATGCGGAGAAAGATTATGTCTTACTACCTCCCTAATATGCCTACGTAGTATCATTCCACCAAAGCGTGAGCACACGTGGGTTTAGAGGGAAAATAACTTTGAACTTATTGCTGTATACTCAAAAGATTAGATACAACCCTTTCGGACAATGTGCCAGACACAGAAACCCATTTTCCACAGTTACACCATCAACAACTTGATTTGAGTTGTGTTGTGTCCTTTGAATGTTAAAACAGACCCCCGTGTCTTTTACCAGTCTCTCGCCCGGTATATAACTGTAGCTACTTCTAATGCACATGTAGAGAGATATACGAAGAAGGGAGAGGCTACGATAA
The DNA here is from genome assembly GCF_949316205.1 of Platichthys flesus. Classification (NCBI taxonomy): domain Eukaryota; kingdom Metazoa; phylum Chordata; class Actinopteri; order Pleuronectiformes; family Pleuronectidae; genus Platichthys; species Platichthys flesus. Next base: position 3,752,180 of record NC_084968.1, read on the forward strand.
AACCCCGTGCCAGCAATTGACATCCGCTTGCTTTTGCACCATAAAACAGTGGAGCAGTGATGCAGCAGCCTCCGCCACACCACCAACGAGGATCCTGGCCCTTGTACTTGGTACTGTGGAGTTCTTTTATGCTGCTTTATGGGATGGAATATAATATACACCTGGCTGCTGGAATAGAGGAATATACACTTTGTAAATAACACTGTTTTTTCTCATTCAACTTGGTCTCATGAAACAGTTCGTAAGATATCGTAGTTATGTCCAAATTTTCGTAGAGAATCATACGAGTTTTTTGCGCTACATTTTCGGACCCCCGCGGAG